>NC_141878.1:437138006-437738006 GCF_056163025.1 Triticum urartu | reverse complement strand
GCCTTCAAGCTGCTGCCCGTGAGGCAATAGCCGCTGCATCACAGTACCACCCTAGCTACAACTTTGGATATCCACCAGGCTAGCCGTGGCCCTAGACCAACTTAGGCCAAAAGCCTAAGCTTGGGGGAGTAAGTATTTCTCACCGACATTACATTCATGTTCACACACTCATTTCAGTTGTCGGTGCTCATACTTTTTCATTGTATCATCCATGCTAGTTTATTTTATTTTCCAGCATTCTTCTTGTGTGTTTGAAAAACCTTAAGAAAAACCAAAAAAATTAGTTGTAGCTTTTAGCTAGTTTACTTTCCATGCTTGTAGTAGTAGTAATTAAAAAGAAAACCCAAAAAGATTTCTTGTTCTTCTTTTGCTTGTTGGGAGCTTTCTCGTGTAAATAGTTTCTTTTCTTTTCTTTTCTTTTCTTTGGGGTCGAGAGGAGAAGACCATGATTAAAATGTTGAGTGGCTCTCATATGCATTATTGTTGATCTAACCGAGAGCCCATATTACCTCGTCTTCTCCCTTGTATTGAATGCTTGTAGATTCTAGCTTAGTCCAATGCACGTGCACTATTATTATTATCCACACTGTTCGGTCGTGCAAGTGAAAGGAAATAATGACGATATATGATGGACTGACTGAGATGAGAAAAGCTGGTATGAACTCGACCTATCTTGTTTTTGTAAATATGATTGGTTCATCGTTCCTGATTCAGCCTATTATGAATGAAACATGTTTGCAATGACAATTAGAGATTATAGTTGCTCATGCCATTCTTAATTAGCTAGGAGTTTATAATGGTTTATCTTGCGTGCCAACATGCTATTAAAATGGTTGTGATGTGGTATGATAGGGTGGTATCCGCCTTTGAACGATTCGAGTGGCTTGACTTGGCACATGTTCATGCATGTAGTTGAAACAAAATCAACATAGCCTCCACAATATTTATGTTCATGGTGAATTATATCCTACTCATGCTTGCACTCGGTGTTGATTAATTTTAATGCATGTTCATGACTGTTGTCGCTCTCTAGCTGGTCGCTTCACATTCTCTTTCTAGCCTTAACTTGTACTAGGCAAGAATACTGCTTGTGCATCCACTTCCATAAACCCAAAAGTTATTCCATATGAGTCCACCATACCTTCCTATATGCGGTATCTACCTGCCGTTCCAAGTAAATTTGTATGTGCCAAACTCTAAACCTTCAAATGAAATTATGTTTTGTATGCTCGAATAGCTCATGTATCAACTAGGGATGTCTATATCTTCCATTCTAGGCGGGTTATTCTCAAGAGGAGTGGACTCCGCTCCTCACTCATGAGAAAATGGCTAGTAACCGGGATGCCCAGTCCCATGCTTAAATTAAAATAATTGCAAACCAAACTTCCCCAGGATTGTTGATAGTTGGATGCCCGTTGTTTCGGACAAGCCATGGATTGATGTTTTTTGGTGGTAGGGGGAGTATAAACTTTACCATACTGTTTGGGAACCGCCTATAATATGTGTTGCATGGAAGATATCGAGATCTCTTGGTTGTTATCTTGACAATGAAAGTATACCACTCAAAATATTATTCATCTCTATTTCAAAATCAAGCTCTGGCACCTCTACAAATCCCTGCTTCCCTCTGTGAAGGGCCTATCTATTTACTTTTATGTTGAGTCATCATCCTCTTATTAAAAAGCACCAGTTGGAGAGCACCACTGTCATTTGCATGTATTACTATTAGTTTGCATGGAGTATGACTGTGATTGGATCTCTTTTACCATGAATTACAATGTTTAGTCAGTCCTTGGTCTTCAAAGGTGCTCTGCATTTATGTTTTGCGGTCTCAAAAAGGGCTAGCAATATACCATCTTGTTATATCATATTATGATTGTTTTGAGAAAGTGTTGTCATTTGAAATTTATTATTATTGCTCGCTAATTTATTATGCCATTGATATGAGTAAACATGAGACCTAAGTGTTATTGTGAATATGGTTAGTTCATAATCTTTGCTGAAAACTTGAATGCTGGATTTACATATTTACAACAACAAGATCAAACACAGTTTGTAAAAGTTTTTTATTTATCACTTTTAGTTTGTCAACTGAATTGCTTGAGGACAAGCAAAGGTTTAAGCTTGGGGGAGTTGATACGTCTCCATCGTATCTACTTTTCCAAACACTTTTGACCTTGTTTTGGACTCTAACTTGCATGATTTGAATGGAACTAACCCGGACTGACGTTGTTTTCAGTAGAATTGCCAAGTGTTATTTTTATGCAGAAATAGAAGTTCTCGGAATGACCTGAAACTTCACGGAGAATATTTTTGGAATATATAGAAAATACTGGCGAAAGAATCTACATCAGGGGGGCCACACCCTGTCCATGAGTGTGTGGGGCGCGCCCACCCCCTGGGGCGTGCCCCTGCCTCGTGGGCCCCCTGAGGCTCCACTGACCTCAACTCCAACTCTACATATTCATGTTTTACGATACAGAGCCGCGACCAAGCCCTAATCTCTCTCAGGAGGGCTCATCTGGAGTCCGTTCGGGGCTCCGGAGAGGGGAATCCGTCGCCATCATCATCATCATCAACCTTCCTCCATCACCAATTTCATGATGCTCACCGTTGTGCGTGAGTAATTCCATCGTAGGCTTGCTGGATGGTGATGGGTTGGATGATATTTATCATGTAACCGAGTTAGTTTTGTTAGGGTTTGATCCCTAGTATCCATTATGTTCTGAGATCGATGTCGCCATGACTTTGCTATGCTTAATGCTTGTCACTAGGGCCCGAGTGCCATGATTTCAAATCTGAACCTATTATGTTTCCATGAATATATGTGAGTTCTTGATCCTATTTTGCAAGTCAATAGTCACCTACTATGTGTTATGATCTGGTAACCCCGAAGTGACAATAATCGGGACCGCTCCCGGTGATGACTATAGTTTGAGGAGTTCATGTATTCACCAAGTGCTAATGCTTCGTTCCGGTACTCTATTAAAAGGAGGCCTTAATATCCCTTAGTTTCCAATAGGACCCAGCTGCCACGGGAGGGTAGGAGAAAATATGTCATGCAAGTTCTTTTCCATAAGCACGTATGACTATATTCGGAATACATGCCTACATTACATTGATGAATTGGAGCTAGTTCTGTGTCACCCTATGTTATAACTGTTGCATGAGGAATCGCATCCGACATAATTATCCATCCCCAATCAAATGCCTTCGAGCTTTTCACATATTGATCTTTGCTTAGTTACTTTTCCATTGTCACTGTTACAATCACTACAAAACCAATACTATTACTTTTGCCAACGTTACTGTTACTTCTATATTACTTTGCTACTAAATACTATGCTGCAAATATTAAGTCTTTCAAGTGCGATTGAATTGACAACTCAACTATTAGTACTTGAGAATATTCTTTGGCTCCCCTTGTGTCGAATCAATAAATTTGGGTTGAATACTCTACCCTCGAAAACTGTTGTGATCCCCTATACTTGTGGGTTATCACATAGACATCCCAGTGATCTTCATGCTCTTCAGGGGCATTGATCAATTTGTCCCACTCATCAGTTGTTGATTGGTACCTTGTACCCTCAGACATCCAAACATTTCTACCATCAGGATAGAAGTGTGTTGTGGAGTAGAATTGCATAATGCGTTCATTATTCCACTTGGTCAGCTTCTGACCTACAAACTTGTCCACTCTACAAGATCAGAAACTTTCATGCACTCCTGGAAAATGATCTTCATTGCTATCAATATATTTCCAATCCACCCACCTCATATCATAGACAAAGGGCTTCTTGTCAAGCAAGATGGTCTCATAGAAATCCTGCTGCTCTTTGGTATGGAACCTGTAGTCCACAGCAGTCCTTCTCCTTGCAGCATATGCATCAGTTTGTCTCCAAAGTCTGAGACCTACATCCTTCCTGATGTTCATGTCTTCGGCCACTGGATGGCTGTCATCATGATCTGGAATCTTGGGTTTGAGTTTCCTAAGCACTTGGGATTCAGCATCCTCTTCATCAATCTCAGACACTTGGGCCTTGTTCTTCTCAGCAACAGAAATATTTCTTGTGCTCCTCTTGGGCTTTGGAGCTGGAGCAGAAGCTTTGGGGGCAGTCTTGGGCTTTGAAGGGGCAGCCCCAAACTTGATGGGATCCCCCATCAGCTTTTGTGACTTTGATGTTGGTGCAACATCTTATTCTTCTTCTGGGTCTTCCATCATGGCAGATCTTCCAATGACTTTTGCTATGGTCTTCTTGACCCTCTCTTTCCTCTTCTTGCCCTCACTAGCAGCCTCTTCAACATTTGATTGGAATATTCAATAGTTGAGGCTCTGGCTTTTAAGGTTGGAACTCTCTTTGCAGGGGCCTTCTTATGCATACCAGGCTTTGTTACAGCAGCAACAGCATATTCCTTCTTCAGCACTTTCTTCTTGAATCTCACTTCTTCCTCAGCAGCCACATAATCCTCATCCTCTGAGCCTGAGTTTCTCTTCTTCCTTGTCCTTGTAGCTGCCTTGGGCAAATTGCATGGAGTGCTCATGCTGCCCTCATCATAGCTTCTAGAGGGACTAGTGCCCTCACTCAGGTTCATCTGCTCTTCTGACTTGTTTTGGCTGTCACTCTGGTCAGACATACTTGGAAAGCAAACTGACTGCTGACCCCGTGAATGGATATAGATGAGGAAGAGTGGATGAGCATCACAAAGTGCAGAGTTTTTGCAAAACAAATGAGTCAAAAAACTTAGTTTTAGTTTTCCACAGAAAGCACTTCGGAGCTACCGATTTGTTAAACTCGGTGACACCGAAGCAACTTTTGGAGTCTAAACTAGTGAAATCGGTCAGATCGAGTCACGGATCGGTGACTCCGAGATTGCTAGGGTTTCACAAAGAATTGAACTCGGTCACACCGATTTGCAACTTTCGGTCAGACCGAAAAGTGCAAGTGCAATGGCTTGGGCCAAATCGGTGAGACCGATTTCCACAACTCGGTCGGTCCGAGATGAGTTCGGCGGAGACCTAACCCTAACTTTCCGAATCAAATCTAATGTATGAGATGTTTTCGCTGGACAGGAAGATTTCATACGTTGTAAGAAACATTGCATTTGCTTTCTGCTAAGAATCGGAGAAAAGAACAGCATAAAGGGTCGAACTCATACCCTAACTCGGCGGTTATTTTGCTATGGCGGCAACGGCGGGGTTGAATTCCATTGACGGCGACGGAGACCAGCGGCGGGACGTCGCTGGCGATAAGAGGACGATCCAGAGACCCGAGGCGACAGAGTAGGACACGCGTGGGCTGAGGGGTTTTGGAGAAATTTCCAAAATTCGACCCGATAGTATATATATCCTGACACTGTCGGTGTGACCGAGTGGAACAACTCGGTGGCACCGAGATGCAGAATCGCAAGCGGTTACTGCAACTCGGTGTGACCGAAATGTTCTAATCGATTGCGCCGAGATTGAAAACCTAGATCAACTCAGTGAACTCGGTCAGACCGAAAAGGATAAATCGGTCAGACCGAAATGCACAGAGAGGTTTTAGAAGTGTAAGTCTATGACGAATCAGGAACTCTGAGTGCTCCTCACACCGAGTGTTCAAATCTGACTTGATGAAACTTTGTGATGTAGCATGAATAGAGTTTGAGATGAGAAAAGCATAGATATCTAGAGGAAGTTCTTAGGCATTCTTGTCCATCCATTTGGCAAAAAAAGCGCCAAACAATCAAAGCAACAAATGGATGTCCCTGAATGAGTAAAATATGCAATCAACATGATCACATAATAAAATGGCAAATGAAATATGTGACAAAGCATGCACAAACACTCTAGCATCTCTCAAGCAATTGGCAATGACTAGGCCATGTATATATGAGTATATTGACTAATGAGTCAAATGAGAACATTTGATCATAGGTCACACTCATCGTTTAAGCACAAGTGGGGTTACCACTTTTACATAAAGCATTATTGTATTCACACCATTAGAGTTGCTTTAGCTCAATTCTTAGAGTAAAGCTCCCCCTAGATGTGATATCCACCCTAAGAGGGACGAACTAACCTTGGGTTTTGTCGATGATGACTTCATGTAGATGTTGAAGATGTGGATGCTCAATGTTGATGTAGATCATTTGGAGCAATCCATTGGAGTGAGTTGCACTTTCAATACCTACACGGGTTAGTCCCACAAGGAACAAACAAAGATATCCATAGACATAGAGTGAAGTTCAGACAATATGATGTCCATGAAAGCATTAGGTTACCTTGTCCCTTTTCTTACTAACAAGAGGGTTTGTGACTCCTTGAACTAGTGCAAGATGTGGAAGTTGTTTGCACTTGTCCTTGCCAAGATGATATGAGTGAAATATGATGGCGGAGTCACCCTCAAGAACTCTCTAGTTCTTCTTCTTCAGGATCCACATCATCTTGATGGGAATCCTTGGAGTTGTAGTCGTACTTGATGAAGTAGAACTTGATGTAGTCTTGGGAACCCACTTGACCAAGGCCTTGGGAGCTTCTTCAAATGCATCAATCTCCTCTTGAAGCTTGTCCTTGCCCTTTTGCTGGTGGTCTTGTGGTGGAAGATCATATTGAGCTTGTGTCCCTTGGAAAGAAGTAGGATCATACTTCTCTTGTTGAGGAACAAACTTTGTCCTGGGGTATTGATCTTATTCCCACTCAACTCCATTGGCACTGAACTTTCGTTTGAAACCAACACCTTGATTCTTCCGGTGCCTTCATTACTTGAGTACAATTTCCTCAAATTGCTTACTTCCCGCAAGGCTCTTGTAAACACCTTCCTCTATAATTCCAGTCAATAAGCTATTTTCTTGCTCAAGTGTAACTTGGCTAAGAGAATCATTAGTGGAATCAAGAGAACTACTAGAAGCAACAATATTGGATTTAACATGATTATTGTTACTACTAGAGGAACAATCTATCTTACTCTTGTTACTACTTTTTACTTGTGGCATGTAAGTAGACAAGAGTAAACGCTTGAAAATGTAAGAAGAACTTTTCTTGCGAAGATCATCATTGATTGCTTTTAAGAACCGATGCTCTTGCTCAAGGTTGATCTTTTCAAAGTGTAGCTTCTCATGGGTCTTTAAAAGTTCTCGATGATCTTCCAAGGTAGTTTCATGAGCTAACTTAAGAGTGTTTAGTTCTTTAGTTAGACGCTCAATATCCTTCTTGTCATTGTCATTCGTTTTATCTTGATTAGCATGATTAATAGCAATTTTTCATAGTTTTCATCCCTAGAGTTGTCAACAAGTAAATCATCTTCATCACTATTGAAATCAATATACTCGGGGTGTGATACCTTTGGGCCTTTAGCCATGAATCATCTTCCAGTTCCTTCATTTGGTGAGTCAAATATGTCGTAGGAGTTGGTCAACACAAGAGCTAGACCGGCAACACCTTCATCTTGAGTATATTCAGAATCGGAGTGATAACTTCTCTCGGAGTGATTGTCGGAGTCGAAACCGGATACCCATTCACCAACATGAGCTTGATGTCTTCGTTTTATGTAGCTCCTTGATGACTTGTCCTTCCTTTTCGAATCCTTGCTTCTCCAAGATGTTCTTCGTTCATAATGATCATCTCTACTCCTTCTCTCTCTTGGAGGTGATTCTTCTCTTCTACTTCTCCTTTTGGGTGAATCTTCTCTAATTTTGTAGGGGGGCGTACATTCATTTGAGTAGTGTCCGGGTCTTCCACAATTGTAACAATTACGCTCACGACTCGAAGATCTTTTGTCATTGTAGGACCTTGACTTGGAACTACTTTCCTTTCTTCTACTCTTGTAGAACTTGTTGAAATTCTTCACCATTAGGCTCAATTCCTCATTGAAGTCTTGTTTCTCACTTGATGATGTAGGAGCATCACATGAGGCTTTGTAAGCACCACTTGACTTGTTGTGAAGCTCTTCTTTATCCTTGAGTGACATCTCATGAGCAAAAATTCTACCAATTACTTTGGTTGGCTTGAGATCTCTATAATTGGGCATCATTTGGATCAATGTGCACACGGTATCATATTTTACATCCAAGGCTCTTAGGATCTTCTTGATGATGAATCTATCGGTCATCTCTTCACTTCCTAAGCTGGCAATCTCATTTGTGATGAGAGCAAGCCTAGAGTACATTTCAGCGACACCTTCACCATCCTTCATTTTGAACTTGTTAAGTTGACTTTGAAGCACATCCAATTTTGATTCCTTGACGGAGTCGGTACCCTCGTGCATATCAAACAAAGTATCCCAAATTTCCTTTGCATTCTCAAGACGGCAGATTTTGTTGAATTCTTCGGGGCACAATCCGTTGAAGAGGATATCGCAAGCTTGAGCATTGTATTGCAGCATCTTCAACTCTTCCGCGGTAGCTTCACGGTTTGGTTCTCTTCCATCAAAGAATTCACCTTGCAAGCCAATACACACAATAACCCAAACGGCGGGGTTATGTCCAAGAATATGCATTTTCATCTTATGCTTCCAACTAGCAAAATTAGTACCATCAAAGTAAGGACCTCTATGGTGGTAATTTCCCTCGCTAGACGCCATACTCTCCTAGGTTGTGAAACCAAGGCTATGATCACCAAAGCTATGGAAATCAAGGCAAATGGAGGCCAAAGCTCTGATACCTCTTGTAGGATGGAAAGTATGTCTAGAGGGGGGATTAGACTATTTGACCGAAGCTCTGATATACTTTCGATCCTACACCTATGCAAAAACCACAACGGTGATTTATCAAGTTTGAAGTTTTAGCCTTCTTCAAGGACCGGCCGTAGTCAAATTCGATTCAACTGAAGTAGGAGAAACAAACACCCGCCAGCCACCTTTATGCAAAACTAGTTGCATGTCAGATGGTGGAACCGGTCTCATGTGCGTGGACATGTAAGGTTGGACCGGGCTGCTTCATCCCACAATACTGCCGAATCAAAATAAGACGTTGGTGGTAAGTAGTATGACTATCACCTCCCATAACTCTTTGTGTTCTACTCATGCATATCATCTACGCATAGACCTGGCTCGGATGCCACTGTTGGAAAACGTTGCATGGAAAACAAAAAAAATTCTACGCACACGCAAGATCTATCCATAGAGATGCATAGAAACGAGAGGGGAGAGTGTGTCTATGTACCCTCGTAGACCGTAAGCGGAAGCGTTTGTTAACGCGGTTGATGTAGTCTAACTTCTCCGTGCTCCAATCCAATCAAGTACCGAACGTACGACACCTTCGCGTTCAACACATGTTCAGCTCGGTGACGTCCTCACCTTCTTGATCCAGCAAGATGGCGAAGTAGTGGATGAGTTCCGGTAGCACGACGGCGTGGTGATGGTGATGGTGTAGCTATCTCTGCAGGGCTACGCCTAAGCACTATGAAAATATGAATGAGGGACTAAATTGTGGAGGGGGTGCCGCACATGACTAAGCAATTGTCGTGGTTATATGTGGTGCCCCCTCCCACATATATATAGGTGGGCAAGAGGGGAGAGGCGAAGGGGCGCCCGAAGTAGGGCCGAATCCTACTTGGGGTCTTTCTCTACCCGTGCCCCCTCCCCCCTTACCATATTTGCTGGAGGGGAAAGGAAAGGGGAGAAGAGGGAAGGAAGGGGGAGGCCGACACCCCCCTTTCCTTCTCTCCCCAAGGGTTGCGGCCTTAGGAGGGGTGCGCCAGCCCCTTGTGGGCTGGTGTGTTCCTCCTTTGGCCCATACGACCCATTAACCTCCCAGCGATGTCCGGAACCCCTTCCGCTGACCAGGTTTCTACCCGGTACATCCCGAAACTCTTCCATTGTCCAAATATCATCGTCCTATATATCAATCTTTACCTCCAGACCATTTTGGGGCTCCTCGTCATGTCCGTGATCACATCTGGGACTCGAAACATCATTCGGTCACCAAATCATATAACTCATATAACACTATATCATCAACGAATGTTAAGCGCGCGGACCCTACGGGTTCGAGAACTATGTAGACACGACTGAGACACCTCTCCGATCAATAACCAATAGCGGAACCTGGATGTCCATATAGGCTCCTACATATTCTACGAAGATCTTTATTGGTCAAACCTTATGACAACATACGTAATTCCCTTTGTCCATGGTATGTTACTTTCCCGAGATTCGGTCGTCGGTATCTTCATACCTAGTTCAATCTCGTTACCGGCAAGTCTCTTACTCGTTCTTTAGTCACTTTGCTTGCAAGGCTTCTTATGATGTGTATTACCGAGAGGGCCCAGAGATACCTCTCCAATACTTAGAGTGACAAATCGTAATCTCGATCTATGCCAACTCAACAAACACCTTCAGAGATACCTATAGAGCATATTTATGATCACTCAATTACGTTGTGTTGTTTGATAGCACACAAGGTATTCCTGAAATATCCGAGAGTTGCATAATCTCATAGTCGAAGGAATATGTATTTGTCATCAAGAAAGCAATATCAATAATCAGAACGATCAATATGCTAAGCTAACAGATGGGTCTTGTCCATCACATTGTTCTCCTAATGATGTGATCCTGTTATCAAATGATAACTCATGTCTATGGTTAGGAAAGCTTAACCATTTTTTATCAATGAGCTAGTCTAGTAGAGGTTTACTAGGGACACAGTATTTGTTTATGTATTCACACATGTATTTAAGTTTCTGATCAATACAATTCTAGCATGAATAATAAACCTTTATCGTGAATAAGGAAATATAAAATAATAACTTTATTATTGCCTCTAGTGCATATTTCCTTCAATTACTTCAACAAATATAGCTCGTTCTTCTCTACAACACAGATATACTTTGGTGAAGTTCCTCGTATTCAACATCGGAGACAACACTCTCTTCGGTTGTGTATGGACATTTCTCTCTATATGCACTAGCAAACAAACCAGTCCATACTTGTTTCTGTCAACAATCTCCAAAACACAAGGTAGGCAGATATTGCACCATCAATATCCCCCTTTTTGGACGATTGTTGACAAAATAGATCACATCGAAGGTGAAGGAAATATGCCCTAGAGGCAATAATAATGTTATTATTTTATTTCCTTAGATCATGATAAGTGTTTATTATTCATGCTAGAATTGTATTATCCGGAAACATAATACTTGTGTGAATACATAGACAAACCAAACGTCACTAGTATGCCTCTACTTGACTAGCTCGTTAATCGAAGATGGTTATGTTTCCTAACCATAGACATGTGTTGTCATTTGATTAATGGGATCACATCATTAGGAGAATGATGTGATTGACATGACCCATTCCATTAGATTAGCACCCGATCGTTTAGTATGTTGCTATTGCTTTCTTCATGACTTATACATGTACCTATGACTATGATATTATGCAACTCCCGTTTACCAGAGGAACACTTTGTGTGCTACCAAACGTCACAACGTAACTGGGTGATTATAAAGGAGCTCTACAGGTGTCTCCAAAGGTGAATGTTGGGTTGGCGTATTTCGAGATTAGGATTTGTCACTCCGATTGTCGGAGAGGTATCTCTGGGCCCTCTCGGTAATGCACATCACATAAGCCTTGCAAGCATTACAACTAATGAGTTAGTTGCGAGATGATGTATTACGAAACGAGTAAAGAGACTTGCCGGTAACGAGATTGAACTAGGTATTGAGATACCGACGATCGAATCTCGGGCAAGTAACATACCGATGATAAAGGGAACAACGTATGTTGTTATGCGGTCTGACCGATAAAGATCTTCGTAGAATATGTAGGAGCCAATATGAGCATCCAGGTTCCGCTATTGGTTATTGACCAGAGACGTGTCTCGGTCATGTCTACATTGATCTCGAACCCGTAGGGTCCGCACGCTTAAGATTTCGATGACAGTTATATTATGAGTGTATGAGTTTTGATGTACCGAAGTTAGTTCGGAGTCCCGGATGTGATCACGGACATAACGAGGAGTCTCGAAATGGTCGAGACATAAAGATTTATATATTGGACGGCTATATTCGGACACCGGAAGTGTTCCGGGTGATTTCGGAGAAAAACCGGAGAGCCGGAGGGTTACCGGAACCCTACCGGGAGAAGTAATGGGCCATATGGGCCTTAGTGGAGAGAGAGAGAGGGGCAGCCAGGGTGGGCCGTGCGCCTCCTCCCCCCTGGTCCGAATTGGACTAGGAGAGGGGGGGCGGCGCCCCCCTTTCCTTCTCCCTCCCCACTTCCTTCCCCCCTCCTAGTAGGAGTCCTACTCCTACTAGGAGGAGGACTCCTCCTGGCGCGCCAATAGGGGCCGGCCGGCCTCCTCCCCTTGCTCCTTTATATACGGGGGCAGGGGGCACCCCTAGACACACAAGTTGATCCACATGATCATATTCTTAGCCGTGTGCGGTGCCCCCTTCCACCATAATCCTCGATAAAATTGTAGCGGTGCTTAGACGAAGCCCTGCGACGGTAGTACATCAAGATCGTCGCCACGCCGTCGTGCCGGCGGAACTCTTCCCCGACACTTTGCTGGATCGGAGTCCAGGGATCGTCATCGAGCTGAACGTGTGCTAGAACTCGGAGGTGCCGTAGTTTCGGTGCTTGATCGGTCGGGCCGTGAAGACGTACGACTACATCAACCGCGTTGTCATAACGCTTCCGTTGTCGGTCTACGAGGGTACGTAGACAACACTCTCCCCTCTCGTTGCTATGCATCACCATGATCTTGCGTGTGCGTAGGAAAATTTTGAAATTACTACGTTCCCCAACAGTGGTACCAGAGCCTAGGTTTTATGTGTTGATGTTATATGCACGAGTAGAACACAAGTGAGTTGTGGGCGATATAAGTCATACTGCTTACCAGCATGTCATACTTTGGTTCGGCGGTATTGTTGGACGAAACGGCCCGGACTGACATTACGCGTACGCTTACGCGAGACCGGTTCTCCCGACGTGCTTTGCACAAAGGTGGCTAGCGGGTGACAGTTTCTCCAACTTTAGTTGAACCGAGTGTGGCTACGCCCGGTCCTTGCGAAGGTTAAAACAGCACCAACTTGACAAACTATCGTTGTGGTTTTGATGCGTAGGTAAGATTGGTTCTTGCTTAATCCCGCAGCAGCCACGTAAAACTTGCAACAACAAAGTAGAGGACGTCTAACTTGTTTTTGCAGGGCATGTTGTGATGTGATATGGTCAAGACATGATGCTAAATTTTATTGTATGAGATGATCATGTTTTGTAACCAAGTTATCGGCAACTGGCAGGAGCCATATGGTTATCGCTTTATTGTATGCAATGCAATTGCGCTGTAATGCTTTATTTTATCACTAAGCGGTAGCGATAGTCGTGGAAGCATAAGACTGGTGAGACAACAACGATGCTACGATGGTGATCAAGGTGTCGCGCCGGTGACGATGGTGATCACGACGGTGCTTCGAAGATGGAGATCACAAGCACAAGATGATGATGGCCATATCATATCACTTATATTGATTGCATGTGATGTTTATCTTTTATGCATCTTATCTTGCTTTGATTGACGGTAGCATTTTAAGATGATCTCTCACTAATTATCAAGAAGTGTTCTCCCTGAGTATGCACCATTGCGAAAGTTCTTCGTGCTGAGACACCACGTGATGACCAGGTGTGATAGGCACTACGTTCAAATACAACGGGTGCAAAACAGTTGCACACGCAGAATACTCAGGTTATACTTGACGAGCCAAGCATATACAGATATGGCCTCGGAACATAGAGACCGAAAGGTCGAGCGTGAATCATATAGTAGATATGATCAACATAGCGATGTTCACCAAAGAAACTACTCCATCTCACGTGATGATCGGACATGGTTTAGTTGATTTGGATCACGTAATCACTTAGAGGATTAGAGGGATGTCTATCTAAGTGGGAGTTCTTTAGTAATATGATTAATTAAACCTAAATTTATCATGAACTTAGTACCTGATAGTATCTTGCTTGTTTATGTTTGATTGTAGATAGATGGCCCGTGCTGTTGTTCCGTTGAATTTTAATGCGTTCCTTGAGAAAGCAAAGTTGAAAGATGATGGTAGCAATTACACGGACTGGGTCCGTAACTTGAGGATTATCCTCATTGCTGCACAGAAGAATTACGTCCTGGAAGCACCGCTGGGTGCCAGGCCTGCTGCTGGAGCAACACCAGATGTTATGAACGTCTGGCAGAGCAAAGCTGATGACTACTCGATAGTTCAGTGTGTCATGCTTTACGGCTTCGAATCGGGACTTCAACGACGTTTTGAACGTCATGGAGCATATGAGATGTTCCAGGAGTTGAAGTTAATATTTCAAGCAAATGCCCGGATTGAGAGATATGAAGTCTCCAATAAGTTCTATAGCTGCAAGATGGAGGAGAACAGTTCTGTCAGTGAGCATATACTCAAAATGTCTGGGTATAATAATCACTTGATTCAATTGGGAGTCAATCTTCTAGATGATTGCGTCATTGACAGAATTCTCCAATCACTGCCACCTAGCTACAAGAGCTTCGTGATGAACTATAATATGCAAGGGATGAATAAGACTATTCCCGAGCTCTTCGCAATGCTGAAAGCTGCGGAGGTAGAAATCAAGAAGGAGCATCAAGTGTTGATGGTCAACAAGACCACTAGTTTCAAGAAAAAGGGCAAAGGGAAGAAGAAGGGGAACTTCAAAAAGAACAGCAAGCAAGTTGCTACTCAAGAGAAGAAACCCAAAACTGGACCTAAGCCTGAAACTGAGTGCTTCTACTGCAAGCAGACTGGTCACTGGAAGCGGAACTGCCCCAAGTATTTGGCGGATAAGAAGGATGGCAAGGTGAACAAAGGTATATGTGATATACATGTTATTGATGTGTACCTTACTAATGCTCGCAGTAGCACCTGGGTATTTGATACTGGTTCTGTTGCTAATATTTGCAACTCGAAACAAGGACTACAGATAAAGCGAAGATTGGCTAAGGACGAGGTGACGATGCGCGTGGGAAATGGTTCCAAAGTCGATGTGATCGCAGTCGGCACGCTACCTCTACATCTACCTTAGGGATTAGTATTAGACCTAAATAATTGTTATTTGGTGCCAGCGTTAAGCATGAACATTATATCTGGATCTTGTTTGATGCGAGACGGTTATTCATTTAAATCAGAGAATAATGGTTGTTCTATTTATATGAGTAATATCTTTTATGGTCATGCACCATTAAAGAGTGGTCTATTCTTATTAAATCTCGATAGTAGTGACACACATATTCATAATGTTGAAGCCAAAAGATGCACAGTTGATAATGATAGTGCAACTTATTTGTGGCACTGCCGTTTGGGTCATATCGGTGTAAAGCGCATGAAGAAACTCCATACTGATGGGATTTTGGAACCACTTGATTATGAATCACTTGGTACTTGCGAACCGTGCCTTATGGGTAAGATGACAAAAACACCGTTCTCCGGTACTATGGAGAGAGCAACAGATTTGTTGGAAATCATACATACAGATGTATGTGGTCCGATGAATGTTGAGGCTCGTGGCGGATATCGTTATTTTCTCACCTTCACAGATGACTTAAGCAGATATGGGTATATCTACTTAATGAAACATAAGTCTGAAACATATGAAAAGTTCAAAGCATTTCAGAGTGAAGCTGAAAATCATCGTAACAAGAAAATAAAATTCCTGCGATCTGATCGTGGAGGAGAATATTTGAGTTACGAGTTTGGTGTACATTTGAAACAATGCGGAATAGTTTCGCAATTCACGCCACCCGGAACACCACAGCGTAATGGTGTGTCCGAACATCGTAATCGTACTTTACTAGATATGGTGCGATCTATGATGTCTCTTACTGATTTACCGCTATCGTTTTGGGGTTATGCTCTAGAGACGGCCGCATTCACGTTAAATAGGGCACCATCAAAATCCATTGAGATGACGCCTTATGAACTGTGGTTTGGCAAGAAACCAAAGTTGTCGTTTCTAAAAGTTTGGGGCTGCGATGCTTATGTGAAAAAGCTTCAACCTGATAAGCTCGAACCCAAATCGGAGAAATGTGTCTTCATAGGATATCCAAAGGAAACTATTGGATACACCTTCTATCACAGATCCGAAGGCAAGACTTTTGTTGCTAAATTCGGAAACTTTCTAGAGAAGGAGTTTCTCTTGAAAGAAGTGAGTGGGAGGAAAGTAGAACTTGACGAGGTAACTGTACCTGCTCCCTTATTGGAAGGTAGTACATCACAGAAACCAGTTTCTGTGACACCTACACCAATTAGTGAGGAAGCTAATGATAATGATCATGAAACTTCAGAACAAGATACTACAGAACCTCGTAGATCAACCAGAGTAAGATCCGCGCTAGAGTGGTACGGTAATCCTGTTCTGGAAGTCATGCTACTAGATCATGATGAACCTACGAACTATGAAGAAGCGATGGTGAGCCCAGATTCCGCAAAATGGCTTGAAGCCATGAAATCTGAGATGGGATCCATGTATGAGAACAAAGTATGGACTTTGGTTGACTTGCCCAATGATCGGCAAGCGATTGAGAATAAATGGATCTTCAAGAAGAAGACTGACCCTGACGGTAATGTTACTGTCTACAAAGCTCAACTTGTTGCAAAAGGTTTTCGGCAAGTTCAAGGGATTGACTACGATGAGACCTTCTCACCCGTAGCGATGCTTAAGTCTATCCGAATCATGTTAGCAATTGCCGCATTTTATGATTATGAAATTTGGCAAATGGATGTCAAAACTACATTCCTGAATGGATTTCTGCAAGAAGAGTTGTATATGATGCAGTCAGAAGGTTTTGTCGATCCAAAGGGAGCTAACAAAGTGTGCAAGCTCCAGCGATCCATTTATGGACTGGTGCAAGCCTCTCGGAGTTGGAATAAATGCTTTGATAGTGTGATCAAAGCATTTGGTTTTATACAGACTTTTGGAGAAGCCTGTATTTACAAGAAAGTGAGTGGGAGCTCGGTAGCATTTCTGATATTATATGTGGATGACATATTACTAATCGGAAATGATATAGAATTTCTGGATAGCATAAAAGGATACTTGAATAAAAGTTTTTCAATGAAACACCTCGGTGAAGCTGCCTACATATTGGGCATCAAGATCTATAGAGACAGATCGAGACGCTTAATTGGACTTTCAAAAAGCACATACCTTGACAAAGTTTTGAAAAAGTTCAAAATGGATCAAGCAAAGAAAAGATTCTTGCCTGTGTTACAAGGTGTGAAATTGAGTAAGACTCAAAGTCCGACCAATGCAGAAGATTGAGAGAAAATGAAAGATGTTCCCTATGCTTCAGCCATAGGCTCTATCATGTATACAATGCTGTGTACCAGACCTGATGTATGTCTTGCTATAAGTCTAGCAGGGAGGTACCAAAGTAATCCAGGAGTGGATCACTGGACAGCGGTCAAGAACATCCTGAAATACCTGAAAAGGACTAAGGATATGTTTCTCATATATGGAGGTGACAAAGAGCTCATCGTAAATGGTTACGTTGATGCAAGCTTTGACACTAATCCGGACGATTCTAAATCGCAAACCGGATACATGTTTACATTAAACGGTGGAGCTGTCAGCTGGTGCAGTTCTAAACAAAGCGTTGTGGCGGGATCTACATGTGAAGCGGAGTACATAGCTGCTTTGGAAGCAGCAAACGAAGGAGACTGGATGAAGGAGTTCATATCCGATCTAGGAGTCATACCTAGTGCATCGGGTCCAATGAAAATCTTTTGTGACAATACTGGTGCAATTGCCTTGGCAAAGGAATCCAGATTTCACAAGAGAACTAAGCACATCAAGAGACGCTTCAATTCCATCCGGGATCTAGTCCAGGTGGGAGACATAGAGATTTGCAAGATACATACGGATCCGAATGTAGCAGACCCATTGACTAAGCCTCTTCCACAAGCAAAACATGATCAGCACCAAAGCTCCATGGGTGTTAGAATCATTACTGTGTAATCTAGATTATTGACTCTAGTGCAAGTGGGAGACTGAAGGAAATATGCCCTAGAGGCAATAATAATGTTATTATTTTATTTCCTTATATCATGATAAATGTTTATTATCCATGCTAGAATTGTATTATCCGGAAACATAATACTTGTGTGAATACATAGACAAACCAAACGTCACTAGTATGCCTCTACTTGACTAGCTCGTTAATCGAAGATGGTTATGTTTCCTAACCATAGACATGTGTTTTCATTTGATTAATGGGATCACATCATTAGGAGAATGATGTGATTGACATGACCCATTCCATTAGATTAGCACCCGATCGTTTAGTATGTTGCTATTGCTTTCTTCATGACTTATACATGTTCCTATGACTATGAGATTATGCAACTCCCGTTTACCGGAGGAACACTTTGTGTGCTACCAAATGTCACAACGTAACTGGGTGATTATAAAGGAGCTCTACAGGTGTCTCCAAAGGTGAATGTTGGGTTGGCGTATTTCGAGATTAGGATTTGTCACTCCGATTGTCGGAGAGGTATCTCCGGGCCCTCTCGGTAATGCACATCACATAAGCCTTGCAAGCATTACAACTAATGAGTTAGTTGCGAGATGATGTATTACGGAACGAGTAAAGAGACTTGCTGGTAACGAGATTGAACTAGGTATTGAGATACCGACGATCGAATCTCGGGCAAGTAACATACCGATGACAAAGGGAACAACGTATGTTGTTATGCGGTCTGACCGATAAAGATCTTCGTAGAATATGTAGGAGCCAATATGAGCATCCAGGTTCCGCTATTGGTTATTGACCGGAGACGTGTCTCGGTCATGTCTACATTGTTCTCGAACCCGTAGGGGCCGCACGCTTAAGGTTTCGATGACAGTTATATTATGAGTTTATGAGTTTTGATGTACCGAAGTTAGTTCGGAGTCCCGGATGTGATCACGAACATAACGAGGAGTCTCGAAATGGTCGAGACATAAAGATTGATATATTGGACGGCTATATTCGGACACTGGAAGTGTTCCGGGTGATTTCGGAGAAAAACCGGAGAGCCGGAGGGTTACCGGAACCCTACCGGGAGAAGTAATGGGCCATATGGGCCTTAGTGGAGAGAGAGAGGGGCAGCCAGGGTGGGCCGTGCGCCTCCTCCCCCCTAGTCCGAATTGGACTAGGAGAGGGGGTGCGGCGCCCCCCTTTCCTTCTCCCTCCCCACTTCCTTCCCCCTCCTAGTAGGAGTCCTACTCCTACCAGGAGGAGGACTCCTCCTGGCGCGCCAATAGGGGCCGGCCGGCCTCCTCCCCTTGCTCCTTTATATACGGGGGCAGGGGGCACCCCTAGACACACAAGTTGATCCACATGATCATATTCTTAGCCGTGTGCGGTGCCCCCTTCCACCATAATCCTCGATAAAATTGTAGCGGTGCTTAGGCGAAGCCCTGCGATGATAGTACATCAAGATCGTCACCATGATGTCGTGCTGACGGAACTCTTCCCCGACACTTTGCTGGATCAGAGTCCGGGGATCATCATCGAGCTGAACGTGTGCTAGAACTCGGAGGTGCCGTAGTTTCGGTGCTTGATCGGTCGGGCCGTGAAGACGTACGACTACATCAACCGCGTTGTCATAACGCTTCCGCTGTCGGTCTACGAGGGTACGTAGACAACACTCTCCCCTCTCGTTGCTATGCATCACCATGATCTTGCGTGTGCGTAGGAAAATTTTGAAATTACTACGTTCCCCAACAGAAGGATAGATAAAGAATGAAATGTAATGTGAAGAATAATGAAAGACGAGAGATAGGTATGAAGATAAGTTATTCTTCCCCTTAATATATGCTTCAGGTGATGAAGAACCCGAGGGAGACGAGATTTTTCCTCATAAGAGTGTCATTGACAAATGATCTTATACTTGACGTGTTTCAATGCACTCGACGGTGTCTGAGGTGATTCCTCTCACAAAATCTTCGAGGAGAATTAGATTTCAAAATATGCTTAACGAGATTTGTGACAAAGGACCATGAAGGTTTTCCCATAACACAATTAGAATCCACACGAGATGTAGTTTTCCTGCATGTTAGATATTCGTTATACTCAAAGCAAGGAAATTAAAGGAAATTTCTCGGAATGGATATGCTTTAGACGTGGTTTCCCTGCAATACAGAACATAATACGAGAGATAATCATGAGGGAAAGACACTTTGTCAGTGAATCATATGGCCTTCATAGCGTATGGCACAAAAACATAGTCTGACATTTTCTTCTTCTCCCCCTTATTATCATCACATGATGATTTTTCGTTCTTATTCGATGAGCAAATGTGTTTCCCTGTAAAATGGATAACCATCGATGATAATCATTCACGGGAAAAACACATTCGATGGTACCTGCAGACAAATAGTACGAAGCAAATAATATTGCAGGCAGGGGTTATTAATGTTACATGATGTCCAAGTATTTCAACACCTCAAGTGGTGCGATAAGTTCATGAAGCAAATTGTTCGAGGGAAAACCAAAATGCGAATGAAAAACACCCGCAAACCCTAAAAACTATCACTCGATGTAATTCTCCCCCTTTTTGTCAACAAGTGTCAAAAGGGAATGAGAAAACATACGGGGAACTACTCTGTGGGAGAATCCTCAGAATCCGAATTAAATCCACTTGATGAATCAATGTCTGAAGAATGAGGAATGGTCAAGGCAAAAGCAGGGGTGGTAGCCTGGGCTCTGGAAGACTTGGAGCAATGAACATCTGGCTTCAACATAAGAGTACCGGCTGTATCTGTAATTTCATCAATGATGTTTGCTTGAACTACGTCGGTATTTCCCCAAAGAAGTATTGCAATAACGTTTTTGTGCCCGTTTACTATTTGCTACCTTGCTGTTTTTATTTATTCAGATTATAAAAATATATTTCTACCATGAATATTACACTTTTATCACCATCTTTTCGCCGAACTAGTGCACCTATATAATTTCCCATTGTATTGGGTGTGTTGGGGACACAAGAGATTTCTTGTATTTAGTTGTAGGGTTGTTTGAGAGAGACCATATTCATCCTACACCTCCCACAGATTGATAAACCTTAGGTCATCCACTTGAGGGAAAAATGCTACTGTCCTACAAAACTCTGCGCTTGGAGGCCCAACACGAGTCTACAAGAATAAAGTTGCGTAGTAGACATCAAGCTCCTGCACACAAATAACAAATACTCGCAACCCGACATAGTAAAGGGGTTGTCAATCCCTTTCGGGTAACTACGCCAGGAATTGGCAAGTAGACGGGATAAAAATTGTAGTAGATTGATAAATACAAATAAAAGCAAATAAAATTCAGCGAGAAATTTTTGGGTTTTTGGATTAATAGATCTGAAAATAACAGCAAATAAAAATAGATCGCTGAGGCAAATATAATAAAGAAGAGACACGGGGGCCGTAGGTTTCACTAGTGGATTCTCTCGAGAAAAATAGAAAACGGTGGGTAAACAAATTACTGTTAAGCAATTGATAGAACTTCAAATAATCATGACGATATCTATACAATGATCATTATATGGGCATCACGTCCAAGATTAGTAGACCAACTCCTGCCTGCATCTACTACTATTACTCCACACATCGACCACTATCCAACATGCATCTAGTGTAGTAAGTTCATGGAGAAACGGAGTAATGCAATAAAAACGATGACATGATGAAGATAAGATATATTTATGTAGAAATAGACCCCATCTTGTTATCCTTAATAGCAACGATACATATGTGTCATTTCCCCTTCTGTCACTGGGATCAAGCACCGCAAGATCGAACCCATTAGAAAGCACCTCTTCCCATTGCAAGATAAATAGATCAAGTTGGCCAAACAAAACCCAAATATCGGAGAAGAAATACGAGGCTATAAGTAATCATGCATATAAGAGATCAAAAGACTCAAATAACTTTCATGGATAAAATCATAGATCTGATCATAAACTCAAAGTTCATCAGATCCCAACAAACACACCGCAAAAAGAGTTACATCATATGGATCTCCAAGAGACCATTGTATTGAGAATCAAAAGAGAGAGATGAAGCCATCTAGCTACTAACTACGGCCCCGAAAGTCTGCAATAGACTACTCACGCATCATCGGAGAGGCACCAATGAGGATGATGAACCCCTCCGTGATGGTGTCTAGATTGGACCTGGTGTTTCTAGAACTAGCGGTGGCTGGAATTGATTTTCGTCGACTCCCCTAGGGTTTCTGGAATATTGGGGTATTTATAGAGAAAAGAGGCGGTGCGGAAGGCCACCGAGGGGGGCACAACCCACCTGGGCGCGCTTGGGCCCCCAGGCGCGCCCTGGTGGTTTGTGCCCCCCTCGGGGCACCCCAGGTGCTTCTGTGGCCCATTGGGTGTCTTCTGGTCCCAAAAAAATCCACAAAAAGTTTCGCTGCGTTTGGACTCCATTTGGTATTGATTTTCTGCGATGTAAAAAACAAACAAAAAACATCAACTGGCACTTGGCACTATGTCAATAGGTTAGTACCAAAAAATGATATAAAATGATTGTAAAACATCCAAGAATGATAATATAACAGTATGGAACAATCAAAAATTATAGAAATGTTGGAGACGTGTCAGCATCCCCAAGCTTAATTCTTGCTCGTCCTCGAGTAGGTAAATGATAAAAACAGAATTTTTGATGTGGAATGTTGCCTAACATGTTCATCACATATTCTTTCTTTTATAGCATGGACATTTGGAATTTTATATGATTCAAAGCAATAGTCTAGTTTTGATATGAAGACTTTAATACTCAAGCATATAAACAAGCAACCATGTCTTTCAAAATATCAACGCTAAAGCAAGTTATCCCAACCCATTATGCTCAATCATTGATCCATTCATGAAACACACTCGCATATTAGCTACACCCAATTCTCAAGTACGATCATAGTGACCCTTAGTTGGTGCTTTATAAGATAAGATGGAGACTCAAGTAAAAATAAAAATTGCTTAAAGTAAATAGAAAGGCCCTTCGCAGAGGGGGGTAGGGATTTGTAGAGGTGCCAGAGCTCAAAGCAAAAAAAGATTGAGATAAAACATTTTGGGTGGCATGCTTTTCCTGTCAACAAAAACAATCGAGTAGTTCCCAATACTTTCCATGCTAGATATATCATAGGCGGTTCCCAAACGGAAAATAAAGTTTATTCCTTTTTCCACCATACTTTCACTTTCCAAGGCTAACCGTATCCACGGGTGCCTTCCATACCAACACTTTCAAACGAATTTATTCTTTGACAACATAAATTAAATTCATTTTTCATTTCGGGACTGGGCATCCCTAATATCTTTGTCGTACTCTCGTGCAATGGTAAGTGAATACACACTCATCTTGAGAATAACACATCTAGCATGGAAATATATCAGCCACATCCTACCGTTTCATGAGCGGTACGAGCACACAAAAGAGAAGTTTATTTTGAAAATTAGAGATGGAACATACAAATTTGCTTAGAACGGCAAAAGAATACCACATATAGGTAGGTATAGTGGACTCATGTGCCAATACTGGTTTGAAGGATTTTGGATGCACTAGTAGTGATCATACTTAGTGCAAAATGAGGCTAGCAAAAGATTGAGAAGCGACCAACCAAGAAAGGAAAATCTCATAAGCCAGCATTAAGCATAACTAACACCGAATAATGCACCACAAGTAGGATGTAATTTCATTGCATGACTATTGACTTTCGTGCTTGCAAAGGGAATCACAAACCTTAACACCAATATTCTTACTAAAGCATAATTACTCATCAACGTGACTCACATATTATATCAACATATCTCAAAACTATTACAAGGAATCAAGTTTATTTTCTCCAATTATCTTTATGAAAGTTTTTATTATATCCCCTTGGATATCTATCACTTTGGGACTAGTTTCATATGTTGCTTTTGATAGCTCAAACAAATATAAGCGAAGAACACGAGCCTAAAAAATTTCTTCTCTCAAAATAATTTAAGGGAAGCAAGAGAGAATTTCTTAAAAAAATTAATAACTCTCAAACAAATATAAGTGAAGAATGAAAGCATTTCTTCAAAAATACTAAAGAACACCGTGCTAAAAAAAGATATAAGTGAAGCACTAGAGCAATTTCATAGCTCATAAAGATTTAAGTGAAGCATAGAGAGCAATTCTAACAAGTCATGGCATAATTTTGGCTCTCTCAAATAGGTGTGACCAGCAAGCATTCATGACTAAGAACAGAAAGAAAAACAAGTAAAGACTCATATCATACAAGACGCTCCAAGCAAAACTCATAATATGTGATGAATAAAAATATAGTTTCAAGTAAAATACCGATGGTTGTTAGAAGAAAGAGGAGATGCCACTCGGGGGCATCCCCAAGCTTAGTTGCTTAATACTTCTTGAATATTATATTGGGTTGCCTTGGGTATCCCCAAGCTTAGCCTTTTGCAAATCCTTATTCCTTCATCCATCGTAAAGTCACCCAAAACTTGAAAATTTCAATCAGACAAAACTTAACAAAACCTTCGTGAGATCTGTTAGTATAAGAAAGCAAATCACTACTATAAGTATTGTTGCAAACCCATTCATATTTTATTTTTGCATTATATATACTGTATTCCAACTTTCTATGGCAAAAACTCTTCAAAGAAAACCATAGAATCATCAAAACAAGCACACAACACAAAGAAAACAGAATCTGTCAAAAACAGAACAGTCTGTAGCAATCTGGAGATTTCGAATACTTCTGTAACTCCAAAAATTCTGAAAAATTAGGACAATGTGAGAAATTTGTATGTTAATCTTGAGCAAAAACAATCAGTATTTTATCGTGGTTCGTTTAAAAATGAAAATTATGTTTCTGGGCCTAGAAATTTCTGTTTTTCAGCAAGATCGAATCAACTATCACCCAACAAGATCCTAAAGGCTTTACTTGGCACAAACACTAACTAAAACACAAAAAACACAATCATAACTGTAGAATAATTGTGCAAACACTGAAGAACAGAAAGAAAAAAACAAAAATTAATTTTATTCATTGGGTTGCCTCCCAACAAGCGCTATTGTTTTATGCCCCTAGCTAGGCATAATGCAAAGGATCAAGTATTGCCATCTTTAGCCTTTGCCACTTTAGTAAGGACCTTTTCAAATCTGGGAGGCTCTTTGCGCTTCACTAAATTCTCCTGAAAAGAAACCATCTTGAGATCTAAGATATCCAACCGTTTATTGCCTAGGGTAATCAAAGTATTCAAACGATTGATACTACCATTAAGGTGTTTGAGGGGTTCATTTTTTTGCAATTCAACCATAAGTTTGTGCAAATCACCAAGTTTGTCCAAAATTTGAACTCCCTATAGGGTGAAATAAATCCCCTTCTTTAGGGGTGAAACCCCCAGAATTCCTTCTAAGACTTCATAGGCAGCATTAGCATCAAGCTCAATAAAGTTTCCTTTAGCAGGAAAATCTAAGAGTTGTCTATAATTCAAAGCCAATCCTATGTAAAAATTATGAAGCAAAATCTTTGCGTCCCCCTTTAGTTTGCAAACACGATAGGATTCCATTAACCTATACCAAGCATCTTTCAAATTTTCTCCTTGTCATTGCTTGAAGTATAAAATTTCAAATCTGGTGACAAAGGAGGAGTAGTCACGCTAGCCATTATGGCTAGAAAGCAAGAACACGGATAGTTCCGGCAAGAAAACGGCGAACGAAAAAGAGGGCAAATAAAACGGCATTTTCTTGTGAAGTTGGGGAGAGTAAAAGAAGAGGCAAATGGAAAATAATTTAAATTGCAAGGAGATGAGATTTGTGATTAGGAACCTGATAGATGTTGATGATGTCTCCCCGGCAACAGTGCCAGAAATTCCTTTTGATGTTTTCTCGAACTACGTCAGTATTTCCCCAAAGAGGAAGCGATGATGCAACACAACAACAGTAGGTATTTCCCTTAGTGATGAGACCAAGGTTATCGAACCAGTAGGAGAACCACACAACACCACGTAAACAGCTTTGATACGTCTCCGACGTATCTATAATTTACGAAGCATTCATGCTATTTTATTATCATTGTTGGATGTTTTACAATCATTTTATAGCAAATTTATATCATTTTTTGGGACTAACCTGTTGACCCAGTGCCAGTTGCTCTTTTTTCTTGTTTTTTACATCGCACGAAATCAATATCAAACGGAGTCCAAACATCGTGAAACTTTTTGTGGATTTTTTATGAACCAGAAGACTCCCGATGGGTCAGAGCAGCATCGAGGGGTGCCTCGAGTGGGGCACAACCCACCAGGGAGCCCCTGGGGGCCCAGGCATGCCTAGGTGAGTTGTGCCCACCTCGGTGGCCTCCCGCAGCCCCTCTTTGCCCTATAAAATCCTGAATATTCCAAAAATCCTCGGGGTTAACCTAGATCAGAAGTTTTGCTGCTGCAGGCCTTTGTAGCCACCGAAAACCATTCTAGACCCTGTTTCGGCACCCTGCCGGAGGGGGGAATCATCACCGGTGGCCATCTTAATCATCCCGGCGACCACTACGATGAGGAGGGAGTAGTACACCATCGGAGCCGAGGGTTTGTACAAGTAGCTATGTGTTTAATCTCTCTCTCTCTCATGTTCTTGAGATGTCACGATCTTGATGTATCACGGGCTTTTTAATATAGTCGGATCATATGGTGTTTTCCCCTCTATATCTTGTTGTGATGAATTGAGTTTTCCCTTTGAGATTTCGTTGTTATCGAATTGAATACTTTTATGGATTTGAGAGCACTTGATATATGTCTTGCATATGAATACTCGTGGTGACAATGGAGTAGCATATTGATTCACTTGATATATTTTTTGTCATTCAACTCACAGATTCCCGCGGTGACATTGGGGTAATCTATGCATAGGGGTTGATGCATGTTCTCGTTTTTTGTTTCTCCGGTAGAAATCTTGGGGCACTCTTTGAGGTTCTTTGTGTTGGATTGAGTATTATGAATATGAATTTTCCTTGGTGTTATTTTAGTACAAACTCTTGATAGATCGATTGGAAAGAGTAACTTAGTGTTATTTTAGTATGAACTCTTGATAGATCGATCGGAAAGAATAACTTGGTGTTATTTTAGTATGAACTCTTGGATAGATCGATCAGAAAGAATAGACAAACAATTTCTTCTTATGTTCTCCGGTAGATAGAAACTTTGGAGTGATTCTTCATCGCACTTTGAGGGGTGGTTATATGATCCAATTATATTAGCATTGTTGAGAGATTGCACTAGCGGAACTACGGACCCTAGGCTTCATTTTCAAGTATTGCAATATCGTTTTTGTGCCCATTTAATATTTGTTACCTTGTTGTTTTTATTTATTCAGATTATAAAAATATATTTCTACCATCAATAGTACACTTTTATCACCATCTCTTCGCTGAACTAGTGCACCTATACAATTTGCCATTGTATTGGGTGTGTTGCGAACACAAGAGATTTATTGTATTTGGTTGCAGGGTTGTTTGAGAGAGACCATCTTCAGCCTACACCTCCCACGGATTGATAAACTTTAGGTCATCCACTTGAGGGAAAATTGCTACTATCCTACAAAACTCTGCGCTTGGAGGCCCAACACGACTCTACAAGAATAAAGTTGTGTAGTAGACATCAAGCTCTTTTCTGGCGCCATTGCCGGTGAGGTTAGGTAAGCGGCACTCACATCCGTCAACGAACCTCTTTTCTAGCACCGTTGCTGGGGAGGTGAGTGCATCAAGGTATATCTTTAGATCTTGCAATTGAATCTTTTAGTTTCTTGTTTTATCTCTAGTTTTCTTCATAAAAGAAAACTACAAATAATGGAATTGAGGTTGCATCATATTATTGATCGTCTTTATAATATCTTTCTTGAAAATGATGGATCGGAAAATTGTGCTCAATTGTTAGAAGAAGAAGAAGTCAATAAAATGTTTGGCATAAAATATTTGAATGATGAGCACGATTGCAATGTTGTTAGTATGAATTCTTTGAATATCCAAAATGCTAATGATGTTTGCACAAGTCATGAAAAAACGTTTCTTATAAGCATGTCAATTTTTGTGGAGTGCATAAAGTTTGTGAAGACGTGCCTTATAGGGAAGATAGATTTTGCATGAACCATAAACATGATAGAACCAATTATTTTCTCAAAGTGATAGATGAATTTGCTACAAAATTATGTTCTCTTTGTCCTATTACTTGTGAAATTTGCAATAGGGTTGGTCATCTTAATTTCCAATGCATGCTTTTTCATGATCGAATCATGTCCAAATATTGCAATAACTTGATCACACTTGAACTTTATATTGACCTTTGTCTATTTTTGGGGAGTGAAGAATTGACACATAAAAATAGTTGGTTTGGAGTATTCATTCTCATGGATGATATTGAAACTAAACTAAATAATATCTATATGATTTGCATGGTAAATTGCAATGAGAATGCTTATATTGGCAACTATAGAAAGATGGGAAAACCAATAGAATATAAAAGAAATACTAATGAAAGGGTAAATATTTCCAATTTCCCTCCTATTGTCCCTCATGATGAAATAGGTAACGAGGAGTAGCTTCCTATCCAATCAATATCTTCAACAAGAAGCTTGAAAAAAATAATTAAACCCACACATGCTGTGGTGAAGAAGAAGAAAATAAGAAGAAAGAATAGAGGTAAAAGGTATCTCTCCCAAATAGTGTTGCTCCTATTATTATTGTGCCTCATTAAAATGAATCAAAAATAATTGTGTAGGATGATGCACTTGATGATGATATTGCTTCCATGTCTTATGGCACAATGTCCGAGAGCACTATTGATGATGATTTTGTTATGCCAATTGCTTGTTGTGATGATTATGATTGGGAAGATAATGATACTTCTTATAATCTTGGAAATCTTTTTGGCACCAACTTGGGAAATTATGATGATAGCAATTACTATACTGTTGATGCTATTCATACCATTAATGATGAGAATGATTATGCTTATGATATGCCAAGCCACAAGCTTGGGGATGCTATGTTTGATGAGAATCACATGTTTGAGAATCTATTTGCTGTGGTTAATGTTTGTTCCAAGCTTGGGGGTGCTATGCTTAATGGAGATTATATTTGTAGCCCCCTTACTTTGTGATCAAATTTGCTATGATGATTGCATGCCTCCTAATTATGATGATTATTGTGATGATACTTATGTTATAAAAAGTAGTGATAATTATTGTCATAATTTTGAATATCCTTTTACTGGACATTACTCTCTTAATGTGGGAACAATTTTTAGTGTTCAAGTTTCGTATGATACTCCCACTATTGTGAATGAGAATAAAATTGCTTATGTGGAGAGTAATAAATTTTCTATGCTTGTGGATCATGAAAATAATGTTTTTTGTGATGGTTATATTTATTTATCTATTCATGATTCTACTAATAATTATTATGAGAGAGGAACTTGTGATTCATGATGCTCTTGTTATGTTCCAACCCTTATCTTTTATACGAGCATCATTGAAATCTTCATGCCTAGCTTAAAAGGCATTAAAGAAAAGCGCTTGTTGGGAGACAACCCAACATTTATACCTACTATTTCTGTGTGCTCACATGATTAAGCTATTGTAGTAATCATGTTTTATGGCTTTCGTTTCAATAAAGTGCCAAGTAAGACCTTCGGGATGGTCTATGGTGATAGTTGATTTGATCTTGCTGAAAACACAAACTTTTGAGCTCAGGAAAATAATTCTCGTTTTTAACACAAGCACGATAACATACTGAGTCTATTTGAATAAGATTAACAGACAAATTGCCCAGGCTTTCCTATTTTTTCAGAATATTTGGAGTAGTAGAAGTATCGTTGGGGTACAGATTACTACAGATTGTTCTGTTTTTGACAGATTCTATTTTCAATGCATGGTTTGCTTGTTTTCTAGTTTCCATGGCTTATATTGCTCAATATAATTTGTGGAAATGATATGCTACAGTAGGCATTGTGTGAGAACAATTATGAATCTTGTCTTTGACAGTACCGAAAGTGGAATGGTTTGCTCTTAATCATACTAACCTATCTCACAAAGTTCCGTTAAGTTTTGTGTGATTGAAGTTTTCAAGTTTTGGGTGAGATGTCAATATGAGGAGAATAAAGAGTGATAAGACCCTAAGCTTTGGGATGCCCAAGGCACCCCAAGGTAGTATTCATGGAAGATCTAAGCAACTAAGCTTGGGGAAGCCCCGGAAGGCATCCCCTCTTTCGTCTTCAACATTATCGGTAACCTCACTTGGAGCTATGTCTTCATTCATCACATGATATGATTTTTACTTGGAGCGTCATTTTATTTTGTTAGAATTTGCTTGCTATTATTTAGAATAATGTTTTGCATCCTTTATTTCAATAAAAGTGGCAATGATAGCCTTTTCCATGCTTATTTTGCAAGTATACATGTTGCTGTTTGAAAACAAAAAGTTTAACGTTGTTGCAAAAATTCCTTAGAAAATTCAGAATGTGATAAAATGTTGAAATTTTTGAAAAATGAGCTCTAATAATTGCCTATGGTGTAGAAATTTTTCATAACTTTTTGAGTTAGGGAAGTATTGATACTCTTGCACTCTTTACAGACTGTACTGTTTTGGCTGATTGCTGTTTTGATTGCACTGTTTGCATATGTTTGCTTGTTTAATGATTCTATTTGAGGATAGGAGTATTAAATATGCAGAGGCATTTAGTGTGCAATGTTGAATAATAGTTTTAGTGATTTGCTACAGTAGATAATGATAAGGTTTTTGCATTGGTTTATACTAACTTATCTTACGAGTCCTTGTTGAGTTTTGTGTGGATGAAGCTTTTGAGATTTAGGAAAACCGTGATATGAGAAGAATTAAGGAGACACAAAATCTCAAGCTTGGGGATGCCCACGACATCCGAAGATAATATTTCAAGAAGTCTCAAGCATCTAAGCTTGGGGATGCCCCGGTAGGCATCCCACCTTTCTTCTTCAACAATTATCGGTTAGTATCGGTTGAGCCTAAGTTTTTGCTTCTTCACATGATGGTGATATTCTTGGAATGTCATTTTATTTTGTTTTGCTTGTTGTTTTAATAAATTCTTAGACCTGAAAGTTTTTGAATAAGAGAGAGTCCTCAAATAGCTATCTATTTACTTAACTACTCGCTTGATCTTCACTTATATCATTTTTGGAGTAGCTTGTCATTTACTCTTGTGCTTCACTTATATCCTATGAGTAAATCGTTGAATGAATTGAATATCATGAAGTTGAAATTATATCATGCCTAGTGGTAGCTTCACATTGGGTTTAGAAAGTGCATCTTTTGAGGCTTGACAATCACAATACTAGTCATACAAGCAATTCATGAATAATTAGTATAAGGAAGAGAACTTTCACATGAAAATACACTATCATGGAAATCTTTTGTGACTGTGAGCCCCCATCAAAAACTTATATGCCAAAATTGTTGACGTTGGACAAGGAACACAACGTAATGGTTTATGTTTGTTCATATTCACATAGAAGTTATATTGTCATAGATCCTTCAACATGTGGTCCTGCCCCCATCCTTGCTAGCCAAAAATTCTGCACCAAGTAGAGACACTACTTGTGCATCCAAAAACCCTTAAACCCAAATGTTATCTCCAATAGTCCACCATACCTACCTAAGGATTGAGCAAGATCCTTCAAGTAAGTTGTCATCGGTGCAATAAGGCAATAAAAATTGCTTGTAAAAGTGTTAGATCATTTAGTGTAAGAGAAAACTGAGCGTTGTACAAACTTGTGATGGCAAAGAATAAAAGCGACAGACTACATGATAAAGGTTGCTATCATAAGGGGCAACGTAACATGATGTTCTTTTGCACTAAGGGCTTGAGCATACAAACAAATAAGCGCATGGCAACCTCTGCTTTCCTCTGCGAAGGGCCTATCTTTTACTTTTATGTATTTACTTTCATGCAAGAGTCAAAGTTTTTCTCTCTATTCCTTTTTATTTTTCTCTTTTGGCAAGCATCATGTGGTGAGGAAAGATCTAGGCACATATATCCAGTTGGATATGGGTAGCATGAGTTATTATTGTTGACATCAACCTTGAGGTGAATACGTTGGGAGGCAAAATTACAATCCCCTATCTTTCTATGTGTCCGGTTGAAATGTTTTGCTAATGTGTATGCGGTGAGTGTTAGCAATCATGGAACATATATGATGGTTGAGTATGTGGTGCTCTTACTTAGACTTTGTTAAATAAGTTGAACTACAATTGCTTGGTGACTGAGCACATAGGTTTTTGAGTTTCAAGTGAGTTCATTGTTCGAACCTTAACATGTGAATTGGTTGCTACTTTAACATGGGAAGTTTTATAAGAAAGAATTGCTGTTATGATGCTAGGAAAAGTCATTGAAATTGTCATTGATCAAACTTGTGCACTTTTCTAGCATTCACACTTCATAAATTATTTCTTTTATCATTTACCTACTCGAGGACGAGGAGGAATTAAGTTTGGGGATGCTGATACGTCTCCGATGTATTTACAATTTATGAAGTATTCATGCTATTTTATTATCATTCTTGGATGTTTTACAATCATTTCATAGAAACTTTATATAATTTTTTGGGACTAACCTATTGGCCCAGTGCCCAGTGCGAGTTGCTATTTTTTGCTTGTTTTTTACATCACAGGAAATCAATATCAAAGGGAGTCCAAACACTGTGAAACTTTTTGTGGATTTTTTATGGACCAGAAGACTCCCGATGGGCTAGAGCAGCACCTGGGGGGTGCCCCAAGGGGGCACAACCCACTAGGATGCGCCTGGGGGCCCAGGCACGCCCAGGTGGGTTGTGCCCACCTCGGTGGCCTCCCGCACCCCCTCTTTGCCCTATAAAATCCCAAATATTCCAAAAACCCTCGGGGTTAACCTATATCAGAAGTTTCGCCACTGCAGGCCTCTGTAGCCATCGAAAACCAATATAGACCTTGTTTCGGCACCCTACCGGAGGGGGGAATCATCACCGGTGGCCATCTTCATCATCCTGGCGGCCACTACAATGAGGAGGGAGTAGTCCACCCTTGGGACTGAGGGTTTGTACCAGTAGCTATGTGTGTAATCTCTCGCTCTCGTGTTCTTGAGATGTCACGATCTTGATGTATCGCGGGCTTTGTTAATATAGTTGTATCAAATGGTGTTTTCCCCTCTATATCCTGTTGTGATGAATTGAGTTTTTCCCTTTGAGATTTTGTTGTTATTGGATTGAATACTTTTATGGATTTGAGAGCACTTGATATATGTCTTGCATCCGAATACTCGTGGTGACAATGGGGTATCCTATTGATTCACTTGATATATGTTTTGGCATTCAACTCGCGGATTCCCGCGGTGACATTGGGGTAATCTATGCATAGGGGTTGATGCACGTTCTCGTCTTTTGTTTCTCCGGCAGAAATCTTGGGGCACTCTTTGAGGTTCTTTGTGTTGGATTGAGTATTATGAATATGAATTTGCTTTGGTGTTATTTTAGTAGGACCTCTTGATAGATCGATCAGAAAGAGTAACTTAGTGTTATTTTAGTACGAACTCTTGATAGATCGATCAGAAAGAATAACTTGGTGTTATTTTAGTATGAACTATTGGATAGATTGATCGGAAAGAATAGCTACAAACAATTTCTTCTTATGTTCTCCGCTAGATAGGAACTTTGGAGTGATTCTTCATCGCACTTTGAGGGGTGGTTATATGATCCAATTATATTAGCACCGTTGAGAGATTGCACTAGCGAAAGTACGGACCCTAGGCTTCATTGTCAATTATTGCAATACCGTTTTGTGCCCGCTTACTATTTACTACCTTGCTATTTTTCTTTATTCAGATTATAAATATATATTTCTACCATCAATATTACACTTTTTTCACCATCTCTTCGCCGAACTAGTGCACCTATACAATTTGCTATTGTATTGGGTGTGTTGGGGACACAAGAGATATCTTGTATTTGGTTGCGGGGTTTTTTGAGAGAGACCATCTTCATCCTACACCTCCCATGGATTGATAAACCCTAGGTCATCCACTTGAGGGAAAATTGCTACTGTCCTACAAAACTCTGCGCTTGGAGGCCCAACACGAGTCTACAAGAATAAAGTTGCGTAGTAGACATCAAGCTCCTGCACACAAATAACAAATTTCTACAAAAAAAAGACACATCCGTGACATTTTGGACCGAACGATTTTTTTCCTATCATGCTTATGACATTTCTATGACGATAATTGTGACAAATCCCGGTATCATCATAGATGTGGTGGGCTCCTACTTCTATGACAAAAAATCATAACAGAAAATGGGCTTTTCATCCTGGGTGGGCCGGAGACGTAGCTGCATGACATTCTTTGGTCCGACCATGATGGAAAAAACCGTGGTAGAAGCGAGGGCGAGGAAAATATCAGGGAGTTCCCGGTTACGGTGGGTGGTCGGGGCCTAGCGATGCATGGAGGTTTGCGCGTTTCTCTCGTACACGTACGCGCGTGTGTGCGAGGTATTGCGCTCTAACTGAACCGAGCGAGGCGTAGGGCTCTAACTGAACCCGAGCGATTGCACAAGCTACATTACAGAACCCCGATCAACCCCTTGCTGTTAACTAAACCCGAGTGATTCCTTCATTACTGCTGCTAACTGAAGCCGATCAATGCTGCCTGTTGATGAACAGTGAGCGTTTTTGGGGGTTGGATGAACAGCTCCCGGTGGGAGGTGGATGAACAGGACCCCGTGGTAGTAGAGGTTGTTGTCGCTGGATGAACAGGACCCCGATCAAACCGGTTGGGGGTGGATGATCAGGACTCCGTGGAAGGCTGGATGAACAGGACCCCGTGGAGGGTTGGTTAAATAGTAACCGGTGGAGGGCTAGATGAACAGTAGCCCGTGGAGGTGTGGTTGAACAGGACCCCGTGGAGAGGGCTGGTTGAAAAGTAGCCCGTGGAGGAGCGGTGGAGGCTGGCTGAATAGGAGCCCGTGGATGAACAGTCGCAGGTGGAGGCTGGAGGAGGTCGTCGGTGCATGAACAGTAGCCTGTGGAGGTAGTCGATGGTGGAGATGAACAGTATCCCATGGAGTCCCGTTTCGCGGTACGCCACACCCCTCCCGATGAACAGGACCCCCTTTTCAACCATAGCGCTCCAACACAACTCTGTTTCCTTCGTTTTGTTGTACTACACATTCCTCCCAATCAACAGGACCCTGTTTCGACCGTAGGAGGTCCAAGAGAAGTATGTTTCCTCCATTTTGTGGTACGCCAGACCCCTCCCAATGAACATGATCCCGTTTCGACCGTGGCCGGTCGAACACAAGGCCGTTTCCTCCGTTCTACGGTACGCCAGGCCTCGTTTCGATTGGTTGTTCCGTCCAAGTCGGTTGGCTCCCGATGAACACGATGACGACGCCGTTTCTCTGTTCCGACCCAGCCATGTACACGAGCCCTGGCCGTACATACGTGCGAGTAGGCGTTCGAGACCCCGCCCATATGTACATACATGGCTGTATTTACTTTCTTGCACCCTGGATGTACGTACGTATATATGCTACGTGCGCGCCTCTACTACGACACGTGCCCTTCCTTACTCGGCCATGGTTCATCACTGCAGCCTGCAGACAGACCGATCGACCAGTATGTACATACATGTTCACGACCAGAATGACAACACCATGTACGCTTCGACCAGGTGGATCTCGACTGGCAGGCACTTCCTTGCGTGCGAAGATGTAGCTTGTGGGTCCCAGCAGTCAGGGGGAAACGTTTTTTCCCATAATATGGATGCATTTCCTTGCATGCGAAGATGTAGCTGGTGGGTCCCAGCAGTCAGGGGAGAAAATGCCAGCTGACTCGCGGAAGGACGTGTTGCCGGCACACGCGCGGATTCAATGGAGGCAGGCGGGGTAGTCTGAAGCTGGTTGCATGCGGCGAGGAGGCGTGTTCAGCCTGGCCTAAAGTGAGTGTGGCCCTCTTGGCCGGCGCATCGGTTCAATGCCTGCGAAATGAGAGGTCGCGTCCGTGTCAGAGCAATCACTCCCTCCAGTCCTTTTTTGTTTGGGTATAACAAAATCTCGTTTTCCATTCACATTTTAAAAGTAAAATTCGTGGACAAACTTTGACCCAAAATACGATGGGGACTAGTACCAGGACGGAGGTAGTAGTTTTTTTTATCAAAGAAGGGCTTCCCCCTTCCGATTTTCATTACTGAAAACCAACATCGAAACCATAGTATTTGCCCTAGAACTACCAGGTTCACCATCTCGCAACATAAACCCATACAACCATACGCCAAGGAGGTAATAGTTATGAATTCCATTTTCGCTCCATACCAACCGTTCTAAAAACTACTTAGTACTTATAATGCGCTATTGAAAATCGGAACTCTTACCATGCTAAAAAATGATATTTTAATCTTGGCTACTCGATCAGTGGCAACTGGTGAGCCACCGCCTCCAGGTCGTTCACCTGTGGTCCCGACCATCAAATCCTATGGATCAAATTATCATGCGAGCTGACTATTCCTACAAAGGTGCGCTCCACCACGTACCTGGTACCCGCACATGCAGCAATCGTGCACCTAGGTTTTAGGGTTTATTTGTTAACGATGCCTTTACGTAACTCTCATGTGTGTGAGACAACGAGAGGCCGACTGCGTGCGTGCGCCTCTTCTCTTCGTATATGTACTCCACCGTTGTTTGGTGTCCAAAAAATTATACTGTAGTAATAACTACTAGCAATGCGCCAATGCGTTGCCACACGATCAAAGTAGATTAATACATATTCATTGGTTTGATAGAAAAAAGAGTCTAGTTTTGAAATGTGTATATCACTAAAAATATGTTATGTTTCACTCAAAATATATTCCTTTGGCGGTTTTGATGAGATAAGGGAGGAATGTGGTTGGTTTCAAGATTCGAGAAGTGGTATATCTCTAATTTCTACTCTTACTAGCAAGATGCCCGTGCGTTGCACGGAACATCAAGAACTTGTGGGAGAAAAGGATGAACGAGGGAAGGCCTTATCTGCAAATGTGGAGGGGAGTGCGGGTAAATTGTCATAGTTTCCTTCCTATCCGTTAGATATAGATCGGACGGCCTATATTGCAGGATGGTAGGCACACCATCATCACCGACTATGCTTTTTATAAGAGTAGAGATAAAATATAGAGTTGGTGATGATGGTGTGCCTACCATCCTGCAATATAGGCCGTTCGATTTATATCTGGTGGATAGGAATGAAACTATGGCAATTTTCCAAAAAGATACCCACACCCCTCTCCACATTTGCAAATAAGGCCTTTCCTCGTTCATCCTTTTCTCCCACAAGATAAACTACTCATAAAAATGCATCTTGATGTTCCGTACAACGCATGGGCATCTTGCTAATTGTTGCAGAAAGCCCATGTGTGTGTGTTGTGTGTGTGAGAGAGAGAGGGGGAGAGGAGGAGGACGGAGTGCATGTGTGGCAAAGACATAAAGAGTGTGTGTGCAAGATGTATCAGGTTAAAATGAGGCGATAGTGTGTGTGTGTGTGTGTGTGCACGATCGAGAGGGCGTGTCTCAAGAAGGGACAAAAATCTACATAGATACAAGGAGCGCAAGAGAGACATGTATGCGATACTGGAAGCATGAGTGTGCAAGTGTATAAACCTATCTGGAGGCTAGTCGATCAATGTTTGTGAGAGAAATTCGAGTCGGGGTGCAAAAGCAAGAGTTTTGTGTGTGTGTGAGAGAGATGGTAGTCGGGAAGGGGAGTGGAGTGGAAGCAGGAGTTGTGTGTGTGTAAGAGAGAGAGGGGGAGTTTGTCTGATCGGTAAACAAATGAATAATGTCAGTTTTATAACTGGGATGGAGATGAAAAGGAGACCGCAACAAATGCTGTGTCTGCGGGAGAGAGTAATTTTAGTGGTATGAGTCATATCTAGAGAGATATAGGGTGTGTGAGAGAACCCCATAGAGAGAAAGACAAAGTGAAAGACGAGCGAGACTGTGTGTGTGACGGTGAAAAAGAAAGCTTAGGTACCTAGTGATACCAGAGAACGGTATAGATGTGAGAGATAATGAAAACCGTGTAATTTATAATGATAGGGAGAGTGTGACACTTCTCAAGGGAGACGTCGAGAGACCATGTTTTCAAAAATAGGAGAAACATGAAGTGAGCGTGCAGGTGAGCTGTAGAAAAGAGAGTGATAGCTACATGAAGGAGCATGCGGGAGAGATGGGCGTGAAAGAAGTCAACATAAAAGGCATTCAAATATTTGAATTTGAGATGATGATACATGTAATTCATACTCAAACCAAAATTGATCTATCAAACATGCGTACTCATATGAATTCATGCACATCTATGTTATTCAATATGTAGATATTATTGATCCATACATTTTAGTAGAACATAATATGGTTTAAATTTTTTTTAATTCAATCTTATGATTTTGAGATCATTGCATTTGTAAATCATATTATATATATAAAGGAGCAGAATTCTTTGTTGTGCTTTTAAAAGTATATATAAAAATTATGTATATAGAATTTTATTCCAATCGAAAATGGATCTTGCCTGAACATAAATAGAATACAAACTGGATTCGAATTGAGTTGGCACGGTAAACGTGCACTCTTGCTCTGCAAAAATTTGAACGAAGCGGGGAAAGTTGCAGTAACTGCCCGAAACCAAAATCCGTGAGATGGAAGTTACTGCCTATCCCTGACACGCAAAGCCTATCGGCTCAATTTCTATAGATTTCGATAGGGGTAGGTTTGTAATTTCACTCAAACGTGACATAACCGCCTCTCACCCGGATACATACATGGTGGGTGCCAAAACACAGTGTCTCCTTGGCGAAAATTGACTCCCTCCCCGATTCATATACGGTGGGCGCCAAAACAAACTCTCGTCGGCAAATATTTGGTGTATTCTGGATTACCGTCCTATCCCCAACCGACTAATATTGTTGTGATGTAGGAAATTTTAAACGGGGGCTAAGTTTGTAAATTTCCTCGCATTTGAGAGAAGCGCGCCCTGAAGACATGGTTCCCCCCTTCCTCTCTCCCTCCAATTCCCCATCCGTACTCTGTGGGCGCCAAAACACCCTCTCCACCCCAACCTCCTCCATCCGCAACCCCATCCACCGTCGTCCTCCTCCACCATGTCGGAGCTGATACCCTGACGCCGTCGTCCATTACAAGAGATCGACCTCTCTCATCCACAGCTTCGGATCGGGATCCTTGCATCCTGTCCTCTCGCTCCATCCCCGCCGCCGTCCACCTTGCCAGCGCCGCTCCTATGACCGTCTTGTCCACCGCGCCCCGCCGCCACCGTCTACCCTCCTAGATCTGCTTCCACGCCGCCGACAGCCATCGCTACCGCAGCACCGTCAAATTCTCAGCAGATGCAAACACGATGCCGCACCAGAGGCAGTACTCTTTCGTATCTGCTCGACTTATTTATCGCAGCAAGAAAATAGACCACCACTGCTTTACTCTGATTTCTTGTGCATCACTTACTTGTTAGTTAAAAGACACATTGGTTGCGAAGTTGCCTTTGTCCGGTTTGTACCTTCAGATCCGCCATGGCACGCTCAACACTATACGCGCAATGCTTATAGTTTTCCCCTTTTATATTCCTCACTACTTAAATGACAATAGACTAAATTTCAAAATTGGGTATGTCGATTTTTGAGAGCTCGCTGGAGTTCGCCGGTGCGAAGGAGGGGGCTCGGGTGGGGACGGTGGTTGTGGGGGCGGTGGTGGGGCCTCGTCGAACAAAGTAAACTCGACGTGGGTGGGGTGGGGGTGGGGTGGCGGAGGAACATAGGCGGGGGGAGGGCGGGGGGGGGGGGGGGGGGGGAGGGGTCGGGGCCGGTGGTTCGGCCGGCGGCCCATGTGGTGTTCTGTATGCGAAGAATTAGAGATGAGGAAGAAGAAGGGTTAGGAGACGTAGGATCTTCATCCAACTGCCTGAAGTGGTCGACTGACTCAAATGAAAAAAGTCATGCGACTTGCATGCAAACATGCCTTTATATTTAGTACCATCATCATAGCTGCTTAGCACTGCTCCTGAGTCCATCAAGCTAAACAACGTGCCACTCATAATTACAAACTTGTTGCTCAAACACGAATCTGATATGATGCTGATATTACTAAAACAGATAACGTTTAATTGGTCAGCTAATGTTCCTACTTTACTTTCGAAAAGCACGTGCACCACATATAGAGAGACAAAAGGGAGTTGCATTCTTAATCCACTCTGGTTCATCATGTGTGGGCACTGTGCAACGAACATTTTATTATCCAAAATGTGCTTGCTCTTCTTTAGTATGTTCCTCTTCTGTTCTTCTTTAATAAGTACTCTCTCCGTTCCTAAATACAAGTCTTTGTATAGATTCCACCATGGACTACATATGGAGCAAAATGAGTGAATCTACACTCTAAAATGTATCTATATACATCCTTATGTGATCCATAGTGGAAATCTCTACAAAGACTTATATTTTGGAATGGAGGGAGTATGATAGTAGTACAATATGTTCCTTATAGTCAAGATGAGCAGGGACATTCACTACAAAAAAGACACATCCGTGACATTTTGGGCCGAATGAAATTTTTTGCCATACTTATGACACTTCTATGACGATAATTGTGACAAAACCCGGTATCATCATAGATGTGATGGGCTCCTACTTCTATGACAAAAAATCATGATAGAAAATGGGCTTTCGTCCTGGGCGGGCCGGAGACGCAGCTGCATGACATTCTTTGGGCCGTCCATGACGGAGAAAACAGTGGTAGAAGTGAGGACGAGGAAAATAACGGGGGAGTTCCCGATTACGATGGGTGGTCGGGGGCGGAGCGATGCATGTTTCTCTAGTACATACGCGCGTGTGTGCGAGGCGTTGTGCTCTGAACCCGAGCGAGACGTTGGGCTCTAACTGAACCTGAGCGATTGCACTGCAGGCTACGCGTTACTGAACCCGAGCGATCGATCGATCCCTTGCTATTAACTAAACCCGAGTGATTCCTTCGCTACTACTGCTAACTGAAGCCAATCGAACACTACTGCCTCCTTCCCTTGATGAACAGTGAGCGTTGTTGGGGGGTTTGGATGAACAGTTCCCGGTGGGGGTTGGATGAACAGGACCCCGTGGTAGTAGAGGCCGTTGCCGCTGGATGAACAGTACCCTAATCGATCGAGCTGGTGGATGAACAGGACCCCATGGAGGGCTGGTTGAACAGTAGCTGGTGGAGGGCTGGATGAACAGTAGTCGGTGGAGGGCTGGATGAACAGTAGCCCGTGGAGGGGTGGTTGAACAGGACCCCCGTGGAGAGGATTGGTTGAACAGTAGCCGGTGGAGGAGCGCGAGATGGAGGCTGGATGAATAGGAGCTCGTGGATGAACAGTCGCAGGTGGAGGTTGGAGGAGGTCGACGGTGGATGAACAGTAGCCCGTGGAGGCAGTCGATGGTGGAGATGAACAATATCCCGTGGAGTCCCATTTTGCAGTACGCCACACCCCTCCCGATGAACAGGACCCTCGTTTTGACCGTAACGCTCCAACACAAGTCCGTTTCCTCTGTTTTGTGGTATGCCACACCTCTTCCGATCAACAAGACCCCGTTTCGACCATAGGAGGTCCGTTTCCTCCGTTTTGCGGTACGCCAGACCCCTCCCGATGAACAGGATCCCATTTCAACTGTGGTCAGTCGAACACAAGGCCGTTTCCTCCATTCTGCGGTATGCCGGGCCTCGTTTCCATCGCCTGTTCCGTGCAAGCCGGTTGGCAGCCGATGAACAGCACGCGTTCCGTTGCCACCCGATGAACACGATGCATTCCATTGCCTCCCCATGAACACGACGAGGACACAGTTTCTCTGTTCCGACCCGGCCATGTACACGAGCCCTGGTCGTACGTATGCGCGAGTAGGCGTTCGAGACCCCACCTGTATGTACGTACGTGGCCGTATTTACTTTCTTGCAACATGGCCGTTGTATGTAGGTGTACATGCTATGTGCGCGCCTCTACTACCACATGTGCCCTTCCTTGCACGGCGACAGTACATCGCTGCAGCCTGCAGATAGACCGATCGACCAGTATGTACGTACACGTTCGCGACTAGAATGACAACGTACATACGCTCCGACGAGGTGGGTCCCGACTGTTAGGCACTTCCTTGCATGCAAAGATGTAGCTGGTGGGTCCCAGCAGTCAGGGGTGAATTGTTTTCTGCCCGTAATATGGACGCACTTCCTTGTGTACGAAGATGTAGCTGGTGGGTCCCAGTAGTCAGGGGGCGAATCATTTTTTTGCCCATAATATGGACGCACTTCCTTGCGTGCGAAGATGTAGCTGGTGGGTCCCACCAGTCAGGGGGGAAATGTTTTTTTCACGAAATACGGTGGCCCGTCCGGTGGGTCTGTGTTGTCACGTGGACAAATCATTATTTTGCGCGTAATAAGGAGGCACTTCCTTGCTGCGGTCGTAGACCCAACTGTCAGCCTCTCCATGTACAATACTCTTCTGATGGAAGTCGTTCCTTGACCATGTTGACCACACCGCTCTGAGAGAACTAAGGTGATGGACGACGGTGAGGCCTAGGAAGGGGAAGACGCGGCAGTGGATGCCCACGCGGAGAGGAGTACGAGGGTTCATTGGTTCGGCTGCGTTGTGAGGATGCCGTCGCCGTAGGGCTTGGCCAGCGGTGGGAGTGGTAGGGGGAGGTGAGGCCTCCACGATAGCACAGCCGGCCACGGAAGGCAGGAGCAGGCGGCACGACCGGCGCTGCTTTGGGCGGCTGGAGCAAGAATACCAAAGGTTGAAGAATCACAACGGCCGTTGGATGGACATCATACGATCACTGCAACTAGAATCGTTTATATTGGCTAAGTTGACAAAGCCCTTGGTACGCGTCAACTCAGTAGGCCCACAGGTCAGCCTCTGAAATGGTGCGCCCCAGATGTCAGGAGGAGGAATCATTTTTTTGGCAGCTGAAGCTGGAATATCCGAGATTGGAGAAGAAGCACGACATCTGTTAGATGGACATCCAATGGACATTGCTGCTAGAACCGTGTGTTGACTATAAGTTAACAAAGCCTTGCATACACGTCAACTTAGTAGGCCCACAAGTGTGTGGCAGAGAACTTATTGCCCATTTGCGATTTGTAAGAATGCACAACCCATTTTTGAATTCTAATGGAATTTACTACAGCCCATTTACAGTTTGTTAAAAGTACAGCCCATTTTCTAGCTAGGACAACGATTAATAATTTCAACCAACCATTCAAAACAAAATTCAATAAAATTTCCCACATTTTGATAGGATCCGAAATATTTTTGTCCTGAAATTTCTAGTCATGTTAAATACAATTTCAATATAAATTTGTATTACATAAAAATCCAACAAAACATTACGCGCGCAACAATTAATGAAATTAAATTTTCAAAATCCAAAAGTAATATTTTACAAACTAATTATGTGTTTGGTGCATTTTTTATAGTTACTGCCCATTTTTTATAATTACATCCCATTTATTATTTCTTAAAGCCCATTTTCTTGTGTACAACTCTCAGCCCAGTTGCATTGCTGATGTTGACAAAAAGGGATGTGTAGTATAGTACAACCTTACATGGCTACTCAGCCACATTCAGCGATGCCGGAAAGGCCCAAACAAGGCTTTTGTACAACTTTTTGAAGTCACTGAGCTCAATTAATAACTTAAGAAAAAAGTTAGAGTATAGTGGAACCTAATTAAAAGCTCTCACGAGCGAAGAAATAATTCAATGGGTCCCACTTGTGCCTATGTGTGCATGTGTGTCAGTGTGTGTGTGAGAGAGAGACCCATCAGTCGATGCTCATAAATACATCTTTCAGCCATATGAATTGATGATGCTCAGTAAAAACTTATATAGTTGACACAATCATATAGAACATCATAGCACACTGAACTTGCATAAAAAATTTCACGCTGGCGGCACAATCAAGGTGGATGCCGCGGATCGCTATGGGTAGGGCTATGTTGAAACCAACGAACTCGTACATAACGGTTCATCGTCTTTATCAATGACGGGGAAATATCTTGAATGTTGTGCAAAGAAAACAGACAGACAACACAATATATAAGTTATGCTAGAACATTAAGTTGACGTACAACCCTTTCTAAAAAAAGTTCAGGTAAAAAAATAGAACAAGTCATCTGACAAGATTCAGTTGTTACCTCAAATTAGAGCACATCCAGGCAGCCAGCCCTGCCTCTTCTCCCACAGAAGCAGTGGCCTCCGCCGCATGATGGAGTAGGCCCTGTGCCATCCATCATTCCGAGCAGCACAGGGAAAGTCTGACGTTGACTCCTGTAATGGACATCGTCGGAGGATCCGGGCACTAGCGGTGGCGGCAGGACTTCAATTGATGGATTGACCACTTCTTCGACATGCACGAACACTCGATACAGGTACATCCCTAACGTGGTCAGCGGTGGCCTTGGTGGTGACGAATAGTACAACCCCGGTTCCTGCACCGGTATCTCAACACCAATCACCTTAGGTATGGTGGATGGCTTCTTCATCCATGCCATAGCCGTCAGAGCCCAGCTATCTGGAGGAACAAACATACTTGCGAGCTCACCTCCAAGGTCGTTGATAAGCTCATTCATGGACTCATTGTTCCAAGAACGTCGAGGCATGCCGTGGAAGGTAAGCTTTATTAAAAACTCAAGCTCAAAGGGCACCGATCCCCATCCTGGGTGACACCGATCAAAGCTCACCAGCACGCCATCACAGAACAAACGCCGGGAAGATACGAACACACGACTGTAGTCGAAAGTTGTCCGGAACCTGACTAAGAAATCAGCCGGTGGCGGACAGACTTCGACGAGCAAGTCACTTATTTGGATGCCGTGGGCAATGCCAAGAGCTTTGACAAGGTCGTCCGGCGAGACGGGAGGCCGGTCGCAGTTGATTGTTACCATTAGCACTTTGTCGGCAAACTGGTCGTCAAGTGCCGACATGCCACTGTTGAGCGACAGCACGCAGCGCCCGAAGGCAGGGCGAACCTCGGGATCTCCAGCTCGGAGATCCACGTTGACCAGTGACATGATAGTGCGCTTGAGTACAGGGAGTACAGGAGGGGGATTTGGGGGAACTGGAGTAGGAATCGAGACTCCAGAGGTGGGGGGGTTGATTGGGGATGAAAAGGTAGCTTGAATTTTGAACACGCGCCAATATGCTCTTGGCGTGCAAGCGCACGAAAACACCGGTGGCTCCCACATGTCGGCCTAAGAGTCCTTATTCTTTCTTTTTTTGAGATCCCGGCCTTTTTTAAGGATCTTTTGAGAGCCCGGCCTGAGAGTCATAATTGACCTATTTGGCATTGCGTTACTGCTCGGCACATATTCAACGACACCTCACTGGCCCAAACAAGTGTACATCATCGAAAAGACACCGAGCTCAAATTATAACTTGAAAAAGGAGATATACTCTGAACACTGGAGAATGGTGATGCCCTCATTTAGCCCACCAGCAGTTCGAGACAATAAACCATTCGAAACAACGATATATACAACATTCAAACACTGACTAGTGACTACTACTGACATAAACAACAAGACATGATAGTTCATACGAAGTCTTGCTACACCACCAAAACGCACCCATCTGCAGCGCTCAGACTCTCGTGATCTAGATAAGAATGACATTCTAAATAGAGGCAACTATTACATAGTAAGAGTGACATATACGAGGTTAACCAAATGACAAGGAATATGCATAACAAAAGAGAGAACTACCCATCTAGAACAAGCAGCAAAGACAACAAGTCATTCGAAGAGGGATGATCCAACTCCATAATAATTTGCAGCCCTGGTTCAGCCACCAGTGATCCAAAGACACCAGTACTCCACCCTTTCGATGCAACAACCCAATTACCTATCAACCTGAAGGCTTGAACCACATTACTGCCTGTCGTACTCGACACATCCAAGGATCAAAGTTAATCCAGATGCCTTTGTCATTTTCACCTTCTTTTGGCTGCAGGCTATATCGTTGACAATCTGGGGAGTTTGCTCCCGAACTCCTAGGGCTCGCCGTGTAGACACAGTTTTCCATAGCAAATAAAGCCTCTCTGCCATCAAGGTCCTTGTCCATGGTGATCTCCTGGTTAATCGGATAATTGAGTCCGAGAAGCCTCCAACTCAAAAATCCTGCAGGCCCCAACAAGCTGGTATCCTCCTCATAGACGTAACAGCCACTGTCCGGATACTCACGTATTTCACGGTGCTTGCATATAGTGGGTTTTTTGCAATATAACTTTTCTGGCTCATGTGTCCAAATGATCATCAGTCTTTTGCCATCCTCCGATCGAGCGAGGAACCAGCTGCCCTTGCCTGTTTTTGGCAAAGGTGGTGTGACTACAAAGGGCAGTAACTGTAGGGACACTACATCATATCAAAAAGGACATGCATTGTTAATGTAAGATCAACATTGTTTAGAGTATGAGTAGGATATGTCCCTGTTGGAACTAGGAGAAAAATACATGGAAATGTACACTGGGTTCGAAAATATAGAAGTGCCATGCATGGTTATACTCATGTTATCTCACAATCGATTCTTCACAGGAAACTATCATGTCATGCATGTTATGTAATCATGTTCTGTCCTCACAAAGAAATTCTTCAAGGAAACTAACATACCATGCATTGTTATATACTCATGTTCTGTGGGCAAATTTTTTGTGAGCATATTATTCTAGCTATTGATTGCTGAAGGCCGAACATAGGTATGTACACATGGTAAGCATTATATGATTTCACTAGTTCAAAATATAGAGTTCTCCATATGCACATTTGCTTCCCTAATGTATGGTTAGATGAAATCAACAGTGTGATGCATGTTTATACATCACGAAAATGAGGAAACTAACATGGCCATTGACACACACTCATATTTAGTAGTATATAGATTACTAAAAAAATAAGGAGAATATCAATATCTTGCTAACAGTTTGATTATTCATGGGTACAAATTGGCTGTAATGACATGGTCACAATTGCATGAATTAACTCATTCCAAGTATAGAGGATTTATGACGTTTCTAATACATTGCCATAGTTCTACTCAAAATCTGCTCAAACAGGGATATGTCAATCATCATAAAAAGTTCAAATAGTGTCATGGCGTCATCATTAACATCAGACGGAAACAACCGTCCCAGCAATACATGGTGCCATCTGCTTTGTCGATCGCATAGATGATGCCATTGTGTTCAATAGCATCACAGAAGTGTGTATCAGCTTTGACGACGATCCACTGCGAGCTGAGTTGTCTCCAGCTAAAGAAGGCACTGGCGGAAAGTTAGGCGAGTCCCTTGTCAAACAACGCAATTAGCTTGAAGTCTGCGTAATCTACATGTCGTGTGGGCATTTGGCAGATTACAATCTTCTACAAAACAAGGTGCGTCCAACTGACGACGTAATCTAGATGACTTGGACCGTGAAGGTAACTATATATCATCCAATGGAGGAAGGATAATCTCATGGGAGGTCTGGAAGTTCACGAGCACCAACTTTACCCCGTCTTCTCTGACAGTAGCCATCCAGTGGGAGTTCATGCCGACCAAGTAGATACCTGCAATAAGTTTTGGGCAATGGTGATCGGATCAAAGTTGAGGGAAATTATGTACGACGACCCACTACATACCTGCAAACAAGTTTTAGCTAATGGAGGTCGGATTGAAGTCGAGGGGCATCATGTACGCCTCTGTATCATGGTGAGAAAATTTCGCAAGACCAGATAGCAGCAAGCAGGGTGTCTTGAAAAGCTTAGGTCTCGCTTCGATGATGTACGTGTGCATGCCCCTCGAGCATGCAGCCAGCCGCAGGGCGCTCAACATAATAACCATACACGAACAACAGAGGTCGAGGACGTCACTGGGGAGATTTCTCGAATCGCGCCTCATATGGATGTTGCACGGTTCATGTTCAGCCATGGTGGAGTTTGGAAGGTGGGGTTTTGGGGGGCTTGATTTACGGGGGAGAAGGCTCTCGGTGCTGGAGTGGCTAGCGAGGGAATAGTGGTATTGGGGGAGGCGAGCAAGGCGAGGGTATGCGGGGGCATAGTGAGATGATGAAGAGTGACCTCAGGATCTCCGGCGAGATGGAGATGGAGATGGAGTGGTGCTAGGGAAGAGGGAGACGAGGTGAGGCATGCTATACAGCGGCGGTGACAGTGACTGCACAGTGCACAAGGTGAGGCTGACTTTGGTAACCCGGACACGCCGCCTGGACTGGTGTCACCTTGGGCACAGGGTCTTGTCACTTCACTGTGAGGACCGACGAATAATAGTATTTTGACCATCAAGTGTACCACAATTGTACTACTACTAGTAGTAGGAGTAGTAGGAACATGAGTAGTACTCCCGTGCTAGCTTGCCTCTGGGTTCACTTCATCCTCCAGGTATCATCCATATTGCGAGCAGAACCAAATTCTTGTGCATGCGGAAACGTGAAGAAGGACTTTTCTTTTTTGAGGATAACTGCATATTCCTTAACCGTAGTAGGAACATGAGTAGTACTCCCTCCGGTCCTCTTTTGCATGTGCATAACTTTTTTCCGGTATTTCTCTAATTAGTCTGCGTATATACCCTTTTGCATGCACCCATTTCCCTCCATGCCCCGCATTCACAGCATTAATTAGCATACGCATGAGCAGCTACAGCCAGACTCCAGCCAATAAACTGGAGCATGCAAGTGGGCCATTCTATGCGTGTGGGAGAGAGAAAAGGCAACCGAAGAGCCTGTCCAATCCATTGCATGCAGCAGTCAAACCACCGCAGCTCTCCTGATGCATGCACATAACTTCTCCCATTTACTTCTCCATCGGGAACCGATTTTCCTCGGCTTCTTCACTACTCCTTGATCTTCATTTGCATCCAAACCACACTGCATTCACATTTTTTTAACCTCTTCACATCCTCCTGGAGTAATTCCGAAGCCCCTATAAATAATAATCTTCTTCAGTTAGACTAGCCATCTAATCCTAATTCTCCAAACCATAGCCCTCCGGTCCAGTGGTTCCAAATGGCAAAAGAGATCGAGATGCAGGTTTTTAGCATCCAACATGTCCTCGTCAAAGGCTCGTTGAGCATAGTTGCCACAGTCACCAACCACCCAAGGGTTGTTCGGAAGTGGGTCAACAATGAATCCAACTCCCTCCAAAAGGTGGAGATGAATGTCATCGGTCTCAACGCGGAGTACACGGAGCGTGCCACTGGGAAGATCCAACGCGCCGCCGTTCTTCAGCTGTGCCTCGAAGATGATGTTTTGGTGTACCGCATCATACACGCGCCATCCATACCAAGTGAGCTTCACGATTTCTTGTCTCGGGAGGACATATACTTTAGTGGGGCATCCATCACAGGGGAGAAACAGAAGTTGGAGACGTACAACCTTGATTTGAAAAGCATCGCTGACCTACAAACCAAAATAAAAATTCATGTAGAAGATTGTGATAAACCGACACCATCCCTATTCGACGTAGCAAATTTTGTGCTCGGAACAAATCTTCAGAAGGGTGACGAGGCGCTGGCATTAAGGTCGTCTGGATGGGAGAATTATCCCTTGACGTACGAGCGGATAAAATATGCTGCCCTCGATGCCCGTGTGAGTTTCGAGATAGCTGCAAGGTCGAGAGAACTTGTTGCGAAGCCGTCTCCCACAGAAAATGAGAACAAGAAGAAGAAGAAGATGCTGCACCAGCAGCAGGGCATTATGGATGGATGAACTATTTCCTCTCTTGTAAATTTTTTTCCCTCTCAATGTATATTGATATAGATGGACTATTTCGATGGTGTGCATATCTTTGGAACAAGTGGTACCGTGGGTTCGCTTGACTATAAGGAACTATTTATCCGCCTAGCTTTCTCTACTACTCCTTCCAGTGATCGGTATGCAATGCATGTGTCCATAGACATGATAGCTTGTCCATGGAAGTTCAACTACGGCGACCATCATGTTTCATCCACTGCCACCCGCGATTCCCACGGTGCCGCTCCAACCCACGGCACCACGTCCCCCGACATGCGCCTCACCTCTCTCGGCCGCACCGCCCCTCTGCCTTTGTGTGCATGACATGTGGGCCAACTGAAATGCGGCAAGCATCAAGTTTCTACCACAGCCACACGCGATTCCTACAACACCGTTCGAACCCATGACACCACACGTCCCCGACCTGTGGCTCACCCCTCTCGGCCCCACTACCCCTCTGCCTTCGGGAGCATTACATGTGGACCAACCACCTATCGGGTCCACATGTTTTTGATTCAAAGGCAGGTGCCATAAGGCACTGAAGCTCAGACCCGAGGGCCCCGAGAGGTAAATGTAACTCCTACGCTAGGCCTTGTGGTGCTACCGCTGCACGAACTCATGGAAAACTCGAGACTTGTTTCTTTACTATACATGCACGCAACGATTTAATGGACATTATAATCTCAACATGTGATGGGGAGCTCTAAATTTGAATTTGAAACTTATAAAACGAAAAAATTCAAAACAAATAAACTAGGGGAGAGGGAGTATACCATTGGATGTGTCCCATACGAAACAAGTCCCCTGGTTTGTCACCGCGAATATGCGGTTAGAAAGGAGCACAGCGTCTTCGTACTCGTACGGCAACAAATCGGTTCGTGCTATCTTCTTCAATCTCACCGTGGTTCCATCGTACCAATTCAGGTGGTGGCCCATTGCATGGATGATCCCAATGCTGGACAAAGGTTCTACGGGAACGGTGTCACCGTTGTAAATGTTGTGCAAATTGATGTTGGTACCCTCCTGTACATATGCACGCCAATCTCCACCCGCACCGAGCCTAACATGTGAAACAGTGGGCAGGGGGAGAATTAGGAAATGGACACGGAAGTAGTCTTTAGAATGCATTTACTACGTGATCAAACTCATCTTACCTGCTCATCGGACAAAATCCGAGTGCCCCTCAACGTCGGCATCTCAAGGGGCGTCAACTTGCAACTATGGCCACGCTGCGCTGGAGAGACCCCCAAGGAAACATCCTTGTGCGTTGCACAGAACATCAAGATGCATTTGTATGAGTAGTTTATCTTGTAACAGAAAAGGATGAGCGAGGGAAGGCCTTATTTGCAAAAGTGGAGAGGGGTGTAGGTTTCTTTTTGCAAAATTGCCATAGTTTTCTTCCTACCCATCATATATAAATCGGACGGCCTATAAAAAATCAGAGTTGGTGATGATGGTGTGCCTGCCATCCCGCAATATGGGTCGTCCGATCTATATCTAACGGATAGGAAGGAAACAATGACAATTTACACGCACTCCTCTCCACATTTGCAGATAAGGCCTTGCTTCATTCATCCTTTTCTCCCACAAGATCTTGATGTTCTGTGCAACACACGGGCATCTTGCTAGTATAAGAGGGGTGTGGGCATCTTTTTGCAAAATTGCCATAGTTTCCTTCCTATCCGTCAGATATAAATCGAACAGCCTATACTGTAGGATGGCAGGCACACCATCATCAACAACTCTGTTTTTTATAAGAATAAGAGTAGAGTAGAGATAGAGATAGAGACTACTACTACCAATGTGCCGGCCCGTGCGTTGCAATGGATCCAAAGTAGTAGAATAATACTTTTTCACGGGCTTGAAATATAAACACTCTAGTTTTGATATACATATATCAGTAAAAGTAAATCATGATTCACTCAAAATATATTCCTCGGGCTGTTTTGATGGTTTGAAGACAACAGGTTTTTAAAAAATTAGAGCTATAATTTCAACATTTTGTAGTGTGGCACGGCATCCAGTGCACCTAATCGTCTGAAAAGAAAATTGAAGTTTGGGTCGGTGGCACACCCTGCGGCAAGATGGCCATGTGGCCTTCTTCTATAACTAGCAAGATTGCCATGCATTGCAGGGAACACCAAGATGCATTTTTTTACAAAACACATGTTGTGATTGACCCTTGCAGGAGTAATCCCATGTGTAAGAACTAATGATATCTCGAGAATTTTATCGGAAAAATGGTATCTTTGGAATAAGTTTTCTCTACTACTGCTCCTTGCAGTGAGCGGTGTGCAATGCATGTGTCAGCAGACATGACAACTTGTCCATGGAAGTTGAACCACGACGACCATCACATTTCTTGTTTCTACCACTGCCACACCCACACGCGATTTCCACGACACCGCTCCAACCCACGACACGATGTCCCCCGATGTGCGCCTCATCCCTCTCAGCCCCACCGCTCCTCTGCCTTTGCGTGCATGACATGCGGGCCAGCTGAACTGCGGTGACCATCAACTTTTTACCACAGCCACACCCGATTGAACGCGGTTTGCCTGCTCCGATCTGTACTCCCGCACCATCGAATTTTCATCCAGCGGCTGCGACACATTTCGTCCCGGGCATCAATCCTCAGCTGGAATACTTCTGTACTATAGGTAGTACCCGCCGGTGTGGCCATCTACGCCTCGTAACGCCTCGATGCCCAGCTGTGGCACCCTCGCCATGGCCACGCCACCATCAGCCGGTTCATCTCGAACGAGTGAGTCACGAACCACGCCACCACCATGAGAATGACATGTCGGCCAGCCGCATTTAAGGTCCGCATGTCATTGACTCATAGGCCGGTTGACTAAGCCACTGAAGCTCGGTCCCGTGGGCCCCGAGAGGGAAATGTGCCTGTGCGTTGCGACGGATAGGAAGGCCTTGTGGTGCTCCCGCAGTACGAGCTCGTGCCAAACCCGGATGAGATTTGGTAACCAACTAGTAAGCTACACATGCATTGCACGCATGAGATTTGGTAACCAAATCTCTACTCTCTATATCTATATCTATATCTATATATCTATATCTATATCTATATCTATATCTATATCTATACTCTTATAAAAACAGAGTTGATGATGGTGTGCCTGCCATCCTGCAATATAGGTCGTCCGATTTATATCTGATGGATAGGAAGGAAACTATGGCAATTTTGCAAAAAGATGCCCACACCCCACTCCACATTTGCAAATAAGGCCTTCTATTGTTCATCCTTTTCTCCCACAACATAAAGTACTCATACAAATGCATCTTGATTTTCCATGCAACGCACGGGCATCTTGCTAGTTTTTTTGCGGAAAGGGCATCTTGCTAGTTAAGAATAAATAACACTCTATAAAAGAGCCCCATTAGACACCAAATTTCTTGGCTTCCATGCAACAGGTAGATCTTCCCCTCGTTTCTGTTTTCCAACCCGGCGGCGGGTGGGGTCGGTTTGCTAATGGTCAGTTTGCTCAACGGCGGTCCCACATGAAATTGAAAATGCTAGGCAACACGCCTTCCCTAGCTATGTGGCGTGCCGGACGAGCCATGGAGTACTCCTGATTCCCGGGCATGTGGGGCTGCGACACGAATGCGGCAGGGCTTTTCCTTTTGCTGGCAACGTGCCCGTGCGTTGCGACGGACCCAAAGTAGTAGAATAGTAGTACTTGTTCACAAACTTGAAAGAAATCACTCTTGTTTTGATATACTCCTAATATATTACTTTTTACTCAAAATATATTTCTCAGGCTGTTTTGATGAGGTGAGGGAGGGATGTGGTTGCTTTAAATATAATAAGGGGTTTTATGTAAATTGGAGCAAAGAAGTGGGCTATTTTTGCAAAAATGCCACAACTTACCTCACAGCCGTTAGATGCAGATCTAATGGTCAGAAACAACGGATGGCAGACACACCACCATCACCAACTGAGTCTTTTATAGGAGTAGGAGTAGAGAAAATGTATAAATTGTAACATTTGGTTCTGCTCCTTGGCACGATCGATAGATAGAAATAACGATTGGAAATGCTAGGGCGGGGCTATTTCTGCCAGATAAGTAGGGTACGTAGTAGCTAGGTTGGTGCATCGTTGGTTTGGTCACATGCGGTCTGACATGTTCTAGTGTTTCTAGCAAGATGCATGTGCGTTGCACGAAGTTGATGGAAAAGGTAAGTACAACTTATAAATTGACGGATGGAGTACTAGTTACAGTGATGCATATAATTAAGCAAAGGGATCGCACATGTCGGTATTGACTGGAACGAGAATGCAATAGCACAATAAGAATTAAGGACACGATGATGCGATCGCAGTGGTGGTTACAGGAGGCAAGAAGAAAGATGCATCCACCAACGTACGACCTCCTCGTCCTCAACTTAGTGCGCTGGGCCACTGACCGGCGGCTAAGGAGCGACGACTTTTGTGGCGAGGTCAAGGTGCTTCTCAGCAAAGGCATCCAAGGCTTCCAGCCAGTTGAGGAAGGCCAACATCGTAGCGTCCTCAATGGCCTCGTAGATACCTATGTACACGATTTTCTCGTACATGTGGATGTGTAGGTCGACGAATTCTTGCAGGGCGAGGCACCTCGCGGTGAGCGCGACCTCCAGGTGAACATTCTTCGTGGCATCGGCTGGTAGTCGCAGGGCCACCAGTGCTTGAAAGAGGTTCGGCCATGGAGGCCGATTAGGGTGGCTGGCAATGAGGATCCCGGGCACGCGGGTTGGAGGAGTACGGCGATGCCGTCCCCGAGCTTCTTGAGGACGGTGAACTTGTTGGTGGTGGCAACGATCATCTGGACCAACTGAGAGTCATAGTTGGCGTCGAAGGCGGCCATCCACCAGCTGGTCGCGAACACCGTCTGGAGACGATCCTCGGCGCCATGCCGCAGGCCGGCACCGTGGACCATCTGGCACAGCCGCTTGCTGCTCGCGCACATCGCCGGCATGGGTCTGGAGTGAGCACTTTTGCGCTTAGTGTAGGTGCTTACGCAAATGCTTAGGTGCGTACGATGTGGTAGATGCATTGGAATGGAGGGGCGCCTTTATATGAGTGCAAACTACATTGCATTCACATCGTCCAGCCTCTTTTCCCGGTCCTCCTCCCATTACTTCCCTCATGCATGCATGATGCTAATTGAAGGAGGATGCATCATTGGCCGTTCAACATTTCGGGAACCTCTACCGCTCCCTCGTCTGCATTAAAGCCGTATCGGGAACTGCGCCGCCCACTGTCAAATTGAATAGTACTGCACCGCCCGCTGCACGCCCGACTGAACACGCCTCCTCACCTCCATCAAACCCCTCCGTTAAACCCACATGCAAACCAAGAAGCCTACTCCGTCCACACGTCCGTTCATGAGCGGGCCGGAATTAAACACAACACCGACCGAGCTCCTCCCATCCGCCCTCAGTTCAAACTAGGCCAGATGCCGACCAAGCTCCTACCGTCCGCCCTCTATTTAAATGAGGCTAGACAGACAGAGCGCAAGAATCGCACCCCTCCGCTCCCCTATCTCCTCCACCATTTTCTCCACTCTTCCGATGGCTTCCCAGGAGCCATTCTCCGGCATACTACCTGGCTGGGTGGCTTGCCGAGTCCTCCGGATACGGGCAAGGCCGCTCGGTGCCTCATCAACCTCGCTTGGCCCGACGGAGCCAGTTGCCGCCCAATCCGGCGCGTGGTTAGGCAACTCGCCGCTCTAGTTTAGCTCGATGAGGAGTGGCGAGTTGCTCCATGCCGGCACGGCGGCGAGCACGCCAGCGCAGGTGTCGTTGCTGCCGCGTCGTACCGCGCCACCAGTGTCTGCGGTGGCCCTGCCTCCCGTGCCTATGGGCATGCCTCCCGTGCCTGCGGCCGCACCTCCTGTGCCTGTGGCAATGATACGTCTTCAACGTATCTATAATTTTTGATTGCTCCATGCTATATTATCTACTGTTTTGGACATTATTGGGCTTTATTATCCACTTTTATATTATTTTTGGGACTAACCTATTAACCGGAGGCCCAGCCCAGAATTGTTTTTTTCCTGTTTTAGGGTTTTGAAGAAAAGGAATATCAAACGGAGTCCAAACGGAATGAAACCTTCGGGAACGTGATTTTCTCAACGAACAAGACCCTGGGAGTCTTGGACCCTACGTCAAGAAAGAAAAGAGCAGGCCACGAGGTAGGGGGCGCGCCTACCCCCCCAGGCGCGCCCTCTACCCTCGTGGGCCCCCTGTTGCTCCACCGACGTACTCCTTCCTCCTATATATACCTACGCACTACAGGAATCCAGTATTTTGCCGTCAGCCACGGCGGACGGCAAAGGTACCGACAGCGGACGGCAAAGAGCTTTGCCGTCAGCGGCGGACGGCAAACAGGGACGACAAAGACAGGGTCGGCAAACAGGTCATTTGCTGTCTGCTTTTTATGGCGGACGGCAAAGAGTCCTTTGCCTACAGCGGCGGACGGCAAAGAGGAGGGACGGCAAAATACTAGCGTTAGTCCGTTAGGCGGCTAACGGCGGCCTTTGCCGTCCGCCAGCTGACGGCAAATTTGAGCGCCTCTTTGCCGTCCGCCAGTTGACGTCAGCAATGCGTCAGCGCCCGCTGTGTTTTGCCGTCTGCCACGGCAGACGGCAAAGGCGAAGTCTTTGCCATCAGCTTAGCTTTACCGTCCGCTACGGTAGGCAAATTTGCCAAATGGCCCATCTCTCAGGAAGCACAGGTGGGCGCCACGTGCCCCCTTTGCCGTCTACCACCGACGGCAGAGGGGTCTTTGCCGTCTGCCGCGGACGGCAAAGAGCCTGCACTGCGTATTTTTTATTCTGTTTTTCCTATATCCAACAATTATCACAGCAAATATATCACAGGACTCTTTCACAATAAATACCCAGCACATATATATCCAACATAATAAATATCCAGCACATATATATCCATCCATACATACATAGTAGGTTGCACATAGTTCTATCGATCCATACATATTACAATATGCAAAGTTTCATCATAGCAATCTAGTTTCATCATAGCAAGTTAATTCCATCATAGCAAGCGAGCAGAATTCAAGAAGTGCATCAAAGGAAAAAACAAGCAATCCATCATAGCAAGCTGGCTTCCGTGAAGTGAATGAAACCTGCAAAATGACAAATAAGAAAGTTAGAAAAAGAAGACTAGAAGAAGAATTAGACTAGAAGAAAAAGAATAGAAGAAGAAGACTAGAAGAAGTGGATCATTTATTAGCTAACTTAGGTGAACTGGATCATTTATGAGCTAAATTAGTTGAAATGGATCATTTATGAGCTAACTTAGGTGAAATGGATCGTTTATTAGCTAACCTAGGTGAAATGGATCGTTTATGAGCTATCTTAGGTGAAATGGATCGTTTATGAGCTAAGTTAGGTGAAATGGATCGTTTATGAGCTAACCTAGGTGAAATTGATCGTTTATGAGCTAACCTAGGTGAAATGGGTCGTTTATGAGCTAACCTACATGAAATAGGTCGTTTATGAGCTAACCTAGGTGAAATGGGTCGTTTATGAGCTAACCTAGGTGAAATGGGTCGTTTATGAGCTGACCTAGGTGAAATGGGTCGTTTATGAGCTAACCTAGGTGAAATGGGTCGTTTATGAGCTAATCTAGGTGAAATGGATCATTTTGGAGCTAACTTAGTTGAAATGGGTCGTTTATGAGCTAACTAAGGTGAAATGCCACGTTTTTGAGCTAACTAAGGTGAAATGGATCGTTTTTTGCTAACTTAGGTGAAATGGGTCATTTTGGAGCTAACCTAGGTGAAATGGGTCATTTTGGAGCTAACCTAGGTGAAATGGGTCATTTTAAAGCTAACGTAGGTAAAATGGATCATTTAGGAGCTAATCTACGTAAAATGGGTCATTTTAGAGCTAACTTGGATAAACTGGATCACTTGTAAGCTAACTAAGGTAAAATGAGTCATTTTGGAGCTAACTTAGGTATAATGGATCGTTTATGAGCTAACTAAGCTAATTATGCAATTTTTGACATAAGTAAGCTAAGTACATATCGTTTTAGAGCTAACTCAGGTAAAATGGATGGTTTATGAGGTCAGTAAGCTTATTAAGTCATTTTGGAGGAAAAGAAGCTAACTCTAGGTCATTATGGTAAGCATATTGGAGGAAATAAAGCTAAGTCTAGGTCTTTATGCATTTGTTAAGCAAAACACTAGAGAAACTTACCGTGATCAGGGAGGTGTAGGAGCGGGCTGGCTCGCGCCGCTAGCTGGAGAAGGATCGTGCGATGTGTTTTTGGAGTTAAGCTGCACCAAAGATCATTTCCAATGTCTCGTTAGCATTATGACACTCAAATGTTAAGACTAGCATGTAATGTCCATTCAAATTAAACTCACCGTGCTCCTAGGAGCAATCACTGGCATCGACGGAGCGGTCTGATCGGACTTCTCGCACATAGACTGCATATTTGGTTTTCACAACAGAGTCATACTGGTTAGTAATGAGACTCAAATGTTAAGACTAGCAAGTAATCTGCAGAAGAAACTTACCACAAGGAGCTCGTACATGGCCCTTGCATGCATGTCATTCCGTGTCATCTCCTCCTCCAACATCTTTGTCGTCCTCTCCTCCAACTCCCGCTGCCTTCCACCGCCTCTGCTAGAAGTTTCTCCGTTCTATCTCTCTCACTCTGTATAGCAGCCTACACCACCACTCACATGACCATTTGTAATCATTGATGGAAGTGCACACAATGTAATGGAGAAAGATAACTAACCTTGAAGGCGAGTTGGACTGGCCGTTCACGAGGCCTTATCTCAGGAGCGAAGCTCGACTGGCGCGCCTTGATCTCCGGGAGAGTGCTAGGACAACGGATAAGTCCATCTCCCATGGCTATGGAGCCATGGGACCTCCCGCCACCAGATATCATCAGCAGCTCTGTATCAATGGGACCCTGGCTCGGGTTAAAGTCCTCCCCTTTCCTCGCCTTCCCCTGATCTCTATATTGCGCGAGCTTGTCGTGGGCGGAGATGTTGGTGAAGTTCTTTGTATCATCGAGGTCAGACGCAGAGAATGCCTTGACTTTCTTGTAAGGGCCAGTGTGGGCCATGGCATACAGGTCGTACACCTCTGGCACCTTATCCGCCTTATTGTAGCGTGCCTGAAAGAGAGAAACAAAGTAAATTAGTAATTAAAGGGCTAAAGCTAGCATGATGAATGAATTGCATGAATCATGAAGCAAACCACATACCCAGTTCCGCCCGTACTGAAATAAGTTGGAGCTGCCTTGGTGGTGTGGCACACCTTCCATTTGGGCACGTTTGTCCTTGGCCTCGTTGTGGGTGGCCCGCCATTCTTTTGAGCACCACGCATTGACCAACACCTCCCAACAATCCATCCGATCCGCACACCATCTCGGAGGGGCCTAAGTTAGCAAATAGAAACTTGAGCGCCACGGCTATGAATTACTAAATGAAGGAAGTAAGTACAAGGCCTTAAGAATTACCTTCATGTACTGCTCCTTACTCAAGAACTTATCGCGACACTCCTGCTTGGGCTTCTTGATACCACGCCCGGCGTAGTAGTCTCGAACAGCCTGCACCCGAGCCTCATGCCGTAAGTTCTGAAGTAGGCGCTTGCACTCCTTGTCGATAACATCTGCCGCCTCCTCCTCGTATCCCTCCTCACACCTGTAGAATGTCTGCAATCAAATGAGACAATATTGATTAGTACAATTAATAACTAGCTAGTTGAAGATTTTTAATTGTGTAAAGGAGAAATTACCCAGAACTTTCTGATCACCACGTCTGCCCTCGTCTTGCACAAGCCACCGTCAATAATCTCACCCGGCAGGGGCAGGGCAGCCAAGTAGTGCTCCCAACTCAATCCAACCTCTGGAAGCCGACCCTCACCAGGCAACGTGACAAACCCCGGGAAGTTTTGCCGAATCAGAACTCCAAGGACGGAGTTGGGCCGGCGGATAATTTCATGGTGGTCCCAACCCCTGCAGCATGACAAGGCCAACACATTAGTTATTTGAAGAAACGTGAATGTAGAAGGTACAAAAAGATTAAATGCACTTACCTCTCCCCGTTAGGGAAAATCAACCACCTCTACTCGTGGGTCTCCGGCACGGACGGGAGCCATGTAGCACCACGCTGGTAGACGTTGCCCCCCTCCTCCCCCTCCTCCTCAAAATCAGTCGGCTCCCCGCCATCATCAGCATGGCCACTTGGCTGCCCGCCATCATCAGGATGGCCACTCGGCTCCTCAGGCTGACCCGACCAGGTACCCCATCCAGACATGTGCTCCTCCGGGGTCTTGTGGGCCGAAGGCCCGTCGACCCGAGGCTCGTGGGCCGAAGACCCGTGGACCGGAGTCCGTGTAGCCTCCTACTCAGACGAGTCCACCCTAGCAGTCACGTGCTCGGGTGAAATAGCTGGGGGCGGCGGCGCGGAAGGCGCCGTAAGAGTCACCCTACCTCCTCTCCCACAACCACGTGCTCCACCTCCTCTCGTCTTCTTACCTCATCCCCTGCTGGGCACCGTGGTCGACGATGTCGCCATACTGTCCAGCAACGCTCGGCGGAGAGGTGCGTGTGGAATGGAAGACCTCGCACCACGCGCCGACGAAGAAGGGGCCTCGACGCGCTCCCGACCAGCGCCCACCATCTTTCAACACCTGCCATGACAAAGAATAAACGAAATTAGTACAACATAAAAAAAGTACCGACATTTATAATAATATGTATATCACTTAAGTGTATCATCATCAAGTACAACATAAAAAATTGAATACCTGACACTACTAATAATCTCGATCAGTATCATCAATAAATGCATAATCATCATCATCACTATAATCAATGATGGGCTCATAGGGTTCATTGGCATCAACATGTGCAAGGCCACCTTGACGTAATCGGTCAAGCATTGACAGGTCATCCGCAGCAGTAACCTCTTCTTGTTCCGGCTCTTCTTGTTCCTCCTCTGGGGTGATGTCAGATTCACTGTCGCTGTCTACTTCAATGTTTTCGGGTGAAGTATAGCGGTTCTTGAAACTCTTTTTGGAAAGATGCGTCTCTTGGAAGAATTCTCCTTCATATGTGTCTGGGTTAATGTGAGGTTCATAATCCTCTTCCTTTAGGGGAGAAAGTCTAGCACGTGGCGGCACTTCATCAACGACATCCCAACCTTTCAGATTTGGATTAGTTTGGCAGGCCCACGGTATATAGAATACTTGGGTCGCCTGTTGAGCCGTAATATAGACATCAGGAACATCTAAATGGGTGCTTTGGTTGATTTCAACTAGCCCTATATTTTCATGAGTCCTTCTAGTCTCCTTCGGCTGAAACCAACAAAATTTGAAGACTACGACATTCGGTGGGTTTTCACCATAGAACAGAAGTTCATAAATTGCTTCAACTCTCCCATAATACTCGGTACCTCCTTCACCGATAGCAGATACACAACAATTTGTAGACTTTCGGTCGGCCATAGATAGCTCTTTGCCATAGCTATGAAAGTGATACCCGTTGATGTCGTACTTGTCAAATGAACGACCTTATAGTCAAAACCATTAGCGACTTGTCTCAATTCGGCGTCCATAGACTCTAAATTAGCCTACAAGTTTAATATGAAAGGATTGTTGCATTACGCACAAATTAGCGAATGAAATGAAATTGTCTAATAGAAATTACCGTTTGTTTGAACCAAGAGATGAAACCGGGATATCCGCCTCCTTTCTTTGCGAGAAGCTCATACTCTTCGACGGAATCCTTTTGGATCTCCACTCCATACGAGAATATGGCGACGTATCGACTGTATGACATATCCAGGAATAAGAGCAGTTCAAAGGAAATAGAAGTTGCGAAACAATGTACCGAGAACTTACTCGATGTACGGCCGCACTTCTATCAGGTCGTTGAAGATATACAATGAAATGGTCCGCCATTCTTTGTTATCCAAAGATACTGGATGTGAAACACTAGTTGGTGCGAGATTCCCTTTGAATAGGCTGAGGTTGGATCCACCCTTTTTAGGGTCGTCAGCATTGTACCGAGGCTTCGGATTATGCAAATGACGATTTTTGGCTTCGTAGTGTGCTGTTACGAAGTTTGCCGCCTCCTCTGTGATGAATGCCTCAGCCATCGATGCTTCAATTCTACGTTTATTTTTACATTTTTCTCGAAGCGTCTTCTGCATCCTCTCAGTTGGCTAGCACCAACGATTTTGCACAGGGCCCCCCAATCTTGCCTCGGTCGGGAGATGCAAAATCAAATGCTGCATTGGATTAAAGAAGCCCGGTGGAAAGATCTTCTCTAACTTGCAGATCAACTCCGGCGCCAACTCTTCCATTTCTTCTAGCACGCCAGGCGATAGTTCTTTCGCACAAAGAACACGGAAGAAATAGCTGAGTTCTGCCAGTACTAGCCATTCATCCTCAGGGATGAAGCCACGCAACATCACCGGCATTACCCGCTCAATCCATATTTGCCAATCATGACTCTTGAGACCAAATATCTTCAATTTATCAAGATTCGCTCCCCTCTTTAGATTCGCTGCATACCCATCGGGAAACATCAACTGCTGTAGCACCCACAAGATAATTTCCCTCATAGCTGGCCTTCCAAGATTGAACCATGCCTTTGGCTTCGTCCAGTTCTGCTTTCCTTTCGGTTCTTTCATGTTTTGTAACGGCCTATCACATAGCGCCTCCAGATCGAGTCTAGCCTTAGTATTATCCTTTGACTTCCCATCTATGCCGAACAATGTACCAAAAAGTGCCTCGGTGATATTCTTCTCAGTGTGCATCACGTCGATGTTGTGTGGGCAAAGGAGGTCTTTGAAGTAAGGCAGATCCCATAAGCATGTTTTGTGAGTCCACGTGTGCTTAGTATTATACCCCTTGAAGTACCCTGGACGCTGTGGATCTGGCTCGAGAGCGTTTAACTGATCCAGGGTCTGTTGGCCTGTCAATGCAGGTGGTGCAGAGTTTTTGACAACTCTACCTCTGATGAAGTTCTTCTTGTCTTTCCTAAACTTATGGCGAGGATCCAGGAACTGTCTATGCATGTCAAAGCAAGAAAACTTGTGACCGGCCTGAAGCCAACGAAACTCAAGAGCTCCCTTGCATGTGGGGCACGGGAACCTTCCATGCACACACCAGCCAACGAATAGCGCATACGCCAGCAAGTCATGCGTCGAGTACATGTACCAGACACGCATTAGGAAGTTCCATTTGCTATAGGCATCGTATGTCTTGAACCCATTATCCCAGGCTTCTTGCAATTCTTCCTTAAGCGGCTGCATGTACACATTCATATTTTCTCCGGATAGTTGGGCCCTGGAATTATCAACGTCAGGAAAATGTTCTTTCTTTGCATAATATGTCCGGGGGGGGGGATTGAGTGGAAAGACAAATACGGGCCAACAACTGTATTGGGTTGCCGTCATACCAAACACACTGAACCCATCCGTGCTGATGCCGACTCGAGGATGCCTCGGATCTGCCGCTTTGTCAGCATGTAATTCATCAAACTTTTCCCACGCAACACCATCCAATGTGTGTACAATCATCAGATTCCCATCTGCATCTAGTTCGGTTCTTTTGCCTGTTTTGTGCCATGTCATCTGTCTGGCCGTCTCTTCGACCATGAAAAGACGTTGAAGTCTTGGTATGATTGGCATATACCGAAGAACACTAACGGGGTTTTTGGTATGTGTCTTCTCACCCATACCGTTGTCTACCACAATATACCTGGAAGACATGCAAATGGGACAATAGTTCAAGTCCGCATAGTCAAGCCTAAATAAGGCACATCCTTTGTCACAGGCATGTATCTTCTCATAAGGCATCTTCAGTGCACGGAGGATTTTGTCCACCTTTGGGTAGAAAGCGTCCAAATACTGTCATAATTGCGTCATAGCATTCTCTGCCCAAGTTGAACTGAGCCTTCAGAGCCATTACTTGTGAGATGGCATCCAACTGACAAAGCTCAGTGTGCTCGTGGAGCGGACGTTTTGAAGACTCCAACATTTCATTGAAGGCCTTTGCAGATTCCTCCATCTCCTTGTCCGAATCCCGAGCATCATCATAGTCTTGCACCATGTTTTCCATCCCAGTACCATGCTCGTCGGTGCGACGACGATCCACCTCACCTCGGTCACGTTGGGCAGACTCACCATGAAATGTCCACACCATATAATCGGGCATAAAACCACTCTTCTGCAGGTGTTTGCCCATTTCAGCCTTTGTCCTCTTTTCCCAATTGCCGCACTGGAAACAGGGGCACCAGGTTTTCGTCTAGCCATTTGCAAATGCGGCTTGCACAAACCCCTTGGTTTTTGTGAACCATTCAGCGCTCCATTTGTTCTGACCAGTGTGACCAGTATACATCCATGCACGATCACTCATCTTGACTTTCAAAGCTACTGGACACACAACAATTATATATGTAATTCACCATGTATATATTCATCAGTTGATCTACTTTGTCAATTTTATTACGTCCATGCAACCTACACTCTAATAGGTAATGATAGGTCCTAATCCCACCCGTGTATGTGTAGATTGGGTTCATTTTCCCATGCTATGCTCCGGATCCGACGCAAAATTTCGGCAGCACCTCCCCGTTGTTCTCCTGATACACGTCTCTGCAATAAACAGAGAGGATGTGTACCCGGAGAACAACAGGAGAGGCACTGACGAAATTTATGCGTCGGATCCGGAGCAAAGCATATGGGAAAATGAACCCAATCTATACATACTCGGGTTGTCCATGGATAGCGTTGGACAATTCGAAAGAATCAAGGTTATAAATATGCAAATGCATGCATATTTATAACTATGACGCTTTCAAACGGGAGACACATATTGGTTACGCATACTGATGATTCAAGACACATATATAGCTAGCTATCAAGTTTCATCGGAATTGATCAAATAATTAATGGGGGAGGAGGACATGTCATTTGTGCTCACCCACGAACGAAGGGGCAGAGCTCGTCAAACGCACGGCGAGGTCGTCGAACACCAAACCTCGCAGCGATGAAACAACTGCACATTTAAAACTACCCGATCAACACAATTATATATGATGTTTTTCATAACAAAATCGAAAAATATATGACCTAAGTAATAATTCACAAATATATGACCCCGTCGGCCTCTGGAAGGCCAAAGAACACCTTTTCGGGAGGTGTCGGGGGTCGGGGTGTCGTGTCGGTGTCGGGGTGCCGTGTCGGGGTCGGGGTGCTGTTTCGGGGTCGGGGGGTCGTGTCGGTGTCGGGGTCGGGGTGCTGTTTCGGGGTCGGGGTGTCGTGTCGGGGTGTCGGGTCAGGCTCGGGGGCGAGGTGTTGGGTCAGGCTCGGGGTCGGGGTGTCGGGTCAGGCTCGGGGTCGGGGTGTCGGGGTCGGGGTCGGGGTCGGGGTCTCGGGGTCGGGGTGTCGGGTCGGGGTGCCGGGTCGGGGTCGGGGTGTCGTGTCGGTGTCGGGGTCGGGGTGTCGGGTCAGGCTCGGGGTCGGGGTCGGGGTCGGGGTGTCGGGGTCGGGGTCGGGGTGTCGGGGTCGGTGTCTCGGGGTCGGGATGTCGTGTCGGGGTGCCGGGTCGGGGTCGGGTTTTTTCCCTCTTTTTTCCTTTTCTTCTTCTTCCTCTTCTTCCTTTTCTTCCTCTTTTTTTCCTTTTCTTCTTCTTCCTCTTCTTCCTCTTCTTCCTTTTCTTCCTTTTTTTCCTCTTTTTTCCTTTTCTTCTTCTTCCTCTTCTTCCTCTTCTTCTTTTTTCTTCTTCTTCCTCTTCTTCTTCTTCCTTTCCTTTTTCCTCTTCTTCTTCTCCTCCTCTCCTCTTTTTTTCTTCTTCTTCTTTCCTAAAACTAAACTAAACCTAAACCTAAAACTAAAATTAAACCTAAATCTAAAACTAAATCTAAACTAAACATAAACCTAAAACTAAAAAGCAGAAAAAAGGAAAAAACTAAATCTAAACCTAAAACTAAACTAAACCTAAACCTAAACCTAAAACTAAACCTATAAAACTAAAACTAAAACTAAAACTAAACTAAACATAAACCTAAAACTAAAAAATAGAAAAAAAAAAGAAAAAATAAGAGCAGGTAGCGCTCACCTGGGGCAGGGCCGGTGGAGGAGGTGGCTGGTAGAGGAGGGGGCGGGGCGGCCTGGGGCGGCGGCGTCGGGCGGCAGTGGCGACGGGGTCGGGCCCGGGGCAGTGGGGCGCAGGGGGCCGGGGCACGGCGGCGCCGAGACGGCAGGGCGGCGGGGCGACGGGGCGGGGGGGGCGGTGGGGCGCCGGGTGGTGGGGCGACGGCGCCGAGACGGCAGGGCGGCGGGGGCGACGGGGCGGGGGGCGGTGGGGCGCCGGGTGGTGGGGCGACGGCGCCGGGCGGCAGTGGCGACGGGGCCAGGGCCGGGACGGTGGGGCGCGGGGGGGGGGGGCGGACGCCGGGGCGCGGTGGCGCCGAGACGGCAGGGCGGCGGGGGCGACGGGGCCGCGGTGGCACCGGGGCGGGGGGCCGGTGGGGCGGTGGGGTGGTGGGGCGACGGGGCGATGGCGAGTGGTGGGGGCGGCAGCGCGCGTGTGAAGAGGGAGAGAAACAGAGAGAGAGGGGCGCGGTGGGGCGCGGCCGTTAGATATGTTAAATCTTTGCCGTCTGCCCCATTTTGCCGTCCGCCTTTTAGCTCTTTGTCGTCCGCTAGCAGACGGCAAAAAGGGGGGCCGTTAAGTTTTTTTAAGCAGTTCGTCAATGGGGCCCCCTCCCTCTTTGCCATCTGCTAGCCGACGGCAAAGAATCTTTGCCGTCTGCTAGCCGACGGCAAAGAACTGGCTGATGGCAAAGAAGGTCTTTGCCATCAGCCAGTTCTTTGTCGTCTGCTTTTGGGTAGCTGATGGCAAAGAGCTTCTTTGCCGTCTGCTAGCTGACGGCAAAGAGCTGGCACATGGCAAAGTAGCTGATTCTAGTAGTGACATACCCCCAAACGATCAGATACGGAGCCAAAACCCTAATTCCACCGCCGCAACTTTCTGTATCCACGAGATCCCATCTTGGGGCCTGTTCCGGAGCTCCGCCGGAGGGGGCATCCATCACGAAGGGCTTCTACATCAACACCATAGCCTCTTCGATGAAGTGTAAGTAGTTTACCTCAGACCTACGGGTCCATAGTTAGTATCTAGATGGCTTCTTCTCTCTTTTTGTATCTCAATACAATGTTCTCCCCCTCTCTTGTGGAGAACTATTCGATGTAATCTTCTTTTTGCGGTGTATTTGTTGAGACCGATGAATTGTGGGTTTATGATCAAGTCTATCTATGAATAATATTTGAATCTTCTCTGAATTCTTTTATGTATGATTGGTTATCTTTGCAAGTCTCTTCGAATTATCAGTTTGGTTTGGCCTACTAGATTGATCTTTCTTGCAATGGGAGAAGTGCTTAGCTTTGGGTTCAATCTTGCGGTGTCCTTTCCTAGTGACAGTAGGGGCAGCAAGGCATGTATTGTATTGTTGCCATCGAGGATAACAAGATGGGGTTTTCTTCATATTGCATGAGTCTATCCCTCTACATCATGTCATCTTGCTTAAGGCGTTACTCTGTTTTTAACTTAATACTCTAGATGCATGCTGGATAGCAGTCGATGAGTGGAGTAATAGTAGTAGATGCAGGCAGGATTCGGTCTACTTGTCTCGGACGTGATGCCTATATACATGATCATACCTAGATATTCTCATAACTATGCTCAATTCTGTCAATTGCTCAACAGTAATTTGTTCACCCACCATAGAATACTTATGCTCTCGAGAGAAGCCACTAGTGAAACCTATGGCCCCCGGGTCTATCTCCATCATATTAATCTCCTTCTACTTAGTTATTTCCTTTGCTATTTACTTTGCTTTATTTTACTTTGCATCTTTATCACAAAAATACCAAAAATATTATCTTACCATATCTATCAGATCTCACTCTCGTCAGTGGCCTTATAGGTATTGACAACCTCTATTTGCGTTGGTTGTGAGGATTTATTTGTTTTGTGCAGGTACGAGGGACTCGCGCGTAGCCTCCTACTGATTGATACCTTGGTTCTCAAAAACTGAGGGAAATACTTATGCTACTTTGTTGCATTATCCCTTCCTCTTCTGGGAAAACCAACGCAGTGCTCAAGAGGTAGCAAGAAGGATTTCTAGCGCCGTTGCCGAGGATGTCTACGCAAAAGTCAACATACCAAGTACCCATCACATACCCTTATCTCCCGCATCACATTATTTGCCATTTGCCTATCGTTTTCCTCTCCCCCACTTCACCCTTGCCGTTTTATTTGCCCTCTCTCTCTCTCTATCCTGCCTCTCTTTCTCTATTTGCCTCCTTTTGCCCGCTTGCTTTTTGTTTGCTTGTGTGTTAGTTTGCTTGCTTGTCACGATGGCTCAAGATAATACTAAATTGTGTGACTTCACCAATACCAACAACAATGATTTTATTAGCACTCTGATTACTCCTCTTACCGATGCTAAATCTTGTGAAATTAATGCTGCTTTGCTGAATCTTGTCATGAAAGATCCGTTTTCCGGCCTTCCTAGTGAAGATGCCGCTACCATCTAAATAGCTTCGTTGATTTGTGTGACATGCAGAAGAAGAAAGATGTGGATAATGATATTGTTAAATTGAAGCTATTTCCTTTTTCGCTTAGAGATCGTGCTAAAGCTTGGTTTTCGTCTTTGCCTAAAAATAGTATTGATTCATGGAATAAGTGCAAAGATGCTTTTATCTCTAAGTGTTTTCCTCCCGCTAAGATCATCTCTCTTAGAAACGATATTATGAATTTTAAACAACTTGATCATGAACATGTTGCACAAGCTTGGGAGAGAATGAAATTAATGATACGTAATTGCCCTACTCATGGTTTAAATTTGTGGATGATTGTTCAGAATTTTTATGCCGGATTGAATTTTGCTTCTAGAAATCTTTTAGATTCGGCCGCGGGAGGCACTTTTATGGAATTCACTTTAGGAGAAGCTACTAAACTCCAAGATAATATTATGGTTAATTATTCTCAATGGCATACTGAAAGATCTACTAATAAAAAGGTGCATGCGATAGAAGAAATTAATGTTTTGAGTTGAAAGATGGCTGAACTTATGAAATTATTTGCTAATAAGAGTGTTTATTCTGATCCTAATGATATGCCCTTGTCTACTTTGATTGAGAATAATAATGAATCTATGGATGTGAATTTTGTTGGTAGGAACAATTTTGGTAACAACGCGTATAGAGGAAATTTCAACCCTAGGCCTTATCCTAGTAATCCCTCTAATAATTATGGTAATTCCTACAACAATTCTTATGGAAATTATAATAAGATTCTCTCTGATTTTGAATCTAATATTAAAGAATTTATTACTTCGCAAAAGAATTTTAATACTATGATTGAAGAAAAATTGCTTAAGATTGATGATTTGGCTAGGAACGTTGATAGAATTTCTCTTGATGTTGATTCTTTGAAACTTAGATCTATTCCACCTAAGCATGATCTCAATGAGTCTCTCAAATCCATGAGAATTTCCATTGATGAGTGCAAAGAAAGAACTGCTAGGATGCGTGCTAAGAAAGATGCCTTTATAAGAGCGTGTTCTTCTAGTTCCTATGAAAATAAAGGTTAAGATCTAAAATTTATTGATGTGTCCCCTATTAAATCTTTGTTTTGCAATATGAATCTTGATAATGATGGGACTGAATATGATCCACCTTTACCTAGAAGGCGTTCCAAGAATTCGGAATTTGTTGATCTTGATGCTAAATTTGATAAAAGTGGGATTGAAGAAATTAAAACCCTAGATTTTGCTAAACCCACTATTATGGATTTCAAGAAATTTAACTTTGAAAATTGCTCTTTGATTTATTGTATTTCCTTGTTGCAATCCGTGCTAAATTCTCCTCACACTTATAGTCAAAATAAAGCGTTTACTAAACATATCGTTAATGCCTTGATGCAATCTTATGAAGAAAAACTTGAATTGGAAGTTTCTATCCCTAGAACACTTTATGATGAGTGGCAACCAACTATTAAAATTAAAATTAAATATCATGAATGCTATGCTTTATGTGATTTGGGTGCTAGTGTTTCCACGATTCCAAAGGCTTTGTGTGATTTGTTAGGTTTCCGTGATTTTGATGATTGCTATCTAAACTTGCACCTTGCGGATTCCACTATTAAGAAACCTATGGGAAGAATTAATGATGTTCTTATTTTTGCAATTAGGAATTATGTGCTTGTAGATTTTATTGTTCTTGACATAGATTGCAATCCTTCATGTCATATTATTCTTGGTAGACCTTTCCTTAGAACGATTGGTGCAATTATTGATATGAAGGAAGGAAATATTAGATTCCAATTTCCATTAAGGAAAGGCATGGAACACTTTCCTAGAAAGAAAATTAAATTACCTTATGAATCTATTATGAGAGCCACTTATGGATTGCCTACCAAAGATGACAATACCTAGATCTATTCTTGCTTGTTATGCCTAGCTAGGGGCGTTAAACGATAGCGCTTGTTGGGAGGCAACCCAATTTTATTTTTATTCCTTGCTTTTTGCTCCTGTTTAGTAATAAATAATTTATCTAGCCTATGTTTTGGTTGTGTTTTTTGTGTTTAATTAGTGTTTGTGCCAAGTAGAACCATTGGGAAGACTTGGGGAAAGTCTTGTTGAACTTGCTGTAAAAAACAGAAACTTTAGCGCTCACAAGAACTGCTGTCATTTTTATTTGGGAAAATGATATTTCGTTAATTCTTTTTGAAGATTATTAATAGATAAATTCCTCACGTCCAGCAATTTATTTTAGAATTTTTGGGGTTCCATATCTTGCGCTAGCTACAGATTACTACAGACTATTCTGTTTTTGACAGATTCTGTTTTTCGTGTGTTGTTTGCTTATTTTGATGAATCTATGGCTAGTAAAATAGTTTATAAACCATAGAGAAGTTTGAATACAGTAGGTATAACACCAATATAAATAAATAATGAGTTCATTACAGTACCTTGAATTGGTCTTTTATTTTCTTTCGCTAACGGAGCTCACGAGATTTTCTACTTTAAGTTTTGTGTTGTGAAGTTTTCAAGTTTTGGGTAAAGATTTGATGGATTATGGAACAAGGAGTGGCAAGAACCTAATATTGGGGATGCCCTTGGCACCCCCAAGATAATCTAAGTACACCTAAAAGCCAAAGCTTGGGGATGCCCCAGAAGGCATCCCCTCTTTCGTCTACTTCAATCGGTAACTTTACTTGGAGCTATATTTTTATTCGCCACATGATATGTGTTTTACTTGGAGCGTCTTATATGATTTGAGTCTTTTCTTGTTAGTTTACCACAATCATCCTTTCTGTACACACCTTTTGAGAGAGCGATACATGATTTGTAATTTGTTAGAATACTCTATGTGCTTCGCTTATCTCTTTTAGAGCACGATGGTGGATTTGTTTTATAGAAACTATTGATCTCTCATGATTCACTTAGATTATTTTGAGAGTCTTAATAGCATGGTAATTTGCTTAAAATCCTAATATTCTAGGTGTTCAAGATTAGTAAAATTTTCTTATGAGTGTTTTGAATACTAAGAGAAGTTTGATGCTTGATGATTGCCTTGAGATATGGAGGTAATAATATCAAAGTCGTGCTAGTTGAGTAGTTGTGAAATTGAGAAATACTTGTGTTAAAGTTTGCAAGTCCTGTGGCATGCATGTATGGTAAACGTTATGCAACAAATTTGTTTTTATCATTTACCTACTCGAGGACGAGCAGGAATTAAGCTTGGGGATGCTTGATACGACTTCAATGTATCTATAATTTTTGATTGCTCCATGCTATATTATCTACTGTTTTGGACATTATTGTGCTTTATTATCCACTTTTATATTATTTTTGGGACTAACCTATTAACCGGAGGCCCAGCCCAGAATTGTTGTTTTTTCCTGTTTTAGGGTTTCGAAGAAAAGGAATATCAAACGGAGTCCAAACGGAATGAAACCTTTGGGAACGTGATTTTCTCAACGAACAAGACCCGGGAGACTTAGACCCTACGCCTACCCAACCCCCCCCCCCAGGCGCGCCCTCCACCCTCGTGGCCCCCTGTTGCTCCACCGACGTACTCCTTCCTCCTATATATACCTAGGTACCCCCAAACGATCAGATACGGAGCCAAAACCCTAATTCCACCGCCGCAACTTTCTGTATCCACGAGATCCCATCTTGGGGCCTGTTCCGAAGCTCTGCCGGAGGGGGCATCGATCACGGAGGGCTTCTACATCAACACCATAGCCCCTCCGATGAAGTGTGAGTAGTTTACATCAGACCTATGGGTCCATAGTTAGTAGCTAGATGGCTTCTTCTCTCTTTTTGTATCTCAATACAATGTTCTCCCCCTCTCTTGTGGAGAACTATTCGATGTAATCTTCTTTTTGCGGTGTGTTTGTTGAGACCGATGAATTGTGGGTTTATGATCAAGTCTATCTATGAATAATATTTGAATCTTCTCTGAATTCTTTTATGTATGATTGATTGTCTTTGCAAGTCTCTTCGAATTATCAGTTTGGTTTGGCCTACTAGATTGATCTTTCTTGCAATGGGAGAAGTGCTTAGCTTTGGGTTCAATCTTGCAGTGTCCTTTCCCAGTGACAGTAGGGGCAGCAAGGCACGTATTGTATTGTTGCCATCGAGGATAACAAGATGGGGTTTTCTTCATATTGCATGAGTCTATCCCTCTACATCATGTCATCTTGCTTAAGGCGTTACTTTGTTTTTAACTTAATACTCTAGATGCATGCTGGATAGCGGTCGATGAGTGGAGTAATAGTAGTAGATGCAGGCAGGAGTCGGTCTACTTGTCTCGGACGTGATGCCTATATACATGATCATACCTAGTTATTCTCATAACTATGCTCAATTCTGTCAATTGCTCAACAGTAATTTGTTCACCCACAGTAGAATACTTATGCTCTCGAGAGAAGTCACTAGTGAAACCTATGGCCCCCGGGTCTATCTCCATCATATTAATCTCCTACTACTTAGTTATTTCCTTTGCTATTTACTTTGCCTTTATTTTACTTTGCATCTTTATCACAAAAATACCAAAAATATTATCTTATCATATCTATCAGATCTCACTCTCGTAAGTGGCCTTATAGGGATTGACAACCCCTATTTGCATTGGTTGCGAGGATTTATTTGTTTTGTGCAGGTATGAGGGACTCGCGCGTAGCCTCCTACTGGATTGATACCTTGGTTCTCAAAAACCGAGGGAAATACTTATGCTACTTTGCTGCATCATCCCTTCCTCTCCGGGGAAAACCAACGCAGTGCTCAAGAGGTAGCAGGCAATGCCATGCAGGCAGAGACAGAAGCCAGGTGTGTGGAGAGCGACGAGTCGGTGGCCAGCTTCTCGGTGTCCGCCGCCATCATCGAGGAGAAGTAGACCACGGGAGCCCGCCGCCACTTGGGTCCCATGAAGGCCACCGCCGAGGCGATGACTGCGCAGTCAGGTGGTTTCTTTGCTGCTTCGTCTCTTCCGAGGACCTTCGTCGACCCCGCAAGTGTCTACCAGACATGAGGAAGACAATGGGATCCACGGGTGTCCATTTAGATTAGGTACTCCCTCTCCTGCTGGCGGTAAATATTTGTTCTAAGAATGGATAAATTGGATGTGTCTATAACTAAAATAAGTCTAGATAAATCCATTTCTAGGACAAGAATTTCCGGACGGAGTGAGTATTAATTATACCAAGAGAGCTGGATTAGCACCGCTTAGTTCATGTAATTGTAATGAAATCCATCATGTTTATATGAAGATCCGGCTTTTTATACGAAATCCTGCATGCTTATATGAAAACAGTCCGTGTTTGCACGAATTTCATCTGGTTTGTTAGAGTTGTGAAAATGTGTGCCGCTGGCATTTGATGTTGTCCTCCGCGGAAGGAAGCGGGAGGAAATTTGGCGGCTGCCCTTGGAGATGCTCTTATGCTGGAAATAATAGAGTCACATCCAATCCATTTGAGTTAATTGTGTGTATGATTCTCCCTCTATAAAAAGTTGATTGCATGTACAGTGTACACGTGACTTGCAGGGTGGCTAGAGCTTCGTACAGAAAGTTAAAAAGAAACAAGTCCATCCTTAATCTTGTATTGTAAGTACTCTATGGGTTCCACTATCAGTACAGTAGCAAAAGAAGTATATATTAAATAAGTAATATATAATATAAAAATCTAAAGTTAAAGACAGAATTCGAACTCAGGTCATCGTGTTGCGAGCATCCGACGCTAACCACTCCAACACATTTTTGTTGTAGACCATGCTGGAGATGTATCTCCATGTCTACTCTTATACTCCATTTGTTCCTAAATATTTGTCTTTTTTAGATTTCAAATGGAGTACCACATACAGTTGTGTATGTAGACATATTTAGAGTGTAGATTCACTCATTTTGCACCATAGTAGTCACTTGTTGAAATCTCTAAAAAGACAAATATTTAGGAACGGAGGGAGTACAAAACAGAGTTGGTGATGATGGTGTGCGTGCCATCCTGCAATATAGACCGTCGGATTTATATCTAATGGATAGGAAGGAAACTATCACAATTTTGCAAAAAGATACCCACACCCCTCTCCACGTTTGCAAATAAGTCCTTCCCTCGTTGATCCTTTTCTCTACTCTTTCTAGCAATGTGCCCGTGCGTTGCAACGGATCCAAAATAGAATAATACATGTTCACAAACTTGAAAGAAAAACACTCTAGTTTGGTGTATATATCACTAAACATATACTCGTATTAGGTTTCACTCAAAATATATTCCTTGTGGCTGTTTTGATGAGGTGGGGGGATGTGGTTAGTTTCAAGATACTAAGGGGCTTTTGCAAATTGGAGCAGAGAAGTGGGGTCTTGTTGCAGAAATGCCACGACTTACATCATAGTCATTAGATGCAGATCTGATGGTCAGAAATGACGGATGGCAGACACACCATAATCACCAACTAAGTCTTTTATAGGAGTTAGAGATAAAAAATAGAGTTGGTGATGATGGTGTGCCTACCATCCTGCAATATAGGCCGTTGATTTATATCTGATGGATAGGAAGGAAACTATGGCAATTTTGCAAAAAGATACCCACCCCTCTCCACATTTGCAAATGAGGCCTTCCCTCGTTCATCCTTTTCTCTCACAAGATAAACTACTCATATAAATGCATCTTGATGTTCCGTGCAACGCATGGGCATCTTGCTAGTCTCTCACAAGATAAACTACTCATACAATGCATCTTGATGTTTCGTGCAACGCACGGGAATCTAGCTAGTTTCTTTTAAAATAGTTACTGCGATAATTGGGTTGAGGTGATATATTATATGTCTACCCCGAATGATTTCAGATTCACTAGTAGTAACAAAGAAAAGGTTGTCTTGTTAATTAACAGAAACCAGGGTGAAAACTATCACATGAGGCCGGTGAAAACAAGGCACATTAGGTTCAGCGTCATCGTCACTATAGCTGTGCACGCATGAGAAGTCTACATATCGAGGGGGCTACAAAGAAAAAGACGTATCTTGTGTGTTTGAGCAAGGTACGGAGACACAATGTTTGAGAGAGAAACCGATTGACAGATTAAGATCAGATCGAGTTGTCACCCTTCTGCTGTCATTGTTGGGGTTGGGGGTGGGGGAAGGGGAGGGAGAGAAAGACGCATCGAGAGTGTGCGCGGTATGCGCAGAGGCACAACTAGCGAGTGTGTGTGTATCTGTGTGTGTTTGAAAGAGGAGTAGATAGATTACTATCAAGATCGAGGTGCCACCCTACTCCTTCGGTGTCGGGTAGTGTGTGTGTGTGTGTTTGAGAGAGAAGCCAGTCGATAGATTATTATCAAGATTGAGGTGTCACCCTAATCCTTCGGTGTCGGGAAGTGTGTGTGTGGGTGGGTGGGAGGGGGTAGTGACACTTACATATCTCTACTCTTATAAAAAACAGAGTTGGTGATGATGGTGTTCCTGCCATCCTGCAATATAGGCCATCCGATTTATATCTGACAGATAGGAAGGAAACTATGGCAATTTTGCAAAAGGATACCCATACCCCTCTCCAAATTTGCAAATAAGGCATTCCCTCGTTCATCCTATTCTCCCACAAGATAAACTAATCATACAAATGCATCTTGATGTTCCGTGCAACGCATGGGCATCTTGCTAGTAGGGAGAAGGAGTTTGCGTGACCCATGTCTATATTAAGGGATAGGTACATAGGATGTGTGCGAGGCATACTTAAAGCATCACGGAGATAAACAAACGGTGTGCATGCAAGTGACGGAAAAAATGAAGCGATAAACAATGTCTACGCGCGCGCGCGCGTGTGTGTGTGTGAGAGAGAGAGAGAGAGAGAGAGAGCAAGATCTCAAAACAAAAGGTGCTCTGCTGGAATCCCATTGTATGTATTCATATGGTTTTGAAACTCGAGCTAACCTTAGGCATATGTGTGAGAGACATAATTATCCTTTGAGACATTAGTGGTTGTGGGTGGGCGGAATTAAAGGTGTGGGCATGTTCGACAGAGAGAGCATGTGTGTTTGTGTGTGAGAGACTTGTAGGATAGGGTAGAAATATGAATTCTAACCTTGACGTAGGGAGGGAAATACACGAAGTGCGCGTGTGTGATTCCGATGCCCACGGGGAAATGAGATATGTATGCGTGTGAGAGAGATTGCACAATTCATTCATGTATCACTATCTAGCGATCATGGACATGCATCGCTTGAACATAAATCAATATCTACTTCGTATCATGGCTAAAGGTACAATATTGATTCAACGCTATAAAGATTGGACACTCACATATCACATTTTTTTCTATCTAAATAAACCTTTTCAATTGTGCATGCCAAAGTGACAGTGATGTTTCTTCAAACAACCAATGTAGCTATCATGTACATGCACCATTGTTACTCTTGCATTCAAATTCATTAGTCTTGGATGATTTAAGGTTCTATTATGAAGTTATATATGTAATATTCATATATGAATTTGACGGGTACGCAATTTATGAAATGGAGCCTATGTAATCATATGACGTAACACTTTTAAGTAGCGGACTACAATATCCATTTCTTTTGTGGGACTACAATGTCAATTTCTTTTTGTGCGCCTCTACACTAGCACGTCAATGCATTATGTTTAAAGTAAATAACCAATGGCGCTAAATTATCTATTTACATGAGAAATACATAGGCTGAGCGTTTGATCCCTTTTTTGTGAACGTGTCTCTACACCCGTACGATTGGCCGCGCCCGTGTGAACGTCCAAGTTATCGGCGCATCATCCTGAGTTATTGTTTTTTTCTAGGGTGGACTTCACACCAGTTATTAACTGCTGATGCATGCCCCGTGTACACAGTCTCGCATGACCTTCCCACTAGCACGGTCCAAAATTAGTTGAAACTGGATATGAACGATCCCGCGGGCGGCAAAATCTCCTGCCTCCTTCTAAAATTTCAGCCACCTAGTCTTTAGCATGCGAAATTCCCCTTTTTTTCCTTGGTGCATGGAGAACAATAGTAACAATACCGCCCTCATCTAGATAATAGGTCGGGGCTGCTTTGGAAACTTCAGGTTTCCCCCACCACACGGCACCCTATTTCCTCTCCCCCTCCCGCAAAAACGACTAACTCCACAGCACCAGAGCATCTTACATCACGCCGTCCATACTTCATCGGCCTTTCTACCCCTCCCCTCTCGAAACCCTAGACTGCTCATCCACTAGCGTACCAGAGCCCATTCACTGCCAGCGGCGGCCACCTCATCGGATCTGCTTCTGCGGCCGCATCTACCCCTCCCACCTCCACTAGAAACAAGTAGACTGCTCATCCACCACTGTACCACAGCCCATTTAGTGCCGGCCTTGTCCACATCGCTGGATCTTCTTCGCCGGTACTCTCGTCAACCGTAGCACATCTGCAATGGCTCGTTCGAACTCCCCACCGGAGACGCTTCGTCCACCCCCCCCCCCCGGGAACCGCCCCACCGACAGCCTCTAATCCTCTTTGCCGACACCTTCCTCAACCCTACCGGCGCCGCTTGGCCGACACCATCGTCAACCCTGCCGGAGTACCTTCGCCTATACCATTATCAACCCTACCGGGGCCGCTTTGCCAACTCACAAGTCCATGGCCACAGATCCGCTTCGTCGCACCCTCATCCAACCTACCGGAGCAGCTTCTGACGCCCCGTCCACGGCCGCAGATCCGCATCATCGACACCATCCTTAACCCAACCACCAGAGCAGTTTCACCGACGCCCTCGTCCACGGCCATAGATCCACTTTGCCCACACCATAGTCCACCATACCAGAGCCGCTCCACAAACACCTACTCGACGGTTCTAGATCTCCTTACTGGACCCCGACAGCGAGCGCAACGTCATCACCCTTGACGTTTCTAACCTGATTCCCACCGTGTGGAAAGATGCCAACCATGCGCCACGGCCTAGGTACTTTTCACCTTTAAACCCGTCCAGCATCACATGCCCGATATACTTCAAATATACTAACAGGTCACTGTTACCTTTATGCAGTTGGCAAAAACTACAAGGACGATGTTTCTTCTGGATCTAACAACTTGGCCAACCAAGATCCTCGACTGAGGCATTGCTATGATCTTGTAAGTGTGTCTCTCTCTCTCTCTCTCTCTCTCTTGTATTGTTGTGTGCCTGCCAGCGTGCTTTGCTAGGATTTTCGACCAGTAATCCCTTTGTGCAGACAATGATTTCTACTACTGGCTGCTAAATTAGATATGTAGATGTCATACATGATACTACCTCGTACCTCCGTTCCAAATATAAGTCTTTCTAGAGATCCCACTATAGACTACATACGGAGCAAAATGAGTGAATCTACACTCAAAAATGCATCTATATACATCTGTATGTGGTCCATACTAGAATCTCTACAAAGACATATATTTAGGAATAGAGGCAGTACATTACACAAAATCATAGGTGGCATGTAGGAATTCCAGTGCACTACATTAGGCTCCCTTAGAGTGCATGCTAGTCCAGCACACAGAGTCATGGCTAGTTTATGCTACGCACACAATCATTAATAGGTGGTTTAAATATGCGCAAGGGATATGCAATGTATTATCATGTAGAGATGTCTGAAATTAGCCGTGTCAACTAGAAGATAGGGTTACACAATGAAAAAGTACAAGATGTATGTGGAAATTTCATGGAACATCGCAAAAAAAGGAGAGGCAACGGTGAGCCTATACAGTGTGCTATGTAGGTCACTCCTCCATTGCAATCATCATGACATGTTATTTGTATGTCAGTTCTGTTGGCCAAGTTTCTTAGGGACAGTTATTATGAGTTATCCTAAGAAAATAAGCACATGTGAATATAAGCTCCAGGTAATAAGCCAACCAGTTCTTTTCATTGCCTTCCTTTTCAGCTTATCTTTGGTATGATCAGTGTAAAGTCTAGATTGCATTATATTTTTTTATTTTGCTGCCCATATGAAAAATAATTTGACTTGCAAACATCACAAATTGAACCCAGTGCGGTAATTAATATCTTAGGAAAACAAACCATCACTATTTGTTCAAAATGCAAATACAAAGATACTATCTACATGGCACAATCTACTTTGGTCAATGTCTTCCATAGAGATCCCATTTCCTAATTTAAACGAAGAACGCATGACCCACATTTAAATGAAGAACAATTATTTATTGAAACTCGATGGTCCAAGTGGCTGGTTATTATCATATAGCAGTAGCACCTAAAAGCATCATATAGCAGCAGCAACTCATAGCAACTCATCATACAGCAGCAATGTGCAATTCATCATATACCAGCAGCAGCTCATAGCAATTCATCATATAGCAGCAGTAGGAGCAGCTCATAGCAATTCATCAATAGCAGCAGCAGGAGCAGCTCATAGCAATTCATCATACAGCAGCAGTAGGAGCAGCTTATCGCAACTCATCATATAGTAGCAGCAGCCGCTCATAGCAATTTATCATATAGCAGCAGTAGCTCATAGCAATTCATCATATAGCAGCAGTAGGAGCATCTCATAGCAATGCATCATATAGCAGTAGCAGGAGCAACTCATAGCAATTCATCGTATAGTGGATCAGAATGGAAATTTGGCAAAAAATCAGAGGAGATCCTCACCTTGTTGGATGAGCTCATCCTTCAATAGCACCTCAAGGCCACGTCCTGGGAGGAGGGGAGGGGGAATAAGGTGCCTTCTGCTGCAGTGTGGCATCAGACGTAGTTGTTCGGCGCCCACCGGAGTAGTGCGTTGGACGGACCACAATGGAGCACCTGCTGGAGACCATGAGAATGAGGGGTGGCGCCAGAGGGAGGAGCAGCCAGGGAGATTTTCCCCTACCTTTCGGCCATGTAGCCTAGCTGGACAGAGCATCGTCGAGGACCAGGCCATATGGGACCAGAGGCGATGGCTCGCTGGAGGAACCCTAGGGCTGCAGGTAGGGGATCGAGGTAGAGGGAAAGGGGAGAGGAGATGCAAGCGGGCAGGGCAATGAATGCTTGCGTGTTTGTTTTTACTTGAGGGTCAGGTGTGACGCGGGCGTGAGCAGTTGCATTTTGAGTGTAATATAGGCAGACAACAAAGTCATTTCACTATTCCCCTTCCCTTCAATTTTTAGTGAGCTTCTACCTGAAACACCCCCTCCAAAGCGAAATAAGTTAAGCCCAAGCCCATAGCTCAAAAATAACTTCTTTACATCTTTTATGGCTTATTTTGACAATAAGCCCTGAAAAGGCAGAATCAAACTGGCCCTTAACCTGCAATTCAATTGTGCGTGCAATGATGAATCACTCCTGCCTGTTATAGTGTACATTTAGGCATCATCATACATGGCATAACCTAATACATGTGCATTCCATTGTAGAATCTGGAATATGCGATGTTTATGTTAGTTCATACGTTGCACATGATGTTTAAATTCCTCTTAAATCTGGTCAGTTAAGTGATGGTCTTTAAGCCTCCTTATTTGCTTCTTTTCTTGATATGTAAGATTTGCTCACACATCTATTCAATTGTTGTTTGCATCAGCCAAACATACTAGGACTATTTGCTTTGATTACTTGTTGTTCTTGACCTAACACTCTAACAGAGCTTGTCAATGATTTAAACACTAAGGGTTGCTGTAGTGGGGCCTTGTCTAACTCATAGGTGACATAAAGGTTTGGTTGTACACTAAAGTAGGCTCTCCAAGAGTACCTGGAGATCCAGTTCGAAGGTATCCCTAGTTTTTACATAGTGCAGACATAGTAAATTCTCATTTCACTGTGTGCAAGTGCAAGAGATGTGGCATGTTTCATTATGTGGTATTGTTTTGTTATAATCTCATCCTTTTGTGTTGTTCACAGACTGGAAAGTATGCATATTTATCTTCCAAGGAGATGAGTAGCTAGTTTGTGTGACCTTGCAGAGGGGGTGCAATGAAGATAAGATTGAGGATTTCCAGGTACAAGATGTTAGGAAGGAGCCTTGCAAGAGAAGTAGGAGCTACGCTGAGCCTGTTCAACCAGTTAAGGTAAGTCACTATATCCAACTCAACAGTTCAATTCCTTGTTTGTTTTAGGCATAGTTAATTTGCTCTTTTCAATTGCTTTATTTGTCCTCAGCTAATGAGATGCCCAAACAATGATGCCTGATTTTGGGTACTTGTATAACTATTAGTTGACATAATTAAAGGCCTTACCATTTATTTACTCTGGCGAAGTGTGCCTGAAGCTTTGAAGTCTATTAACCAGCTATTATTGCATGAGGCTCACAATCTAGTTTATACTAGGCTAATGATTGCATAGTTTTGCTTGATGTAGTATTTTTGTATGAATCCCTCTGCTGTTCATTATGCTCCCTAAGACTTTAATTGAGCTACAGAATGGACAACTGCTTGCTTACTTATACGCAACATGTTGTCCAAATTCGTAACTTGTCTGCGTTTTGGATTGGGCCCCAACATTATGCTCCTCTAGTGAGCTAAGAGAGATTTCTGTATGCAGGCTGCATAGACTACCTTTCTATAATTTTTAAAATATCACCTCCTTATGCCTCATCGCGTGTAACATTATTGTTAGTCATGTTTTGCCATGTACAAAATAGTCTATCTTGATCGCTTCACTGTTGTAGCTATATTTTTTCCCTAGTCATGTGTACTTATAGAAACATTTCAGGATGAAGTGACATCAACACAAAGATCTGCGAGCAGTGCGGCATGGCCATTACCAAATGATTATGGATTGGAATTGGAATGTGCTGATGTTCTCGAGCATCAACTAGAGGTGGCAAGACAACGTGTACATGATTCTCAGCGTACAATCAACAAGTTGAGACTGGACATGCAGGTATTAGATGCAGGAGTCAAAAAATGAAACAAGACACTTAGGTAACCACGAAGGAATTGGAGATTTTGCAGACTGAAATTTGTGCTATCTGAATCCGGCCAATCCTTTTTTCTGAAGAGATTATAGTTCAAATGGTAAGTTTTGTTGATGCATGTCCATGATGTATGAGCTTTATTTGTCCAGTGTATGTAATTTGTTGTTTGTATATGCTTTATAATCACTGGTGCCAAACTATAATGCCCAGTGGGTATATTCGGCTGTAATTTCTTTATTGTATAGTGTAGGATTATTCTACGTTTCTATGCTTTTTATTGTATAGTGTATGTTTTTTAGAGGCGATAGTATAGACTAGGATATTTGTTGAATATGCTATATCGTTGAAACGGGGGCTGAGGGAGTCCTAGATTAGGGGGTCTCTGGACAGCCGGAGTATATCCTTTGGCCGGACTGTTGGACTATGAAGATACAAGATTGAAGACTTCGTCCCGTGTCCGGATGCGACTCTCCTTGGCGTGGAAGGCAAGCTTGGCAATATGAATATGTAGATATCCTCCCTTGTAACCGACTTTGTGTAACCCTAGCCCCCTACGGTGTCTATATAAACCGGAGGGTTTAGTCCGTAGGACAACAACAATCATACCATAGGCTAGCTTCTAGGGTTTAGCCTCTACGATCTCGTGGTAGATCAACTCTTGTAATACTCATATCATCAAGATCAATGAAGTAGGACATAGGGTATTACCTCCATCGAGAGGGCCCGAACCTGGGTAAACATCATGTCCCCTGCCTCCTGTTACCATCCGCCTTAGATGCATAGTTCGGGACCCCCTACCCGAGATCCGCCGGTTTTGACACCGACATTGGTGCTTTCATTGAGAGTTCCACTGTGTCGTCATCATAAGGAGGGATGGCTCGTCTCGTTGTCAAGGACAACATCACCTCTCGGGGAGCCCTGGCTGTAGGCCAAACTCTCCGACTAGGCGGCTTCGTCATGACCGCCTGCTCGGCCGCTGCACCGACGATGACTTCTCGGGTCATCGAAAATAGCCTCCACATTGGCTCGAAATTCACCGAGCAGATGGATCCAATGGAGCTCTCCTCTTTGAACGAGCTCTTGGATCGCATCGCCACTCTGGGAGTCGCTATGGACTACGATCGGATTGGGCTTAAACCCGGCCAAAGGGAGATTAACTCTCCGCCGGTCACCCATCAGATAGCGGTGGTGGAGGAGTAATGCGGTGATTCTCCCTCTATCCTGAGGACGAACTATGTCCGGATTCCTGAGCTCTCTGAGCTGGATACCCGCCCACGGGAGGACATCGCCCTAACCCTGAACCTAGAATCAGGCTGCATGTCGAACTTGCGGGGCAACATCCCGGAGCCCGAACTTCCAAGACCGGAAACTCCCCCGCCCCGGGGTCTCAGATTGGGTCAAGGTCTGGACTTAAATCCACCCACCCACCCAGATACAAACGATCTTTCCCACATTAGGCAAGAGCCCCAAGAGACAGTACATCACTATTGGGCCAGATTCCTCCTTGTAATGAACAAGCTCAAGGACTGTCGCGAGGAAGACGCAATTTCTTTCTTTTGCAACAATTGCACGGACAAGGGAATCCTCAACGCCATAAGTTGCCGTGACATCGCACACATCGCTGACTTGGCGGCCATAGTACGGAAGTACTATGCGATGGAAAGCGCCTGGAAACCCAAACAAAATTTTGGGATAATCCGGCTCTGAAAAAACCCCCAGTCCGAACTAAAAGGGTGCACTCTCATAAGTCGCCCGACTCAATTACAAAGAAGCAAAAGCCCACTACAGGGCGTGGAACCGTATTGGAGGGATGGCTTAACGGGCCCTGCAAAATTCATAGTACAGCGGATACCATACCAACACACAACCTTAGAGCATGTTGGGTACTCCGGCAGGTGGCCAAGAGCGGTGAGGATCTCCTCATCCAAACCACCTCAGAGCACCTTCCCATGGATAACAATACAGTATTGACAGTCTTCGAGACCTTCGCCTCAAATAATAGGCATAAGCGAGCACTCCGCAGCCTTGCCGAAGTCTCCCACGTGGCAGCAATAAATCCATGGAGCGACACGGCTATCACCTTCAATGCCAGTGATGAACCTAAATTCCAAACAGCCTGAGCACCAGCCACCTTGGTCCTCAGTCCAATTGTGGACGGCTTTCGGCTCACTAAAGTGCTCATGGACGGCGGCAGCGGATTAAACCTCATTTATGAGGAGACTCTTCAAAAAATGGAAATAGACAGAAACCGTATTGAGCAAAGCAGCATGACCTTCCGAGGAATCATCCCTAGTCGGGAGGCACGTTGCGCTGGGAAAATCACACTAGATGTGGTATTCGGCACTCCGGAGAATTACAGGTCCGAAGAAATTACATTCCAAGTGGCCCCGTTCAGTAGCGGATACCACGCCCTTCTAGGGCGGGAGGCATTCATGATCTTCCAAGCCATACCCCATTACGGGTACATGAAGCTCAAAATGCCCAGGCCCAATGGAATCATCACTCTAGCTAGTGATCCAGACACAGCACTCCGTGCCGAGAACAAAACAGCCGCACTGGCCCTCGAGGCATTATCCGAAGCCCTTGTGGCGGAGGAATTAACCACGCTGCGCTCCACAGTGGATAGGGACCACGTGATACTAGACAAAAGATCCAAGTCCACCTCTTTTAAACCAGCGGATGAAATAGTCAAATTCCAAGTCCATCCAACGGACCCCACAAAAACAGCATCCATCGGGGCACAGTTAAACCCCGCTGTAGATGCTGCACTACGGGAGTTCCTGCGCGAGAATTGGGACATATTCGCCTGGCATCCTTCAGACATGCCAGGAATCCCACGCAGGCTGTCCGAGCATAGCCTTAACATTCTAAAGGGATTCAAGTCGGTCAAACAGACTCTTTGGTGTTTCTCCGAACCTAAGCGACAAGCCATGGGAGAGGAGCTAGCCAAGTTACTGGAGGCCGGATTCATTAGAGAAATAAAGCATCCGGACTAGGTAGCAAACCTAGTGATGGTACCAACGAAGAACAAATCTTGGCGCCTATGCATCGACTTCAAGGACCTTAATAAGGCTTGCCCAAAGCATCCCTTCCCCCTCCCTCACATCGATCAAATTATCGACGCTACCGCAGGACACGACTCATTGTGCTTCCTCGACGCATACTCCGGTTACCACCAAATTAAGATGGTGGAGTCTGATCAAGCCGCAACGGCATTTATCACTCCATACAACCCTTTCTGTTTTAACACAATGCCCTTCAGGCTCAAAACCGTCGGCGCAATGTATCAGCGCATGATTCAGACATGTCTGGTAAAGCAGATCGGCAAAACAGTAGAGGCATACATCGACAATGTGGTTGTTAAAACCAGACACATCGACTCCTTAATAGATGACTTGAGGCTCACGTTCGACAATCTCCGAACATGCGACATTAAGCTCAATCCGGAAAAATGCGTTTTCGGCGTACCCGCCAGAAAGCTCCTGGGTTTTATCATCTCCGGTAGAGGAATTGAAGCAAATCCGACTAAGATCTGGGCTCTGTCGCAGTTGGCTATCCCAACTGACCTCAAGCAAATCCAGAAGTTAACTGGATGTGTGGTGGCCTTAAGCCGCTTTATCTCCCGATTAGGAGAAAAGGCACTCCCCCTCTATCACCTTCTTCGGCGCACCGAACACTTCGAGTGGACGGATGCAGCCATGGCCGGATTGGAAGAAATAAAAGCCATATTGGCCACCAACCCAATCTTGGCCGCGCCAAATGTCGGCGAACCAATGCTGTTATATATAGCGGCAACTCACCAAGTTGTAAGCGCAGTGCTCGTCGTCGAACGAGAGACGGACGGACATAAATTCCCATTTCAAAAGCTGGTATATTATGTATCCACTATCTTCACTCCATGCAAATCATGGTACCCACATTATCAAAAGATAGTATACGCGGTATTTATGGCATCCTAGAAATTACGACACTACTTTCAAGAGTGTTCAATTACGATGGCCTCAGAAGTACCCCTCAATGACATATTAAACAACCGCGATGCCACGGGCTGGATTGCCAAATGGTCTATCAAGCTCCTCCCGTTCTACATAACATACAGACCACGGCGAGCCATTAAGTTGCAAGTACTGGTCGATTTCGTCGCCGAATGGACAGAAGCCGAACTCCCTAAAGAGTACGGCGCATACTCCAATTGGATCATGCACTTTGACGGCTCTAAAATGCTGGCTGGTCTGGGGCCTGGCATCGTCCTGACGTCCCCCATAGCATCATCACTGACAACGGCATGAACTTTACAACCGATGAGATAAAACTTTGGTGCAGCAACATGGGCATCAAGCTCGACTATGCTTCTGTCTATCACCCGCAAACTAACGGTCAAGTCGAGCGAGCAAATGGTCTTATCATGAGCGGCATCAAACCCAGATTAGTGCGGTCCTTAAAGGAATCAAACATGCACTGGGTAGATGAGCTCGACTCCGTACTATGGGGGCTGCGAACCACGCCGAATCGCACTACCGGATACACACCGTTTTTATGGTGTACGAAGCAGAGGCGGTTCTGCCTTGCGACATAATTCATGACTCACCTCGAGTGCGCATGTAAGAAGAAAAATAGGCCGAGCTCGATCGGCAGGACAGTTTGGATGCCCTGGAGGAGGAGCGCGATGTGGCAAAATCCCGTTCTGCATTCTATCAGCAACAGGCTCGAAGGTATCAAAGTAGAGAAGTACGGGCCAAAACCTATAACGTTGGCGAACTAGTTCTACGCCTGCCGGAGAAGAAAAAGAACAAGCTCAAGCCCAAATGGTAAGGTCCCTTCATTATTGACCAGGTTCTAACCGGTGGAGCGTACCGTCTGCGGGATGCATCGGACAATCGACTTGAGCCAAACCCATGGAACGCAGCCAGACTCCGAAGATTCTACGCCTAGTGTCGGACTCTATGTTCGTCTCCTTACCTCCGTCAATTTTTTGCATATCAATTATCTGTCTTTTCTCTCTTTCTCTCTTTTTATTCTCCTCAAGGCCTTAAAAGGCTAAACTTGTGTCTTGGTTACACAATCTTGACGCGCTAACCGCGTTCATTATACCTGGGGGCTTCTTATACAGAAGCTTAATATAACTATTTTTCTAGGCTTTATGCCCCGCACATGTCTTATTCTTACACATGTACCTTTTTCGCCATTATATGCATCGATATGACTTCAGTTTTGGCCAAGCTGGGTTGCCTGGCTCTTGTATTTATGCCCTACGTTCCCGTTAATTCGGCTAGCGCATAAGGGGAGCACCTCTGCGATTGTTACTGCCGGGTCAGCCGGATGTGTACCTCAGACTGGGTGAAGCCGAAAGCTAGCGTTCTTAAGGGAAAATTCGGTCGGTGAACAAAAGATGACTTTTATTTAATTTGACACATGCCCCCAGATGTTTATAGCCTGCGTCTCTTTTCGCAGTTCGTACATGCACATTAGGGCATGTGTACCCAGGGAAAGGAACCCTTAACAGAACTGTTCTCCCTGGAAGATGTTTCTTACTATCCATGTAATATAACATAGCTAGTTGGGTACTTGTCTGTTCAAGCACTTATGACCCTTACGCCTGGTTTCCATGCAAACCCCGGTTTTTACATAACCGAGCGGGTATTCAAATACACTCCGGACTATCGGGTCTAGAGGTCGAAGCGAAAAGGTCTGCCGTGACAAATGATTTACAATCCGGCTAGGGACATTATATATGTCACTTGAAGTACACAGTCACTAAGACTGATTAAATTCTTCTTCTATACCATCCAACAGGCTGTCTAGCCTACAATCCTGTTGGGAATACTTTGCGGCTAATTCTACTTGGTCATACACCAAACTGACGGGGATCTCTTTCCCATCGGGCCCATAGGTCCGACCTCGGCCGTGTGGTTTGGGTCAGCTTTGGTATATCGCGTCTTCACCATAGCCCAGGCTTCCCTTGCACCATGTCGGCAGGCCGATATCTTCCATAATCGGAAGTGCCGCTGCGCTCCCTTGAGCTTCTCTATAAGCTCCCCCATGCCTCCTGGTGGGGACGCGGATGGCCACAAGGCTTGGGAAATACCCTGCATCACCTGCCGAACTTGTTCGTGCAGTTGTGGGAGCTCTAGTAGAAGATCACCTGCAGACCCGGGAATCTCCTCCGCGGGACGACCCGTCAGCATACCTGCAGACATAACTCTGTTAGACGGCTTCTTCGGCGAACTCCTTCCAAAGTTCGTTCAAGCACTTACTGAAAATGTCGCGTCGAAGCTGCTTATTCTCCTTCACGGAGTCCACAAGCTGGGCTCGGACATCTTTCAGTTCCACGCCCAGCTAGATATTGGTGTCCTGGAGATTATTTTTCTCCTGCCTGACTCGCGTAAGCGCACGCTCGCCAACATTTAGCTGTCGATCAGCACGTTCCGCATTCACCGGCATGGCCTCCGGATTCACTCCGGGGTCATCTACAACATCTATTGTTAGATTTGCATGCATGCCGCATACTATCTGGTACCTGTCATTCTTTGTAATGGAATCAAGTGTTACCAGAGGGGCCCTTCTTAGACTCCTTCAACGCGACAACAGCGGCCCGTAGCTAGGCTTTGCACTCTTCCAGCTCTTGAGACAATTGGGAATTCTTCTCTGTGAGAACCTGCACAAATAATGATCCTTAAATCAGTTGTGTCAACTGTTTCAAGTCTCAAGGGCTACTGATACATATATCGTCAGATTTTCTTACCCGTATATCCCTTACATACTGGTATGTGGCTCTGGCTAGACCATTTTGAGCAGCACGAATGTACGCGTCTTCTGAGTTGAAGGCATCGAACGCCTCTTGGGAGAAACAAGCGTCACGGAGTACGGCCCGACGATTCCTGTGATTCATGGCGCTCTCCACTTCGGAATTTGTAGCGGATAGTCTGTCCGCATCCTCTATAGGAGGAGCATCCGGCGTTCGCCCCGTGTTAGCTTCCACCTCTATGTCCGGCCCTGGAGCCCGACTGGTGGAGGCATGACCGGCAAACTCTCCGGATATAGTCCGGAGAGCGTTTTTTCTACTAGGAAACATGGGCGTCATTATATTTTAAGAAAGATGTCAACCACGGAGCGAGGTTTTGTATCATACCTCTGCGCCGGCGTCTCAGTCCTGACCGCCTTCCTTTTTGGCCTACCCGGCTTGGGTGCCCCTTGTTGGCGAGTCACTGCGGGTTCGGCGTGGCGTCCTGAAGGCCTTCCCTGTAAAACACCATATGTGCACGGTAGGTGAAGGGCATAAAAGGGGATCCTTCTCGGAAGTCGGGACTCCGGTTTTTTCTTACGTGCGATGCGGGGGGTAGCCCAGGATAGTCGGCCATGATGGCCACCATGGCATCATCGCAGCTCAATTGATAGAATGTCCTGTCTATCAGCTCCACAAATATGTCCGGATCCTCTTCGAGTCCGGGATCGAGGGCCCGGTCAGGGTCCTCCGGTTGTGGAGGAGGGCTGTTGACCTCCCTTACAGCTTTTCGCAGTTCCTTCCGTGAAACGGCAAGGTGAGTATTTATGACGAAGAATGCGGGAAGGTTGGGAGTAAAGAGTGACAACTCACCCAGCTTGGAGGGTTGTACATGGAGAATCCATCCCGTGGCTTAATACGGATGAACTCATCTTCCTCTCCCTTGAACAACTCGGACAGAATTTTTTCTAGAGCAGCTGCGGAGTCCGGTCCCTTACGCCTGCAGCGGGTAGCATCATCTTCCCTGTTAAAGCACCACAGGGGGTGCCCTCGATATTGAAGTGGTTGCAACCCCCGCATTATGCATATTGACATAACCTCGATTATTTTCAATCCTAATTGAGCCAGCACTTTAATCTGGTCCATCAGGTAAAGGACTTCTCCGTCGTCTTCCTCCTGGGGGCTTCGTGGGCGCCAGCTTCAGCGTTTCTTCAGAGGAGCATTATTGAACTGGGGAAGACCCCTCCGAATAGGATCTGGAAGGGGGACGTCCTCCATGTAAAACCACTCCGAAGGCCAGTCTTCGGACGTCTTCTTCGGGGTACCGGACAGGTATCCGGTCCCGACGATGCACCATATTTCGGCTCCGCCCACTTGATATAGCGACCCCTCCTGTGTGTGGGGCACAAGGCAGAATAGCCTCTTCCACAGCTCGAAATGAGCCTCGCAGCCCAGAAACAGCTCACAAAGGGCAACATAACTAGCGATGTGTAATATGGAAGCGGGGGTGAAATTATGCAACTGGAGGCCGTAAAACTCCAGGATCCCGTGGAGGAATGGATGGATTGGAAATCCAAGTCCCCTTAGTAAATAAGGGACAAGGCATACCCTCTCCCCCTTGGAGGGATTGAGGAAGCTCTCCGCTTGCTCCCCGCCATTTTAGGTGGCGAGCCCGGCTCAAACGGGGACCATATATGCTGGAGGGAGAAATCCCTGGGTCTGCAACTCTACTAATTGGCTGTGCGGGACGGAACACTTCTCCCAATCAATGGGCTTAGGGCTACGGGAGCGATAGGAGGAGCTGCGATGGCCGGCCATGTTGGAATGGATTTTTCCGAGCGCGCTCCGATGGATACTCACCGTGGGAGGATGGTGTGGTTTGGATCTAAGAATCCCCGTCCCTTTAATAGACAATTTATTTACATGGATAGGGGGCAAATGTAAAAACGCCCTGGCTCCTTGCATTCGCTCGACACGTGGAAGATATCCCTTATTGGGCGCAGAGGCCAAGAAGTGCAACATTTATGGGCAGCCGAACACTACTCAGCGGATATTCAGAATTTGGAGAAGAACCCGCCTTGCAATGCTGAAGACAATTTGCGCACCAGACTCATCGTCATTGAAGTCTGGTTCGGGGGCTACTGAGGGAGTCCTAGATTAGGGGGTCTCCGGAAAGCCGGACTATATCCTTTGGCCGGACTGTTGGACTATGAAGATACAAGATTGAAGACTTCGTCCCGTGTCCGGATGGGACTCTCCTTGGCGTGGAAGGCAAGCTTGGCAATACGGATATGTAGATATCCTCCCTTGTAACCGACTTTGTGTAACCCTAGCCCCTCTGGTGTCTACATAAACCGGAGGGTTTAGTCCGTAGGACAACAACAATCATACCATAGGCTAGCTTCTAGGGTTTAGCCTCTACGATCTCGTGGTAGATCAACTCTTGTAATACTCATATCATCAAGATCAATCAAGCAGGACTTAGGGTATTACCTCCATTGAGAGGGCCCGAACCTGGGTAAACATCGTGTCCCCTGCCTCTGGTTACCATCCGCCTTAGACGCATAGTTCGGGACCCCCTACCCGAGATCCGTCGGTTTTGATACCGACAGGGGCCAACACGCCCAAACATTTCCTGGACGCCATGCAAACGAACAAACATGTGCAGTCAAAGAGGGCCTTAATTGGACTGGTCAAAATAATATTAAGTGGATCCCAAATGGGCCCACCGTAACAACGACTCTTAGTAGGCCGTCAACAGGTGTAAAGCTCGATAGGGCCGTATAAATGGAAATGGCCTTGCGGGCCTTTAGCGGGCCGAAATAAATGTCAATTTTGTATCGGCCCTTTTACTTTACGGGCCAGTAAGAGGCCGAAAGGGTTATGGGCCAGAGGAGGCCCAATCTGCAAACTAGGCTTTTAACAGGCCGAAAGTCGCGTTGGGCTAAAATGATGCACTGCGGAACGTGGGCCCCTAATGGACGTAAAGTCAAAGGCCCAACTGTTGTGCGGGCCCTTAACATGCCGAGAGGAAAAAATGGGCTAAGAGTTGGCCCCTTTACCGAATGGGCCGAGGACAGGCCTAAAGTCACAGCGGGCTAGAATTGGCCCAACTGCAGAATGGGCCGAGAAAAGGCCGAAAGACGTTCCGGGCCGTTAACAGGATGGAACTGATGATGGGCTGCTAACAGGCCGAAAGAAGCTCGGGCCGTAATTGGGCCCAAAAACATAGCGGGCCGTTAACGGGCTTAAACTGACGATGGGCTGGAAATTGTCGAATCTAGAATGGGCCTTTGCTGGGCCGATTCTGTGTAACTTGTATGGGTCGTACTTATAAATGGGCCTGACTCAAGTAGGCCACTAATGGGCCGGCCCGCTTATTTTGACAGGCCCGGCCTTTTCACCGGAATGGGCCTTTGTTGGGTCGTGCGACGTGTCGACGTATCATAGGCGCCTCCTGTCCAATGAGTGGATGACATCTGTCCGAATGTTGAGTCGACACGTGTTTCCTCCTGCCAATGAGAATTTTACATGTGGAAAATTCCCATTGGCCTGGGCTGTTAACGGGATATCGGATCCAAAACCGGACACGATAGCTTAACGGCGTCCCATTACGGTGGATGCCACGTGTCGGTCACCCTTGATGAAAGCACTTCTATGACGCGCGATTTATCGTCATGGAAGTGGACACTTCCGTGATGATAATTTTGGTAATGTCATGGAACACTTCTACGACAGCACATGTATGACTATTTTGATTCTGTCATAAATTTGTCATGGATGTACATGCATGACAGAAAACGTGACCTACTGTGACAAACACGTATCATCACGGAAGTGTATTCTTTTTGTAGTGATTTGCAGAGTGTAGAGGTCTATACGGTCGGTTGTGATGGACACTTTGAACTCTTCGGGCCTCTCTGATTTGTAGGATTTTGTAAACATAGGAATAGGAATTGTAGTGGCCTGCCCACTTGAATCCTATAAGATTAGAAAGGAAATGCGAGGAGTTGTGTCGCCTTTGAGAGTTACACTAAAATTAACAGTACCAAACCTTCAGTTGAAGAGAGTCGGTGTTCGAAGCCTTTCTAGCCATACCGGCAATACTAGCACATATATTCCAGCAAGTTCCACTTTGCTGATTTTACTCCTGATGCTTAGGGTTTTCCCATTATATCTACACTACGATCTGCATAGGCGTTTTGTGTCCTACTAGCAGTAGTTCACCCTTTAAAGCTAAATAACACACCAATCATTCGTCCTAAGGTTGTTCAAATATGAATGTGATATGATACTGACATTAGCTAACAGACACACATTTGGTTGGTTAGCTAATGCTCCCAATTGACTTTCCAAATGCATGTGGCCACATATATAGAGACATCATGGAATTGCATTTCTTTGGGCGCTCTGGTTCATCATGGGTGAGCAACCAACATTGTATAGAAAGAAGGGGAATCTCAATAATATGCTTCCTCTTCTATTCTTCAACATGTTCCTCTTTTGTTCTTCTTTAGTAAGCACAGTATGTTCCTTGTCAAGAAGGGGAGCAGGGACATCTGCAGTCAACAGCCGATAGAGCTAGCATGTACGTGATCGATAGGCTTTCAATTAGTAGCGGCAATACAACACCGTAATTTCCAACCAGTTCCACTTTTTCGATTTATATATCCTGGTTATGGTGTACTCATTTTATGTACACTACGATCTGCCTAGTTGTTGTGTGCTCTTGTTATCATGGTTTGGCAATAAACTCTCTATACAGTATATTATGAACCTATCATCTATCAACTATCCTTACTTCTGGAGCCTATTTTTTGTGCATAATTGTGCCAGATTATATTAATCCACGCACCATATTACAACACACATGGGCTCTATCATCAGAATCCAGTGATAGCACACAAGGGTTTACAGGGGCGCCCCTGTATTAGAATATCCTCTATGTTACAAAGATAATCTCACTACTATTTATGTTTTCATGCTTCTCAGATATTATACGTAATCACAGTCAATATCAGAATCCGTGCATCAGAAGAATATTGTGGAACACTGCAGCGACTTACAAAATTGGCACCAAGGCATTGAGTGCCATTCTGGATGCAATGAAACTCATACGCTCCCCACTTGTAGATTCTTGTTCAGAATATGATCCTAATGACTATTCTGACCTCGAGGAGTCAAAGGCAGATGGCCTGTCCTGTTCACCCTTCAAGGTGCATGTACTAATTTGGCAAGGTTTTATTGATTGCGTATATCTTGCATAAGTTGTCTTGCATTTCTTATACTTTGTTGCACCGCCATCTGCTTAGTTTACTCATCATATATGTCAAGATGCCATGCACATCCATTATCAATACATATTCCATCTGTCATCATACCATGTTTTTTTACTCAAATGTTGTTCTTGTGCATCAGACATCAAAAAGGAAGAGGGTGATTGCCGAACCTGAAGGAGCACCAGCAAAGTCCTTAAAAAACGTGGTGGTGCCGGAGAAATCAGACATCACCCCACTTATATTGGCTCTACAACCAGTGACACAAAACGTATGACTGACTCCAGCAGACTGTACCCATACTTCACTGGCCACACCACTAGCCCCACCACACAGGACCTGCACTCCAGCAAAAGGTATGCCGATTTCAGTTGCCATAGCACCAGCCGTACCATAGAAAAATCCCACTCCAGTAAAAAGTACAGCAAGTCCATCGGCCGAAGACCTATCCCAACGGCAGAGACGGCCAATTCCTACAGATTGGAACCCTATTCCAGTTATTCCCAATTTAATAGACAATGCTTTCAATGTTGTTAGGGAATACGTGCATATATTCCCATCATGGGAAGATTATAGTGAAGACAAACACCATTTTCACATCTTCCTATACCACTTACGTGTAAGTGCTATTATTCATGGTGATTATTTTCCTTTTCTCTACTGATTGAACACATCAATGATTTACATTACATTGTTGTAAGTAGGCGAGGGTCAATCTGGATAGTCATGACGAGCAAAGCTTGCTTGCACTTTACAAGGAAGCATTGCAGCAGTATCGGTGTTACCTGAGGAAATCACACTTTGATGGCAAGTCTATAAATGAATTTCCAGTGAAGTCTCATGTGCTAAATTTAGAAGACATTGAATGGAAAAACCTTGCTATGCACTGGTCTTGTTCCCAGGATGAGGTACTATCTATGATATTACATGACAATTTGAACTTCTACTTTTGCGCATGTGCCTTACGGATCTCTTTTGCAGGAAATCTGCTCGAAGAAGAATTCCGGTTTGAAAAGGACGACAGGATATCGCAAATATTCTACCCACTGCTTTGCTCTTGTTAGTACATGTTGTCCTGTATCACTATACTTGCATTCATACCTAGTTCATTATGTGGCAGCAGTATGCATGATAGCTTGCTTATCAATTGTTTGCTCCAAATTATCTGATCTGTATAAATGGTTACATTAGTGTAGAATATATCCAATGCCAATGAAATTTTTTAGCTCTGCATTGTTCTTGTAAGTACATGCTATCCTTTATTAGTGTACTTATATTGACAGCTAGTTGTTCATGTACCATCACTCTGCAGCTTATTTTCGTTTACCCTCCATTTTCTACACATCGGATCTATATTTACTCTTACCATAAGGTTGGATAACGCCGATGGTACTGAAGAAGTTTAGCTCTGCATTGCTCTTGGCTGTACCTTTTGCCTGTATCGATGTACTTACATTTATAGCTACTTGGTTATGTAGCATCACTCTTCATCTTATCTTAAATATTCTCCATTTTGCTTATATTCTCAAATCTATATTTACTCTTAACAAAATGTAGAATAAAGGCAATGCTTATGAAGAAGATTCTGTGGTAAACTTCTTGAATTGGCCCCCCCATCAACATGGACAAGGGCTTTATAGAGCCTGTCTTCACCAATAATGTAAGTTTGTCCTTCTCAAGCCTTCAAACTTTGTTGTGTATATTTGGTTAGGCATGACTGCAACATGTGTTTATTTTTGGTGTTTGCATCAAATTGCATGTTTAAAGTTTATTATGTACTCCATAAACCAAAGTTTGTCCTTCTCAATTTAAGTTTTCAGTTGTACAACCAAGTTCCTTCTTCATACCGTGTAAATTAAACTATACAGAGCAAGTGATCTTCTTTTGCACTACATGTATGCTTCTGTTCTTGATCCGTAATCCAATGGTGTGGTGAACCTACCCACTCAGCACAATGTCATATTCTGCAATGTCTTAACTATGAACAATGCCATATCATTCTACTATTATTGAAACCGTCTCTTTATTTGCCAATCTAAAATGGGATAAATTGAGAGCACACTAACCATTGATACTTATGAGTTCTTGATTAATCCAGTGGTGTCGTGAAGCTGCCAACTCCTTCACAATGTCATTTCCTGCCATGTCTTAACCTGAACAGTACCATATTGTGTTGATGCTATTTTAAACCGTGTCACTTTATTCGTCAGTAAGAAATGTGATGAATTGTCAGCACTGATAGTTATATGTGCAAAACCTGTTATCTGTCCGCTTGTTTACCTTTCAGAGTGAGGAGGATATAAGTGTCAAACAAGCGCAGTCTCATCAGCTTGCTCAGCTACTTGCACTGCATCTCCCGAGCAGGGCTAACCTTACTTGCACTCTATTGAAGTACTGTCGGTTTTGTATATTATTTTGTCGGCGTGTTTATTTGCACTGGTGGCGATCTTTGATGTCCAGTGTATGTAATCTGTTGTGTGCTTGTGCTTTATTATCATAGTGGTGAACTTTGATGCCCAGTGGATGTAATATGTCATAATTTCTTTATTGTATAGTCTAGGTTTTTTCTTATTCACGATGCTGCAGTTACTTTACTGTATATATATCCTGTCTTCGCAGTAAACTGGCCAAACCGTAAAATTACAGTACATAATCGGGCCATCATGCCAATCACTATGTATGATCCGCATCATGGGCCCAGTCATCTTGGTCCGTTAACATGCCTAAATGTAAACTGGCCCACTAGTAGATTCGGGCCTTTAATAGGCCAAGTAAACCGCCGGCCCTATTTTCGCAAGAAAACTCAATGGGCTTTTGGTAGGCTGAAAAGTAGGTTGGGCCTAAAACGTGTCGCACAGCTCACGGGCCGACAGCAGGCCGAAATAGAGCCCGGCCCATGATTGTGCCAATCACATCACGGGCCGTTAACATGCCAAAATTGTCTCGGTCCTTGTTTGGCCCAATCATATTATCGGTTGTGAGCAGGCCGGATGCAAAACGGGTCGTAGTTAGGCTCAACTATATGGCGGCCTTTAACAGTCCGATATAAATATAGGGCTGAAATGTTAAACAGGCCTTTAACAGGCCGAAACTAATATCAGGTCGAATTACTAAATGGGCCTTTAGCAAGTGGGCCGAAAAGCATAGCATCTAGTTGACGGGCCGAATCTGATATGGGCCATAATTTAGCCCAAAGCCTCTTAAAGGACCAAATCTGATCTGGGCCGTAATTTGGCCCAAAACATGGTGGGATTTTAATGGGTCGGCTCTCATATGGGCCTTTATTACGCCCGGAATGTGGCAGGGTGTTAATGGACCGGATCAAATATGGGCCGATATTTGGCCCAAAACATGGCAGCCTGTTAATGGGCCGGCCCACTAGTGTCCTCAAAATCTTGTGGGCCTTTAGCTGGGCCGGCCCATTATTGTCAGCAAAATCTCATGGGCCTTTAGCTAGGTAGGCCCATTATGGTCCGCAGAATCTTGTGGACCTTTAGTTGGGCCGGCCCATTTAATCTTTATGGGCCACTTTTGGGCCAGTCCACGTGTCAACATATCATAGGCGCATCTCGCCCATTGGATGAGTGACACATGTGCCAACACATAGCTGAATACTCGCAACCTGATGTACTAAAGGGGTTATCAATCCCTTTTGAGTAACGACGCCAGAAATTGGCAAGTAGACGGGATAAAAATTGCAGTAGATTGATAAATGCAAATAAAATTCAGCTAGGTATTTTTGGGTTTTTGGATTAATAGATCTGAAAATAAAAGCAAATAAAAATATATCACAGAGGAAAATATAATAAAGAAGAGACCCGTGGGCCATAGGTTTCACTAGTGGCTTCTCTCGAGGAAAATAGCAAACAGTGGGTAAACAAATTACTGTTGGGCAATTGATAGAACTTCAAATAATCATGACGATATCCAGGCAATGATCATTATATAGGCATCACGTCCAATATTAGTAGACCGACTCCTGCCTTCATCTAGTACTATTACTCCACACATCGACCGCAATCCAGCATGCATTTAGTATATTAAGTTCATGGAGAAACGGAGTAATGCAATAAGAATGATGACATGATGTAGACAAGATCTATTTATCTAGAAATAGACCCCATCTTGTTATCCTTAATAGCAACGCTACATACGTGTCGGTTCCCCGTCTGTCATTGGGATCAAGCACCGTAAGATCGAACCCATCACAAAGCACCTCTTCCCATGGCAAGATAAATAGATCAAGTTGGCCAAACAAAACCCAAATATCAGAGAAGAAATACGAGGCTATAAGTGATCATGCATATAAGAGATCAAAAGACTCAAATAACTTTCATGGATAAAAACATAGATCTAATCATAAACTCAAAGTTCATCGGATCCCATCAAACACACCGCAAAAAGAGTTACATCTTATGGAACTCCAAGAGACCATTGTATTGAGAATCAAAAGAGAGAGAGAGAGAGAGGAAGCCATCTAGCTACTAACTACGGACCCGAAGGTCTACAAAAGACTACTCATGCATCATCGGAGAGGTGTCAATGAGGATCATGAACACCTCCGTGATGGTGTCTAGATTGGATCTGGTGTTTCTGGAACTTGCGGTGGCTGGAATTGATTTACGTTGACTCCCCTAGGGTTTCTTGAATATTGGGGTATTTATAGAGAAAAGAGGCGATGCGGGAGGCCACTGAGGTGGGAACAACGGTGACACCCTCGATTTAATCGTACACTAATCATACACGCAAATGTGTACGATCAAGATCAAGGACTCATGGGAAGATATCACAACACAACTCTAGACACAAATAAAATAATACAAGCTTTATATTACAAGCCAGGGGCCTCAAAGGCTCGAATACAAATGCTCGAAGACACAAGAGTCAGCAGAAGCAATAATATCTGAGTACAGACATAAGTTAAACAAGTTTTCCTTAAGAAGACTAGCACAAAAGAAGCAACGATCGAAAAGGCAAGGCCTCCTGCTTGGGACCACCTAACTACTCCTCGAAGTCGAACTCCATGTAGATTCATCCTCGGGGTCCTCGGGTACCTAGAGTCCAGCATCTAGTTGCGACAACCGAGAGGAAAGGAAAGGGGGAGCAAAGCAACCATGAGTACTCATCCGAAGTACTCGCAAGCAAGGATCTACACTACATATGCATTGGTATCAATGAAATGAGTAGTATCTGTGGACTGAACTGCAGAATGCCAGAATAAGAGTGGGAAAGCTATTCCCATCGAAGAATACACCTCTGGCAGCCTCCATATTGAGAATAGAGTACATGGTAAGTTCACCAAGTGTCATTGCATAGCATAATCCTACCCGGCGATCCTCCCCTCATCGCCCTGTGGGAAAGCGATCACCGGGTTGTGTGTGGAACTTTTCTGGGTGTGTTTTATTAAGTATCTGGTTCTAGTTGTCACAAGGTCGAAGTACAACTCCGGGTCGTCCTTTTACCAAGGGACACGGCTATTCAAATAGATGAACTTCCCTGCAGGGGTGCACCACATTACCCAACACACTCGATCCCTCTGGCCGGACACACTTTCCCGGGTCATGCTTGTCCTCGGAAGATCAACACGTCGCCGCCCCACCTAGGCACAACAGAGAGGTCGGCACGCCGGTCTAAATCCTAAGCACGCAGGGGTCTGGGCCCATCACCTGTTGCACACCTGCATGTTGCGTACGCAGCCAGTGAGCAGACCTAGCAACCTCCATTACCGAAGCATTCTGTTTTATTCCTAGCAACCTCCATTATTGAAGCATTCTGTTTTATTCCTAGCAAACTCCATTACCGAAGATGAGGACTATGTGGCAGAGGAAGAGGCCACTTCCAAGAGAGTTGAGCCAGCTCAAGGCACAAAGCCAGGGCTGAAAATCAAAAGGCCAGCACGCAGGCAGCCAATGTCAAAGGCCAGAATGTCAACTGAGAAGCCCATAGAGCCAGTTGCAGCTGAGGGCAAGAAAAGAAAGGAAAGGGTGAAGAAGACTATGGCTAGAGTGCTTGGCAAAGCTTCCATCATGGAAGAGGAAGAAGAAGAAGAGGTAGCTGCACCAGCGCCCAAGGCACCCAAGCTAATGGGAGATGCCATAAAATCAGGGGGAGCTGCTTCCAAGGCCAAGCCAGCTCCAAAGCCAAAGCCAAAGAGGAACACAAGAAGCATTCCTGCAGCTGAGAAGAACAAGGCCACAGTGCCTGAGACTGTTGCTGAAGAAGAGGATGAATAGCAAATTCTGAGAAAGCTAAAGCCCAAGATCCCAGACCACAACGATGCTCATCCTGTGGCTGAGGACATGAAGCTCAGGAGAGATTCAGGGCTGAGGAAGTGGAGAGAAGCAGACCCATATGCTTCAAGGAGAAGGACAGCAGTTGACTACAGGTTTCACACCAAGGAGCAGCAGGATTTCTATGAGACTGTTTTGCTTGATAAGAAGCCAATTGTCTGTGACATGAGATGGGTCGACTGGACCTACATGAGGGAGAAGGAGGAACACTACCCAGGAGTATATGACAGCTTTAATGCTTGTGGAGTTGCTGACTTTGTTGGGCAGAAGCTCACAAAGTGGAACGAGGAACTCATCATGCAGTTCTACTCCACAACTCACTTTTATCCAGATGGGAGGATCACATGGATGTCTGAGGGTACGAGGTACCAATCCACTGTTGAGGAATGGGCAAAGTTGATTAATGCCCCAGAGGAGCAAGATGATGACATGGACATATATGCCAAGAAGAAGATGGACCACAACTCAATGTCCAATGTGTACAAGGAGATCCCAAATGAAGCACTTGATACTTTCAAGTTTGGCTCAGTGCATTATCTTCTGTCAGGTCTGCCTACGAAAAATTGGATACTAAGGCACACCTTACTGCCCAAGTCTGGAGATCACAAGATGATCAGAGGCCATGCTATCAACTTGCTACATGTGTTTTATGTGCCTCAGAAGTTCAAGGTGATGAGCCTCATAGTGGAAACAATCAAGAGGATTGCAGCAGATCAGAAGAGGAGTTGCGGATATGCCCCTCAAATTCAGGAGCTCATCAACTCCAAGATGGGCACGGGCATATATTTATTGGACAAGGAACATTTGCCCATCCGTCCAGATTTTGAGGACAATCAAGTTGTCATGACTGAGAACGAGCCATCATCTGCCCAAGCATACGCAAAGAAGAAGAAGGCGAGGAAGGAGAAAGCTGCCAAGATGCCTACTCAAGAGGAGGCATCTGAGTATTTCTTGAAGACTAAACAAGAGCATCTTGGTTACTTGATTGCATCCACGCTGAGGATTGAGCAAAGTCTGGCCACCCTCACTCAGAATCAGCAGAGCCTAGAGAGAATCATGGAACAGAAGTTCTATGACTTGGATGTCAAAGTAACAGAAGTTCAGTCTGCAGTGGAGCAGCTCCAGGAGGACATGCAAGAGAGGAGAGGCAGGACTACCACTCATGCCTTTGCCAGAGTGCCAAGAGGTCCGAGGTCTTCTACCGTGCCAGTTGCTGACACAAGAGCCACCACCTCAGCACCAGCCACAGCCTCAGTTCCACCAGCTCCAGCATCTACTTCAGCTCCAACTCCAGCGTCTACTTCAGCATCTACCGAAGCCTTCGTCCTTGGAGTGATCCGGACTCCACCACCACCTGAAGATCAAGCCTGAGCGTCGATTTAGCACTATGCATTTTCTAGGAACTTTTTGGTAACTTGTTGCCAAAGGGGGAGAAGATGTATAGATCATAGGCTTCGAGAGAGAGTGTGTGCTTTTCTCTCTTGCTTTATTTGGTGTTTTTTTTCGAACTAGTTTGATTTTGAGTGCTTGAGATACTATGCTTGTGAGACATTGATGATCATGTGTTTGATCATAAGCTACACTTAATGTTTGCTTAATGCTATTATCTTATCTATCTTATGTGATCATTCACTATTCTTGGTGATGAGTGCATGTATTTCATTCTTATCATTTTAAGCGCTCCACCAAGATGTATGTGACATGGAAGGGTAACCCATGACTCTAACTCCTTGTGCATTTGCAGTCCAAAGCAAATTTTAAATATGCACAAGTTTAGGGGGAGCTCTTACTTATCACATACTTCTCAAAGCGACGATATACTTCGTGCTTATTATCATTTGTCGAAGCTTTGATCTATATGTTGTCATCAATTACCAAAAAGGGGGAGATTGAAAGTGCAACTATCCCTAGGTGGTTTTGGTAATTCATAACAACATATAGCTCATTGAGCTAATGCTATTCCAAGATGATTATTTCAGGAAAGCTCAATGATTGGCATGGCATGGATATGAAAGTGGAACCCTCAAAATGCTAAGGAAAAAGGATTGGCTCAAGCTCAAAAGCTCAAGACTCTTCATTTTATATTTTAGTGATCCAAGATCACATTGAGTCTTTAGGAAAAGCCAATACTATCAAGGAGGGATGAGGTGTTGCTTAATGAGCCTCTTGCTTCATGTGCTTAGTGATATGCTCCAAAACCCTCAACTACTTTCCCATATCCACATTTGACCTAAACCCTAAGCCAAACTCGGTCCTACCGATTCTTCCTATCCGGCGCCACCGAGTTTCACTTGTCATTAGCCACTGCCAAACCCTAGCAATTCAGTCCTACCGATAGGGATCTCGGTCTCACCGAGATGGGGTTGCAAACTCTCTGTTTCCCTTTCGTAACTTTTCGGTCTCACCGCAAGAGCGAATCGGTCCCACCAAGATTGCAATGTAAATTCAATGTTTCCCCTTTGTAACTTTCGGTCTCACCGAAAGAGCAAATCGGTCCCACCGAGTTTGCCTGACCAACTCTCTGGTTAGCTAATTACCAAATTCGGTCTCACCGAGTTTGTGTAATCGGTCGCACCGAGATTACCTTATGCCCAAACCCTAACCATATCGGTCCTACCGAGTTGCATGTCAGTCCCACTGAAAATCTCTAACGGTCACTAGGTTTACATTTTCGGTCCGACCGAGTTTGTTGATTCGGTCCCACCGAGATTGGAAAACTGTGTGTAACGGTTGGATTTTGTGTGGAGGCTATATATACCCCTCCACCTCCTCTTCATTCGTGGAGAGAGCCATCAGAACACACACACCATTCCAACTCATATGTTTTGAGAGAGAACCACCTACTCATGTGTTGAGACCAAGATATTCCATTCCTACCATATGAATCTTGATCTCTAGCCTTCCCAAGTTGCTTTCCACTCAAATCTTCTTTCCACCAAATCCTAATCCTATGAGAGAGAGTTGAGTGTTGGGGAGACTATCATTTGAAGCACAAGAGCAAGGAGTTCATTACCTACACACCATTTGTTACTTCTGGGAGAGTGGTGTCTTCTAGATTGGCTAGGTGTCACTTGGGAGCCTCCGACAAGATTGTGGAGTTGAACCAAGGAGTTTGTAAGGGCAAGGAGATCGCCTACTTCGTGAAGATCTACCGCTAGTGAGGCAAGTCCTGTGTGGGCGATGGCCATGGTGGGATAGACAAGGTTGCTTCTTCATGGACCCTTTGTGGGTGGTTGCTTCTTCGTGGACCCTTCGTGGGTGGAGCCCTGTGTGGACTCGCGCAACCGTTACCCTTGGGTGGAGCCCTGTGTGGACTCGCGCAACCGTTACCCTTCGTGGGTTGAAGTCTCCATCAACGTGGATGTAGGATAGCACCACCTATCCGAACCACGGGAAAAACATCCGTGTCTCCAATTGCGTTTGAATTCTCCAAACCCTTCCCTTTACATTATTGCAAGTTGCATGCTTTACTTTCCGCTGCCTATATACTCTTTGCATGCTTGCTTGAATTATGTGATGATTGCTTGACTTGTCCTAAATTAGCTAAAATCTGCCAAGAACTAAAATTGGGAAAAGGTTAAATTTTTATTTGGTCAAGTAGTCTAATCACCCCCCTCTAGACATACTTCGATCCTACAAGTGGTATCAGAGCTTTGGTCTCCATTTGCTTTGATCTCCATAGCTTTGGTGGTCATAGCCTTGGTTTCACAACCTAGGAGAGTATGGCGTCTAGCGAGGGAAATTATCACCGTAGAGGTCCTTACTTTGCTGGTACTAATTTTGCTAGTTGGAAGCATAAAATGAAAATGCATATTCTTGGACATAACCCCGCCATTTGGGCTATTGTGTGTGTTGGCTTGCAAGGTGACTTCTTTGATGGGAGAGAACCAAACCGTGAAGCTACCGCGGATGAGTTGAAGATGTTGCAATACAATGCTCAAGCTTGTGATATTCTATTCAACGGATTGTGCCCCGAAGAATTCAACAAAATCAGCCGCCTTGAGAATGCAAAGGAAATTTGGGACACTTTGATTGATATGCACGAAGGTACCGACTCCGTCAAGGAATCCAAGCTGGATGTACTTCAAAGCCAACTTGACAAGTTCACGATGAAGGATGGTGAAGGTGTCGCTGAAATGTACTCTAGGCTTGCTCTCATCACAAATGAGATTGCCGGCTTAGGAAGTGAAGAGATGACCGATAAATTCATCATCAAGAAGATTCTAAGAGCCTTGGATGGAAAATATGATACCGTGTGCACATTGATCCAAATGATGCCCAATTACAAAGATCTCAAGCCAACGGAGGTGATTGGAAGAATTCTTGCTCATGAGATGTCACGTAAGGATAAAGAGGAACTTCACAACAAATCAAGTGGTGCCTATAAACCCTCATGTGAAGCCCCTACATCATCAAGTGAGAAACAAGACTTCAATGAAGAATTGAGCTTAATGGTGAAGAACTTCAACAAGTTCTACAAGAGTAGAAGCAAAGATAGAAGCTTCAAGTCAAGGTCCTACAATGACAAAATATCTTCTAGTCGAGAGCGAAACTGCTACAATTGTGGAAGACCCGGACACTATTCCAATGAGTGTACGGCTCCCTACAAGAGAAGAGAAGATTCTCCAAGAAGAAGAAGCAAAGAATCACCACCAAGAGAGAGAAGGAGTAGAGATGATCGTTATGAACAAAGATACTCACGGAGAAGCAAGAATTCGGAAAGGAAGGAAAAATCATCAAGAAGCCACACAAAACGAAGACATCAAGCTCATGTTGGTAAATGGGTATCCGGCTCCGACTCCGACAGCCACTCCGAGAGAAGTTATTATTCCGACTCCGAAGATACTCAAGATGAAGGTGTTGCCGGTCTAGCACTTGTGTCAACCAACTCCTACGACATATTTGACTCACCAAATGAAGGAATTGGAAGATGCTTCATGGCCACAGGTCCTAAGGTAACACACCCCGAGTATGTTGATTTCAATAGTGATGAAGATGACTTGTTAGGTGATGATTTGCTTGTTGACAACTCTAGTGATGAATACTATGATGAAATGTCAATTAAACATGCTAATCAAGATAAAACGAATGACAATGATAAGGAGAAGATTGAGGCCCTAACTAAAGAACTAAACACTCTTAAGTTAGCTCATGAAACCATCTTCAAAGATCATCGAGAACTTTTAAGAGCTCATGAGAAATTACGCTTTGAAAAGCTCAATCTTGAGCAAGAGCATGAGTTCTTAAAAGCAATCAATGATGATCTCCGCAAGAAAAGTTCTTCTTACATTGCCAAGCGTTTACTCTTATCCACTTACATGCCTCAAGTCAAGTCTAGCAACAAGAACAAGAAAGATTCTTCCTCTAGTAGTAACAATGATCATGCTAAATCCAATATTGTTACTTCTAGTAGCTCTCTTGATTCCACTAATGATTCTCTTAGCCAAGTTACACTTGAGCAAGAAAATAGTTTATTGAAGGGAATTATAGAGAAAGGAGTGTACAAAAGCCTTGCCGGGAGTAAGCAATTCGAGGAAATTGTGCGCAAGCAAGGAATGCACCGGAAGAATCAAGGTGTTGGTTTTGAATGAAAGTTCAATGCCAATGGAGTTGAGTGGGAAGAAGATCAATACCCCAAGACAAAGTTTGTCCCTCAACAAGAGAAGTATACTTCTTTCAAGGGGACACAAGCTCAAGATGATCTTCCACCACAAGACTACAAGCAAAAAGGCAAGGACAAGCTTCAAGAGGAAATTGATGCATTTGAAGAAGCTCCAAAGACCTTAGTCAAGTGGATTCCCAAGACTACTTCAAGTTCCACTTCATCAAGTACGACTACAACTCCAAGGATTCCCATCAAGATGATGTGGATCCAAAAGAAGAAGAACTAGAGAGTTCTTGAGGGTGACTCCGCCAACATACTTCACTCTCATCGTTTTGGCAAGAACAAGTGCAATCAACTTCCACATCGTGCACTAGTTCAAGGAGTCACAAACCCTCTTGTTGGTAAGACAAGGGACAAGGTAACCTAAAAGTTTTCATGGACATCATCTTTTGTGTGCATCACTCTATGTCTATGGATATCCTTGTTTGTTCCTTGTGGGACTAACCCATGTAGGTATTGAAAGTGCCATTCACTCAAATGGATAGCTCCAAGTGATCTACATCAACATTGAGCATCCACATATTCAACATCTACATGAAGTCATCATCGACAAAACCCAAGGTTAGTTCATCCCTCTTAGGGGGGATATCACATCTAGGGGGAGCTTTACTCCAAGACTGAGCTAAAGCAACTCTAAAGATGTGAACACAACAATGCTTTATGTAAAAGTGGTAACCCCACTTGAGCTTAAACGATGAGTATGACCTATGATCAAGTGTTCTCACTTGACTCCTAAGTCAATATACTCATATATAGATGACCTTGTCATCGCAAATTGCTTGATAGATGCTAGAATTGGTTGTGCATGCCTTGCCACATATTTCATTTGCCATCTTACTGTGTGAGCATGTTGGTTGCATATTTTACTCATTCGAGGACATCCACTTGTTGTTTTGATTGTTCGGTTTTATCTTCTTTTGCCAAGTGGATGGACAAGAATGCCTAAGAACCTCCTCTAGCTATCTATGCTTTTCTCGTCTCAAACTCTATTCATGCTGCATCACAAAATTTGATCAAGTCAGATTCGAACCACTCTGTGTGAGGAGCGCTCGGAGTCCTCGATTCGTCATAGACATAAACTTCCAAAACCTCTTTATGATTCTCGGTCTGACCGATACTCCACTCTCGGTCCTACCGAGATCATTAAGTTGATCTAGGTTTTCGATCTCGGTGCAACCGATTTGAACCTTTCGGTCACACCAAGTTTCAGTAACTGCTTGCAGTTATGAATCTCGGTGCCACCGAGTTGTTCCACTCGGTCACACCGACAGGGTCAGGCTATATATAGTCACGGGCAAAATTTTGGAAATTTCACCGAACCCCTCGCTCACGCGATAGCCTGCTCTGCCCTCGTGGTCTCCGGATCGTCTTCTCGCCGCCAGCCGCCTCCAGTCGCTGGTCTCCGTCGCCGTCAACGGGAATTCTGCCCCGCCGTTGCCGCCGTAGCAAGTCTCCGCCGAACTAGGGTATGGACTTGATCACAGTGCTATTCCCCGTCCGATTCCTAGCACATTGTGTTCTTCATGATTCTTGCCACAATTGAAACACTATCCAGTCAATGCGCCCGTAGATTAGCTTTGATTCGAAAATTTTAGGGTTAGGTTTCCGCCGAAACCATCTCGGACCCACCGAGTTGAAAAACTCGGTCCCACCGATTTGGCTTATGCCATTGCACAAGTGAGACTCGGTCTGACCAAGAATTACTTATCAGTGTGACCGATTTTGGAACTCAGTGAAACCCTAGCAGTCTCGGTGCCACTGAACTATGACTCGGTCCAACCGAGTTCACCAGTTCAGGTGCCAAAACTGCTTCGGTATCACCGAGTTTAAAAATCGGTAGATCCGAGATGATTTCAGTGGGAAACTAAAACTAAGTTTTTGGATCATTCTTTTGCAAAAATCTCTGCATTTTGTGATGCTCATCTAGTCTATCTCATCTATAAACTATTCACAGGGTCAGCAGTCAGTTGCAGCATGTCTGATCAAAGTGATAGCCAAAACATGTCAGAGCAGCAGGTGCACATGAGTGAGGGCACTAGTCCCTCAAGTTCTTCTGATGAAGGCAGCAGGAGCACCCCTAGCAACTTGCCAAAGGCTGCCACGAGACAGAGGAAGAAGAGGACTACAGATTCCGAAGATGAGGACTATGTGGCAGAGGAAGAGGCCACTTCCAAGAGAGTTGAGCCAGCTCAAGGCACAAAGCCAGGGCTGAAAATCAAAAGGCCAGCAGGCAGGCAGCCAATGTCAAAGGCCAGAATGTCAACTAAGAAGCCCATAGAGCCAGTTTCAGCTGAGGGCAAGAAAAGAAAGGAAAGGGTGAAGAAGACTGTGGCTAGAGTGCTTGGCAAAGCTTCCATCATGGAAGAGGAAGAAGAAGAAGAGGTAGCTGCACCAGCGCCCAAGGCACCCAAGCTAATGGGAGATGCCATAAAATCAGGGGGAGCTGCTTCCAAGGCCAAGCCAGCTCCAAAGCCAAAGCCAAAGAGGAACACAAGAAGCATTCCTGCAGCTGAGAAGAACAAGGCCCCAGTGCATGAGACTGTTGCTGAAGAAGAGGATGAAGAGCAAATTCTGAGAAAGCTAAAGCCCAAGATCCCAGACCACAACGATGCTCATCCTGTGGCTGAGGACATGAAGCTCAGGAGAGATTCAGGGCTGAGGAAGTGGAGAGAAGCAGACCCATATGCTTCAAGGAGAAGGACAGCAGTTGACTACAGGTTTCACACCAAGGAGCAGCATGATTTCTATGAGACTGTTTTGCTTGATAAGAAGCCAATTGTCTGTGACATGAGATGGGTCGACTGGACCTACATGAGGGAGAAGGAGGAACACTACCCAGGAGTATATGACAGCTTTAATGCTTGTGGAGTTGCTTACTTTGTTGGGCAGAAGCTCACAAAGTGGAACGAGGAACTCATCATGCAGTTCTACTCCACAGCTCACTTTTATCCAGATGGGAGGATCACATGGATGTCTGAGGGTACGAGGTACCAATCCACTGTTGAGGAATGGGCAAAGTTGATTAATGCCCCAGAGGAGCATGATGATGACATGGACATATATGCCAAGAAGAAGATGGACCACAACTCAATGTCCAATATGTACAAGGAGATCCCAAATGAAGCACTTGATACTTTCAAGTTTGGCTTAGTGCATTATCTTCTGTCAGGTCTGCCTACGATCAATTGGATACTAAGGCACACCTTACTGCCCAAGTCTGGAGATCACAAGATGATCAGAGGCCATGCTATCAACTTGCTACATGTGTTTTATGTGCCTCAGAAGTTCAAGGTGATGAGCCTCATAGTGGAAACAATCAAGAGGACTGCAGCAGATCAGAAGAGGAGTTGCGGATATGCCCCTCAAATTCAGGAGCTCATCAACTCCAAGATGGGCATGGGCATATATTTATTGGACAAGGAACATTTTCCCATTCGTCCAGATTTTGAGGACAATCAAGTTGTCATGACTGAGAACGAGCCATCATCTGCCCAAGCATACGCAAAGGAGAAGGCGAGGAAGGAGAAAGCTGCCAAGATGCCTACTCAAGAGGAGGCATCTGAGTATTTCTTGAAGACTAAACAAGAGCAGCTTGGTTACTTGATTGCATCCACGCTGAGGATTGAGCAAAGTCTAGCCACCCTCACTCAGAATCAGCAGAGCCTAGAGAGAATCATGGAACAGAAGTTCTATGACTTGGAGGTCAAAGTAACGGAAGTTCAGTCTGCAGTGGAGCAGCTCCAGGAGGACATGCAGGAGAGGAGAGGCAGGACTACCACTCATGCCTTTGCCAGAGTGCCAAGAGGTCCGAGGTCGTCTGCCGTGCCAGTTGCTGACACAAGAGCCACCACCTCAACACCAGCCACAGCCTCAGTTCCACCAGCTCCAGCATCTACTTCAGCTCCAACTCCAGCGTCTACTTCAGCATCTACCGAAGCCTTCGTCCTTGGAGTGATCCGGACTCCACCACCACCTGAAGATCAAGCCTGAGCGTCGATTTAGCACTATGCATTTTCTAGGAACTTTTTGGTAACTTGTTGCCAAAGGGGGAGAAGATGTATAGATCATAGGCTTCGAGAGAGAGTGTGTGCTTTTCTCTCTTGCTTTATTTGGTGTTTTTTTCGAACTTGTTTGCTTTTGAGTGCTTGAGATACTATGCTTGTGAGACATTGATGATCATGTGTTTGATCATAAGCTACACTTAATGTTTGCTTAATGCTATTATCTTATCTATCTTATGTGATCATTCACTATTCTTGGTGATGAGTGCATGTATTTCATTCTTATCATTTTAAGCGCTCCACCAAGATGTATGTGACATGGAAGGGTAACCCATGACTCTAACTCCTTGTGCATTTGCAGTCCAAAGCAAATTTTAAATATGCACAAGTTTAGGGGGAGCTCTTACTTATCACATACTTCTCAAAGCGACGATATACTTCATGCTTATTATCATTTGTCGAAGCTTTGATCTATATGTTGTCATCAATTACCAAAAAGGGGGATATTGAAAGTGCAACTATCCCTAGGTGGTTTTGGTAATTCATAACAACATATAGCTCATTGAGCTAATGCTATTCCAAGATGATTATTTCAGGAAAGCTCAATGATTGGCATGGCATGGATATGAAAGTGGAACCCTCAAAATGCTAAGGAAAAAGGATTGGCTCAAGCTCAAAAGCTCAAGACTCTTCATTTTATATTTTAGTGATCCAAGATCACATTGAGTCTTTAGGAAAAGCCAATACTATCAAGGAGGGATGAGGTGTTGCTTAATGAGCCTCTTGCTTCATGTGCTTAGTGATATGCTCCAAAACCCTCAACTACTTTCCCATATCCACATTTGACCTAAACCCTAAGCCAAACTCGGTCCTACCGATTCTTCCTATCCGGCGCCACCGAGTTTCACTTGTCATTAGCCACTGCCAAACCCTAGCAATTCGGTCCTACCGATAGGGATCTCAGTCTCACCGAGATGGGGTTGCAAACTCTCTGTTTCCCTTTCGTAACTTTTCGGTCTCACCGAAAGAGCGAATCGGTCCCACCGAGATTGCAATGTAAATTCAGTGTTTCCCCTTTGTAACTTTCGGTCTCACCGAAAGAGCAAATCGGTCCCACCGAGTTTGCCTGACCAACTCTCTGGTTAGCTAATTACCAAATTCGGTCTCACCGAGTTTGTGTAATCGGTCGCACCGAGATTACGTTATGCCCAAACCCTAACCATATCAGTCCGACCGAGTTGCATGTCAGTCCCACCGAAAATCTCTAACGGTCACTAGGTTTACATTTTCGGTCCGACCGAGTTTGTAGATTCGGTCCCACCGAGATTGGAAAACTGTGTGTAACGGTTGGATTTTGTGTGGAGGCTATATATACCCCTCCACCTCCTCTTCATTCGTGGAGAGAGCCATCAGAACACACACACCATTCCAACTCATATGTTCTGAGAGAGAACCACCTACTCATGTGTTGAGACCAAGATATTCCATTCCTACCATATGAATCTTGATCTCTAGCCTTCCCAAGTTGCTTTCCACTCAAATCTTCTTTCCACCAAATCCTAATCCTATGAGAGAGAGTTGAGTGTTGGGGAGACTATCATTTGAAGCACAAGAGCAAGGAGTTCATTACCTACACACCATTTGTTACTTCTTGGAGAGTGGTGTCTCCTAGATTGGCTAGGTGTCACTTGGGAGCCTTCGACAAGATTGTGGAGTTGAACCAAGGAGTTTGTAAGGGCAAGGAGATCGCCTACTTCGTGAAGATCTACCGCTAGTGAGGCAAGTCCTGTGTGGGCGATGGCCATGGTGGGATAGACAAGGTTGCTTCTTCGTGGACCCTTTGTGGGTGGTTGCTTCTTCGTGGACCCTTCGTGGGTGGAGCCCTGTGTGGACTCGCGCAACCGTTACCCTTGGGTGGAGCCCTGTGTGGACTCGCGCAACCGTTACCCTTCGTGGGTTGAAGTCTCCATCAACGTGGATGTAGGATAGCACCACCTATCCGAACCACGGGAAAAACATCCGTGTCTCCAATTGCGTTTGAATTCTCCAAACCCTTCCCTTTACATTCTTGCAAGTTGCATGCTTTACTTTCCGCTGCCTATATACTCTTTGCATGCTTGCTTGAATTATGTGATGATTGCTTGACTTGTCCTAAATTAGCTAAAATCTGCCAAGAACTAAAATTGGGAAAAGGTTAAGTTTTTATTTGGTCAAGTAGTCTAATCACCCCCCTCTAGACATACTTCGATCCTACAGCCGCCCCAGTTGTTTATCACTAGCGCGGAGCATAGCTCTTCCGTATGTGTACGGGCATAGCCGCTCCTCGGAAGTGTCGTCAGCCAGCACAGAGCATGGTGCTTCCACTAGTGCGTGGGAGGGGGCTCCCCTCCGGGAGGAGCCCCCGGGGCGTGTACAGCCCCGCCCTGACACGTGGCCAGCATGGTAGGGCTAGGAGAGGTGTATCTGGGCACCCGTGAGCCAGCGCGGGACTCACGAGGCCCTACCTCGAGGCGGGTTGTTCCTGGCTCTGGGCCTTTATTAATTGGTGTGTTCTTGCAGGGTTGTTAAAATGCAAATGCTCTACGTCCTCAGGTCCCAGCCCTCGAGCAAGCTCAGCCATTGCTGGTATGATAGGTCACGATGTCGTGGGTCAAGGCCAGGGGGTGAGGGCTAGAGAGCTAGTAGGAGCCCATGAGTCGCGATGCTCAGGTACCCCCCTTTTAACATGCAAGCGCTTTGCATGACGACAAGCAATAGGTGATAATTATGGGAATCAGATTAAGCGTGAAAGAACAACTTCACCCTAAGGTAAATGATGGAAAAGCAACTGCCGCTGGGTCGTTCCCGAGCGGCGTGGGGATGATGCAGCCCAAGGGGCGCCCCCAACAAGGTAGGTAAACAGCATAACCAAAATGGATACATGCCGCGGGGACGGACCCATGCGGCCTGGGAATGGTGCAGCCCTGTGGGCGCTCCCAGCTGAAAGTAGAACTCTGAAAGATGTCACCTGGTGCCGTCGAAGATGAATTGATGCTGAGGAAGTGAGCGACGCGCGGTGAAGATGTCGGCCCTCATGAGCCCCCAGGCCCAGGGGCCTCGGGAGGCTCCAGTGGCGCGTGCAGGTCTTCGGGGACCATCGCCACCTCCGCCAGGACCGCGCGATGCCTGACCTCCTGAGCCTCCAGAATGCTCCTCAACAGGCGCCAATGTGCGGCGACCGAGCTCGGCAGGCCGAAGGGCATGCGAACATAGCTGTGAGGTGGTCCCTCACAGCGCCCTACGGCCGAAGGCCATAGGCGCTCCTGGGACGCAGCTCGGTTGAGCCCTGGTACGTCGACGCAGACGCGCAGTCCTCCATCTTCGCCTGGATGTGGGGCCATGGCAGGTGAGCGGCGGCTTCCGCGCGTGACTCTGGACTCTTGTAGCTCATGGGTGTTCCTTGCAATGAACTCCTGAGGGTTTGATCTCCTTTGACTTGTACCTTCCTGAGGGAAGCGTGCTTGAAAGCACACCTCCAAGTGGTGCCCAAGCGCCTTCCCCGCGACCTTGGCAAGGTCGGCGGCTCTCCAAGAGAGAGCCCCTGAGCCCTGCCTGAGGAGGGCGCCGGACGCGCCTTCCTATGCGTGAGAGGGCGGCGCTCCCTGATCGGGCGCGAACCCTGACGCGATACCTCCGGAGGTGCCTGCCTCCTTGTGGCTCGGGCCAGGTGAGGTCTTCTTCTTCTTGAGGGTCGCCTCGGGAGGCCTCCCGCTCCTGTGGTCTGGGTCTTCGATTGCTGCGGCTTGGAACGCACGCTCGAGCGAGCACACCGCGTCCCTTTCTTCATAGGGTACAGTGATGACTCCACCGCTTCCTGGCATCTTGAGGACATTGTAACCATGGTGGGTCATTGCCATGAACTTGGCTAGGGCTGGGTACCCGAGGATGGCGTTGTACGGCAGGCGGATGTGAGCGACGTCGAAGTTGATGAGCTCGGTGCGGTAGTTGTTGCGTTGCCTGAAGGTGACCGGAAGGCGAACCTGCCCAATTGGAACAGTGGAACCATTGGTGACTCCTGAGAAAGGCTTGGTCGGCTGAAGCTGGTCATACGGCACTTGGAGATTGTCGAACGTCTCGACGGAGAGGACGTTGAGTCCTGCCCCACCATCGATGAGGGTCCTGGTGACCTACACGTTGCTGATGACTGGGGAGCAAAGCATCGGGAGGACACCGGCCGTTGCCTTACACTTGAGCTGATCTGCGGAACTGAGCGTGATCGTGCACGAAGACCACCTGGGAGGGCGCGTGGCCTCAAGCTTGGGAAGGACTACATTCACCTCGCGAGCAAACTGCTTGAAGATGCGCTGTGAGGCTGGGGCCTGGGCGCCACCCAAGATGCAAGCGATTGCACGTGGCTCTTGGAAGGCCCCAGCCCCATCGTCTTGGTGTTGGTCTTCGTTCCTCCTTGGTGGAGGCGGCAGAGGAGGGAGGCCCGTGTTGCCGTGCGAGTGGCCCTCACGAGGCTGGTCCCTCCAGCCTCCCTCGCGAGGATGATCCTGCCGGAAGTCCTCACGAGGGCGGTCACGCCATCCCGGGCGAAGGCCGCGGTCTTCCCATCGTCCGCCACCTCTTCCTCCTCCTCGGCCATAGCCCCTGTCGTTGCGCTCTGGGCGTCGGCCGATTCGCCCATCTCGCACGGCTCTGAGCTCTTGACATTCGTTGGTGTTGTGGGTGTGGAGGTCGTTGTACACGCAGTACCGTCCACCCTTGGATGACTCAGGCTGATCCCTGCCTCGCTTAGTGTCCGGTTCCGCTGCTAGCACGGCAGCCCCCTTGCGCTTCACGTCTTTGGCCTTGGGCTTCTTTTCTTCCGGGTCAACTGTCGGGAGCTCGAGGAGGGAGAGGCGCCCTTCCTCGGCCCTGGCACACTTGGTCGCCAAGTTGAACAGCTCCAGGGATGTGCACAGGTCTTCATGGATTGCTAGCTCTTCCTTCATCTTGACGTCGCGCACGCCGTCGGAGAAGGCTGAGATGATAGCTTCTTCAGTCACCTTGGGGATCTTGAGGCGAGCGTAGTTGAAGCACTGGATGTACTTCTGCAGGGTTTCTCCTGGCTGTTGCTTGATACGGCGCAGGTCGCTCACGGCCGGGGGCCGGTCACGTGTGCCCTGGAAGTTGGCGATGAAGCGGGTGCGCATCTCGCTCCAGGAGGAGATCGTGCTGGGAGCCAGGTTCAGGAGCCAGGTGCGGGCGCCATCCTTGAGCGCCATGGGGAACCAATTCGCCATGACCTTTTCGTCTCCGTTGGCGGCTACAATGCCCAGCTCGTAGAGCTGCAGGAACTCCGCGGGGTCCGCTGTGCCATCGTAGCGGGGAGGGAGGTCAGGCTTGAACTTGCCTGGCCATGTGACGCCGCACAGCTCGGTGGTGAAGGCGAGGCAGCCCACCGTGGCCACCGGCGCCCTTTGCTGGTGTTGGACTTGTTCTTGCGGGTCACCACGTGCCGCCACTGGGAGCAGCGCGGGGTTTTGTCGTGGAGGCGCTGGGGCGCGATCTTGGCGCGCCAGCGCTGGGAGCGCGCGAGCACCTTCCGGGGACGTGGGATCTCTTGGCAGCTCCCTTCTTGCTGCGCAGGCGCCGGACGTGGAGGGTCCCGCCCTGGGGCTGCGCGCCTTGGAGCCAAGGCACCTTCTTGGGGAGGAGGCGGCGGAGGCGCCTCCTGATCCTCGCCCCCTGCACGGGATGGAGGGCCAAGCAGCGAGAGGGACCGCAAGGGGGAGCCCCCTGCGGCACTGACGAGCTCGGTGATGCGGGCGAGCCAGTCCTCATAGAGGCTGTCGACGGGGCGATAGTGGAGGAGCTCCCGCGCCAAGAGCAGTGAGGCATGCGCATCCATGGGTGCGCGATGGGCGTGGGACGACGAGCCAGCTGGAGTCAGTGACGGGGTGGCGGTGCGGCCATCCCACCGCACCGAGGGATGCTGGGACGAGGCCTGCTGCTCGTTCCCCGCCGGGCCGGTGGCGGCGTTGGCGGCGAACGACGTGGGTGGCCGCCGACGGGCGCCGTCTGGGCGACGCGAGCCCAGCGAGCGTCAGCCATGGACGCGACGAAAGATCACACGCGAACAGCGGAAGAAAGATTCCGGCGCACCCCTACCTGGCGCACCAAATGTCGGATTTCGAGTTCCGGCTGACCCTTGAGGTTCGAACACTGGGGTGCGCGCGGAGATCTCTCCCCTACCGATCTACGTCCGATCCTCTCTTGCGAACTAAGATGAAAATGATGAACAACACAAGAGACACGAGGTTTATACTGGTTCGGGCCACCGTTGTGGTGTAATACCCTACTCCAATGTGTGGTGTGGTGGATTGCCTCTGGGCTGATGATGAATAGTACAAGGGAAGAACAGCCTCGCGAGAGGTGTTCTTGAGCTGGTGCGATGAACTGCTAGGGTGAGTTCTGTCGCCTCTCTTTCTCTCTACTAGGGTTCTACCCGATCTCTCTCTCTCCTCTTTCTTCCCGGGTGTCCCCTTCCTTGGTGGAGGCTAGCTCTATTTATAGAGGCCCTGGGCCTCTCCCGGAATAATTGAGCGGGAAGGGCGCCAACAATTGGCCATTTTGAAGGGGAACATCTAGTACAAGTTATCCTGACCAAAGGTGGTCTTCGGCTGCTAAAAGCACTGGTGATGACTCCGTCTTGGGCTCCACGGTGACCTCCGTCCTGCCGCTCTGCTGGTCTTGGTCTTGTTGCACCGGAATGGCAACCTTTGCCCGATGCCTTGTCCTGTGCTTGCCCGTTTGCACCAAAGGGGAAACAAGGACACTGCGCAGGCCGGCGCCCGCCTGGCGCCCGCCTGGCCTTGATCGTCATGGCTTGCGTCATGGGATCCTCGTGAGGTACCCCTGCCTTGATCTCTCCGCCTCCTCGCAAGCCTGCCTGATGAGGCTGCCTTTGAGGAAGCTTCCTGTCGTCCGCCCCGGAGGCTTGGCCCCTCGCGAGGGTCTTGAGCTTGCGCTGATGAAGATGGGTCACGCTGGGCCCCCACCTGAGCCACGCCGCAGGCCGCAGGCAGGCAAGTCTGGGGACCACCGTTCCCAGAACACCAACATACTCATCCAAAGTACTCACAAGAAAGGATCTACACTACATATGCATTGGTATCAATGAAATGAGTAGTATCTGTGGACTGAACTGCAGAATGCCAGAATAAGAGGGGGAAAGCTAGTCCTATGAAAGACTACGCTTCTGGCAGCCTCCATCTTGAATCATATAGAAGAGAGTACATGGTAAGTTCACCAAGTATCATCGCATAGCATAATCCTACCCGGCAATCCTCCCCTCGTCGCCCTGTGGGAAAGCAATCACCGGGTTGTTTCTGGAACTTTTCTAGGTGTGTTTTATTAAGTATCCGGTTCTAGTTGTCATAAGGTCAAACAACTCCGGGTCATCCCTTTACCGAGGGACACGGCTATTCGAATAGATCGACTTCCCTGCATGGGTGCACCATATTACCCAACACGCTCGATCCCTCTGGCCAGACACACTTTCCTGGGTCATGCCCGGCCTCGGAAGATCAACACGTCGTAGCCCCACCTAGGCACAACAGAGAGGTCAACACGTCGGTCTAAATCCTAACCGCGCAAGGGTCTGGGCCCATTAGTGGTTGCACACCTGCACGTTGCGTACGCATCCGATGAGCAGACCTAGCAACCTCCATTACAAAGAAAGTTGGGTTACGCCGTCCAACCCGGTGTGCGCTACTCAGTCGCTGACGTCAAGAAGGTTTTGGCTGATACCACAACGCCGAGTGCCCATAACTGTTCCTGCGTAGTTGGTTAGTGCATATAGGCCAGTGTCCAGACTCAGATCAAATACCAAGATCTCGTTACGCATGTTAATTGAAGTATCCACAGACGCCGACCAGGGCTAGCCCACCTCTCTCCTAGGTGGTCTCAACCTGCCCTGTTGCTCCGCCACAAAGATCCACCCAAAGGGCCGTCGGGACAAACGTCCTTTTAGCCCCTAATTCGTAAATCACTCGCGGGTACTCTACGAGCCGACCCGTCTTTAGTAACCACATGTATCATGTATAAGATATATAGTATATACCCGTGATCACCTCCTAGTGATCACGGCCCGATAGTATAGCATGGCAGACGGACAAGAATGTAGGGCCACTAATGGAATACTAGCATCCTATACTAAGCATTTAGGATTGCAGGTAAAGGTAACAACAGTAGTAGCAAAGACAGGCTATGCAGTAAAATAGGATTAACCGAAAGCAGCAACAAACTACACTACCCTAATGCAAGCAGTAGAGAGAAGGAATAGGCGATATCGGGTTGATCAAGGGGGGGCTTGCCTAGTTGCTCTGGCAAGTCATCAACACCGTAGTCGTACTGGGTAGCAGCAATGTCGGTCTCGGTGTCTAACGAGAGAAGAGGGGGAAGAAACAATAAATATAATGCAAACATATGCATGACAATGCATGACATGACAATGAGCAGTGCTAGGTGTGCCCTAACGCGGTATTAGGTGCTACTGGCGAAGGGGGGAAACATCCGGGAAAGTATTCCCGGTGTTTCTCATTTTTGGACAGACGAACCGGAGGGGGAAAGTTGCATATTCTCTATGCTAGGGACGTGTGGCAGACGAATGGACTGCGTATTTGGATTCGTCTTGTTGTTCTAAGCAACTTTAATGTACAAATTATTTTCATCTGACTAATAGATTATTTTATATGATTTTTCAAAGTTTAACTCGTTTCTTTTAATTCCTATAATTATCATTATTTCGAAAATAATAGGACAATTATTAGGTACACCGAGAAGTGTACCGAACTAGTGGCTGACTGGTGGGACCAAGTAAACTACCTAGTCAGCCTTGACCGGTCAAAGTGAACAGTGCATGTGGGTCCACATGTCATTGACTTAGATATTTTAATCTAATTTTAGCATATTAATCTAATAGTTGGTCCCACATGTCATTGACTAGCCTTTTCACTAATGGGTTATTTAGTGTGAGGGACCACCTGTCACAAACCCATAGGCTATTTAATTAACATATAAAGTAGCAGCCCTAAACTAATCTAATTAGTTGTACTAACTAATCTAGATAGGGCCGGCCTCACTCATACCTAGAACACACACACACACGCAGACCACAGAACACACTCGACCATGGTAGTCGCCATGGCCTGTAGCAGTAGCAACCGGCGGTAGCAGTAGCTAGCAGCAGTGCATAGCAGTAGTAGCTAGTGGAGCAGGGCAGCACTGTAGCAAGTAGTAGCGACAGCTAATACAGAGCAGCGGCAGCGGGAGCGAAGCGGGAGGCGGTGGCGCGGGATGTGGCGGCGCCCGACCGGACGGAGCAGGACAGGGGCGGCCTCAGCCCGGAGCGGCGATGCAGGGGCGCGACGGGCGCCAGCGGGGGCGAGGCTAGGCATGTGGGCTGCGGGCAGGGGCTTACGCTGGAGCAGCACACGTGTGCGGGCGCGACCATGGGCACGAACGGGCCGAGCAGTCTACGGCGTCAGATCGAAGGGGAAAACAGGGGGATATGGAGGAGAAGCTCACTGCGAGCTCGATGGCGAGGACGGGGAGGCCGGAGGTGGACAGGAGTGGCGGGAATCCACGGCAGACGACGATGATGTACATGATGAAGATGGTGGCGATGGCGAGTGTACGGGCCGTCCCCGCTTGATTTGGTCCTCGGGATGGACTAAGTGGACCGTGGCAGTTCTCCTGGATGTCTTCTCACAGCGCGGGGAGCACGATGGTCGCGGCCATGGCGACGGCAGTGGCGGTTTCACGCGGAGAAAGGAGAGCGAGCGGAGGAAAGGGTGAAGTGGGGTGCTAGGGTTCGCCTGGCGTCGAGGTGGGGGCATCTTGTAGGCGGACAAGGGGGCGAATCACCGACACGTGGCCACGGCCGGCCATGGTGCCGTGGATGCGGTGCCATGATCCCCTGTGAATAGGAGGAGGAAGAAAACAGGGGGGTTTGGGCTGGGCTTCCATTGTAGACTTACGACCCAAATAGCATAGTAGGTTTCAGCTATTTTCCCTTTTGTCTTCGGATGCGCGGAACAGCAAGCAAGTCCAGGTAGTCATACTGCTTATGATGCCTTTTTAGCCAAATCGTTGCGAGAGTAATGCTTCCTCAACAAAGTCCATGAGTGCTCCCTTGCTTCCTTCTCGTGTAGAAGAATTTGGCGAGTGTGATATGAACCAAATTCAGCTTAGTGATTAGCTCCACCTTTTCTTTTCTATCCAGTTTAATGTGGCTTTCCAGTGTCTGCTGCGTGCGAATACAAATCTCATAAAGAGATGAATTTTCCTGATGAGGGATTACAACCATGGCTTTCTTGACCTTCGGTGCATTTTCAGACGCAGAAGCATTTGCAGCAGTATCAACATGTTCCTTCCCTTTTCCACTATCCTTCACAATGCGCACAGTGTCACGAACTGGTGGCATGCATGAATACTTTCGAAATGTAAGCCCAGAAGAATTTCTCATCGATAAGTTGCTTGATTGCAAACATGACCCATGGAGCATAGGGCTTCAATGACCGAGGACTATCAGCTGCACATGCAAGGTTTCGAATGAAAAGGTCAGGAATGTCGAACTTAATTCCTTGAGACATGGCCAGAAGTGTATTTCCCACAAAGCCTTTGATGGAATTCGGTCTGTTTGTTGGTGTGATAGGAGTGCACAGAATGTGAAATAGTACTTTGTTGTCATAGGCCAACTTCTTTGGATCAATATCGATGCATTCGTCGCCAACCATGGTGGGATCCATCAGTATGTGGAGTTGTGTGCTTCAGACACGTCCCAGAAATGCATCATGTGCTCTCTATCCCTCTCAAACTCACATCGAGGAATATTTATCAGCACAAGAAAATGATCTGCCAAACATTTGATCCTTTCTTTGTCAGTCATCCATTCAAGAGTCCAAGATGAGGTGTTGCCAAGATCTCCTGAGATGTATAGCATGGCATAGAATTGAAGGATAATCTCTTTGTTTCAGCCATGATTGAAGCGCATGAACCCCTTCAGGAGAGCATGTTCAATATGCTCAATTGCATGATGGAAGTAGGGTATTCCTTCGAGTTCAATGAAGTTCGATATCTTATGATTGAAAATTCTATCCTTGCCGGACAGAATTTGAGCATAATAAATGACTTGTTCCTCAGTCCAAAACCTCGGTGACAGTGAAGTCCTTTCCCCATCGTAAGGGATGATCTGAAAGAATGCAAGCTTTGAGAAATGAAGATTTTCATTAAATGCAAGGCCATTGGGGACGTACTCAACTGGAAATAGCGGAATTGATTAATGTGGATTTCTTTGATTTTCTTCATCGCTAACTTCCATCGGCTGAAATCATCAGAGGCTGGCACATTCTCATTGATAGTCTTTAATGGTACAAGTGGCCTTTTAGCTTTGTCTGGAGCTGATGGCATGGGAGCACTGGTTTGTCCTTCAATTTCCTTTGCTGGAAGTCCTTCAGCGGCTTTCCCATTCTTAGGCACTAGGGCCTTTTCTTTTGGTGAACTCTCAATAGTAGGTGGCACAACAACTTCTTCGGTCAATTGAGTCACAACTTGTTCTTATTCAGTCTGCTATGGCAACACTGGTGGTACAACTACTTGAGCTTATCCTTCGTGAGCCATGGTCTCTTCCAATTTCCTTTCTTCCTGTTCTAGCTATGAAGCCAAGGAACCAGGAGCAGGGTTAACCTCCATCTGGGTAGGGGCACCATATGAGGAGATTGGGTGGTATTTCCTCGAGAAGCAACTTGCTCCCCTCAACTTTATCACCCACGTTGATGGATCCGGAGTGCCCAACATAACTTTCCTTCAAAGGCGATGAAGTTGCCTTTTCCATTTCAATCTCTTCGTCAACTTTTTCTTCAGGAGCGTGTTGCTCGGGCATGACATTCTCTTCGACAAGATTGTCCACAACGATATCCATCACATCTGATTCTTGCGTAAATGAGGTAGGAATGAAACTACCACAGGCACAACTTGTTGCTCGGTTTCTTCCTCGAAACAAGGGGATGGTGGTATCTATTGCAGTGGGACACTTGAGTCAATAGGTGCATCAGTTGTTATAGATTGGATTCGACGATCCTTCATAGCCTTCGACTGGCTGGCTCTAGCTTGTGTTTTCTGACGCTTCTCTTCTCTTTCTCTTCATCGAGCAAGATCTGCTTGACGCTTAATCTCATCATTTCTATGATCACAAAGCTGAGAAACATCCATTTTTATCTTGGAGTGCCACTCAATCTTGTTGTTCCTCATCACAGTGAGGGTTTTGGTGATCTCAAGAATCCCCTTGTTCACATCTTTTCTCTTTGACTCAGATTTGGCATCCTTATCATTTGCTCAAGGAGTTTCTTGTCCTCGACAGCTTGGTTTAGTTCCTTGGTAATTTCTTTCAGCTCAGTGAAGTGTTCTGCTACCATCTTGGTAACATCTTCAGGCAGGCCCAAGCTGCTTAAATCAGATGGATTTGCATCATAGGAGGCACCTTCATTGATGTCAAAAATAAGATCAAAGTCATATTCCTCTGTGGAAGCAGGAACAATTATCTTGGCCGTCTTAGCAGCAGCAACAACTTTTTCATCAGGCAACAACTTTCTCTTTGTTGTAGGGGCAGCAGAACCCGAAGGTTTATCTGATGGCACAGTGACGAGGCTTGGTGAAGATCTCAGTGGAGGCCAAACTTTTGCTAGAGAGGTGATACGTCTCCAACGTATCTATATTTTTTTATTGTTCCATGCTGTTATATTATCAATCTTGGATGTTTTATAATCATTTTATTGTCATTTTATATCATTTTTGGGTACTAACCTATCGACATAGTGCCAAGTGCCAGTTGTTGTTTTTTGCATGTTTTTTACATCACAAATAATCAATACCAAATGGAGTCCAAGTGCAGCGAAACTTTTTGTGGAATTTTTATGGACCAGAAGACATCCAATGGGCTGGAGAAGCACCTGGGGGTGCTCCGAGGGGGCCACAACCCACCAGGGCGCGCCTGGGCCCTAGGCGTGCCCAGGTGGGTTGTGCCCACCTTGGTGGCCTCCCGAACCGCCTCTTTTCTTATAAATGCCCCAATGTTCCAAAAACCCTAGGGGAGTCGATGAAAATCAATTCCAGCCGCCGTAGAGTCCAGACCCACCAGATCCAATCTAGACACCATCACGGAGGGGTTCACCACTTCCATTGGTGCCTCTCTGATGATGCGTGAGTAGTTCTTTGTAGACCTTCGGGTCCGTAGTTAGTAGCTAGATGGCTTCCTCTCTCTCGTTTGATTCTCAATACAATGGTCTCTTGGAGATCTATATGATGTAACTCTTTTGTGGTGTGTTTGTTGGGATCCCATGAATTTTGAGTTTATGATCAGATCTATATCTTTTTATCCATGAAAGTTATTTGAGTTTCTTTGATCTCTTATATGCATGATTTCTTATAGCCTTCTATTTCTTCTCTGATATTTGGGTTTTGTTTGGCCAACTTGATCTATTTATCTTGCAATGGGAAGAGGTGCTTTGTAGTGGGTTCGATCTTATGGTGTTTGATCCTAGTGATAAAAGGGGAACCAACACGTATGTATCGTTGCTACTAAGGATAAAACGATGGGGTCTATTTCTACATAAATAGATCTTGTCTACATCATGTCATCGTTCTTATTGCATTACTCCATTTCTCCATGAACTTAATACACTAGATGCATGCTGGATAGCGGTCGATGTGTGGAGTAATAGTAGTAGATGCAGGCAAGAGTCGGTCTACTAATCTTGGACGTGTTGCCTATATAATGATCATTGCTTGGATAGCTTCATGATTATTCGAAGTTCTATCAATTGCCCAACAGTAATTCGTTTACTCACCGTTTGCTATTTTTCTCGAGAGAAGCCACTTGTCGTGGGGTTGTCACGGCAGATGACCTAGTGTGAGGACTTACTCATGGAGCCATCGCAACTAGGTTAGCTTAAAGGGGTTAAGCGGGACAAAGTACACAGGGAGTTTATACTGGTTCGGCCCCTTGCGGTGAAGGTAAAAGCCTAATCCAGTTTGAGGTGGTATTGCTTATGTTTCGATTACTAGGGAGCGAATATGCTTGACCTAGCTTTCGATCTCTTCTTTCTCTCCCTAAGTCGTCATCGGGTTGTCCCTTTATATACACAGGTTGATGCCCAGTGGCTTACAGAGTCCCTGGCGGCTCATAGACAACGTGTCGGCTCGGTGACTAACTATATATGCCTTACAACACAAGTTACGCTCATATGGTGGTTTACACCTACGGGCCTTAAGCCGCCCTTGGTCCTTGGGCTCTCCATAAGTCATCCTCATGAACCGCCATCTTTGACTCCTTCACGGGATTTGTCTTGTGAGTCGCCATGAGTTAACCCGGCCCCTCCTGGGCGGTTTAACTCAATAGCTATATCCCCAACATTAGGCCCCGGGTTGATTTGAACTTGTTCACATCAATCTTCAATCACTTAGAAAAATTCCTTCTTCATTACCTTCACGAGAACTTGTAATTCGCTGTGACGTCATCCTCTGGAATCTTGATAACCCTCCGTGATGTCACCTATTATTAATTTTACACGAAGCCAAAATCTTTAATGTATCTCCTCCTTTTTAAAGAATCTCCAAAAATTGAGGCATCTATACTGCCACATATCCGTTTTTGGTCTCCTCGATTCCTGCGCCTGCCACTTATCCATTTGCCTTATATATAGAGCCGGGGGTCGTTTCACTATCCCCCCTGTGCCTCTTCGTCTGTCTTCTTCCTCGCAAAGCCCGAGCACGCAAACTCCGCCGCCGCCGTCGACCTTCACCTCTGCTCCAACATTGGCCGCTGCATCAACCTCTTCGGATAAGATCTCCTCCGCGCACCTCCACTGCTCAACAACCCTAGTTAGTCCTTCTTCTTCCTCTCCACATAGACCCATTAGGGTTTCAGCGAAGTTCATCAAGATCGTCCTCGTTCTTTGCTGTAGCACTCCCTTTTGAGATGAACTTGGTATCTTTCCTGCGCGGTAATGTTTATAGTACTTATTTTCACTATCAAGGCATCTCCTGTTAAACAGAAGACTCGATCTCGATCTTATGAACTGCTCAAGCACCATAGTTTAGGTCTAGATATTTTCCATTTATCTGACATGCCGTAGATCCAAAATTATAACATCAATCTGTGAAACTTGTTTTCCATCACTTAGCAATTTGTCCTTTCTTAGATCTGTAAACCAATGACTATATGGACGGCTTAATTTATTAAACCGTAATCCACCGGGTACCATTAGTCCCCTCTTAAGTCGTCAATCTCCGGCTTAACACCTCTGTTTGCTTCATTATTATTTGTCTTTTAACCATAAGCCGACTCAACCATGTGAACTTAAACCGGCATAACCTTTTTTCAGAATATGGCTAAGACATATACTTCTTGCAATTGGGTCAAATCCCGGGTTACCGAGTAAGATCTGAACAATCATGTCGCCACTGGCGCCTTAGCCAAAAAGGAGGATATCCACTGGAGAGCTCCTGGTGATGAAGTCCTTACTCAACCAAAAAATGGAGAAGTAATTGTTTTTACTGATCACTTGGATCGAGGGTTCAGCCCTGCCGGCTCAAAAAAAATTGTGATGTTCTTCATTTCCTCCAACTGCACCCTCAAGACATCGGACCCAACTCCGTGTCTAACCTTTGCAATTTTCAAGTATTCTATGAAGCCTATCTTCAGGAGGAACCCACGGTTGATCTATTCAGGGAATTCTATTATTTAAATCGCCAGACTGAATTTTTTGATGGACCATGCCAAGAACTTGGTGGAGTCATTATTTAGAAGAGGAAAGATGTTAGTTTTCCTCATGCCAAGCTTCATAGCCACCCCAAAGATTGGAACCAGACATGGTTCTATGTTAGAGACACATCTCCAGTTGGTGAGAATCGTCTGCCGGGTTACCGCGAGCACCGGCTTAACAACAACCATCCACTGCCCCAACGTCTTGATGCCAAGGAATGGGCTAAGTATGCACCTGCTTTCTCAAAACTCAGAGCCTTCATGGCCAACGGCTTAACATGCGTCGATTTTTTCCGGTGTTGGCTCTCTTGGAGTATCTTGCCATAAAGTCGTCGCTCCGGCTTAATGTGCGAATATACCGGTGATGTCAAAGATCCTCAGTGCCATTGTGATATTCAGCTATCTGAGGCAGAAGTTACTGAAGCCACCAAAAATTTATTGAATGAGCATGTAAAAGAGTGCAGCAAAACCGGACTTAGTCCCTTCTGCATGGTCAACCAGCCACCAGCCGTAAGAATTGCCCAAACTCTTACTTAATCCATAGTCTTTAATATCCTTTTATAATATTTCCTATTTTTAACAGGTTGATGATCCATTTTGGAAGAGGAAACCGCAAGATAAGCCGGCCAAAGCACCTCGTGTCAAGCACAAGGTCAACAAGAAGTCCACCAAAAAGAAAACTGCCGAATCTGCCGAGTTAAACATTGATGATGATGATGATGAAAATCATGAGTCAGAGGAAGAACTTGATTCACTTGGCTCCTTTTTCATGCATCTTATTGACAGTAATTGTTATCAGGACGACACAGAGGCTAGACGGGCAGGTGACGCAGAGGTAATTATTCTTTCCTCCGGCTCAGAATCTCTGCCCACACAGAAAACCCGTCAAGTAAGCTGGAAAGTAAGATTTTCTCACCCTCTAGCTTACTTGGATCCAAACTTTCTTTTGAAGAAACAGCAACATGAAGCTCGCCGCACGACCCGGCATAGTGGCAATGTGATTACTTCTTCCGGCTTACCAGACCCTCGCCTCACAAACACCGTCCAGAGGTCTCATATATTTCTGACATACTTTACCCCAAGGCGGGTTATTTTCGACAACCTCTTAACCCGTCTGATTCAAACTATCAGGGGACTTCCCATTCCTTTTCCGGCGAGTCAACAGGAACACAGATTCCTGCTTTCAAGACTGCACCTGGGTAAGTTTATTTACAACTATTCCAACTTGCATACTTGATCATCCTCTTAACTTTCATTTATTGTTTACTTTTCAGGGCCCAAGCTAAACCTAGCAAGAGGGCCAGGTTAAATAAGCCGGTTAATGATTCCAATCCGCCTGAGTTGGAAAAAAACCAGAGCTTTCTCAACCGATTACTGACAACATTGTTGATGATTTGACACCACGGGATCATAATGCTGATATTGACCCAATGAATGATAACCCGTATGATGCTAATCCGCCAAGTCCTATCAGGACAACCAGTCCTATTAAGCCGGCGGAGGAAAAAGATGCTGATGCCACCATTACTGGCCATGGTTTCACAACTCCGGGTCGTCCTACTACCTTATCCAGGCACGACGCCAAAGAAGAACTTTCTGCTGAAGATAAGGGCAAGTGGAAAGTAGACCTGGAGAGCTATACTCATTTTAGTGCTCAGGACCTCCATTCTGGCTATTTGAATCGCCTATATACCAGCCGTGACTTCAAAGCCGGTTTAGTGAACTTGATGAAGGAACGCTATGAGGTAAATATTGCAATCCCTTTCATATAAGTATATTTCCCTTAGCCGCCAAGTTTATTGGACATGATAGAACAGAATGTGCGGTAAACTTCAATAGTTGTATAGATAAAACTCAGTAGCCAGACTGATGATAATAATACTTCAACTCTGCATATGTTGCCCCCAAGGGTCGTCTTAACAATAATGTTAAGCCGGGACTTCTGAATAGTAGAGATAAACATTGCATCAGTAGCCTCCAAGGGTCGTCTTAACAATTATGTTAAGTCGATACTTATCGCTTGTTGAAAAGCAACAACTCAATCCGTAGGCTTTATAAGCTAGCTGACATTACTTCTCCGGGTCATAAATATGGCTGAGAACAAAGCAATATGCATTAGCCCCCAAGTGCCAAGGATAATACTTGCATTGTGCTTGGGACTTTCAAAATTTTGTCTTAAAAAAGAGCAAAATGCATTAGCCCCCAAGTGCCAAGAGTAATACTTGTATTGTGCTTGGGACTTTAAAGAGTAATCATGATCATAACTTTTTCTGTGTGTGTTGATGTCACATGCTGAATTGGCTGAAAAAGACTCACAGCTTAATGATCTTAAAGCCAACATCAAAACTCAGCAAGCAGAAACATCCAAGGCCAAGTCAGAACTGAAATCTGCTTTGGAGACTATTGAGCAGCTAAAACAGAACATCAACTCGGAGAGAAGTGGCTGGGAAACTGATAAGGCAGCTCTATTGAAGAGAGCACAAGAAGCTGAAACCATGCTTAAACCGGTGACTGATGAGTTATCCGGTTTAAACAGTAGATCAATATTATGTCATCAGCCATCTTTGGTAAGAACATATCCCTCTTGTGTTGTATGAATCATATTAGAAACGTCTTCCGGCTTACCCATAACTTTATTGATACAGGTTCTTGGAGCGCTAAGTTGGGCTTAGATATGCGCATCCAGCTTAAGGCTATCTACACTCTTGTAGAACAGCTATATACTGGTGCCCAACGAACCATTGCTGTGACAATGCATAAGAAGACTCCTTCAACACTTATCCAAGACACTCTGAATCAATTGTCAGTGCTGCCCAGAAGAATTGAGGACTTAAAATGGGGAGCTGCTAGAGCTGGTGCGTTAACTGCTTTAAGTCGGGCCAAAGCATGGCAGGCCGATCTTGACCCGGAGGATTTGGCCAATGGCTGCCCCAGTGTGAAAGAGGATGGATCGGACTTCAATGTTGATGACTTCACAAAAATCGCAAGAGCTATGCGTCCGTTAGCAAGCAAACTAGCTGATGAAACCAGCTTATCCACGTATCAGGCGGCTTATGATGCCGACAACAAGATGATTGGCGCGCCGGTTCATGAGCCAACAGATCTTATTCCTCTGATTCGTAAGCACACCTTTGCCCCTGACATTGATCCATCCAATCTTATTGATGATGAGGCTGTGTTTAGAGCATTGACCGATATCAACTAGGCTACGCCTGAGTTCCAGCCAATGGATAAGCAAGGAGTTGAGGATGAAGAAGGGGTGCAAGAAGATCCTGAAGCTTCAACCTGCCAACAATCATAAGCCAGTGTACTTATCAGAATATCTTACTATACTGATAACTTTGATGAACGCTTTGGGCCATCAGATGTCTTGTAATAGGCTAGCTTAAAATCTTGATGTACTATGCCATCATGCATATTTTGCTTTGCATGATACTATGGATCTGCCAATTTAAAATCCGCCACTTTGTGCTTATGATATTAGCAATTTGAATATGTTCCTACATACAAACAGATTGCAAGTATCCTGGCGGTTTACCGCTGGACGAGTCATAACGCCCAATATAAAACCACTGGTGACCAAAACAGTTCATAACCAGGGCCAATTTAACCATAACCATATGTAATCATAACAAATATATCATACCTTTGATATTTGATTATACTGTCGGCTTATAATACCAATGCAGTAAGGGTGATAACCCAAAAAATTGAACACACAATGGTCTTTCTCAATTGTCATATACTGCCGGCTTATCATGTCATAAGCCGAAAGGGGTAATATCCCAAACCTTAGAGCATAAAGCTTCCAGGTTATTCAATATCATCGTATACTGGCGACTTATAGTCCAAAGACAGGCCGGCTTAATAAACATCGGATATTTTCTTATCATATACTGGCCACTTATAGTACAAAGCCAGACCGGGTTAATAACCACCGGGCATTTTCTTATCATATATTGGCGACTTATAGTACAAAGCCAGGCCGGGTTAATAAACACCGGATATTTGTAACAGTAGAAACCTCATTGTTTTGTAACACGTCTTAAAAGATAATCCTCAAAAACAAAACTTCCAATAGAAGACAAAAAAACAAGGCATTTCATAGGCTGCTAGGCCTAAAGATCAAGTGCTTTCAAGGGCCGCACAGCCACTGAGTTATACCTTCATACAAACCTTATAAGTCGGACCTCACATAACCAATCGTCGTTTTAACTCTGACAAGTTCAGGGTCTATATAAGATTGACTTGTCAAAAGTACGGCGGGTCATTCCAGGATTACCTGGGCGGAGTGGTGGACTTAAAAAGTCAGGTTAACCTAGATTTTTAGGTGAATACACCTGACTTCCAAGCCTGGCTTTTAAGCCTATTACAAGGGTCACAAAAACTCTTGTCCGTTGAACAAAAAAAAACCAAGTAATATTTTTGAGTTGTGCTCAATGGGCACCTATGTTTGAGTTGTGCTTTGCAACAGACTCTCTTTGGGCCTTTTAACCTGGGTGGCAAGCCCCCAAGTGTTTTACAAACATGCCATATAAGCCGGATCAAAGGGTAATCATAGCTTCGCTCAATAAGCTAGAAGCCCCCATGTGACCATATGAAATTTCCATAGACTCATTATTATTAGATATAAAACGACAGAGGCCCTGCTTTATCAGGAATGCCGGCTTTATTATTTTTATCATAATATATACATTGTCAAAATATGTACATCAGAAGAGCATGTCGCTCAGGTATAGTAAGGTCGAAGATGAGCAATATTCCACGGCCGGCGGGTCTCCTCCTCCGACGTGCATGAGTCTTTGTTGTCTCGAACATCGATAAGGTAGTATGACCCATTGTTTAGATTCTTGCTGACCACAAAAGGTCCTTCCCAAGGTAGGGATAGCTTGTGCATATTAGCTTGATCCTGGATCCTCTCACGACTGTGAGAATAAGCTGCCTGTTGGGTCAAAGCTGTCTGAAGCAATTCTCCGGCCCACCGTATCTCCATTGCCGCCGGCGACTCACCCTCAACTGGTAGAGCGGCCAGTCGTGTCACCAAAGCAATCATATTATCCAAAGGGTTAGAATAATGACCCGGCGGTGTTGGCACGTGCTGAGGCGGAGTTGTATTCAAACATGGTGGCACTGTTGTACGCGGCTGAACCGGTGCCCCTGCCCCAGGTGCTTCACCCCGGTTTACCTCTGGCGGGTTGCTGGGTCCTGCTCCAGGCGTGTTAAAAAGATTTCTCGCCTCATAAACCGAAGGTAAACGAGTCTGATGCCTCCTCCTCATGATTTCATTTGAAGCGTTCTGATCCATCATGAGCCGAAAAGACTCCGACTGAATCCGCTGCGCGTGAGCATCTAAAGCGGCCCACTCCGTAGCCATCCTAGCATTCTCTGTGTTCAGCTCCTCCTTGGCCTATGCTATCTCATCACGTAATTATGGAATTTCCGCATTATGCTGATCCTGATCTGCCGGGTTAATCACCGCTGTTAACAATGCTGTTAGTTTATCCAGCGGGTCGGTTACGATTTGAGCCGGCAGGCGCTCAGGGCCTCCTGCCCCGGCAGCCATTGCCATTACTGACCCGGAGATTATTGCTGCCGCAGTCGAGGAGTTCGACACTGGTTGTGCACCGTCCATAAAGATAGCAACTCTATTCAGCGGCTCGTAGGGGTCCGGAATATTGTCGCCATCGGAATAGCCCCCAAGCCGGCCATCTTGCAGTCGGTACAGCGATTCAGTTTCCCCAGATGACTCACCATCCGAGTAAACAACTGTCTCACCGCCAGACACGGATCTATCCTCAGGTTCCGCTCCATGGATAAATCCCACGAAGGCACGCTTCACAGCGGGCTGAACTCGGGCGGGTCTCGCACGCTGAGCCGTCTCGATGATGTCGGTGCAGATGTCCGGCTCAGGGCCCGGCTCGCCGATCTTGCCGATGAAGACGTGGATTCCACCGAAGGGGGGCTGGTACCCATACTCGATTGAGCTGGCCTCGGGGCCCCAGCCTGCGTCGTCGATGTAGAGCTTGCCGCGACGACTCTTCGTCATCCGGCCCACAGCGTATCCCTTGGTCCCTTCAAAGTTGCCCTTTAAGAACTCAAAACCACCGTGCGTTGGCCCCATGGTGGGCGCCAACTGTCGTGGGGTTGTCACGGCAGATGTCCTAGTGTGAGGACTTAGTCGTGGAGCTATCACAAATAGGTTAGCTTAAAGGGGTTAAGCAGGACAAAGGACACGGGGAGTTTATACTGGTTCGGCCCCTTGCGGTGAAGGTAAAAGCCTAATCCAGTTTGAGGTGGTATTGCTTATGTTTCGATTACTAGGGAGCGAATACGCTTGACCTAGCTTTCGATCTCTTCTTTCTCTCCCTAAGTCGCCGCCGGGTCGTCCCTTTTATATACACAAGTTGACGCCCGGTGTCTTACGGAGTCCCTGGCGGCTCATAAACAACGTGTCCGGCTCGGTGACTAACTATATATGCCTTACAACACAAGTTATGCTCATATGGCGGTTAACACCTACGGGCCTTAAGCCGCCCTTGGGCCTTGGGCTCTCCATAAGTCATCCTCATGAACCGCCATCTTTGACTCCTTCACGGGCTTTGTCTTGTGAGTCGCCATGAGTTAACCCAGCCCCTCCTGGGTGGGTTAACTCAATAGCTATATCCCCAACACCACTAGTGAAACGTACGGCCCCTGGGTCTCTTTTTGATATTATTTGCCATTGCGATCTATTTTATTTGCCCTTTATTGTCAGATCTATTAAACCCAAAAATACAAAAATACCTTGCTGTAATTTATTCTTATTTACTTTATTTGGCGTTCGATCTATCAATCTACTACAATTTATTCACGTCCGTTTGCAAATTTCTAGCGCCGTCACCCGAAAGGGATTGACAACCCCTTTAATACATCGGGTTGTGAGTATTTGTTATATGTGTGCAGGTGTCGTTTACGTGTTGTTGCTTGGTTCTCCTACTGGTTCAACAACCTTGGTTTCATCACTAAGGGAAATACCTACCGCTGATGTGCTGCATCATCCCTTGCTCTTTGGGGAAATACCGACGTAGCTTCAAGCCGCTATCAAAAGGAATTTCTGGCGCCGTTGCCAGGGAGGATCTTCAACATATAACAGGTTCCTAATCACAAATCTCATCTCCTCGCAATTTACATTATTTGCCTCTCATTTTCCTCTACCCCACTTCACAAAAAATTGTCGTTTTATTCGCCCTCTTTTTCGTTTGCCGTTTTCTCGTCGGATCTATTCTTTGCTTGCAACCATGAGTGATTTTGGAATGGCACCAACAGATGATGGCCTAACTCCTAAGATTGGACGTATGAACAATCTGGATGAAAACTTTTATCTTGGGGCAAGGGAATGTTATGGGAAAGGAACGTATCCAAGAATTTTTCAATTGTGTGGGAAATCAAAGTCTGTATGATGCTCCAATACTTAGAACTACTAGATCTTATGCAGATGATATTTCAGCACTAGTTCTGTAACTTGAAAGTAAATTTATCCCTACCCATCCTATTTGCAAAAATTGTTTTTTGAGCTCCCCATTATAAAGAATCCTAAGGCTAAAAAGTTAGCCACTCTCGTTCTTATGAATGAGTTTGACTATATCATACGGGAAGCTAGGGGAATCTTTGATTTTTATGGTATGAATCGTGAAAAGCCCGTGATAGATGAAATTATTTACAATAGTGATTATGCATTAAGGCATTTTCTTGGCGATAATAAAATCTTTGATGAGAATCTTAAAAAGGAAGTCCCCATTCTAGATGTTATTCAATAAGTTTTTAATAATGTTAATCAACACTACTCCTGGATTGTTGCTGGAAATCAACGTGGTTATGATAATGGGAAACTTAATAATGCTTATGTTTTATGTTGTTTTTTTACAAAACCCCATGATGAAAACACCTCCAAGGGAATTAAGAAGAAGGATGACAAAACTTAGATCCTTGTCTTATGCCTAGCTAAGGGCATAAAACTATAGCGCTCGTTGGGAGGCAACCCAATGAATAAAATTAATTTTTGCTTTTTGATTTCTATTCTTTAGTGTTAGGACAATTATGCTACTGTTATAATTGTGTTTTTTGTGTTTTAATTAGTGTTTGTGCCAAGTAAAGCCTTTAGGATCTTCTTGGGTGATAGTTTTTGATCTTGCTAAAAAAACAGAAACTTTTGCACTCGCGAAAATAATTTTCATTTTTAACCAGAGAGAGATAAAATACCAATTCCTTTTGAAGTAGATTGATATACAAATATTACAGGTTGCCCTAATTTTTCAGAGTTTATGGAGTTACAGAAGTACTCGAAATATCCAGATTTCTACAGATTGTTCTGTTTTTGACAGATTCTGTTTTCTTTGCGTTGTGGGCTTGTTTTGATGATTCTATGGTTTTCTTTGATGATTTTTTGCCATAGAAAAGTTGGAATACAGTAGATATAATGCAAGAACAAAATATGAATTGGTTTACTACAACACTTATAGTAGTGATTTGTTTTCTTATACTAACGAATCTCACGAAGGCTTTTTTTAGTTTTGTGTAATTGAAGTTTTCAAGTTTTGGGTTATCTTACGATGGATGAAGGAATAAGGAGTAAGAAGAACCTAAGTTTGGTGATACCCCGGCATCCCAAGTTATTATCCAAATAGAGCAAGCAACTAATCTTGGGGATGCCCCGAGTGGCATCCCCTCTTTCTTCTAATGACCATCGGTATTTTACTCGAAGCTATATTTTTATTCGTCACATACTATGTGTTTTTCTTGGAGCGTCTTGTATGATATGAGTCTTTAGTTGTTTTATTTTGTGTTTTTAGTCTTGATCCCTTGCTGGAAACGCCTATTTGAGAGAGCCAAAAAATATGCCATGACTTGTTAAAATTGCTCTCTATGCTTCACTGAAATTTTTATGAGCTATGGATTTGCTCTAGTGCTTCACTTATATCTTTTTGAGCATGGTGTGCTTTAGTATTTTTGAAGAAATGCTCTCTTGCTTCACTTAGATTTATTCGAGAGTTGGTAAAAATTTCAAAGAAATCCTCTCTTGCTTCACTTAAATTAACTTGAGAGAAAGAAATATTATGCTCATGATCTTCACTTATATTTGTTTGAGCTTATCAAAAGCAACACATGAAAATTAGTCCCAAAGTGATAGATATCCAAGAAGGATATACTAAAAACTTTCATGCATATCATTGGACAAAAAAAGTCGTTACCTTGTAATAGTTTTGAGATATGATGATGTGATATGTGAGTCATCTTGATGAGTAATTATGCTCTAGTAAGAATATTGGTGTTAAGGTATGTGATTCCCTATGCAAGCACGAAAGTCAATAGTTATGCAATGAAATTATACCCTACTTGTGGTGCATTATTCGGTGTTAACTATGCTTAATGCTCGCTTATGAGATTATTCGTTTCTTGGTTGGTCGCTTCCCAATCTTTTGCTAGCCTTCATTTTGCACGAAGTATGATCACTACTTGTGCATCCAAAATACTTTAAACTAGTTTTGCCACATGAGTCCACTATATCCACCTATATGTGGTATTCTTTTGTCGTTCTAAGCAAATTTGTATGGCCATCTCTAATATTCAAAATAAATTTCTCTTTTGTGTGCTCGTACCGCTCACGAGGCGGTGAGGGGTGGCTAATATTTTCCATGCTAGATGTGTTATTCTCATGATGAGTGTTTATTCACTTGTCATTGCACAAGAGTAAGGCAAAGGTATTAGGGATGCCCAGTAACGAAATGAAAAATGAATTTACTTTATGTTGTCAAATAACAAATTCCTTAGAAAGTATTGGTATGGAAGGCACCCGTGGATACGGTTAGCCATGGAAAGTGAAAGTATGGTGGAAAAAAGGAATAAACTTTAATTTCTGTTTGGGGACCGCCTATGATATATCTAGCATGGAAAGTGTTGGGAACTGTAAGTCGTTTTTATTGGTGGGGAAAGTATGCCTCTCAAAATGTTTTTATCTCTTAATTTTCTCTTTGAGCTCTAGCACCTCTACAAATCCCTACTTCCCTCCACGAAGGGCCTTTATTTTACTTTATGGAATTTTTATTTTTGAATTTGAGTCTCCATCCTCTCTTATAAAAGCACCAATTAGGAGGCACTATGATCGTACTTGAGCGTTGGGTGTAGTTAGTATGCGAGTGTGTTTCATGAATGGATCAATGATTGAGCATGATGGGCTAGGGATAACTTATTTTAGCGTTGATATTTTGGAAGACGTGGTTGCTTGTTGATATGCTTGAGTATTTAAGTTATCATGTCAAAACTAGACTATTGCTTTAAACAATATAAAAGTCCAACTGTCCATGCTATAAACAAAAGAATATGATGTGACATGTTAGGCAGCATTCCACATCAAAAATTATGTTTTTATCATTAACCTACTCGAGGACGAGCAGGAATTAAGCTTGGGGATGCTGATACGTCTCCAATGTATCTATAAGTTTTGATTGTTCCATGTTGTTATATTATCAATCTTGGATGTTTTACAATCATTTTATAGTCATTTTATATCCCTTTTTGGTAATAACCTATTGCCATAGTGCCAAGTGCCAGTTGCTGTTTTTTGCATGTTTTTACATCGTAGATAATCAGTACCAAACGGAGTCCAAACGCAGCAAAACTTTTGTGGCATTTTTATGGACCAGAAGACATCCAATGGGCTGGAGAAGAACCTTGGGGGGTTCCCGGAGGGGGGCACAATCCACCAGGGTGCGCTTGGGCCCCCAGGCGAGCCCAGGTGGGTTGTGCCCTCCTCGCTGGCCTCCCGCACCGCATCTTTGCTCTATAAATACCCCAATATTACAGAAACCTTAGGGGAGTCAACAAAAATCAATTCCAGACACCGCAGAGTCCAAAACCACCAGATTCAATCTAGACACCATCACGGAGGGGTTCACCACTTCCATTGGTGCCTCTCTGATGATGCGTGAGTACTTCTTTGTAGATCTTCGGGTCCGTAGTTAGTAGCTAGATGGCTTCCTCTCTCTCATTTGATTCTCAATACAATGGTCTATTGGAGATCCATATGATGAACTCTTTTGCGGTGTGTTTGTTGGGATCCGATGAACTTTGAGTTTATGATCAGATCTATCTCTTTTATCCATGAAAGATGTTATTTGAGTTTCTTTGATCTCTTATATGCATGATTGCTTATAGCCTCGTATTTATTCTCTGATATTTGGGTTTTGTTTGGCCAACTTGATTTATTTATCTTGCAATGGGAAGAGGTGCTTTGTAGTGGGTTCGATCTTACGGTGCTTGGTCCCAGTGACAGAAGGGGAACCGACACGTATGTACCGTTGCTACTAAGGATAAAATGATGGGGTCTATTTCTACATAAATAGATCGTGTCTACATCATGTCATTGTTCTTATTGCATTACTCCATTTCTCCATGAACTTAATACACTAGATGCATGCTGGATAGCGGTCGATGTGTGGAGTAATAGTAGTAGATGCAGGCAGGAGTCTCTCTACTAATCTTGGACGTGATGCCTATATAATGATCATTGCCTGGATATCGTCATGATTACTTGAAGTTCTATGAATTGCCCAACAGTAATTCATTTACCCACCGTTTGCTATTTTTCTCGAGAGAAGCCACTAGTGAAACCTACGGCCTTCGGGTCTCTTTCTCATATTATTTGCCTTTGAGATCTATTTTATTTGCCCTTTATTTTCAGATATATTAAACCCAAAAATACAAAAATACCTTGCTGCAATTTATTCTTATTTATTTTATTTGGCGTTCGATCTATCAATCTACTACAATTTATTCACGTCCGTTTGCCAATTTCTGGCGCCATTACCCGAAAGGGATTGGCAACCCCTTTAATACGTCGGGTTGCGAGTATTTGTTATTTGTGTGCATGTGCCATTTACGTATTGTTGCTTGATTCTCCTACTGGTTCGATAACATTGCTTTCATTACTGAGGGAAATACCTACAGTTGTTGTGCTGCATCATCCCTTTCTCTTTGGGGAAATACCAACGTAGCTTCAAGCCGCTATCAAGAGGGTGTTTGGTATGGCTTGTCAAGAAGAGCTGTTTGATCGTACATGGGAATTTCATTGCCCATTTCTTCATTGGAGGACTCAGATGAGGCAGATGCTACCTTCTTTGTCTTCCTGGCAACAGACTTCTTCGAAGCACGAGGGGAAATAGATTTCCTCTTCTTTCTTTCTTTTCGGGCAAAAGCCCTTTCATTCTTCTCTTGCACATCGTGTTGTGTCAGCTTGACATTCTTTTATTCTACTTGATTCTTTTTCACGTCCCTGGCTTCACACTTGGCCATGGCTTTCTCCCTCTTAACAAATTCTTCGGGTAAATCAACAATTGTCTTCAAACAATCAACATGGGCATTTGGAGGAGGAGCTGGTCTTACTTTTTCATCGTCCTGACCTAGGCAACCCTCTTTGATGCAGTCATTCCATGCTGGAGTGAATGCGAACAGGATCTGATATTTTCTTCAGACATTTTCATAGGTGAACCACTTCTTCACCCAACGACGGTGAATCTTCTATAGCCTGTTATTCCTTTTAGTGGCAGTCTGAAGTCCAGGTGGAGCTCTATAAGTTTGTGGATCAGACATTTCAGTCGCGGTGTTCACTACTGCAGGATGCTGCTAACACGACACTACAATCAGAGACCCTTCGATGAAACTGTGTGCGATGCCATAATCGCAAACAGTGGTGTAAAAAACGTCAAAAAAGGTGCAAAACATTTGCGATGGAGGATGCATCAAACACAGTTCAGATTTAAGTTGCATGTGCGTTGCAGGGCATACGGTTCAGTTCACTTAACTATTTGCGATGAGGAGGAACAAAATAAACGGGCAGCCAGATGATGGTGTGTGCGATATACAGCATATGGTTCACTCGGATGAACTGTTTGTGATTAGGCATAACAAAAGAAACGGTCAACCAGATTCAAGGTGTGTGCAATATACGGCATGCGGTTCACACTGATGAACTGTTTGTGTTGAGGCAAGAGAACAGAAAGGGTTCAATATAACAAGATGTGTGTGATACGCGGCAAACAGGTCCGTAATCAGAAATGTGTGCGAAGACCAATAATAACACAGACGGTTGCTGCTAATAAGACGTGTGTGTTGTGCGATGGGATTCCATACAGAACAACAACATTATATACACACTTATAAGGACATGGTTGCATAACCAAATTAAACATCCACTTACATAGGTGGCTACTACAACCATGGCATTTGCACACACCAAAGTAAACTATTACATGCATAATTACATAGGTGGCTACTACACATGACATTTCCACACACCAATAAAGTAAACTATATATTACATGCATGATTAACTAGCATAAATGATCATCTGATCATCATCTACTTCTTGTGACGCTTGCTCTGCTTGTGGCTTGATCCGAGCTCGTCGATTTTGGTAACGAGGCACTTCCTCATGTCAACGATCCGCCTGTGCATCTTGTAGCACATGTACACGCTCTTGGCCGCGAACCTGAGGTGAGGTTCATCCAGTTGCCGCATCTAGGCCTTGTGCCATGATACAAGACGTTTTCTCTGGGCATCCTGCTTCATCTTTTCATAGTAGGGGTCGATGATGGCCGAGGTGAGTTCGACCAGGGAGTCCTGCTTCGTGCTACCCCAGACCCTGTAGTGGTCACGGATTTTGACAAGGTTCTTGTAGGCCAAGCCCGTAACACTGAGCGCTTTTACATCGTCTTTGGTATCCACCGTGGCGAACTTGTAGTCGGTGCTATTGACAAACCTGTTGAAACGGTCGCAAGGCTCTGTGGCCATGCAGTAGTGGTAGATGAGGACATGATGGCGCACGCACAACTGGGCGATGGCAACCTTCCGATCTATGCCGGGACGACCGGCAGTGTACTGGAGGTCGATGCCGACCACCTTGTACTTGTCTCTAGCAAGCAACTGCTCAACGCTGTTGATGTAGTCATCCACCACGGTCGGGTCGATGGTGTACACCACCGAGAGATCTGTCTCCCTCGCGTGGGTCTCCACTCTATGCTCGCTGGACTCCATTGGAGCACCGCTAGACATCCCCTCTCTATGTGTCATCGTGGGTGTGCTTGTTGTGTTGTGGGCGCGATTGAAAGGTTGAAGAGACTAAGGTTATAATGGCTGCGGGAATTAAAGGGGAAGCCGGACGGCCAGGAATATCGGCAGTCCCTAATGGCAGTTCTAATTTGCAGCGCGTAACTCCATCATGCCGCACGTAACTGCATCACATGGCATATGGGGGCCCATCATATCGGCAGTCCCTGACGTAACTGCAGAGCGCGCGCGAAGGGACGCGAGCAGAGCGCTCCACGGAGGGACGTGAGCAGAGCGCGCCGCGGCGCCTAAGGGCGAGCACAACATGCTCCGGCGCCTAACGGCGGGATAGACCTTCATTCAAGCCAATCAACATGTGTTCAAAAAACAAAAATTATCAAAAAGTAACGAGATAGACACTGGCAGCACAACTTATAAATTGACGGATGGAGTACTAGTTACGGTTATGCATATAATTAGGCAATAAAAAGGATGCAACCATCAACATATGACCTCCTCCTCCTCAACTCAGTGCGTCGGGCCACCGACCGGCGGCTAAGGAGCAGCGGCTTTTGTGGCGAGGTCAAGGTGCTTCTCAACAATGGCATCCAGGGATCTAGCCGGTTGAAGAAGGCCAACGTCGTAGCATCCTCACTGGCCTTGTAGATACCTATGTAAATGATTCTCTCGTACACATGGATGTGTAGGTCGACGGTTTCTTGCAGGGCGAGGCGCCTCGCGGTGAGCGTGACCCCCAGGTGGACATTCTTCGTGGTGTCGACGGGTAGTCACAGGGCCACCAGTGCTTGAAAGAGGTTCCGACCATGGAGGCCGATTAGGGCGGCAGGCAATGAGGAGCCCGGGTGCGCGAGCTGGAGGAGTACGGCGATGTCGTCCGCGAGCTTCTTGACGATGGTGAACCTGTTGGTCGTGCAAACGGTCATCTGGTCGTACTGAGAGTCGTAGCTCACGTCGATGGCGGCCATCCACCAGCCGGTCGCCAACACCGTGTGGAGACGATCCATGGTGCCATGCTGCAAGCCGGCGTCGTGGACCATCTGGCACAGCCGCTGGCCGCTCGCGCGCATCGCCGCCATGAGTCTGGAGTAAGCACTTTTGCGCTAATTATTGTAGGTGCTTAGGAAATGCTTAGGTGCGTATGATGTGGTAGATGCATTGGAATGGAGGGGCGCCTTTATATGAGTGAAACTGCGTTGCATTCACATCGTGTTGCCTCTTTTCCCGGTCGTCCTCCCATTACTTCCCTCATGCATTCACATGATGCTAATTGAAGGAGGATGCATCATTGGCCGTTCAACATTTCAGGAATCGCTATCCTCTCCCTCGTCAGCATTAAAGCCGTATTGGGAACTACGCCACCCGCTGTCAAATCGAATAGTACTGCGCTGCCCGCTGCACGCCCAGCAGAACACGCCTCCTCGCCTCCATCTATGCTTAATTACTGAATTTTAGTTGAAAAAATTAGATACTGCTAGTGATTTTTAGTTTCATATTTTGACAAATCGCAATGTTACAAGGTTGGCAAATGGCAATGTTACTAGATCAACAAATGTCAATCTTTCTAGTTTGACAAATGGCAACATACCCAATAAGACAGATGCAAATCGCACCAAATTGTTTGTAAGTGGTTCACACGGGTCATCCAAAAGAACCGTTTGTGTTCAAGAGATGCACAAATCTTGCTCTCACTTTGCATACAGGTGTTCTATCTAAAACGTTTGCGATCAAGAGCCATTAAAACATATAGCCATTAAAAACCAAGACACGTGGCGTCACGTGAATGGTTAACCGAACGCACACGGTTTGAATTATACAAACGTTTGAGATATTAAAGTGGCATCTATTTTTTTTCAAAATGCCTTTGTTGGCTGTCATTATTCGAGTGCGCCTTCTCTCAAAATGGACACGAAAAATACCACAGCATCTCGGGTGCCCTTCCATGATAGCATGCCAAGTTTCATGAATTTCATATGAGTTTTAGATTTACTAGAATTAAAACACCATGCATATCAACGGTGCCCTGGTGTTTGAAATTCATTCCCATTTCTTGCATGTGACCTAAGAATGCACCCAAGGAGACAGATTTGTTTTTTCAACCAATTTATATGCACTGGAGCATGCACATGTAATTCAAATTTGAATTATGCACATAAATGCATTGAAAACTCAGTTAATGCATAAAAATGTCCAAGCGAACCCTGAAAAATCACAAAAATTCACACAACACTCTTGTTGTTCTATATTGACACGAGAAAAAAATTGAAACAAATAAGAGGCAATGGATATCGTCTTGTCCCCAAAGGTGGGATGTTCCCTACCGAAAACCATCATGCTTGTTGTGAGAAGCTCCGGTTTGTGAGAAGCATATACCCAAACCTGCCCCAAATGGGACAAAAAATTTACCAAGGCATGTTGATGCCACTCCATGATAGCATGCCAAGTTTCATGAATTTCAGACGGGTTTGGGATTTACTAGAATTTAAAAAGCAGGCATCTCGATGTTTTTTCGGCAATCAACGGTGCCCTGGTGTTTGAAATTTCCAATTTCTTGCATGGGACCTAAGCATGCACCCTAGGAGACAGATTTGATTTTTCAACCAATTTATATGCACTGGGGCATGCGCATGTAGTTCAAATTTGAATTATGCACATAAATGCATTGAAAACTTAGTTAATGCATAAAAATGTCCAAACGAACCCCGAAAAATCACAAAAAATCACACAACACTCCTGTTGTTCTATGTTGACACGAGAAAAAAAATTGAAAGCAATAAGAGGCAATGGATATCGTTTCGTCCCCAAAGGTGGGACGTTCCCTACCGAAAACCATCATGCTTGTTGTGAGAAGCTCTGGTTTGTGAGAAGCATATACCCAAACCTGCCCCAAATGGGACAAAAAATTTACCACGGCATGTTGATTCCGCTCCATGATAGCATGACAAGTTTCATGAAATTCAGACGGGTTTTGGATTTACTAGAATTTAAAAACCAGACATCTCAATGTTTTGCCGGCAATCAACGGTGCCATTGTGTTCGAAATTCATTCCCGTTTCTTGCATGGGACCTCAGCATGCACCCAAGGACACATATTTGATTTTTCAACCAGTTTATATGCAATGGAGCATGCACATGTAGTTCAAATTTGAATTATGCACATAAATGCATTGAAAACTCACTAAATGCATAAAAATGTCCAAACGAACCCCAAAAAACACAAAAATTCACACAACACTCCTGTTGTTCTATGTTGCACGAGAAAAAAATTTGAAACCAATAAGAGGCAATGGATACCGTTTTGTCCCCAAAGGTGGGACGTTCCCTACCGAAAACCATCATGCTTGTTGTGAGAAGCTCCGGTTTGTGAGAAGCATATACCCAAACCTGCCCCAAATGGGACAAAAATTTTACCATGGCATGTTGATGCCGCTCCATGATAGCATGCCAAGTTTCATGAATTTCAGATGGGCTTTGGATTTACCAGAATTTTAAAACCAGGCATCTCAATGTTTTGCCGGCAATCAACGGTGCCATGGTGTTTGAAATTCATTCCCATTTCTTGCATGGGACCTAAGCATGCACCCAAGGACACAAATTTGATTTTTCAACCAGTTTATATGCAAGGGAGCATGCGCATGTAGTTCAAATTTGAATTATGCACATAAATGCATTGAAAACTCACTTAATGCATAAAAATGTCCAAACGAACCCCGAAAAATCACAAAAAATCACACAACACTCCTGTTGTTCTATGTTGACATGAGAAAAAAATTGAAAGCAATAAGAGGCAATGGATATCGTTTCGTCCCCAAAGGTGGGACGTTCCCTACCGAAAACCATCATGCTTGTTGTGAGAAGCTCCGGTTTGTGAGAAGCATATACCCAAACGTGCCCCAAATGGGACAAAAAATTTACCACGACATGTTGATGTCGCTCCATGATATCATGTCAAGTTTCATGAATTTTAGACCAGTTTTGGATTTACTAGAATTTAAAAACTAGGCATCTCAATGTTTTGCCGGCAATCAATGGTGCCATGGTGTTTGAAATTCATTCATATTTCTTGCATGGGACCTAAGCATGCACCCAAGGACAAAGATTTGATTTTTCAAAGAATTTATATGCACTGGAGCATGTGCATGTAGTTCAAATTTGAATTATGCACATAAATGCATTAAAAACTCACTTAATGCATAAAAATGTCCAAACGAACCCTGAATAATTCCAATTCTTTTATGATCATTGCAGATAAAAGGTCTAGCAATTCAAACACCATCCATGGCCGCTATGACCTCATTATGTAATTCAAATAAAGACCAAAAATCAAGTAGATCCCACACAGTTTATTATAACCAACCGTGTGAGATGCGGCACAAAATATCTTCGGACCGTGTCTGATGACACTTTGCACGCTAGTTTTTTGTCTGAAGCGATTCCAAATTTTCGGCTTCCGCGGAAATATCTACCTCCCCGCCCCCTTCCCTTACCAAAAGCCACATTTCCCCTCTTTGTGCCTTCCTTTCCAAGTTGAAACCTTCACTCCTTGCTTGCAACGTCGCCGCCTCCTCGCTGGCGACCCTCCTTCACGCTGCTCGGCCTCGCTATCCAAGCAGGTAATCCACACCCGACCTCCATCCTCCTCCTTCCACATCCCACATGCCCCGACCGCCGGCACGAGCGCGACACCTTCCACCCAAATCACTGACCCCTCCACCAAATAAGCACCGGCCTAAGCCATGGTGCACTTAGTATAGCCAGGACCTCAAGGAGCATTTGGCAGCGGAGAAGCAAATCACGGCCGCATGCGCGGATGAGTGATAACCCACAAGTATAGGGGATCGCAACAGTTTTGGAGGGTAGAGTATTCAACCCAAATTTATTTATTCGACACAAGGGGAGCCAAAGAATATTCTCAAGTATTAGCAGCTGAGTTGTCAATTCAACCACACCTGGAAAACTTAATATCTGCAGCAAAGTATTTAGTAGCAAAGTAGTATGATAGTAGCGGTAACGGTAGCAAAAGTACAAGTTTTGGTTTTATAGTGATTGTAACAGTAGAAACAGAAAAGTAAATAAGCGAAGGTCAATATGTGAAAAGCTCGTAGGCAATGGATCAGTGATGGATAATTATGTCGGATGCGATTCCTCATGCAATAGTTATAACATAGGGTGACACAGAACTAGCTCCAGTTCATCAATGTAATGTAGGCATGTATTCCGAATATAGTCATACGTGCTTATGGAAAAGAACTTGCATGACATCTTTTGTCCTACCCTCCCGTGGCAGCGGGGTGCTATTGGAAACTAAGGGATATTAAGGCCTTCTTTTAATAGAGTACCGGACCAAAGCAATAACACTTAGTGAATACATGAACTCCTCAAACTACGGTCATCACCGAGAGTGGTCCCGATTATTGTCACTTCGGGGTTACCGGATCATAACACATAATAGGTGACTATAGACTTGAAAGATAGGATCAAGAACTCACATATATTCATGGAAACATAATAGGCTCAGATCTAAAATCATGGCACTCGGGCCCTAGTGACAAGCATTAAGCATAGCAAAGTCATAGCAACATCAATCTCAGAACATAATGGATACTAGGAATCAAACCCTAACAAAACTAACTCGATTACATGATAAATATCATCCAACCCATCACCGTCAAGCAAGCCTACGGTGGAATTACTCACGCACGGCGGTGAGCATCATGAAATTGGTGATGGAGGAAGGTTGATGATGACGATGGCGATGGATTCCCCTCTTCGGAGCCCCGAAGGGACTCCAGATCAGCCCTCCCGATAGAGATTAGGGCTTGGCGGCGGCTCCGTATCTTAAAACGTGATGAATCCTTCTCTCTAATTTTTTTCTCCCCGGACATGAATATATAGAGTTGGAGTTGAGGTCAGTGGAGCACCAGGGGGCCCACGGGGCAGGGGGCGCGCCCAGGCGGTAGGCGTGCCCCTCACCCTCGTGGACAGGGTGTGGGCCCCCTGGCCTTGATTCTTTTGCCATTATTTTTTATATATTCCAAAAATATTCTCTGTTAATTTTCAGGTCATTCCGAGAACTTTTATTTCTGCACAAAAATAACACCATGACAATTCTGCTGAAAACAGCGTCAGTCCGGGTTAGTTCCATTCAAATCATGCAAGTTAGAGTCCAAAACAAGGGCATAAGTGTTTGGAAAAGTAGATACGATGGAGACGTATCAATGAGTTCGCGATGGCTGCCATTTGTTCCGACCCCCAGATCTTGGAGGAGCACCTCGCTGTCGAGGCCACCGTTGACGCCTCGCGCGCCGACGCCGTGACGCGGTTGGCTACTTTAAACGATAGTCCGTGGCGTTTTCTCGAGGCCATCGTCGGTGCCTTCGACGAAGACTATGAGGTGTTTTCTCAACATGCACATGCTTACCTCATCTCGAGAGCCATCAGGTTGGTGCCCAGAGCGGCTCAGGCAACTCACCACTACAACGAGGGGACCCACGACACGGAGGCCTCACCCTCTTCCATGTCTAAGGAGCCAATCATCATCGATATCTTCGACAATAAGGAGTAGCTTGTCTTATTAGCTCACTATAAGGACCCATGTTCAGTTTGCTAGCTACTGCCTTTGCTTAACAAATTCTAGTGAATTGTGTTAACTACTTTTACCATGCAATCTTCTGCTATAGTGTATATGTTCTATATGTCGTGCAATGTGGTGTTCAATTAACTACTTGGTTCAATTCTACAAATGTGATGTTCAATTCTTTAGGGTGCAATATTTCCAAGTTGTTAAGCATGCTTGGTTTGGTTAACTGTCTGATCTTCTATTAGGAGTATGTTATATTAAAAAATGACTATACACAGTAGGGTAAAACCCCACTGCAACTTTTATTATTATAGGGTAAAAAAGACAAAGAGGTTCAACTATACATAAGGCTTGAGATAAGCCAGGAAAGCAAAAAAAGGAGAAAACTAGAGAGAAAACTAGGAACTAGGATTACAGCACAAGAAAGTCAAGCCAAGAACAGTAGGCTCCAACATAACTCTTCTTAATTCTAAATCTTAGAAGGTTGAGCTCCTCCAGGAAGATAGCTTTCCACCTCTGAATGCTAGGTTGAATGGCTTGGAAGATCAAATTGTTCCTTGAGATCCAGATAGCCCAAGAAGCAAGGATGATTATTTCCATGAAAAAAGGCACCTGAAGCTTCTGTTTGAGATCAAGAAAAGCTTCCAGAATTGAGACATTTGCCTGTCTTGAAGGGCAAATCAAGTCCCAACATTGAGCTGCAAAAGGACAGGTCCAGAAAAGGTGCTGAAGAGTTTCTTCCTGTGGACAATTGTCGACAGCACAGTTGTAGTTGGCCAAATGAAAAGTTTTCCTTCTCAGAAGATTTCTAGTATTGAGCCTGTCATGAAGTAGTCTCCAAAAAAACACCTTGTGTTTTGGCTGACAGGAGCTGTTCCAGATCCAGTTGAACTGTTGTGGCACAATTTTAACTCCCATCATAACTTTATATGCTTTAGCAACTGAGAATTGTTCATTTCCCCAAATGTAGCTCCAAGTGTCAGTGCAATCTAGTGCATCAGAAGCCCTTAAAGCAATGCAAATGTCCTCCATAGCCTCAAATTCCTGGAAAGCTTGCACAGTCAGGGGTAGATGGAATAGATCCTCTAAGTATTCTGCTTGGAGAAAGGTGTGGACATTAGCATCCTTGTTCTTCACAAAAGAGAATAAATGAGGGAACATGTCTTGCAAACAAGCTGAGTGCCAAAGATCAGTCCAAAATAAAGCACTCTTGCCATCACCTATGTTGCATCTGGCCAAAGACTTATAATTATCAATAAGCTTAAGGTTTGCCTTCCACCAAAATGATCCAATCCAGCTATTACCAGGCAGTGAATCATTGTTGTAATATGATTCCTAGATCAAGTTGACCCAGGGAATATTGTGTCTGTTATAGAACTTGTGCAGATTCTTAAGTAGCAGGGCCTTATTCTAAACAAAGATATCCATGACTCCCAAACCTCCCTGATTTTTAGGTCTACACACAGTGCTCCATGCCACCATGGCAGGTCTGTGGTCCTCCAGATCAGGGCCTCTCCACAGGCAATGTCTCAAATACTTTATGGCTTGGGTTTTGATGGTGACAGGCACATCAAGGCATCCCACGAGATAGATCAACAATGAATTTAGGACAGATTTTACCAACATCAATCTTCCAGTCATTGTCATAAAGGAGGACAAACCCACAAGTTTCCTTTGCAGTCTTGTGACAAGAGGGAAACATTGCTCAACAGTAGGCTTATGAAGGCCTAAGGGTGCTCCCAAATATTGGATTGGAAAAGATTCCTTCTTGCAATGAAAAGTATTTATCAAAATCTCCACCTTCTCTTCTGACACATTTATTGGAATCATACTGGATTTATTGTAGTTTACTTTAAGGCCAGTGGTATCTGCAAAAGTATTGAGGAGGGCGTTGAGGCAATGTAGTTGCTTGGCATCTTCTTGTAGAATAACCAGGGTGCCATCAGCATACTGGACAATTGGAAAGTCAGGGCATGACTCCACTTGCAAGGGAGCAGATAACAATCCCAGTTGCATTGCCTTATTGAGAACTGACTGAAGAAGGTCTGCGGCAAGCACAAACAGGAGAGGGGATAGAGGGTCCCCCTGCCTGACACCTCTAAGACAATAAAACTTTTTCCAGGGACACCATTTAGCAAGATAGCAGATGTAGCAGAAGTGAAGAGCATTTTGATCCATGAAATCCATCTGTCCCCAAAACCTTTGGCCTTTAAAATATCCAGCATTGCCTGGTGCTCAATTGTGTCAAAAGCCTTTTCAAAGTCCAGTTTAAGTACAATAATTTCATCTTTAGACTTATGACATTGGTGTAGATATTCATATGCCCAACCCAAACAATCATGTATAGATCTTTCTTTAAGAAAACCATATTGGTTGATGTGAACCAACTTGAGAATCACCTTCTGCAACCTTTTTGCCAGCAGCTTAGTGACAAGCTTTAGACAGCAATTTAGTAAAGAGATTGGCCTAAAATCATTTGCTGTCAAGGGAGTACTCCCCTTTGGAATGAGGGTAATATATGAAGTATTTAAGCTCTTAAGAGAAATTTGCCCTGCATGGAAATCATATATGAATTTGAGCACATCTCCCTTAATAATGTCCCAGCAAGACTTGAGAAATTCATTGTTAAAACCATCAGGGCCTGGTGATTTGTCTATTGGAAGATCTTTAACCACAGCATCAATTTCCTCTTCAGTAAAAGGTAATCAAGTTTATCAAAAATATCTGAATTTTGTCTCTGCCCAAATAAGGAAACTAGATCAAAATGCATTGAGGTTTTATGAGATGTGCCCAGTCTTTTTTTTGTAAGTTTCCAATAGTATTGCAGCTTTCCCAGCATGATTAGATACCTCAACTTGGTCATCATTTTGGAGAACAGCAATATGATTATGCCTGTAGTTAATTGAGACTTTAGTGTGAAAAAGTTTTATGTTCTCATCTCCAAACTTCACCCCCTTGATTTTCCCTCTTTGCTTCAATAAATCTTTTGATTCCTCAACAAAATAAGCAGATGTTCTTTAAGAATAGCCCTGCAATTCCATTCCTGAATGTCCAACTTTCTAAATTCTTCAAAGAGATCCCACAGGAAGATGAGCTCATTTAGCTTTGCAATTTGAGTTTTCAGACATGACAAGGATTTAGCCCACAGTTTCAAAGCTCTTCTTAAGTTTTTAAACTTGGCATTCAAAGTTTTCACAGCATCAAGATTTCCACTAGAATATTCCAAGCATTGGCAACTACCTGCTTGAAGTCAGAATGTTGGAGCCAATAGTTTTCAAACCTGAACACTCTTGCCTTTGGGATAGAAGTACCAACTTTTATTACACAGGGCAGATGATCTGATATAGGCTTTGCAAGAGTTAGCACAATTGTGTTTGGAAAAGTAATCATCCAATAAGCAGAAGTGAAAAACCAATCAAGTTTTACCAATAGAGGATCATGCTGCATGTTACTCCAGCTGAACTTTCTGCCATGCAAAGGTAATTCAACTAAACCTTGATTACTGATTGCCTCATTAAACATAAGCATATTATTAACATCTCCACCAGGTCTGTTCCTATCTGATGGTGCCCTCATAAGGTTGAAGTCTCCCATTAGAATCTAGTCAACATCATCAGGCATGTGAATATTCAGGAACCAGTTAATAAACTCAATTTTTTCTTGTGGGTCACATGGCCCATAAATATTAGAAAGAATCCAAGACTGATTAGAGAGAAGACTGGTAAATTGTATTGAAAGTGAAAACCTATTTTCTGCAATGACTTCTCCAGAGAACTGAGAGCCATTCCAAGCCACAAGGAGACCCCCAGAAGCTCCAACAGAGGGCAGGAAATCAAATTTATTAAGTCTGGAAGGGCAGAATTTTTTTATGTAAGTTGTGTCAAAAGTCTCTCTCTTGGTTTCTTGAAGACACAAAATATTGCATTCACTCTCATCAATTTTCTGCCTTAAGGCCAACCATTTGTCCTCAGAATTTATTCCTCTAATGTTCCAATTGAGAATATTCCAGCTTCTGTTTGTGTTATTCATGGAAACATATAATTATTTTGTACCAGAGGTCAAGCACCAGCACTTGATCATCCAAACATAAAAGAAACTTGCACAATGCCCTGATCCACAGCACAGCACAAATCCAGCAAAGCAGCCAATCATAAAGCATAGAGGTACAAATAAGAGAGTACATCACCAGACATACAGGGTTCATAAAGTGCCAATATCCAAGTCTTACATCATTCAAAAGCAGTTCCAAACTAGGTGTGAAACCACATACACACACCCTCCACATAGTACTCCAATTAAGGGACATAAACATTATGAAGAGTTGGAGGTATGTCCTTCTCCTTTGGCCAAGTGCACCTTGTCCAAAACTTCCTCGTGCCTTCTCTTGGGCTTCTTGGCCAACTTGTCCTCTAGCTCCCCCTTAGCAACCTTACAGAAAGAGGCAATGAGGTTTTTAACAACTGATTTTTTGTATGATGGGAGAGACAACATTGCAAGGTAGACAATTATTATTAGAGCAGGAGTTTCTCTTGTAACCAGCATTGTCTTTCTTAATTCTATCACTTCTCCTTACCTCTGTTTCCACTAGTGGAGTCTTTCCATTTCTTCTCTTCCTCAAGTTATCTTGTCCAAAAGGCTGCAGCAGTGCCTGAGACTCCTCATCCTGCATATTGGCAGCCACTCCAATATTTTCTTTGCCCTTGACCTGGGTACCTTCCTCCATGACCTGACAAATAGGTGCATGAGAGGTAGGACACTTGTCAGGTATGTGAAACATAATTGCTTGATCCATATTCTCCACAGCAGTGAACAGTTCCCACATTCCAGATTTTAACATATTGACAGTCCAGGCAAACTTATCAGGAGACAGAAGCAGGTGAACAATAAAGTTAAACCAACTTACAGGAATGTTGGTAGAGAAAGAGCTCCTGCTTTCCAAAGATTGCTCTTTAAAGTGATGTTTCCACAGTAGCATGCCTTCTTCAGAAACAAAATGATCATTGTTAGCAGCAGCCATCTGAATACCTTTCAAACCAAGAAGAGAAGGTGCCATGCTAAAGTGTTCATTTATTTGATTAACCCAATTACCTTGGAGCCCTGACTGAAGATCCTCAAGGTTCTCCACTGGCTGCAAGCTTCCTCTGGCAGTGTTAACATGTTCAGGACTGCAGGCCAGGACTTCATTTGAAGATCCACTAGCAAGTGAAGGTTTAGTTTGCTCAACAGTTAACACAGCATCCAAAGATGGAACAGAAACCAAAGTAGGCTCCAATGTAACTTCCAGCAGTACATGTGGGGCAGGATCCACAGCAATAGATGCAGAGACATCAGCAAGAGCATTTGTTTCATGAGAAGTGGAAGCGACATGTTGTAGTTGGTCTGCAACAACCTGTGCATGAACTTGATCATGCATAAGAGCAACAACCAAAGCATCATCCTGGATGTTCTCTTACAATAAAGGAGGTTCCTCATCATCTGACTGATAGGCTTGAATTATGTTCTGCAGCCCATTAGCAAGCACCATGGCAGGGGGTGAAGAATAGCAGGCATTGCATCCCTAGGAGGAATAATCTCCACTGCAACAGAGGGCAAAAGCATATTTGTGTTGTCTCCTTCAGAGAAAGACATGTCTGAAGATAAACTATTGTTGCTAGGTGCAGGAAGCAGTTCTTCCCCATCTGCCCAGGCCATTTCTTCCTATTGCGCAGCATCCAATAGATCCTCAAGATCAGCATTCTAGTGATTATGTTGATTCTCTTCCCAGTTATCCCAATTCTCTGCAATCTGATCATCCATATCATTGTTGTTGACAGCATTATCATGAAAATCATGAGCAGGCTCAGCATCTTCAGGTAAAGGATGTGGGTCCACATTGGCAGGAGGGATAGGATACTCATCTGCAGGGCCTCCACCTAGGAGCTCACTTGCCAGCACTTCAATGGAGGAAGACCAGCCATCTTCCTCAAATTCATCCCCTTCAGACCAACGCATACTTTTTGGGATGATATCTAAGTTCATAACTCTTGCCTTGACTATAATACGCCCCATGTGATTGTCCTCCTTGTCCCAGGATATCATGCGGCCAAACTTACTGACAGCACAGGCCAAATCTTCAGTGTTACGGAAATCAAATGGAACTCCCGTCATAAGCAACCAAACAGTTCTATTGAAGTGAACTCTCCTGTGGTTTCTGCCCTCATCATGCTTCACAAAAGTAATAAACACATCACCAAATTCATGAGGACTATCTAGGACCAACTTATCCCTTTCCCTAACCCTCGTGAGCCGAACATAGGCTTCTCCGAACGGGCGGCGCTGAATGTCTCTTAACCCCAACTGCCTATGTTCAACAATAAACTCCTCAAGAACATCTCTTACATTGGGGAATGGAGCATCGGCGGGGAGAGGATGGATGGTCGCAATCGCCCAATCTTCATGGCGACCAGGACGCTGCGGCAACACCACCCTAGCCACCCCATTGCGTCCAGGGACCTGCTGAATGTCGAAGCCATGTGGCACGAAAGGACGCGGGTCGATCAGAATGTTGGCCATCGGAGCCGTAGAACGAGCACTCGCCGGTGGAGTCAAGCTCAAGGTGACGGGAGCAGAGTTTGAGCAATGTGGTGAAACAGAGGAGCAGTGCGGAGAAGTTGAGGAGGCAAGTGCAAGACGAGCCTGAAAATTAGGAAAAGATCTCATATAGAGCTCGTGAAAAGAGGAAACTAGCGAAGGGTCACGGGTCGGGCCAATGGACTTAAACCAGTCCTGGATCGCTTCCCAGTCCCAGGCCTCATTTGGTGGGCTGGGGAAAGTAGCAAACCTCAGAGAAGGGAAGATCCCAAGAAGGCGAATGTCGTGACACTCCCGAGCAAAGTGGCCCATCTCGCCACACGCATAGCATTGAAACGAGTTATTTGAACGACCCAGATTCCCGCCCGCTGCAGTCACTGCGTGATCCTCTCCTGAGGGGGTAATGTCGGTGTCAAAACCGGCGGATCTCGGGTAGGGGGTCCCGAACTGTGCGTCTAGGCCGGATGGTAACAGGAGGCAGGGAACATGATGTTTTACCCAGGTTCGGGCCCTCTTGATGGAGGTAAAACCCTACGTCCTGCTTGATTAATATTGATGATATGGGTAGTACAAGAGTAGATCTACCACGAGATCAAGGACGCTAAACCCTAGAAGCTAGCCTACGGTATGATTGTTGTATATGGAGTTGATTGCCTACAGACTACAACCCTCCGGTTTATATAGACACCGGATAGGGTTAGGGTTACATAGAGTCGGTTACAATGGCAGGAGATCTTGAATATCCGCATCGCCAAACTTGCCTTCCACACCAAGGAAAGTCCCATCCGGACACGGGACGAAGTCTTCAATCTTGTATCTTCATAGTCCTGGAGTCTGGCTGAAGGTATAGTCCGGCTACCCGAACACCCCCTAATCCAGGACTCCCTCAGTAGCCCCCGAACCAGGCTTCAATGACGACGAGTCCGGCGCGCAGATTGTTCAGCATTGCAAGGCGGGTTCTTCTCCAAATCTTGTGTACCTGTAGGAATAATGTCCGATTTTTGTAGTGCTCCTCGGCTTCCACGTCCAATAATGGCCATCTTCCATGTGTCAAACGAATGCGAAAAGCCGGGGCGTTTTTACATCCACACCCCTAGCCGTATAAACGAGCCGCCTATTTAACGGGATGGGGATTTAGGTCCAAACCACATCTTCTCCTTTCCGCGAGTTATCATCAGAGTGCTTCCAGTAAAGGTCCATTCCAACATGACCAGCCGTCGCAGCTCCTCCCCTCGCCCCTCCGGTCCCAAACCCGGGGACTGGGAGAGTTGCACCATCCCGCATAGCGAGTTAGTATCGCTTCAGGCCAAGGGATTTCTCCCTCAGGCATACATGGTCCCGGTACGAGCCGGTCTCGCCACCTACAATGGCGGAAAACAAGCGGAGAGCACCCCCAATCCTTCTAAAGGAGAGCGGGTGTGCCTCGTCCCCTATCTAATAAGGGGACTGTGATTTCCAATTCATCCATTTCTCCGTGGGCTTCTTGAGTTCTACGGCTTCCAGCTGCACAAACTCACGCCCGCCTCCGTATTGCATATTGCGGGTTTCGTCGCCCTTTGCGAGCTATTTTTAGGCGTTGAGGCTCATTTCGTGCTGTGGAAGAGGTTATTCTGCCTGGTGCCCCATTCTCAAGAGGGGTCTATATACCAAGTGGGCGGAGCCGAAGTATGGCGCATCGCTGGGACCGGATACCTATCCGAAACCCCAAAGAAGGCGTCCGAGGACTGGCCTTCAGAATGGTTTTACATAGATGACGTCCCGCTACCGGACCCTATCCGGGTCGATCTCCCTAAGTTCAACAGTGGGATTTCAACGCTTGAGCTGGCGTCCGCGGAGCTCTCAGAGAGAAAGCGACAGAGATGTCCTTTACCTGATGGGCCGGATAAGACTGTTGGCTCATTCCGGATTAACCATGATTGGAGTCATGGCCGCATGCATTATGTGGGGGGTGCAGCCGCTTCAATATAGAAGCCATCCCATGTGGTATTTCAATGGGGAGGATGACGCCACACGTTACGGTCGTAAGGGGCCGGCCTCAGCCGCCGCCTTAGTAAAGATCTTATCCTCTTTGTACAAGGGAGAAAAGGAGGAATTCCTCCGCGTCAACCCGCGGGCCGGATTCAGTATGTACGATCCTCCAAGTTGGGTAAGTGAACAATTGCGCTTGCTCATTTGTTTTATACTCCCATGGTTAGATAGGTAGTCTAACGACTTCAATGCAGTAACTGCGACAGGAGGTAAAGGATATAAGCAGCCGCCCTCCACAGCCCGAGGACCCAAAACGGTCCCTCAATCCGGACTCCGAAGAGGATCCGGACATATCGGTGGAGCTTATCGACGGGGTGTTCCATCAGCTAAGCAAGGAAAATACCTTGGTAGCCATTACGGCGGATTACCCAGGGTTAATCCCGGCCTCCTAGGTGACAAAAACCGGGGTCTTATTCCCTTGAAAGAGATTCCACCCTCACGTAGCCCGGTGTTTCTGACGACAGCCATGTTTTGCAGGGGAGATTTCCGAGGCAGGAGGCCGAACCTGCGGCGGCTAGCCAACGAGGGGCCGCAAGGCCCTGTGAGGCAAAAAGGAATGAAGTCCGGACTGAGATGCCGGCGCAAAGGTATAGTGCACCCTCTGTTTCCCTGGAGTTATTCTGTCAGGGCATATTAACGTTTGTGCTATCTTCAGAACGAAGAGACCTCGCCGGACTACATCCGGAGAGGTTGCCAATGGCGCCTCCACCAGCCAGGCTCCAATGTCTGGCCAGGAAGCGGAGGCGAGCACAAGGCGCGCACCGGACGCTCCTCCGACAGAGGATGCGGACAGGTTGTCTACCACAAATTCTGAAGTGGAGAGTGCCATGAACCACAGGCGTCGCCGGACAATTCTACGCGACGCTTGTTTCTCCCAAGAGGCTTTAGATGCCTTTAATTCGGGAGGTGCGTACCTCCGTGCCGCTCAAAATGGTTTAGCCAGAGCCACGGAGCAGTATGTGAAAGACATACGGGTAAGAAATTTTTGGTTAAATATATATATATATGCCAGTAGCCCCCGAGACTTGAAGCAGTTAGAGCAACTGATTTAAGGATCATTTAATATGCAGCTTCTTACAGAGAAGAATACCGTACTGTCCCAGGAGCTGGAAAAGTGCAAGGCCCAACTAGAGGCCGCACTAGCCGCAGCAGGGGAGCCCAAAGAGACCCCCTCAGGTAAGATACACTTCGAAAGATTAGTATTGTGCGGTGTGGGTGCAAATCTGACAAATCATATTGCAGATGGCGCCGGACTCGATCCGGACAAGCAACAACTCTTACGCCGGCTAAAGGCCGGTGAGAGTACGTTGACAAAGGTGAGGCGAGAGAAGAATGATCTTCAGGATGCCAACACCAAGCTGGACGTCGAACTTAAAGATGTTCGTGGCCAGCTGTCGGACTCCATGAAGGAGAATCAGCGGCTTCGACGCGGCATTTTTAGTAAGTGCTTGAACGAACTTTGAAAAAAGAGTTCGGTGAGGAAGTCGACTAACAAAGTAATGTTTGTAGGTATGCTCACAGGTCGTCCTGCAGAGGAGATGCCCGGTTCTACGGGTGACCTTCTTCCCGAACTCTTGCAACTGCACGAGCGAATTCGGCAGGCGATGCGGGATATTGCCCAAGCCTTATGGTCTTCCCACTCCGTGCCCGAGGACCTTGGAGAGCTTGCGGAGAAGCTGAAGGGAGCTCGGCGGCGCTTCCGGTTGTGGAAGATATCGGCCTGCCGACAAGGCGCTAGGGAGGCCTGGGCCATGGTGAAGACCCGTTTTACGAAGTCTGACCCAAACCACATGGCCGAGGTCGGACCAGTGGGGCCTAACGGGAAGGAGATCCCTGTAAGCTTAGTATACGGCCAAGTAGAGTTGGCCGCGAAGTATTCCCAGCAGGACTGTAAATTAGACAGCCTGTTAGATGGTATAGAAGAGGAATACAATCAGTCAGAATGACTGTGTAATTTTGAATTGACATGTGTAATGCCTTCTAGCCGGATTGTAGATCGTTTGTCGTTGCCGACCTTTTCGCTTCAACCTCGGGACCTGACGGTCCGGAGTGTGTCCTAATACCCTAGCGGTTATATAAGAACCGGGGTATGCGTGGAGACTAGGCGTAGGGGTCATCAGTGCTTTATCAGACAAGTGCCCAACTAGTTATGTTATATTACATGGTTAGTAAGAAACATCTTCCAGAGAGAATAGTTCCGTTAAGGGTTCCTTTTGCTGGGAGGCATGCCCTAAGGTGCATGTCCGGATTGCGTGAAGAGACGCAGAAAAAAAAAGGCATCTGGGGGCGCATAAAATGAGTAAAAAGATCATCTTTTATTTCACCGACCGAATATTCCCTTAAGAACGCTAGCTTTCGGCTTCACCCAGTCTGAGGTACACATCCGGCTGACCCGGCAGTAACAATCGCAGAGGTGCTCCCTTTACCGCCTAGCCGAACAATCGGGAACGTAGGGGTAAGCACAGGAGCCAAGCAACCCAGCTTGGCCAAAACTTAAGTCATATCGATGCATATAATGGTGAAGAAAAAAGGTACATGCGGAAGTTTGATGCATGTGTTGGGCGTGAAGCCCGTATAAATAAGCTTCTGTTAAAGAAGCCCCCAGGTTTAATGAGCGCGAGTGGCGCGTCACTAGATGAGCCTTTAAGGGCTATGAAAGAAAAAAAATGGGAAGGAGAGAAATGTAAGACAGAAAAATACAAAAAGGGATGGACAGAGGAAGGAGACGAACACAGAGTCCGGCGCTAGGCATAGAATCTTCGGAGACGGGTGGCGTTCCACGGGTTCGGCTCGAGTCGGTTGTTCGACGCATCTCGCAGGCGGTACGCCCCACCAGTCAGGACTTGGTCGATTATGAATGGACCTTCCCACTTGGGCTTGAGTTTGTCCTTTTTCTTATCTGGCAGGCGTAGAACTAGTTCGCCAACATTGTAATTTTTGGCTCGTACTTCTCTGCTTTGATATCTCCGGGCCTGCTGTTGATAAAATGCGGAACGGGCTTTTGCCACATCGCGCTCCTCCTCCAAGGCGTCCAAGTTGTCCTGCCGATCGAGCTCGGCTTCTCTTTCTTCATACATGCGCACTCTAGGTGAGTCATGAATTATGTCGCAGGCCAGAACTGCTTCTGCAGCGTACACCATAAAAAATGGTGTGTACCCGGTGGTGCGATTTGGCGTGGTCCGCAGCCCCCATAGCACGGAGTCGAGCTCCTCTACCCAGTGCGTGTTAGATTCCTTGAGGGACCGCACCAGTCTGGGTTTGATGCCGCTCATGATAAGACCATTTGCATGTTTGACCTGGCCGTTGGTTTGTGGGTGATAGATGGAAGAATAATCGAGCTTGATGCCCATGTTTTTGCACCAGAGTTTTACCTCGTCAGCAGTAAAATTTGTACCGTTGTCGGTTATGATGCTGTGGGGGACGCCATAACGGTGTACAACCCCGGATATGAAGTCTATCACAGGTCCGAATTCGGCCGTTTTAACAGGCTTGGCTTCTATCCATTTGGTGAACTTATCCACCATGACCAGTAAGTATTTTTTCCTATGGGTTCCACCTTTAAGGGGTCCGACCATGTCAAGCCCCCAGACCGCAAAAGGCCAGGTGATGGGTATAGTTTGGAGTGCGGTGGGTGGCATATGGCCTTGGTTGGCAAAAAGTTGGCAACCAGCGCATCGTTGGACTAGGTCCTAAGCGTCTGCTCGGGCCGTCGGCCAGTAAAAGCCTGTACGGAAAGCCTTGATAACGAGGGACCGATTGGCGGCGTGGTGACCACCGAGTCCAGCATGAATTTCAGCCAGGAGGTTCCGCCCTTCCTCTTCGGAGATGCACCTTTGAAGGACTCTGGTAGTGCTTTTCTTATAAACTTCTCCCTCATGGACTCTGTAGGCCTTAGATCGCTGCACTATGCAGCGGGCCTCTTTTTGGTCCTCCGGGAGATCCTGCCTAGTAAGGTAGGCTAGGAATGGTTCTGTCCACGGGGCGATAACCGCCATTATTACGTGGGCTGAAGGTGTAATTTCGTTGGCAGAGCCTCCAATTGTGTCAGATTGTTCGGCGTCGAGTGGTGCGGCTGGGTTCGGGCTGTTATTTGCGGGTTCCCCCTCCCATGCTACGGATGGCTTGAACAATCTTTCCAAAAAGACGTTGGGGGGGCTGCATCGCGTTTTGCTCCGATGCGTGCTAGGACGTCCGCCGCTTGATTGTTTTCTCGGGCTATATGGTGAAACTCCAGCCCTTCGAACCGAGCTGACATTTTTAGGACGGCGTCACGGTAAGCTGCCATTTTTGGGTCCTTGGCGTCGAAGTCTCCATTTATTTGGGATATCGCGAGGTTTGAATCCCCGCGTACCTCTAGGCGCTGGATACCCATGGATACTGCTATCTGGAGGCCATGTAGGAGGGCCTCATATTCGGCTGCATTGTTGGAATCCGTGTACATGATTTGGAGCACATATTGGACTGTGTCTCCTGTGGGGGACGTCAGGACGACGCCGGCCCCCAGTCCGGCCAACATTTTGGAGCCGTCGAAATACATAATCCAATTTGAATATGTGTCGTACTCTTTAGGGAGCTCGGCCTCCGTCCATTCTGCGACGAAGTCGGCCAAAACTTGCGATTTAATAGCTCGCCGTGGCTTATAGGTTATATCGAACGGGAGAAGCTCGATGGCCCATTTTGCAATCCGGCCCGTTGCATCGCGGTTGTTGATAATATCGTTTAGTGGCACTTCCGAGGCTACTGTTATGGAACACTCTTGAAAGTAGTGTCATAGCTTCCGGGATGCCATGAATACCGCGTATGCAATCTTTTGATAATGCGGGTACCGTGATTTGCATGGAGTGAGGACAGTGGACACATAGTAGACCGGCCTTTGAAGGGGGAATTTGTGTCCGTCCGTTTCCCGCTCGACAACGAGCACTGCGCTGACATCTTGGTGTGTTGCTGCAATGTACAATAACATTGGTTCGCCGGTGATTGGCGCGGCCAGGACTGGGTTTGTTGCCAATATGGCTTTTATTTCATCAAGTCCGGCCGTGGCGGCATCCGTCCACTCGAAGTGTTCGGTGCACCGAAGGAGGCGATAAAGGGGTAGTGCCTTTTCTCCCAAGTGGGAGATGAAGCGGCTTAAAGCCGCCACGCACCCGGTTAATTTTTGTATTTGTTTAAGGTCCTTTGGGACATCCAATTGTGACAAAGCTTGGATCTTGGCTGGGTTTGCTTCAATTCCTCTACCGGATACAATGAAGCCCAAGAGCCTTCCGGCTGGAACGCCGAAGACGCATTTTTCTGGGTTGAGCTTGATGTCATATTGTCGGAGGTTATCGAATGTAAGCCCCAAGTCGTTTACTAGGGATTCGACATGTCTTGATTTGACGACCACATCATCCACATACGCCTCCACTGTTTTGCCGATCTGGTTTGCCAGACATGTCTGGATCATGCGCTGATATGTTGCGCCGGCGTTTTTCAGCCCGAAGGGCATTGTGTTGAAGCAGAATGGGTCGTATGAGGTGTGATGAATGCTGTTGCAGCTTGGTCTGATTCTGCCATCTTGATTTGATGGTAACCGGAGTATGCGTCGAGGAAACACAACAAATCGTGTCCTGCGGTGGCATCGATAATTTGATCGATGCGGGGGAGGGGGAAGGGATCCTTTGGGCAAGCCTTGTTAAGGTCTTTAAAATTGACACACAGGTGCTAGGATTTGTCCTTCTTTGGTACCATCACCAGGTTTGCTAGCCAGTCCGGATGTTTTATGTCTCTGATGAATCCGGCCTCCAATAGCTTGGCTAGCTCCTCTCCCATAGCATGTCTCTTGGGTTCGGAAAAACGCCGAAGGGCTTGTTTGACAGGTTTAAATCCTTTTAGGATATTTAAGCTGTGTTCGGCCAGCCTGCGTGGGATCCCTGGCATGTCTGAAGGGTGCCAGGCGAAGATGTCCCAGTTCTCTCGTAGGAACTCTCGCAGTGCGGCGTCTACATCAGGGTTCAGTTGTGCCCCGATTGAAGCTGTTTTATTGGGGTCCGTTGGATGGACCTGGAATTTGACTATTTCGTCGGCTGGCTTGAAGGATGTGGATTTGGATCTCTTATCGAGTATCACACCATCCCTGTTAACCGTGGAGCACAGCGCAGTCAGTTCCTCGGCCGCTAAGGCTTCGGATAGCGCCTCAAGGGCTAATGCGGCCGTCTTGTTTTCGGCGCGGAGTGCTATGTCCGGATCACTAGCTAGAGTGATAATTCCATTCGGCCCGGGCATCTTAAGCTTCATGTACCCGTAATGGGGTATTGCTTGGAAGATTGTGAATGCTTCCCGCCCTAGTAAAGCGTGATATCTGCTCTTAAACGGGGCCACCTGAAACGTGACTTCTTCGGACCTGTAATTATCCGACGTGCCGAACACCACATCTAGTGTGATTTTTCCTGTGCAGCGCGCTTCTCGACTGGGGATTATTCCTCTAAAGGTTGTGCTGCTTCGCTCGACGCGGTTCCAGTCTATTTCCATTTTTTGAAGGGTTTCCTCATAAATGAGGTCCAGTCTGCTGCCTCCATCCATGAGCACCTTGGTGAGGCGAAAGCCGTCCACTATGGGACTGAGGACCAATGCGGCTGGTGCTCGGGCTGTTCGGAATCTAGGTTAATCACTTGCGTTGAAGGTAATGGCAGTGTCGCTCCATGGATTTATTGTTGCAACTTGATAGACTTCGGCGAGGCTGCGGAGTGTTCTTTTCCGCACATTGTATGATGCGAAAGTCTCGAAGACTGTGAGAACGGTACTGGTGTCCTTGGGCTGGCTTTCTGCAGCCTCCGGAATTAAGAGGTCCTCACCGATTTTGGCCACCTGCCGGAGTATCCAACATGCTCTAAGGCTGTGAGTTGGTGTGGCGTCCTCTGTACTGTGAATTCTACAGGGTCCATCAAGCCATCTTTCCAGTACGGTTCCATGCCCTGTAGAGGGTTTTGGCTTTTTGGTGTTTAGCCCGGGTGTCCTATGATGATGCACCCTCTTAGTTCGGACGGGATTACTATTCAAGGCCGGATTATCCCAAAAATTTATTTCGGTTTTCCAGGCGCTTTCCATCGCACAGTATTTTTGTACTATGGACGCCAAGTCAGCGAAGCGTGTGATATCACGACGACTTACGGCGTTAAGGATTCCCTTGTCCGTGCAATTACCGCAAAAAATTGAGATTGCGTCTTCCTCGCGGCAATCCTTTATCCTGTTCATAACCAGGAGGAATCTGGCCCAGTAATGATGTACTGTTTCCTCAGGCCTCTGCCTGATTTGGGAGAGATCGCTTATGATTGGGTGGGCGGGTGTCGTTGAATCTGAAACCTCACCCAATCCAAGATTCGAAGGCCGAAGAGTTTCCGAACTCTGAAGTTCAGATTCTTGGATGTTGTCCAGTGAATCTGGCCCGTTGCCTGATCCTAAGCTCAGGTCTTGAGTTATATCTCCCCCTCCGCGGGTATCCGGCTTGGAGGGGTCGGGAATTCGGACGTAGCTAGTCCTTAAAATAGATGAAAGGTCGCCGCACAGCGTCTCTACCACGGCAACGTGGTGGGTGACTTGGGGAGAGTTAATTTCTCTTAGATCGGGTTTAAGCCCAACCTGGTCGTAATCCGTAGCGACCCCCAGGGCGGCGATGCGATCCAAGAGCTCGTTTACGGAAGAGAGCTCCATTGGATCTAGCTTCTTGACGAGCTCCGAGCTGACGTGTAGGTTGCTTTTGATGACCCGAGAGGCCACCGTCGGTGCAACAGCCGAACAGGCGGTCATGAGGAAACCACCTAGCCGGAGGGTTTGGCTGACAGCCAAGGCTCCCTTAGCAACGGCGCCATCTTTAAAGACAGGAGGAGGCATCCTTCCTGATTGTGACGGCACAGAGGAACTCTCAATGAAAGCACCAATGTCGGTGTCAAAACCGGCGGATCTCGGGTAGGGGGTCCCGAACTGTGTGTCTAGGCCGGATGGTAACAGGAGGCAGGGAACATGATGTTTTACCCAGGTTCGGGCCCTCTTGATGGAGGTAAAACCCTACATCCTGCTTGATTAATATTGATGATATGGGTAGTACAAGAGTAGATCTACCACGAGATCAAGGACGCTAAACCCTAGAAGCTAGCCTACGGTATGATTGTTGTATATGGAGTTGATTGCCTACGGACTACAACCCTCCGGTTTATATAGACACCGGATAGGGTTAGGGTTACATAGAGTCGGTTACAATGGTAGGAGATCTTGAATATCCACATCGCCAAACTTGCCTTCCACGCCAAGGAAAGTCCCATCCGGACACGGGACGAAGTCTTCAATCTTGTATCTTCATAGTCCTGGAGTCCGGCTGAAGGTATAGTCCGGCTACCCGAACACCCCCTAATCTAGGACTCCCTCAGGTAATATTGGGCATTAAGGGCACATTAAAGTATGTGGCCACATTATTTCTGGTGGTCGGAATATTCGCCAGACGAGCAAAAACTGACTGTCAGAGTTGATCGCCGGAGACTCTGCCGGCGACTGATCGCGGACGCGATCCCCTAGCGACTCTAGTCCAAGATGCTTCTTCCTCACGATAGAAAAGTTGTTCTTCACGTAGCCAATTAGGTCCTCCAAAACCCCAAATATTGAAAACTAACTCAAAATCCTTTTCAACTACCCGGCCATGATTATAGATCTCAAAACCCACTGCTTTTGAGGCAACAGAGAACTTGAACGTTCTGTCCTTGAGGTGAAGCACACGAAAACCTTGAGGATAAACGCCAAAACATGCTTGCAACGTGATACTAACCGTGTGACAATCCAACCGAAAGCGAGCACGGCAGAAGGAAACCACCAAAGTGAACTCACGTTGACAAAAACCAGGCGAAAACACCACTGGATGACCAAACTTTTACATCATAGAGAGTTGAAAATCTTTACCTCGAGCAAAGTTGAGTGAAGGGGGATCCATGGCCATCGTAGCAACAACTCTTCCCACAAAGAAACCAGAGTTTGGTTGGTGGCTGCCACCCTCGGGGTGACAAGTGGCAGGAGGGTAGTGGCAACCGGCGGTAAGAAGGGTGGTCGCCGGGGCCGGAGTGGCCACCGGCGGTGGTTGCCTAGGGGGAGCCTAGGAGAGGGGGGAGCCTAGGAGAGGGTCAGCCATTGTTCGCTCTTTCTATGTACTCACACATGTATCATGATACATGTGTGTGTCTATGTATTCTTAAGCGTGCATATAGGAGTATGTTATATTGTTCAATTGGCGTTTAGTTAACTGCTTGGTTCATTTGTTGTGGCTTGGTTCACTTGTTGTGGTGTTTAGTTAACTGCTTGGTTCAATTCGGCAATGCGATGTTCAATTGTTGTGGTTGCATTCTATTATTGTATACCATGTGAGGAATAAATCGAATTTGACTGTACTAAATACATGAGAAACAAATACAATTGCTATATTTCCAAGTGGTTAAGCATGCTTGGTTTGGTTAATTGTCTGATCTTCTATTAGGAGTATGTTATATTGTGCAATGTGGTGCTCAGTTAACGTTTGGTTCATTTGTTGTGGTGTTTAGTTAACTGCTTGGTTCAATTTGGCAATGCGATGTTCAATTGCTATGGCTGCATTCTGTTATTGTATACCATGTGAGGAATAAATCAAATTTGGTTGCACTTAATACATGAGAAACATATACAAGTGCTATCTTTCCTAGTTCTTAATCATGTTTGGTTTGGATAAATGGGTTTTCCATGTGTCTTGAATTAGTCTGATGAATCTGCAATGTGCTTATTTATCATCAACATATTTTACTGATAGCATGTGAACCCTTACTTAACCTGATGACTAACTACCTTATATGTGTTGCAGGGAAACAATGGGAAGCACTAAGGTTTACAAGATGGTACTAACTATTATACCTTGCCTTTTTGTATTCCTTTGACCCATTTCCAATATAGAGAAGATATTTATGCACATCCTTGTTTTCAGGCTTCACTGATGATTACCTCTCAAACCACCTCTGTGGTCAGGAGGCGAGGAAAGTTTTCATACAACACCCACAGTTCAATATTGAAGTGTTCCTGGAGACGTAGAAGGATGGACAGTCAATCATCCACAGGCACTGGCCTAAAGTTGCAAAGACCTTCAACATGAATGAAGGCTCAATATTCTCCTTCCGCTTCAGCAGTTTCCAAGATGAGATGCATCTCTCTATGTACCGTCTATGATGCTAATTTCGAAAGGTTCAAGATGCTGCATGTGAAACTTGCTGCTGGTGCAGTTGTGTAATGGGGTAGCTGAGTGCTGAAGCTATATCATGTTATACTCTGATGTATTTCAGTTATGAAATCATGCTTCCTAAATATGGAAATGGAATATATTATGTGCTTAATATGAATGTCAATTAGATTAGTAAATGGATTATTAATATTAGGGCAATTAGCCCGCTAATTGGGTTTTCCTATTGCAAATGGTTAATGAGAAAACACCGTGGGCGATGACCTCAGGCAGCGCACACAGTTTCTAGGAATAAACCGTGTTGGATCAACGAACAATCACACATGACATTCTCTTCAAAACTGTTTGCGTCACACCACCTTGCGCAAACGTTTTCCTTGTAGTGACTGTGTGGGATGTATATACGAATGGAAACATTTAGTGGTGACTGACTGTGTGGGATGTACTTACGACTGGAAATGATTTCACATGTATAATTGTATTTTTTAGAACTATTGTACGTATTTCTGTATTTGAGTGCTTGCCGGTCGCACACGACCTCATTTTGCCGAGCGTGTGTGCCAGGAGGGCATATCCCCAACGGTTTATGGGTCGTATGGGAAGGACCCCCCTATCGCCCACACTCACTTGGCGACGGTTCCGAATGCCGTCGCGGAAAGGGGTTAAAACCGTTTGTTTAGGACCCACGCGTACCAGTGGTTCCTCTCTCTACCGCAACCACCCTTCTTGGGATTTACATCAGAGAACAGGGTCTTGGAGTCGGTGGCCATCTCATCCTTTGGCTGACTGTGAGTTGAGGGAATATCATCATCTTCTTCAGCAGATTCTGACTCAGATTTCTTCTTCGACACTTTTGGTGGCTTAGCTGATTTTCTTTCAGCCACCTTTGCTTTATCAGCCACATGCGGTAGCTGTGGTATTTCATCCTCAGACACAGACTGCTCTTCCGAACTATGAGCCATGACCACTCCTGAGAGAGAAAAAAACAAGGCAAGGGAAAATAGGAAAAGGTCACAAACATGCACAGAAGCAATTTTGACTCAAAACAGATAATTTTTGGAAGCAACAGATGAGTTCATGGCATAATTTATGGAAGATATCATCGAGAGAATTGCAATATGCCCTTGGACAGAATAACAACTTCTCTAATATTTCGATGTAAGACACATGAACCCTAGATCCAAACTGACTGGTATGAGGAGCAACTACAAACCGTACATGTCACAACCTAGTGAAGCCTAAAGATCTACCACAAGAAAATAAAGCAAGATAAATGGCATCAAGATGAACATCCCTAGAACTGAATAGGCACAGGGCTAGTTCCAGATCTGTACGCCCTAACTTGGCAGTACTGGTCATCTACAGCAGCGCGGGAGAGAAGAAACACTGCACTGGCGCGACCAACGGTGACGGGGCTTCACCGGATTTGCACATCAAGGCTCGACGACGACGCTACTTTGAGCTCGGGCTCGAGCGAAGAGAGAGGAGAGGAGAGGTACGAGGTCGAACAGAGAAAGAACTAAGGAGGAAGACGCCTGGAGTGGGGGTTTATATAGCCCGAGGTTGAAACCGCACCCTCCGATATCTACGGCCGAAAAGCACGGGACGTTCCACATTCAACGGACGAGATCATGATGGGGAGATCATGGGCATGTGTCAGTCGTTTCCTGCGAAAATCTCAGTAACTGAACAGAATGCCGAAGGGTTTGAGGAAGCGCAAGCACCAAAACAGATGAAATTTCGAAGTTGATTTCATTCGCGACCAAGGATGTTGGAGTGAAATCACCTTCAGATCAAGTTGCATGTTTATGACGAGAAAGAGCCGAGTAAAAACAGAAAAGAAACTGACTCAAAGCACGAAGCAAAACGAAGGAAAGCACAAAACACAAACACTCTAAACGAAAACACAGAGTTAAGCACCAACAATAATTGATCTCAGGGCTAATAATGGACGTGAGATATCCCTGAGAGAATTCCCTGCACGAGAGGATTAGTTCTTCTTCACAACCCACACTTGCGTGGGAGGTCTTCGACTGAGTAGGCGTATTCCTTCGGTGAGGCCCGTGAGACACCTGTGCACTTTGATGATAATCATATGAATATGCATTGAAGTTATTTCCAGATACATGAATGTAATGATTTGTAGAGGTACGCATGTACTCCTTCTAACACGGGTTAGGATGACAATCATTTGAGGAAGATACTAGAGTAGACTGAGAATGACAACCATTTCCTCATCGAGAGTTATCCTGCATAGTCAGGTTAGCAGTGACAGACAGATTTTCAATAGTGCACTTCTTTACCTAGATTTGCTTCTTGGGTGAACCTGTCCTGCATTTAGTTCCAACATATCGAGCGGAAACCTTATCATTTTGTTTTTTGAATATTTTGTAATTTGAGTCATCACACTTGTCAATATCAACATGAATGGGTGAAAGATAACCAGTTAAAGTTTCAGGTTCGAGAGTTTTACTCTTTGCACGAACCCAAGTCATTCGAGGATACTGCTTGAGAGTCTAATAGGATCCATCCACATTGAGTTTCTTTTTTAAACCTAATCCTTCCTTCTGAGGGTTTTTGTGCAGTATGGACTTCTAGAGCAGATCACATAGGGTTTGATGCCCTTTTAGGCTCCTTAGCATTCCACTCTTAAGTAAGCCCTTTAACCTGCAATTTTCTGTAGAAATAGCAGCAACATCCTTGGAAGACGTGTTAGTAGCACCAATTTTCAGTAGTAGCAATATTCTCAGTGACATTATTATAAGTCTCAGCATGAGAATCAGCATTGCTACATTTTAGGAATTTTAAGCATGGAGGTACAAAATCATCAGGAAGTCGAACAGATTGCTCGGCGAAGAGTGAAGCTTTCTCTAACACCAGCTCGTTATGAGATTCTTTCAGTGACACGAGTTCTTGATTCTTGTTTGGGAGTTCATCTGATAAACTCTCGTAGTCAATTGTAAGTGATTCATATCGATTGGTAAGATCATCAACGGTTGATGAAAAAGTAGCTTGCTCTTCGATCAACTTTTGATTTTTTTCCCCATCTCTTCGACCAGTAATCCTTCGGTTTTCCTGAGATTTCTCTCAAGCATTTCAAGTTCGTCATGTTGGGATTAAGCAATTTTGACCAGCTTGGCATAAGAAATATATTCAAGTGAATATTCGTTCGTGGATCTTTGGTGTTTTGCAGATATCTGATCCTTTGATGATTTTGCCATGAGACAGAAGGCGATTGGTTCATCATTGCTTGAATCATCATCATCAGTGCTTGACTCATAGGATTTCTTTGATGATTCAATGGCAACATATGCATTGCTTCTCCCAATCCTTCTGTTAAGCTCTTCTTCTTTAGAGTCTGATTTAGATGTGTCATTGATACGTCTCCAACATATCTACTTTTCCTAACACTTTTCCTCTTGTTTTGGACTCTAATTTGCATGATTTAAATGAAACTAACCCTGGACAGATGCTGTTTTCAGCAGAACTACCATGGTGTTGTTTTTGTGCAGAAATAAAAGTTCTCGGAATGGAAAGAAACTTTGCGAGGATTTTTTATACAATAAACAAGAATTTCTGGAGCCAAGATCCACCGGAGGGGGGCACCTAGGTGGGCACAACCCAGGAGGGCGCGCCCAGGTGGGTTGTTCCCACCTGGTGGCGCCGCAGACCCTGAAACCAACGCTATAAAATCCTATTTTTCCAGAAAAAATCAGGGAGAAAGAATTATCATGATCCACGAGACGGAGCCATCGTCACCTCCTGTTCTTCATCGGGAGGCCAGATTTGGAGTCCGTTTGGGGCTCCGGGGAGGGGGGTCTTTGTTCTTCGTCATCACCAACCCTTCTCCATCGCCAATTCATGATGCTCCCCACCGGGAGTGAGTAATTCCTTCGTAGGCTCGTTGGTCAGTGAGGAGTTGGATGAGATTCATCATGTAATCGAGTTAGTTCTGTTAGGGCTTGATCCCTAGTATCCACTATGTTCTAAGATTGATGTTGTTATGACTTTGCCATGCTTAATGCTTGTCACTTTGGGCCCGAGTGCCATGATTTCAGATCTAAATCGTTTATGTTATCACCATTATATCCCTGTTCTAGATCCGATCTTGCAAGTTATAGTCACCTACTACGTGTTATGATCCGGCAACCCCGGAGTGATAATAGTCGGGACCACTCCCGGTGATGACCGTAGTTTGTGGAGTTCATGTATTCATGCTTTGTTTCGGTTCTCTGTTAAAAGGGGGCCTTAATATCCTTTAGTTTCCAATAGGACCCCGCTGCCATGGGAGGGTAGGACAAAAGATGTCATGCAAGTTCTTTCCATAAGCATGTATGACTATTTACGGAATACGTGCCTACATTATATTGATGAACTGGAGCTAGTGCGATATCTCCCTAGGTTATAACTGTCTCATGATGAATATCATCCAACAAGTCACCGATCCAATGCCTACGACTTTATCTTATATTGATTTTGCTAAGTTACTACTGCTATCATTACTGTTGCACTTGCTACAAAACTATTGATATCACTGTTACCGTTACTATTACTGTTGTCACTATTATGAAAACTATCATATTACTTTGCTATTGATCACGTTGCTGCAGATAATTAATCTCTAGGTGTGGTTGAATTGACAACTCAGATGCTAATACCTTCAAATATTCTTTGGCTCCCCTTGTGTCGAACCTATAAATTTGGGTTGAATACTCTACCCTCGAAAGCTGTTGTGATCCCCTATACTTGTGGGTTATCAAGACCTTTTTCTGGCGCCGTTGTCAGGGAGCATAGCTATATTTGTTGAGTCACTTGGGATTATTATCATTTTATCACAATGAAGAATGTGAAGGATGCTATGACTAAGATTTTTTTTCCTCAAAGACGAGGGGAGGTAAGGAACTGCCATCTAGTTCTACTTTAGATTCACCTTCTATTATAAGCAAACTTGCAACACCACCACATGCTATTAATTCTGATATGTCACAAGTTATTGATGATGCTACTTCTGCTGTGGATAATGCTTATGATGATTCTAGTACCTTTCTTGATAATAAGATGTGCCACTTGGTGAATTTCTTGATAAACAAATTGCTAGAGTAATACAACATGATGTTGTTGAATCTGATGATGAGCTTGAAACTGAATCTCCTGAAACACCTGCTAGAACTAGCCTTCCTAGATACGAATTGCCTAAGGTACCGGAAGGTTATGTTATGAATGAGGAGACAACTAGAGATATTCTTGCTTGTAGGGATAGAGATGATCTATAGAGATATTATGCAAGTATAAAGAAAAATCTCTGAATGCTAGAATGCAATATGATCCTAAGTTTGCTACTTCACCTATCTTTATTGATGATAAGGATTATGAATTCTCTGTCGACCCAGAGTTAATTACTTTGGTTGAATCTAATCCTTTCCATGGTTATGAAACTGAAACTGTTGTGGTACATCTTACTAAGTTGAATGACATAGCCACCCTTTTTACTCATGATGAGAAAACTCGCTATTACTTTATTCTCAAATTATTTACATTCTCATTAAAGGGTGATGCTAAAGCTTGGTACAATACTCTTGCTCCTGGTTGTGTGCGTAGTCCCAGGATATGATCTATTACTTCTCTGAAAAATATTTTCTTGCTCATAAGAAACAAGATGCTTTATAAGAAATATTTAACTTTGTGCAAACTAAAGAAGAGAGCCTCCCACTAACTTGCGGGGGGCAGGGGCTTTGCCAGTTACTTAATGCTTTGCCTGATCATCCTTGTCGGTGTCAAAACCGGCGGATCTCGGGTAGGGGGTCCCGAATGGTGCATCTAGGCCGAATGGTAACAGGAGGCAGGGGACACAATGTTTTACCCAGGTTCGGGCCCTCTTGATGGAGGTAAAACCCTACGTCCTGCTTGATTGATATTGATGATATGGGTAGTACAAGAGTAGATCTACCACGAGATCAAAGAGGCTAAACCCTAGAAGCTAGCCTATGGTATGATTGTATGTTGTGGTTGTTGTCCTAGGACTAAAACCCTTCGGTTTATATAGACACCGGAGAGGGTTAGGGTTACACAAGGTCGGTTACAAAGGAGGAGATATCCATATCCGTATTGCCTAGCTTGCCTTCCACGCCAAGTAGAGTCCCATCCGGACACGAGACGAAGTCTTCAATCTTGTATCTTCATAGTCTAACAGTCCGGCCGAAGGATATAGTCCAGCTGTCTGGAGACCCCCTAATCCAGGACTCCCTCAGTAGCCCCCGAACCAGGCTTCAATGACGATGAGTCCGGCGCGCAGTATTGTCTTCGGCATTGCAGGGCGGGTTCCTTTCCAAATTCCATGTACCTGTCAAAATAGTGTCCGGCCTCTTGTGAATGTTGCACTCCTTGGCTTCCACGCCCAATAATGGCCACTTTCCATGTGTCGAGCGAATGTGAAGAGCCAGGGTGTTTTTACATTTACCCCCTAGCTGTGTGAGTGAGCTGCCTATTAAAAAGACGAGGATTCGGATCCAAATCACACCATCCTCCCTTGGCGAGCCTTCATCGGAGCGCATTCGACAGAGATCCATTCCATCATGGTCGGTCGACACAGCTCCTCCTCTCGCTCCCCTAGCCCCAAACCTGGAGATTGGGAGAGATGTTCCGTCCCGCACAGCAAATTAGTGATGCTTCAGACCAAGGGATTTCTTCCCCCACCGTACATGGTCCCGGTTCGAGCCGGGCTTGCCACCTATAATGGAGGAGAGCAAGCGGAGAGCCTTCCCAATCCCTCCAAGGGAGAGCGGGTATGCCTTGTCCCTTATTTGGTAAGAGGGCTCGGATTTCCAATTCATCCGTTTCTCCGGGGGCTCCTGGAGTTCTACGGCCTCCAGTTGCACAACCTTACGCCTGCCTCCATGCTGCATATCGCGGGATTCGTAGCCCTTTGCGAGTTGTTTTTGGGCTGTGAGGCTCATTTTGCTCTGTGGAAGAAGCTGTTCTACCTTGTGCCCCATTCTCAGAAGGGGTCAATATATCAAGTGGGCGGAGCCGAAGTGTGGCGTATTGCCGGGACCGGATACCTGTCCGGAACCCCAAAGAAGACATCCGAAAGACTGGCCTTCAGAATGGTTTTATATAGAAGACGTCCCCCTCCCGGATCCTATTAGAATCGGCCTTCCTGAGTTCGACAACACCCCTTTGAAGAAGCGCCGGAGCTGGCGTCCATGGAGCTCCCTGGAGGAAGATGACAGGGACGTTCTTTACCTGATGAGCCGGATAAGTTTTTTAGCTCGATCCGGATTGACCATGATCGAGGTCATGGCCATATGTATTATGGGGGGGGTGCAGCCGCTTCAATATAGAGGCCACCCCATGTGGGAGTTCAACGGGGAGGATGATGCCACCCGCCACGGCCGTAAAGGGCCGGGATCGATTGCTAATCTAATAAAGATCTTATCCACTTTGTACAAGGGAGAAGAGGAGGAATTCCTTCGTGTCAACCCGCAGGGCGGATTTTCTATGTACAATCCTCCGAGCTGGGTAAGCGGAGACTTTTTCTCGCCCATCCGTTTCGTATTCCCGTAGTTAAGTATTCAGTCTAGCGATTTCAACGCAGGAGCTGCGCCAGGCTGTAAGGGAGATAAACAACCCCCCTCCACAACCCGAGGACCCTGGACGGTCTCTTCACCCAGCCTCCCAGGAGGATCTGGACATATCTGTGGAGCTGATCGATGGGGTATTTTACCAATTGAGTAATGACAACGCTTTGGTGGCCATTACGGCCGATTCCCTGGGCTACTTCCAGCCTCACAGGTGAATGGGACCGAAGTCCCAGTATTTTGAAAAGGGATCCATCCTTGCGTGTTTTTGATTGCCGTATAACAGCCGTGTTTTGCAGGGGAGGTCCTCGAGGCGGAAGGCCGAGCCTGCGGCGACTAGCCAACAAGGGGCCGCGAGGCCAGGCAGGCTGAAAAGACCCGCAGTCCGGATTGAGACACCGGTGCAGCGGTACGGCGCGCTGTCTTTATTACAAGACGTTATTCTCAGAGGCATATTAACACCCATGCACTCTTTTCAGGAAAAAGAGCGCTCGCCGGACTATACCCGGAGAGGCTACTAATCGCGCCTTCACCAGCCCGGCTCCAAGGCCGGATTCGGAGGCGGGAATGAATACGAGGCGTGCACCGAGCGCTCCTCCGACAGAGGATGCGGATAAACTGTCCGCCACCAATTCCGAGGTGCAAAGTGCCATGAACCACAGGCGTCGCTGGACTGTTCTTCGTGACGCTTGTTTCTCCCAAGAGGCATTGGATGCCTTCAACTCGGGAGATGCGTACCTCCGTGCCACTCAAAATGGTCTAGCCAGAGCCACGGAGCAGTATGTAAAAGACATACGGGTGAGAAAATTTGGTGATTATATATATCAGTAGCCCCTGAGACTTGAAACAGTTAGAATAACTGATTTAAGGATCATTTGTTATGCAGGTTCTTACCGAAAAGAATACTCAACTGTCCCAGGAGCTGGAAGAGTGCAGAGCCCAACTTCAGGCCGCATTGGCCGCGGCGGGGGAGCCCAAAGAGACCCCCTCTGGTAATATATCCTTCGAATGATAAGTGTCATATAGGATGCAGCGTTTATGCAGATCTGACGATAAAATTGCAGATGACGCTGGAGTAAATCCGGATAAGTAACAGCTCCTATGCCAGCTGAAGGCCGGTGAGAGCGTGCTTACGAGGGTGAGGCAGGAGAAGAATGATCTCCTAGATGCCAACACCAAGCTAGGCATGGAACTAAAAGATGTTCGTGCCCAACTGTCGGACTCTGTTAAGGAGAATCGGCGGCTTCGACGTGGCATATTTAGTAAGTGCTTGAACGAACTTTGAAAAAGAGTTTGGCGAGGAAGCTGGCTGACAAAGTTATGTCTGTAGGTATGCTAACAGGTCGTCCTGCTGAGGAAATGCCCGGTTCAATGGGTGACCTTCTTCCCGAGCTCTCACAGCTGCACGAACGAGTTCGGCAGGTGATGCAAGGCGTCGCCCGGGCCTTGTGGCCATCCGTCTCCATACCCGAAGGCCTTGGAGAGCTTGCAGAAAAGCTGAAGGGAGCGTGGCGGCGCTTCCGATTATGGAAGATATCGGCCTGCCGTCAGGGCGCCAGGGAAGCCTGGGCAATGGTGAAGACACGGTACACGAAGGCTGACCCGAACCACATGGCCGAAGTCGGACCTGTGGGGCTCGATGGGAAGGAGATCCCTGTGAGCTTAGTGTACGGCCAAGTAGAATTGGCCGCGAAGTATTCCCAACAGGACTGTAGACTAGACAGCCTATTGGATGGTATTGAAGAGGAATTCAACCAGTCAAATTGACTATGTAATTTAAAGTGACATGTATAATGCCTTCTAGCCGGATTGTAGATCGTTTGTCGTGGCGGACCTTTTCGCTTCAACCTCGGGACCCGACGGTCCGGAGTGTATCCGAATACCCTCTCGGTTATGTAAGAACCGGGGCATGCGTGGAGACCAGGCGTAGGGGTCAGTAGTGCTTTATCAGACAAGTGTCCAACTAGTTATGTTATATTACATGGGTAGTAAGAAACATCTTCCAGGGAGAATAGTTCCGTTAAGGGTTCCTTTCCCTGGGTAAGCATGCCCTAAAGTGCATGTCCGGACTGCGATAAGAAGCGCAGGAAAAGCATCTAGGGGCAGATATGGATAACAAATAAAAGTCATCTTTTGTTCACCGACCGAATATTCCCTTAAGAACGCTAGCTTTCGGCTTCACCCAGTCTGAGGTACACATCCGGCTGACCCGGTGGTAACAATCGCAGAGGTGCTCCCCTTATGCCCTAGCCGAATTAACGGGAACGTAGGGCATAAATACAAGAGCCACGCAACCTTGCTTGGCCAAAACTTAAGTCATATTGATGCATATAATGGTGAAAAAAGGTACATGCGGAAGTATAACACATGTGTTGGGCGTGAGGCCCAGGTAAATGATTTAAGCTTCTGTGAAAGAAGCCCCCAGGTATGGAGAGTGCAGCTAGCGCATCTGTAATGTACAAGTGAGGCACAAGGTGACCCTTGAAGGCCTAGAGAAATAATAAGAAAAAGAAAGAAAGGGAAACAAGACAGATGATGCATATGCAGAAAATGGACAAAGGGAGGGGACTAACATAGAGTCCGGTGCTAGGCGTAGAATCTCCGAAGCCTGGCTGCGTTCCATGGGTTCGGCTCGAGACGACTAGTCGATGCATCCCGCAGTCGGTACGCTCCACCGGTCAGAACTTGGTCAATAATGAAGGGACCTTCCCATTTGGGCTCGAGCTTGTTCTTTTTCTCATCCGGCAGTCGTAGAACTAGTTCGCCAACGTTATAAGTTTTGGCTCGTACTTCTCTGCTTTGGTATCTGCGAGCCTGTTGCTGGTAAAATGCGGAACGGGCTTTGGCTACATCGTGCTCTTTCTCCAAGGTGTCCAGACTGTCCTGCCGATCGAGCTCGGCTTCTCTTTTTTCATACATGCGCACTCGAGGTGAGTCATGAATTATGTCACAGGGCAAGACTGCCTCTGCGCCGTACACCATAAAAACGGTGTATATCCGGTACTACGATTCGGCGTGGTCTGCAGCCCCCAGAGTACGGAGTCGAGCTCCTCTACCCAGTGCGTGTCAGACTCCGTTAAGGAATGCACTAATCTGGGTTTAATGCCGCTCATTATAAGACTGTTTGCTCGTTCGACTTGACGGTTGGTTTGTGGGTTATAGACTGAGGCATAATCGAGCTTGATGCCCATTTTGCTGCACCAGAGTTTTACCTCGTCGACCGTGAAGTTCGTGTCGTTATCAGTGATGATGCTGTGGGGGATGCCGTAACGGTGTACAACCCCGGATATGAAATCTATCACCGGTCCGGATTCGGCTGTTTTAACCGGTTTAGCCTATATCCATTTGGTGAATTTATCCACCATGACCAATAAGTATTTTTCTTGTGGGTTCCCCCTTTAAGGGGTCCAACCATGTGAAGCCCCCAGACCGCGAAGAGCCATGTAATGGGGATTGTTTGGAGGGCGGTGGGTGGCATGTGGCTTTGATTTGCAAAGAGCTGGCAACCGGCGCAACGTTGGACCAAGTCCTGTGCATCTGCCCGGGCCGTTGGCCAATAGAATCCTGTACGGAAGGCCTTGCTTACAAGAGCCCGGGCTGCAGCGTGATGACCACCGAGTCCGGGGTGAATTTCTGCCAAAAGGTTCCGCCCTTCCTCTTCGGAGATGCACCTTTGAAGGACTCCGGTAGTGCTTTTCTTGTACAATTTCACTCATGGACCCTGTAGGCCTTGGATCACCGCACTATGCAGCGTGCCTCATTTTGGTCTTCCGAAAGTTCCTGTCTAGTTAGGTAGGCTAGGAATGGTTCTGTCCACGGGGCAATAATGGCCATGATTGTGTCAGAGAGTTCGGTATCGGGTATTTTGGTCGGGTCCGGACTGTTGTTACCGGTGTCCCCTTCCCATGCTACGGATGGCTTGAAGAGCCTTTCCAGAAATATGTTGGGAGGGACTGCGTCGCATTTTGCGCCGATGCGGGCGAGGATATCCGCCGCCTGATTGTTTTCCCGAGCCACATGGTGAAATTCGAGCCCCCCAAACCGAGCTGACATTTTTAGGACGGCATTGCAATAAGCTGCCATTTTCGGATCCTTGGCATCAAAGTCTCCATTTATTTGGGATATCGCAAGGTTCGAATCCCCGCGCACCTCTAGGTGTTGAAATGCCCATGGATACTGCCATCCGGAGACCATGTAGAAGGGCCTCATATTCGGCTGCGTTTTTGGAGTCTGTATACATTATCTGTAGTACGTATTGAACTGTATCTCCTGTTGGGGACGTTAAAATGACGCCAGCCCCCAGACCAGCCAACATTTTGGATCCGTCGAAGTGCATGATCCAGTTTGAATATGTGCCGTACTCCTTAGGGAGTTCGGCTTCCGTCCACTCGGCGACGAAGTCAGCCAAAACTTGTGACTTAATAGCTCGCCATGGCTTGTAAGTTATGTCGAACGGGAGGAGCTCAATGGCCCATTTGGCAATCCGGCTCGTTGCGTCGCGGTCATTTATAATATTGTTAAGTGGTACTTCCGAGGCTATCGTTAGCGAACACTCTTGAAAGTAGTGTCGCAGCTTCCGGGATGCCATAAATACTGCGTACGCTATCTTTTGATAATGCGGGTACCGTGATTTGCATGGAGTAAGGACAGTGGACACATAGTAAACCGGATTTTGAAGGGGGAATTTGTGTCCGTCCACTTCTCGCTCTACGACGAGCACTGCGCTTACTACTTGATGAGTTGCCGCAATGTATAATAGCATTGGTTCACCAATGTTTGGCGCGGCCAGGACTGGGTTTGTTGCCAATATGGATTTTATTTCATTGAGTCCGGCTGTGGCGGCATCCGTCCACTCGAAGTGTTCGGTGCGCCGGAGGAGGCGATAAAGGGGTAATGCCTTTTCTCCCAAGCGGGAGATAAAGCGGCTTAGAGCCGCCACGCATCCGGTCAATTTTTGTATTTGTTTGAGGTCTGTTGGGGGAGCCAACTATGACAACGCTCAGATTTTGGCCAGATTAGCTTCAATACCTCTACTGGAGACAATGAATCCCAGGAGCTTTCCGGCTGGTATGCTGAAAACGCATTTTTCCGGATTGAGCTTGATGTCATATGTTCGAAAGTTATCGAATGTGAGCCTCAAGTCATCTACTAGAGATTCGACATGCTTGGTTTTGATGACCACGTCATCTACGTATGCCTCCACTGTTTTTTTGATCTGGTTTGCCAGACATGTCTGAATCATGCGCTGATATGTTGCGCAGGCGTTTTTGAGCCCGAAGGGCATTGTGTTGAAGCCGAATGGGCTGTATGGTGTGATGAATGCCGTTGCGGCTTGGTCTGGCTCTGCCATTTTGATTTGATGGTAGCCGGAGTATGTGTCGAGGAAACACAATGAATCGTGTCCTGCGATAGCGTCGATGATTTGATCGATGCGGGGGAGGGGGAAGGGACCCTTTGGGCAGGCCTTGTTAAGGTCCTTAAAATCGATGCACAAGCGCCAGGATTTGTCCTTCTTTGGTACCATCACCAGGTTTGCTAGCCAGTTCAGATGTTTTATGTCTCTGATGAATCCGGCCTCCAATAGCTTGGCTAGTTCCTCTCCCATGGCTTGTCTCTTAGGTTCGGAGAAACGCCGAAGAGCCTGCTTGACTGGCTTGAATCCTTTTAGGATATTTAGGCTGTGCTCGGCCAGCCTGCGTGGGATTCCTGGCATATCTGAAGGGTGTAGGCAAAAATGTCCCGGTTCTCGCGTAGGAACTCTCGCAGTGCAGCGTCGACATCAGGGTTTAATTGTGCCCCGATGGAAGCTGTTTTTGTAGGGTCCGTTGGATGGACTTGGAATTTGACTATTTCGTCCGCCGGTTTAAAGGAGGTGGACTTGGATCTTTTATCGAGTATCACGTCGTCCCTGTTCACCATGGAGCGCAGCGCAGTTAGTTCCTCGGCCGCTAGGGCTTCGGATAGTGCCTCGAGGGCCAGTGCAGCTGTCTTATTTTCGGCGCGGAGTGCTATGTCCGGATCACTAGCCAGAGTGATGATTCCGTTGGGCCCGGGCATTTTGAGCTTCATGTACCCGTAATGGGGTATGCCTTGGAAGATTGTAAACGCCTCCCGTCCTAATAGAGCGTGGTATCCGCTGCTGAACGGGGCCACTTGGAATGTAATTTCTTCGGACCTGTAATTATCCGGCGTGCCGAATACTACATCTAGTGTGATTATCCCAGCACAGCGTGCTTCCCGACTGGGGATGATTCCTCTAAAGGTTTTGCTACTTTGCTTAATGCGGCTCCAGTCTATTTCCATCTTTTGAAGAGTTTCCTCATAGATGAGGTTTAATCCGCTGCCGTCGTCCATGAGTACCTTGGTGAGTCGAAAGCCATCCACGATTGGACTGAGGACCAGTGCGGCTGGTACTCGGGCTTTTCGGAGTTTGGGTTCGTCACTGGCATTGAAGGTAATAGTCGTGTCACTCCAAGGATTTATTTCTGCTACGTGGCAAATTTCGGCCATGGTGCGGAGTGTTCGCTTGCGTCTATTATTTGACGCGAAGGTCTCAAAGACCGTTAACACCGTATTGTTGTCCACGGGATGGTGCTCTGTGGTATTTGGGAGGAGTAGATCCTCACCACTTTTGGCCACCTGCCGGAGTATCCAACATGCTCTAAGGCTGTGCGTTGGTATTGCATCCGTTGTACTATGAATTTTGCAGGGTCCGTTGAGCCATCCCTCCAGTACGGTTCCTTTCCCCGTAGAGGGCTTTTGCTTTTTGGTAGTTAACCCAGGTGTATTATGATAATGCACACTTTTATTTCGGACTGGGTTTGTATTCAGGGCCGGATTATCCCAAAATTTTATTTCGGTTTTCCAGGCGCTTTCCATCGCATAGTACTTTTGTACTATGGACACCAAGTCGGCAAAGCGTGTAATTTCGCGGCGACTTATGGCATTGAGGATTCCCTTGTCCGTGCAATTATTGCAGAAGAATGAAATTGCGTCTGCCTCGCGGCAGTCCTTTATCCTGTTCATGACTAGGAGGAATCTGGCCCAGTAATGGTGTACTGTTTCTTCGGGCTCTTGCCTAATTTGGGATAGATCGCTTATGTTTGGGTGGGTGGGTGGAATTGAACCCGAATCCTCACCCAATCTGAGACTCAGGGGCCAAGGAGTTTCCAAACTCGGAAGTTTGGATTCTTGGATGTTTTCCAATAAATCTGGCCCGCTGCCTGACTCTAGGTTCAGGTCTTGAGTGACGTCCTCCCCTCCGCGGGTATCCGGCTTGGAGGGATCGGGAATCCGGACATAGCTAGTCCTTAAGATAGATGAAGGGTTGCCGCATTGTTCCTCCACCACTGCAACGTGATGGGTGACCTGGGGAGAGTTGATCTCTCTTAGATCGGGTTTAGGCCCAATCTGATCGTAGTCTGTAGCGACTCCCAGGGCGGCGATGCGATCCAAGAGCTCATTCAGGGAAGAGAGCTCCATTGGATCTAACTGCTCGGTGAGTTCCGAGTTGACGTGAAGATTGCTTTCGATGACCCGAGAAGTCATCGTCGGCGCAGCGGTCGAACAGGCGGTCATAAGAAAACCACCTAGCCGGAGATTTTGGCCGATAGCCAAAGCTCCCTCAGCAACAGTGCCGTCTTTAAAGACGGGATGAGGCATCCTTCCTGATGGCGACGGCACAGCGGAACTCTCAATGAAAGCACCAATGTCGGTGTCAAAACCGGCGGATCTCAGGTAGGGGGTCCCGAACTATGCGTCTAGGCCGGATGGTAACAGGAGGCAGCGGACACAATCTTTTACCCAGGTTCGGGCCCTCTTGATGGAGGTAAAACCCCACGTCCTGCTTGATTGATATTGATGATATGGGTAGTACAAGAGTAGATCTACCACAAGATCAGAGAGGCTAAAGCCTAGAAGCTAGCCTATGGTATGATTGTATGTTGTGGTTGTTGTCCTACGGAGTAAAACCCTTCGGTTTATATAGACACCGGAGAGGGTTAGGGTTACACAAGGTCGGTTACAAAGGAGGAGATATCCATATCCGTATTGCCTAGCTTGCCTTCCACGCCAAGTAGAGTCCCATCCGGACACGAGACGAAGTCTTCAATCTTGTATCTTCATAGTCTAACAGTCCGGCCGAAGGATATAGTCCGGCTGTCCGGAGACCCCCTAATCTAGGACTCCCTCAATCCTCTTAATAAAAATGGAATACTTGATATCCTCTATAATGGACTAACCGATGCTTCTAGGGATTTCCTAGATAGTTGTGCTGGTTGTGCTTTTAGGGAGCGAACTGTTGGGAAAGTTGAAGAATTATTGAATAAATATTTGAAAAATTATGATGATTGGACTCTTCCTGAGCCACCGCCTAAATCCACTCTGAAGAAGAGAGGTATATTATATCTCAGTCCTGAAGATATGCAAGAGGCAAAGAAATCTATGAAGGAAGAAGGTATTAAAGCTGAGGATGTTAAAAAGTTACCTCCTATCGAAGAAATACATGGGTTAATACACCACCACTGCCTAAGGTGGTAGAGGTAAATTCTCTAATGAAGTTCAATGATAATGACAATCTTCACAATATGAACCCTAGACAATGCCTTTATCAGTTTGAAACTATATTAGCAAACAAGATCACTTCAATGCAAATGTTATGAAACAATTGAAATATAATTCTGATATGATTGCTCGCTTGAGTGACTTGTTATTTAGAATCTCAAATGATGTTAGAGGTGTTGGAAAGCATGCCTCCATGGTACAAACCCAGTTAGAACAAGTTGCTAAATCTCAAAGAGCATTGCTTCATGAAATGAATAATAGTATACATGACTTTGTTGTTAGAGTTGCAACTAGAGGACGTAAAATGACTCAGGAACCACTTTATCCTGAGGGACACCCAAAAAGAATTGAACAAGACTCACAAAGAAATAACACTAGTGCACCTAGTCCTTCTAAAAAGAAAAGGAAGAAGAAAATTGATAGGACTTTGCATGCTTCTAGTGAACCTAAAATAGAAAAAACCTCCTGATAATGATAATGAAACTTCTATCTCTGATGCTGAAACTCAGTCTGGTAATGAACATTCACCTAGTGATAATGAAAAAGATAATGCTGATGTTCATGAAGACTCTCAACCAAATAATAAAGAACCAGACAATGATGTTGAGATAGAACCACCTGTTGATCTTGATAACCCACAACCTAAGAATAAAAGGTATGATAAAAGAGACTTTATGGCTAGAAAACACGGTAAAGAAAGAGAACCGCGGGTTCAAAAGCCTATGCCTTTTCCACCTAAGTCAAAGAAAAAGAAAGATGATGAATAATTTGAACGCTTTGCTGAAATGCTGAGGCCAGTCTTTTTGCATACTCGGTTGACTGATATCCTGAAAATGCCTCCTTATGCAAAGTATATGAAAGACATCATCACTAATAAGAGAAAAATACTGGAAGCTGAAATCTTCACTATGCTTGCTAATTATACTTTTAAAGATGGAGTACCTTAAAAACTTGGAGATCCGGGAATACCAACTATACCTTGCTCCATCAAAAAGAATTATGTGAAAACTGCTTTGTGTGATTTAGGAGTTGGTGTTAGTGTTATGCCTTTCTCTTTGTATAAAAGACTTTATTTGAATAAAATCACACCTACTGAAATATCTTTGCAAATGGTTGATAAATCAACTACCATACCTATCGGTATTTGTGAGGATGTGCCCATTGTTGTTGCTAATGTTACTATTTTGACTGACTTTGTTATACTTGAGATGCCCGAGGACGACAACATGTCGATTATCCTTGGTATACCCTTCTTGAATACTGCAGGGGTTGTTATTGATTGCAATAATAGCAAGGTCACTTTTCATATGAATGGTAATGAGCATATGGTGCACTTTCCGAAGAAACAATTCTAAGTGAATGGTATTAATGTTATTGAAAAATCTCCGACAATCACTATTGGAAATATTCAAATACCTTTACCTACTGTCAAAAAGAAATATGAAATGCTTATTGTTGAGGACATTCATATCCCCATTTAGGTAACTTGGTGATTTACGATAGTTCTTCGGTTTCATGCTAATCAAAAGTGCTTGTTAATAAGACTTGATCAACCTTATTAATGGATCATTTTTTGGTGGTATGAAGTGAATTTAGTAAGCACTACCTTATGTCCCTACTTTTTGTTTTGTGTTTTTATTATTTAAATAAAATAAAATGCCATGTTTTGTCTGTTTTCTGAATTTCCCGTGCAATAAAAAATGACCCAAAAATAAAAGTTCTCAAAATGCTCTGAAAATTTAATACGATTTTTTCTGAATATTTCTAAATTTCTGGTGCAAATAACATCAGAGGGAGGTGCACCAGGTGGGCACAACCCACCTAGGCAGGCCAGGACCCCCAGGCGCGCCCTGGTGGGTTGTGGTCCCCACGTGGGCCCCCTCACTTATCCCTTCACACCATATCATCACTTACCTCCAGAAAAAAATTCTCCATTGCCCTCTCTCCCGTGTCCTTGCTCTCAAACCCGCGGATTTCGATCTCTTTGCTCGAAGCTCCGTTTCCGAAACTGTTTCGGGGGATTGTTGCTTGGTATGTGACTCCACTGTTTGTCCAATTAGTTTTTGTTTTAGTGGTTTATATTTTGAATAATTAGCTACTCTTGGTGTTGTTGTACATGAGCTTGCATGTTGAATTCTTAGAGCTCTAAGTAGTTTGAATGCTTGCTATGGCCTCTATGTATCCCTGTGAGTAGTTGGTATCATTCTCGTGAAGTAAATGAGAAGGGTGCATGTCTCAAAATATCATTTACCTCTGTTTTCAAACTTGAGCTCTGGCACCTCTGCAAATCACTGCTTCCCTCTGCGAAGGGACTATCTATTTACTTTTATGTCGTGTCATCACCTTCTAAAAAAGTGCCAGAACCTGAGAGCATTGTTGTCATGACTTATGCATTGTGTGTAGATAATGTTGGGTGCATCATGACTGGATCTTTTCTACCATGAATTATAATGTTTAGTCATTGCTTGGACTTTGGAGGTGCTCTGCATTTATGTTTTGCGGTCTCAGAAAGGGCTAGCGAGATACCACTATTGTCATATTATATCATGGTTGTTTTGACAACCTGTTGCCGTTTGAGATATTTTATTATTGCTCACTAGTTGTTATGTTATTGATATGAGTTAATATAATTTTTAAGAGTTATTTTCGGCATGGTTAGTTATAATGTTGGCTGAAAACCTGGGTGTTGTTTAAGCTTATTTATGCAAACAAGAGCAAAAGAGTTCGTTAAAGTTTTCTTTTTCACTTTCAGTTTATCAACTGAATTGCTTGAGGACAAGCAAAGGTTTAAGCTTAGGGGAGTTGATACGTCTCCAATGTATCTACTTTTCCTAATGTGTTTCCTCTTGTTTTGGACTCTAATTTGCATGATTTGAATGAAACTAACCCTGGACTGACGCTTTTTTCAGCAGAACTACCATGGTGTTGTTTTTGTGCAGAAATAAAAGTTTTCAGAATGGAACAAAACTTTGCAAGGATTATTTATACAATAAACAAGAATTTCTGGAGCCAAGATCCACTGGAGGGGGCACCTCGGTGGGCACAACCCACCAAGGCGCACCCCGCTCCTGGTGCGCCCAGGTGGGTTGTCCCCACATGGTGGCCCCGCAGACCCTGAAACCGACTATAAAATCCTATTTTTCAGAAGAAAAAAACCAGGGAGAAAGAATTATCATGATCCACGAGATGGAGCCGCCATCACCTCCTGTTCTTCATCGGGAGGCCAAATCTGGAGTCCGTTTGGGGCTCCGGAGAGGGGGGTCTTCGTTCTTCGTCATCACCAACCCTTCTCTATCGCCAATTCCATGATGCTCCCCACTGGGAGTGAGTAATTCCTTCGTAGGCTCGCTGGTCGGTGAGGAGTTGGATGAGATTCATCATGTAATCGAGTTAGTTTTGTTAGGGCTTGATCCCTACTATCCACTATGTTCTAAGATTGATGTTGCTATGACTTTGCCATGCTTAATGCTTGTCACTTTGGGCCCGGGTGCCATGATTTTAGATCTGAATCGTTTATGTTATCACCATTATATCCATGTTCTAGATTCGATCTTGCAAGTTATAGTCACCTACTATGTGTTATGATCCGGCAACCCCGGAATGACAATAGTCGGGGCCACTCCCGGTGATGACCGTAGTTTGAGGAGTTCATGTATTCACTGGGTATTAATGCTTTGTTCTGGTTCTCTATTAAAATGAGGCCTTAATATCCCTTAGTTTCCAATAGGACCCCGCTGCCACGGGAGGGTAGGACAAAAGATGCCATGCAAGTTCTTTCCATAAGCATGTATGACTATTTACAGAATACATGCCTACATTATATTGATGAACTGGAGCTAGTGTCGTATCTCCCTAGGTTATAACTATCTCATGATGAATATCATCCAACAAGTCACCGATCCAATGCCTACGAATTTATCTTATATTGATCTTGCTAAGTTACTACTGATATCGTTACTATTGCACTTGCTACAAAACTATTGCTATCACTGTTACCATTACTGTTATTGCTATCACTATTATCAAAACGATCATATTACTTTGCTACTGATCACATTGCTGCAGATAATTAATCTCCAGGTGTGGTTGAATTGATAACTCAGTTGCTAATACCTTCAAATATTCTTTGGCTCCCCTTGTGTCGAATCTATAAATTTGTGTTGAATACTCTACCCTCGAAAACTGTTGCGATCCCCTATACTTGTGGGTTATCAGTCATCTTCTGAATCAATTGTCATTTCGCACATGCTCTATCAGATGTGACACCTTTCTCATATTTGATTTGATGGTAGCTCTGGCTTTCACGTTAGTGACTGGTCTCGTTGGAGAAGATGACGAACATTTATTTGTCTTCGAGAGCTTAGTATGACGATTAACCACAGTGAATCCATTGTCGTGATGATATTTCCATCTTTTGCTCAGCATACTATCCCAGCCAGGACAGTCAGCTATGACATGAACGAATTGTTTGCACTTGAAGCACTTCATGTCTTTTGGAGGTAGTTGTCTTGACAAATTAGGCATGCCATGTTCATCATCATTCACAAGATACAAGTTCCGTCTTCTGAGATCACTTAGCCTTTGTGTGAGCATTTCCAATTCTCTTGTGATGGTGTGTTGATTCTCGACATCTCCTTCTTCATCCTGTGAGCTGCCATAGTGTGAGAGGATTTCATCTTCACCTTCTGAAGAAGATTCTTGATCCGCATTTTCCAATTCCATCCATGAATTGACATCAGTGTCATGACCTCCACATAGTGAAGCTCTTCATAATCTGGTCTTTGTTTGATTCCAGATACAATGGGATCGAAAGATTCATCAAGAGCGCTCAGAAGCTTGTTGACTACATCTCTATCGGTGATATCAGTCACTCCTTGCAGATGTAGTCTTTCAACAATGTTTTTCAATCGTTCAGTGAGTTCCATAGCACTTTCTTTATGAAGGCTTCTGAATCCAGTGAACATAGCACGAAGCATTTGAATGTGAGGATCTAATCGGGCAACAAAATCTTCATGAGCATTGTTGATAGCATCCCAAATTTGCTTTGCAGTATTGAGCCTCTGGAACTGAAAGAAAATGTATTTTGATAGACTGCTACAGATGATATCTTTTGCTTGAGCATCCAACTGTAGATTTGCTTTATCATCGGAAGTCAGATCATTTTGTTGCTGAATGGTGTAGTCATCTTCCACAATTTTCCACATATCATAGTTGATGGCTTGAATTCTCATTCTCATTCGTTCCTTCCCGTAGAGGTAGTCATTTCCATTGAAGATAGGAAACCGTTCAGAGTGCGAGGATCTACCTGCATACGACATACTCAAAACTCCAAGGATGTTAGACCTTTAATAAACAGAGGCAGAGAGTACCTGCTCTGATACCAATTGTTAGGATCGAGAGTATATCGACCAGAGGGGGTGAATGGGAGATTCAAAATTTCTTTTGAAAGTATTGAACCTTCTCCCAATCACAACAGTGGAATAGACGAGTGAAGGAAATGAACTGAATCAATCTTCTTCGTCAGAAGCATATTCTTCGATGAAAGCATTGATAATAGTATGAGCACAGGAAATGACAGGTTTACCTACTGTGAGAGTAATGCAGCATGCAAACAAATGCGGCAGAACAAGATACAACATGGAGCGCACAAAATATTATATTATGGAATGATTTCACAAACGAGCCGAGGAATATGATAGTGACAAATGAATACGAGCAATGGTAATGAAACAGGAAGAATACAGACATACACAACAAAGACAAAAGAATGAAATGATTAGATAAACTATCGGCACAGAGCACGAATAAAAACTGCTGATGGAATTGCAGTGAAAAAGAACGAACCAGTGGTGCTCGATGGCGACGATTAGATTTGGTAGACCAGTTCACCCTTCTGCCAAAGGGCTACGTCTGGTTGGAGGGGCTGTGACTTAACACGGAAGATAAACTCTCTTCACCCTATTCTCCTTCAACGCAGAGCTGGTCAGACTCGGGTTGATTTCACTCGTGGTAGATCCTTGTCAGAGATATCCAAACCTTCGGTCGACCTTCGTGAACCACAATCACTCTTGATTGCTAAAAACCAGGCTCGCTGAAGACAACAACTCTTCAACACTTGAGCCAAAACTTATCCGTCTAGAGAGTGCGCAGCTCTCAAGAGTAATAGGTACAAGAACTCTCATAACTACTGTGATGCTAAACGACTATCTAAGTTTGGGCTCTTGATTTTTCTCTCGGTGGATCTTAAACTCAAATCACTTGGAGAGGGATTGCTTAAATCAATCTTCTCAAAAATCTCAAGCGGAGCAGCCAACGGTCAATGTTAGAGCGGGTGGCTATTTATAGCCGCAACATTCTCAGATGGGAAATGACCAAATTAGACATCGGGTTCAGCCAATGGCTGAGAGACACAAGTCCAATGGTCGAATTTGAGCACAACGGTAACATTTCTTGCGGAACAAGTAATGCTAACTCCTCGGTCTGAGGCAAATCTCTCGTAGCAAATAAGATCACAATCTCTTGCTGGCAAGTATTTGCTCAGTGCACAAAGAGACTTCTCTCGCAACTTTCATAGGTTTTGGCTAAACATCACAACGGATCTAAGCATCATGAACCTATACCCCTCTTAATAGTACAGAGGTCCTATGACTTGAAAGAATGGAAAGAAGAACAAGAAAATGAATACCGCGTCTTCACTTTGTCTTCGACTTCCATCGCTGCAGTCAATTTCTTTGGACGACAGTGCCGAATCAAAAGCTTTGCTTCAGTAGTAAACTTTTGAGGGGTTGATTTCTTCACATCAATCTTCTCGACTATATGACTTCAACAAATATAGCTTGTTCTTCTCTGCAACGCAGATATACTTGGTGAAGTTCCTCGAACTCAGAACCGGATACAACATTCTCTTCAGTTGTGTATGGACTTTTTCTCTCTATATGCACTAACAAACAAATCAGTCCATACTTGTTTCTGTCAACAATCTCCAAAACACAGGGTAGGCAGATATTGCACCATCAACTTCCCTTCATTCAATAATCAACATCGGAACTGTGGGCATGCATGTTGACCCGTATATCCACATGAATGATATTCGACTATACCTTTGGTTATCATATGATATTACATTTGCTTCACGATACTTTACAAAACCCGAGGTGAGATATATCGGTATCCTCTTGAGTCATTCTCTTGCTCACTATACTGGTCTCCTCATTACCGGTTGTTCTTTTTCTCGTTGTCATGTTCTAGCATCTCTGTGATCAAGTCACCTGTGTCTGGCCAGACGATGATGGATGTCGTCACACCGAGAGGGCCCTAAGAATATCTTTGCATCATCGAGGAGCAAATCTCGGTCTCGAGCTATCTTAACCCTTGTCATACTTTCCGATGAACCTGTAAGTTATGATCACCATGTTACAGATGACATTGCAACAACCCCAAAGCACATCGTCTGGTATGAAGTGACCCTATACTCTCATGGTATAAGAAACTGAGCATACGTTAACTCTCCGTGTTAGAGACTATAGACTTGCGACGATGCCATCTCTTAGTATAACAAACAAGTTGGGTCAATTCAATATGATTGTTCTTCTAACATCATATTCTCAAAGTTGTCAGTATCCTTGTTACACTTAACTTATGCCCATGATCAGAAAAACATAACCATCATGCAACACTCAAAGTAGTCCTAGAGGCAAGACTAAGCATTAGATTTTACTATTTATATATAACTCTACACGTGCTTATGAGTTTTCCTTTGAATCATATATTCAAGAACCGTAGTAGTTATAGCATAGAGTATAAATATTTAATTATAAATGTAGAAATAAATAATACCATTATTATTGCCTCTAGGGCATATTTCCAATAATGAGTTTGATAAATTGGTGACATTTTTATCATATGTATGTTATCACAAATTTATCAACAAAAGGATGAGAACTATGTTTGATAGTGCTAACATTTGAGGAGGTGTTTTGACCACAGAACATGGCATCTTTTTTATCCCACTACATACATTTTTACTATGCATGTTGTGTTGATACTATATCGAACCACAACAAATTATTTGTATATATCATGGCAATTACTTCATACATACCATGGCAAAGAATGGGCAAAATTACTATATATGTCATGCAAAATTATGCTTTGTATATATTATAGGTTTTTATAGATTTTCCTTGTTTTGATTCTCAAAATAAACATCAAGAGAGGTGAGAGGTGGTGAGGGTGGGTGATGGCCAAAATTTTCACGGGTGAATCAATTGAGTAGTTTTGGCTGGTAGTTTTGCCCTTGGATCCATGGAGGCACAATGCAAGGGAGAAAGGAGCTTGTTGCTTCCTTTATTCTAAAAAATAAGGGCTCATTCGGTTTGGAGGAAATCAAAACGTAGGAACTAGGAGTAGTATAGGAATTTGATAGGATGGCACTTGCCATCCTAAGGAATTGAGTTGCCTCGTTCCTAAGCGTAAAACGAGCTTTGAGTGGATGTGTAGTTTCCTTCAAAAACACAGGAAATGAGTAGTATTCCTACAAAATTCTTGTACGCGTTTCCTACAAACCGAATGCATATATAGGAAGTTTTCCTCCGGAATCCTTGTTCCTATGTTTTTCCTACGAAAATCCTCCAAACCGAATGAGGCCTAAGTGCCTTGAGAGGTGAGGGTGGGGTTAATGCTATTTTTTAGGAACGAATGAGTAGAGTTCTTTTGGTTGGTAGTTTTGCCCTTGGATCCATGGAGGCATGATGGAGGGGAGGAACGAGCTCCTTGCTTTGAATTTTGGAGGCTGTTCTTGCCAATGAAGAAGGTGAGGAGAGGGAAGCGGGTGCCGGTGGGTAGTTCGCACGGGAGATCGAGGGGAGTGATCGTTTCAACATCAGGGTTGATCGTTGCAATCATGCACTAATAGGAAAAGGCTAATTAGTGGCGCACCTGTTTTGGCCATTAATGGCACACTACAGGTGCGCCACTATTACCACGTGATGTCTACTACACAACCTTCTCCTTGTAGACGTTGTTGGGCCTCCAAGTGCAGAGGTTTGTAGGACAGTAGCAAATTTCCCTCAAGTGGATGACCTAAGGTTTATCAATCCATAGGAGGCGTAGGATGAAGATGGTCTCTCTCAAGCAACCCTGCAACCAAATAACAAAGAGTCTCTTGTGTCCCCAACACACCCAATACAATGGTAAATTTTATAGGTGCACTAGTTCGGCGAAGAGATGGTGATACAAGTGGTATATGGATGGTAGATAAAGGTATTTGTAATCTGAAAATATAAAAACAGCAAGGTAACGAATGATAAAAGTGAGCGTAAACGGTATTGCAATGCTTGGAAATAAGGCCTAGGATTCATACTTTCGCTAGTGCAAGTTCCCTCAACAATAATAACATAATTGGATCATATAACTATCCCTCAACATGCAACAAAGAGTCACTCCAAAGTCACTAATAGCGGAGAACAAACGAAGAGATTATGGTAGGGTACGAAACCACCTCAAAGTTATTCTTTCCAATCAATCCGTTCGGCTATTCCTATAAGTGTCACAAACAGCCCTAGAGTTCGTACTAGAATAACACCTTAAGACAAAAATCAACCAAAACCCTAATGTCACCTAGATACTCCAATGTCACCTCAAGTATCCGTGGGCATGATTATATGATATGCATCACACAATCTCAGATTCATCTATTCAACCAACACAAAGGACCTCAAAGAGTGCCCCAAAGTTTCTACCGGAGAATCACGACGAAAACATGTGCCAACCCCTATGGGCGGAACCCGCAAGTTGATCACCAAAACATACATGAAGTGAATCACGTGGTATCCCATTGTCACCACAGATACACACAGCAAGACATACATCAAGTGTTCTCAAATCTTTAAAGACTCAATCCGATAAGATAACTTCAAAGGGGAAACTCAATCCATTACAAGAGAGTAGAGGGGGGATAAAACATCATACGATCCAAATATAATAGCAAAGCTCGCGATACATCAAGATCGTATCACCTCAAGAACACGAGAGAGAGAGAGAGAGATCAAACACATAGCTACTGGTACATACCCTCAGCCCCGAGGGAGAACTACTCCCTCCTCGTCATGGAGAGCACCGGGATGATGAAGATGGCCACCGGAGAGGGATTGCCCCCTCCGGCAGGGTGCCGGAACGGGTCTAGATTGGTTTTCGGTGGCTACGGAGGCTTCTGGCGGCGGAACTCCTGATCTATTGTGCTCCCGGATGTTTTTAGGGTATATGGAGATATATAGGCGGAAGAAGTACGTCAAGGGGGCCACGAGGGGCCCACGAGGGCGGAGGGCGCGTCCAGGGGGTGGGCGCGCCCCCTTACCTCGTGGCCTCCTCGAAGCGTCCCTTACGTGCACTTCAAGTCTTCTGGGCTTCTTTCCTTCCAAAAATGGGTTCCGTGAAGTTTCAGGTCAGTTGGACTCCGCTTGGTTTTCCTTTTCTTCGAAACCCAAAAACAAGGTAAAAACAGAAACTGGCACTGGGCTCTGGGTTAATATGTTAGTCCCAAAAATGATATAAAAGTGTATAATAAAGCCCATAAACATCCAAAACAGTAGATATGTAGCATGGAGCAATAAAAAATTATAGATACGTTGGAGAAGTATCAGCATCCCCAAGATTAATTCCTACTCGTCCTCGAGTAGGTAAATGATAAAAACAGAATTTTTGATGTGGAGTGCTACTTGGCATAACTTCAATGTAATTCTTCTTAATTGTGGCATGAATATTCAGATCCGAAAGATTCAAGACAAAAGTTCATATTGACATAAAAATGATAATACTTCAAGCATACTAACTAAGCAATTATGTCTTCTCAAAATAACATGGCCAAAGAAAGTTCATCCCTACAAAATCATATAGTTTAGTCATGCTCCATTTTCGTCACACAAGAATGCTCTCATCATGCACAACCCCGATGACAAGCCAAGCAATTGTTTCATACTTTAGTAATCTCAAACCGATAAACCTTCACGCAATACATGAGCACAAGCCATGGATATAGCACTATGGGTGGAATAGAATATGATGATGGGGGTTATGTGGAGAAGACAAAAAAGGAGAAAGTATCACATCAACGAGGCTAATCAATGAGCTACGAAGATGCCCATCGATTGATGTTAATGCAAGGAGTAGGGATTGCCATGCAACGGATGCACTAGAGCTATAAATATATGAAAGCTCAACAAAATAAACTAAGTGGGTGTGCATCCAACTTGCTTGCTCATGAAGACCTAGGGCACTTGAGGAGGCCCGTTGTTGGAATATACAAGCCAAGTTCTATAATGAAAAATTCCCACTATTATATGAAAGTGACAAAACAAGAGACTCTCTATCATGAAGATTATGGTGCTACTTTGAAGCACAAGTGTGGCAAAGGGTAGTAGCATTGTCCCTTCTCTCTTTTTCTCTTATTTGTTTTGGGCCTTCTCTTTTTATGGTCTTTCTCTCTTTTTTTGGGCCTTCTCTTTTTTTATGGCCTTTCTCTTTTTTTGGGCCTTCTCTTTTTTTTTATTCCTCACTTGGGACAATGCTCTAGAAAATGATGATCATCACACTTCTATTTATTTACAACTCAATGATTACAACTCGATACTAGAACAAAGTATGACTCTATATGAATGCCTCCGGCGGTGTACTGGAATTGCGATGAATCAAGTGTGACATGTATGAAAAATTATGAACGGTGGCTTTGCCACAAATACGATGTCAACTACATGATCATGCAAAGCAATATGAAAATGATGGTGCATGTCATAATAAACGGAACGGTGGGAAGTTGCATGGCAATATATCTCGGAATGGCTATGGAAATGCCATAATAGGTAGGTATGGTGGCTGTTTTGAGGAAGATATAAGGAGGTTTATGTGTGATAGAGCGTATCATATCATGGGGTTTGGATGCACCGGCGAAGTTTGCACCAACTCTCAATGTGAGAAAGGGCAATGCACGGTACCGAAGAGGCTAGCAAGGATGGAAGGGTGAGAGTGTGTATAATCCATGGACTCAGCATTAGTCATAAAGAACTCACATACTTATTGCAAAAATCTACAAGTCATCAAAAACCTCGGCACTACGCGCATGCTCCTAGGGGGATAGATTGGTAGGAAAAGACCATCGCTCGTCCCCGACCGACACTCATAAGGAGGACAATCAAATAACACCTCATGTTTCAAATTTGTTACACAACATTTACCATATGTGCATGCTACGGGACTTGCAAACTTCAACACAAGTATTCCTCAAATTCACAACTACTCAACTAGCACGACTTTGATATTATTACCTCCATATCTCAAAACAATCATCAAGCATCAAACTTCTCTTAGTATTCAATACACTCATAAGAAAGAATTTTTTTACTAATCTTGAATACCTAGCATATTAGGATTATTAAGCAAACTACCATGCTATTTAAGACTCAAAATAATCTAAGTTAAGCATGAGAGATCAATAGTTTCTATAAAACAAAACCACCACCGTGCTCTAAAAAGATATAAGTGAAGCACTAGAGCAAATGACAAACTACTCCGAAAGATATAAGTGAAGATCAATGAGTAGTCGAATAATTATGCAACTATGTGAAGACTCTCTAACATTTAATAATTTCAGATCTTGGTATTTTATTCAAACAGCAAGCAAAACAAAATAAAATAACATCTAAGAATATCAAACATCATGTGAAGAAGCAAAAACTTAGGATCAACCGATACTAACCGATAGTTGTTGAAGAAGAAAGGTGGAATGCCAACCGGGCATCCCCAAGCTTAGACGCTTGAGACTTCTTGAAATATTATCTTGGGGTGCCTTGGGCATCACCAAGCTTGAGCTTTTGTGTCTCCTTAATTCCTCTCATATCACGGTCTCCCTAAATCTCAAAAGCTTCATCCACACAAAACTCAACAATGACTCATGAGATAAGTTAGTATAAACCATTGCCAAAACCTTATCATAATCTACTGTAGAAAATCACTAAAATTATTATTCAACATTTAATACTAAATGCCTCTGCATATTTAATAGTCATATCCTTAAATAGAATCATTAAAGAAGCAAACAATGCAAACATAACAGCAATCTGCCTAAACAGGACAGTCTGTAAAGAATGCAGCAACATCCATACTTCCCTAGCTCCAAAAATTATGAAAGAAAATTACCACTGTAGTAAATTTATCAGAGCTTAATATGCAAAAGGTTTCAACATTTTATCACATTCTGACTTTTCTAGGGAATTATTGCAACAGCGGTAAACTTTATGTTTTCAAACAGCAACATGTGGACTTCTAAAATAGGCATAGTAAAGGCTATCAATGCCACTTCTATTGAAATAAAAGATTCAAAACATTGTTCTAAATAACAGCAAGAAAATACTAACAAAATAAATTGACGCTCCAAGCAAAACACATATCATGTGGTGAATAAAAATATAGCTCCAAGTAAAGTTACCGATGAACGAAGACGAAAGAGGGGATGCCTTCCGAGCCATCCCCAAGCTTAGGCTTTTGGTTGTCCTTGAATATTACCTTGGGGTGCCTTGGACATCCCCAAGCTTGGGCTATTGCCACTCCTTATTCTATAGTCCATCGAATCTTTACCCAAAGCTTGAAAACTTCACAACACAAAACTTAACAGAAAACTCGTAAGCTCCGTTAGTATAATAAAGCAAATCACCATCATAAGGTACTGTAGTGAACTCATTCTTTATTTATATTGGTGTTAAACCTACTGTATTCCAACTTCTCTATGGTTTATAAACTCTTTTACTAGCCATAAATTCATTAAAATAAGCAAACAACACACAAAAAATAGAATCTGTCAAAAACAGAACAGTCTATAATAATCTGGATCAAACGTATACTTATGGAACTCATAAAATTCTCAAATAAATTGCTGGACCTGAGAAATTTATCTATTAATCATCTTAAAAAAGAATTAACTAAATATCACTCTCCAAATAAAAATGGAAGCAATTCTCGTGAGCGCTAAAGTTTATGTTTTTTACAGCATGATCAACAAGACTTTCCCCAAGTCTTTCCAACGGTTCTACTTGGCACAAACACTAATTAAAACATAAAAACTCAATCATAACAGAGGCTAGATAAATTATTTATTACTAAACAGGAGCAAAAAGCAAGGAATAAAAATAAAGTTGGGTTGCCTCCCAACAAGCGCTATCGTTTAACGCCCCTAGCTAGGCATGATGATTTCAATGATGCTCACATAAAAGATAAGAATTGAAACATAAAGAGAGCATCATGAAGAATATGACTAGCACATTTAAGCCTAACCCACTTCCTATGCATAGGGATTTTGTGAGCAAACAACTTATGGGCACAATAGTCAACTAGCATAGGAGGGCAAAACAAGCATAACTTCAAAACTTTAAGCACATAGAGAGGAAACTTGATATTATTGCAATTCCTACAAGTATGTATTCCTCCCTCATAATAATTTTCAGTAGCATCATGAATGAATTCAGCAATATAACCAGCACCTAAAGCATTCTTTTCATGATCTATAAGCATAGAAATTTTATTACTCTCCACACAAGCGAAATTCTTCTCATTAATAGTAGTGGGAGCAAACTCAACAAAGTAACTATCATGGGATTGAAAATTGAAATCAAGATGACAAGTTTCATTGTTATTATTATTCTTTAAAGCATACATGTCATCACAATAATCATCATAGATAGGAGGCATGCTTTCATCATAATAAATTTGCTCATGAAAACTTGGGGAACAAAAAATATCATCTTCATCAAACATAGCTTTCCCAAGCTTGTGGCTTTGCATATCATTAGCATCATGGATATTCAAGGAATTCATACTAACAACATTGCAATCATGCTCGTCATTCAAATATTTAGTGCCAAACATTTTATAGAATTCTTCTTCTAGCACTTGAGCACAATTATCCTTTCCATCATCCTCACGAAAGATATTAAAAAGGTGAAGCGTATGAGACAAACTCAATTCCATTTTTATATAGTTTTATTTTATAAATTAAATTGTTGATAAAAACAAGAAACTAAAAGACTCGATTGCAAGATCTAAAGATATACCTTCAAGCGCTAACCTCCCCGGCAACGGCGCCAGAAAAGAGCTTGATGTCTACTACACAACCTTCTCCTTGTAGACGTTTTTGGGCCTCCAAGTGCAGAGGTTTGTAGGACAGTAGCAAATTTCCCTCAAGTGGATGACCTAAGGTTCATCAATCCGTAGGAGGCGTAGGATGAAGATGGTCTCTCTCAAGCAACCCTGCAACCAGATAACAAAGAGTCTCTTGTGTCCCCAACACACCCAATACAATGGTAAATTGTATAGGTGCACTAGTTCGGCGAAGAGATGGTGATATAAGTGGTATATGGATGGTAGATAAAGGTATTTGTAATCTGAAAATATAAAAACAGCAAGGTAACGAATGATAAAAGTGAGCGTAAACGGTATTGCAATGCTTGGAAATAAGGCCTAGGGTTCATACTTTCGCTAGTGCAAATTCCCTCAACAATAATAACATAATTGGATCATATAACTATCCCTCAACATGCAACAAAGAGTCACTCCAAAGTCACTAATAGCGGAGAACAAACGAAGAGATTATGGTAGGGTACGAAACCACCTCAAAGTTATTCTTTCCAATCAATCCGTTCGGCTATTCCTATAAGTGTCACAAACAGCCCTAGAGTTCGTACTAGAATAACACCTTAAGACAAAAATCAACCAAAACCCTAATGTCACCTAGATACTCCAATGTCACCTCAAGTATCCGTGGGCATGATTATATGATATGCATCACACAATCTCAGATTCATCTATTCAACCAACACAAAGGACCTCAAAGAGTGCCCCAAAGTTTCTACCGGAGAATCACGACGAAAACATGTGCCAACCCCTATGGGCGGAACCCGCAAGTTGATCACCAAAACATACATGAAGTGAATCACGTGGTATCCCATTGTCACCACAGATACACACAGCAAGACATACATCAAGTGTTCTCAAATCTTTAAAGACTCAATCCGATAAGATAACTTCAAAGGGGAAACTCAATCCATTACAAGAGAGTAGAGGGGGGATAAAACATCATACGATCCAAATATAATAGCAAAGCTCGCGATACATCAATATCGTATCACCTCAAGAACACGAGAGAGAGAGAGAGAGAGAGAGATCAAACACATAGCTAGTGGTACATACCCTCAGCCCCGAGGGAGAACTACTCCCTCCTCGTCATGGAGAGCACCGGGATGATGAAGATGGCCACCGGAGAGGGATTCCCCCCTCCGGCAGGGTGCCGGAACGGGTCTAGATTGGTTTTCGATGGCTACGGAGGCTTCTGGCGGCGGAACTCCTGATCTATTGTGCCCCCGGATGTTTTTAGGGTATATGGAGATATATAGGCGGAAGAAGTACGTCAGGGGGGCCACGAGGGTGGAAGGCGCGCCCCCTTACCTCGTGGCCTCCTCGAAGCGTCCCTTACGTGCACTTCAAGTCTTCTGGGCTTCTTTCCTTCCAAAAATGGGTTCCGTGAAGTTTCAGGTCAGTTGGACTCCGCTTGGTTTTCCTTTTCTTCGAAACCCAAAAACAAGGTAAAAACAGAAACTGGCAATGGGCTCTGGGTTAATAGGTTAGTCCCAAAAATGATATAAAAGTGTATAATAAAGCCCATAAACATCCAAAACAGTAGACAATATAGCATGGAGCAATCAAAAATTATAGATACGTTGGAGACGTATCACCACGCCACTAGTAACAAATACTAATGGCGCACCTCTGTAGGTAACAGTGGCGCATGTAGTGCGCCATTACTATTGCTACAGGTGCGCCACTGGTAACTTTTTTTGAATTTTTTTTATTTTTTTTCTGAATTTTGAAGGCGGGAAAATAGTAATGGCGCACTGTCTAACCCCCATCGTGCGCCATTGCTATTTTTGAATTTTGAATTTGGATCTGGATCGCGATTTTTTTTGCTTGTTTTTTGCATGATATTTTTTCAAATTTTGTTCTCGTCTTTGGATCTTGTACGTTCTTTTGTCGGAGAGGAGTTCACCGGAGAGGAGGAGGGGGTCACCGGAGAGGAGCTCGCCTACATCGCCGGAGAGGAGGAGGAGGTCGCCGGAGAGGAGGGAGGAGAAACCATGAGGGGAGGGGAGGAGAGGAGGGAGGAGGAGCTCACCGGAGAGGAGGGAGAAGAAACCGCGAGGGGGAGGAGAGGAGAGGAGGGAGGAGGAGGTCGCCGGAGAGGAGGAGGAGGAGATCGCCGGAGAGGAGGAGAGGAGTATGGTGGAGGAGAGGAGGGGAGATGGAGTAGAGGAGAGGAGGAGATTAAGTGGAGGAGAGGAGGAGATGGAGTGGAGGAGAGGTGGAGTGGAGGAGAGCAATGAAGAGGTAAGGAGGAGAGGACCCCGCCCAGCCATATATACGGCATAGTAATGGCGCACCGTGGGCAGGTGCGCCATTACTAACTTTTTTTATTTGTTTTATTTATTTTCAATTTTGAAGGCGGGAAAATAGTAATGGCGCACCTTGGGCAGGTGATCCATTACTAACTTTTTTTATTTTTTTGATATAATTTGAATTTTGAAGGCGGGAAGATAGTAATGGCGCACCATGGGCAGGTGCGCCATTACTGAGTTTGATTTTTTTTAATTTTTTTGCCTCTCTAGATCTTAAAAGCCCCGTAACTTTTTTTCTGTTAGGTTTTTGGGGATTCTGAAAATCTTGAACGGGCTTCCCCCGATTCAATTCGGATGTAATTTTTTGAGTAGGTGATTGTTCATATAAAAAAAATTCATCGAAGTTCATATGCAAAAGTTATGCCCATTTTACAAATTCTCGAGAGATTTTGCAAAAAAATCGAAAATTCATGTTTGTAAATTTTGCTAACAACTAGACCACATATCACATGGGAATCTTATTTTCTTTTATGTTTTTTGACATTTCTATCATTTTTTTATATTTTTTTGAAACTTAAAAGGCGGTCGGGGTGCATTTGGTGAATTTTTTGTAAGGCTCAGATAGTAATGGCGCATCATGGACAGTGCGCCATTACTAGTTTGAACTAGTAACGGCGCATTATACCCTGGCGCGCCATTACTAGTTTTGAAAAAAAAGTAACTTTTTTTTGTTAGTACTGGCGCACACAGTTTGTGGTGCGCCATTACTAGTTAAAACTAGTAATAGCGCACTTTGTCTTGATGCGCCATTAATAATTTTTAAAAAATAATAAAAAATTGTTAGTAATGGCACACCGTGTGTGGTGCGCCATTAGTAATGAGGACACTAATGGCGCACATGTATATGGTGCGCCACTGCTATTGCTATATAGCAGTGGCGCACCACATACATGGTGCGCCATTAATGTCCATATTAGTTATAGCCCTTTTCCTAATAGTGATGTACCCTGGCGAGCGTATCCGGTACCCGGTGGAGGCGTCTGCTCGCTAGTGACGCCCATCTTGACTCACGAAAAAAATTCCATTAGCAATATTATTATGAAAAGTCGTCTGCTAAATATAGGATAGTCTAAAGACGGATGAGTCAACAACATGACTCTCCTTCGTAGTTTCAGGATGAGGCTTAATGATTACTAAATTTTTTGTAGTCTTTTTAAAAAGATAAGATGATGCCGTGAATTTCAGTCCGATAAACCTTCTGACTTCCTAGGAGGCAGGAGTGACTAAGTGTGGAATGAACTTGGGAATGTTTCTATTATTTGGTGAATAAAAGTTGGCAAAAGTCAAAAGTCACTTAATGTGCTACCATTGTAGAATTACTCCGTGGCTGGCAACGTTTTTCCTCAGAGAGGACTAGATTACCAGCCGCGAAAACAATTGTGAAGTTGACAGCAAAGGTTGAAAATTGTTAATTGTTTTTGAGATAGCTCACCGCCCATGTTGAATGGTAGCAAACATTGAAAATTATCCTGACCCATTTCGCTCATCCAGCTTTCACCTCTTTCTTCCCCCGCCGACTATCAATCAAGAAGTACCACATGGTTGACAGGAATGACAAAGAAACTCAAAAACTTGTAACAAGAAAACCCCAAAATTTTTAAATTTCCCGACAAACACCACTCCACATGCGTTGACGCTGCAGTGGGTATGGAGGGAGTGGGTGATTCACCAGTGGAGTCGCCGATCCTTACCTGACTGGTCCCAGCGGCGAAACTACCAAAACACCGTCGGGAAAATTCAAGCGCGGCAAGGCGGGGTGGTCACCAGCCCACCACCGCGGCTTCGCTCTGCCTCTGCGCGTCTGCCGCCCCAGTCCCACGACCGCCCCTAGGAAGGAAGGGGGCAAAACCGGGATTCGTGGACTTCTCGAGGGCAGTCTCGCTTCTTAGTTTACTATACGAAGACGACGACGGTCTTCGCCCGGTAAACGCCATCGCCCAGCGGCCCAACGCGCAGGGCCCGGGCCGGCCGGCTCCGCCGCTCGATGATCGGCGCGGCCGGACACGTAGCGAGACAGCTCGCGGATAGTACGCCACTTCGTTTCTCTTGACCCGTCGGAGTCGGACGGTGTGACCCATGCGAGTGAGTCGGCGTGTGAAGCCATGGCCGTGTTTGAAAACGATGGCGGGTGGGAGGAGACGCAGACGCCCCTGACGCGCAGCGGTTGGTGCGCGCCTGCCGGTTTCGGAAGCGTTCGAAATTTGAAACGCCGAGCCACAGGTTTGTTAGCGCACGCGCCTCTCGTGCCCGCCGAGATACGTAAGGTGCGGAGTACGTTTCTGTGCGCGCTGCTGCGGCCGCGCCCGTGGACGATGGCAAGTCCCCGAGCAGATGCCGACGGCCGGGTCTGCGCACGATTCCACTCTAGCCTCTAGCGGATGATGCTTTTTTTTTTTGACGTTCACATCACCTTTATTTAATCATAAAAGGCAGGGATTTCTGCTGAAAGAAAACTGCAAAATACATTCTGGGGGATCATGCACCCACATCATACTACTATTATTCTCTACTCCTTCCTTTGCTAGCCGATGCACAACACCATTAGCCGTCCTCCGAACCCATGTCGCCTTCCACTCCCGTGTTTCAAGAAGATGTTTAACCTCCTTTATCATTGGCCCCAATGTGAAGAGATCATCGTTTGAACTCTGCAGCTTCCGTACCACGTCTAGGCAGTCCATCTCAATATGAACTCTTACCAGATTAAGTTCTCCTGCCATTTGGGCAGCTCTCTTGCATGCTTGGAGCTCCGCCAATGCTGGATCACCCCCATTGTTATAGCTCTGGCACGCCGCTGCTATAAACGCTCCTTCTGAATTCCGGAACACCACCCCTCCGTCTCCCTTCTCTCCTCCTTTAGTTGTTGCCCCATCGACGTTGGCCTTGACCCATCCATGGTTAGGAACTTCCCATCTCTGCGTGGGTACAGGTCGAGGGGTTTTGCTGTTTTTGCCATGCAGTTGCTGCCACTCCTCCATGAGCCTTTTGATCATCTCTACCATATCCCCCGCTTCCTCGATCCTCGTCCCTTCTCGCGTGTTATTCCTTGCCATCCACAGAGCGTACAAGCCCTGCACCATTATTGCTCGGGCGTCCTCCGTCGCAGAAGCAAACCATGACTGGAGCCATTGTGATAGTGCACTTTGGGAACGAACAACATCCGGTGGGATCGCCACCGGTGTTCCCAACTCCGAGCACACCAAGTTCCAGAATTTTGCTGAATGTGGGCATCGCCAAAACCTGTGTATGTTTGTTTCCTCTCTCCCGCACACCGGACAAAACACCTCGGGCTTTATCTTTCGCCTATGCAACTCCGAGCCCACTGCCAGCCCATTACGGATCAACCTCCACGTGTGTATCTTCATCCTGCCCGGCGCCACTGTGTCCCATAGGCTCATCCATGCCTTGTGGCTCGCTATCGATGATGAGGACCCCGGACTCCCTGTTTTGGCCTTCTTCAGTGTCATGCCAAGGTGATAGGCTGATCTGACCGTGAACTCCCCGTTCTTTCTGTAATTCCATGCAATAAAGTCATCCACCGTCGGTCCTCCCACTGTAATCTGCTTGATATCACATGCCTCTCCAGGGGGGAAACATTAGCTGCAGCTTCCCCATATCCCACTCTGATCCTGCATCATTCAACAGGTCACGGACCATTGTTATCCCCGGGACGAAGACCTGGCCCAGTGGCTTCAGGCTTCCCTTCCTCGGTATCCAGTTATCGTGGTGGATCCGTACTCTGGACCCATCCCCAATGCGCCAAATAAGACCTTCACGCAGCAGCTCCCGTCCGTGGATTATGCTTCTAAATGTAAAGGACACTCCACTCGGACAAGAAGCGTTGAGGATGGAGTTGTCTGGATAATATCTCACTTTTAGTACTCTTGCACATAACGTGTTTGGCATTTTAAACAACCTCCAAGCTTGTTTTGCAAGCAAAGCTTGGTTAAACAATTCCGGATCTCTGAACCCAAGCCCTCCTTCATTCTTCCTTGAACACATCTTGTCCCTGGCAATCCAGTGTACTCTCTTCTCGCCATTCGCCTCACCCCACCAGAAGTTTGAAGAGATAGAAGACAAGTTCCCGCACATTTTCTTCGTGAGTTGAAAGCAGCTCATGGTAAGGGTTGGAGTAGACTGAAGTCCTGACTTGATCAACACCTCCCTCGCCATCTTGGATAGTCCTTGGCCTTTCCACCCGGACACCTTCCCCTTTGCACTCTCTTTGACATACTGGAAAGTTCCGTCCTTGGATTTCCCAACAACTGTCGGTAACCCCAAATAGCGCTCACTCAGCGCCTCCGAAGATATACCCAAAGTTTGTTTGAGGGCCACCTTATCCTCCTCATCACACCCATTGCCAAAGAATATTGCTGATTTATCCAAGTTTACTTTTTGGCCCGAAGCCACTTCATAGTCCTGCAAGATCTCACGTAGGCAAAGAAAGTTATCATGAGACCCTTCCAAGAACACAATACTGTCATCAGCAAAAAGCAAATGGGTGACCGTGGGGCCCGTGCTCCCAAACAAGGGTGTCACGGATGATGCTACCATGTGGTACCGTCACGATCGTCGATCGAGACCGTTTTGCTGTGAAAAATAACAGTAGCAGGCCAATGGGATTAACACGTATCTTTAGGATGCCGTAAATCACGTCCATCGCTCTTCTGCAAACAATGCATCGCTCCAAACTTGCATGGGGTCAATGCATGCAATGAGTCTGATCCGCTCAAAAAAATAAAATGCAGTGAGTCTGATTAAAACTTGCATGGGTCAGTGCATGCACGGAGTCTGGGTAGTTTACGTCTCGCAGGTGATCGGATTATATGTGGGCAATTGATTAATAGAGTTCGGTTCAGTTTGCGTCTTACGTGCTACAAGGTACATAGGTCAAAGTTTCATAACTATACCTCATCCCACACAAATTGTTTACCTATAACGGTTCACTACCTTATGGAAAATCATTTACATCAAAGCGTTTCCGAGGGCGATTGTGTTGATTTTGGAGTTTGTATATTTTTGTGGTAATTGTGTGAGTATTGTGGGATTGAGCCCAATGAATTTGCATGTACTGCTTCATAGAGCGGGCATTTTGCTTCCTTCTAGCCACCATATAGCCATCTACTCTAAGATCCAACCAATAGCCAAAGAAAAAGAGGGCGTGAAGACGAAGTAGGAGGAAGCCCACATCACCATCCGCGTCGCCACTGGCGGAGCTAGGGAGAAAGTTCATGGGGGACAAATGATAAAACATGCAGACACGAGGGGGGCAAATACTAAATTTATCCTCATCTAAACCCTCTAAAAATTTTCCTTCACTTTTTGCCAAGGCTGGGGGCCACAGCCACCCTAGGAGCACACATAGCTTCGCCATTGCGCGTCGCTCCCCCAGACCGGTGTCGCCTCCACCATCATCCCCTGACTCTTTAATATTGATAACATGTTTGAGTAATCTTTCAATTATACGCCAATGATATTTAGTGTGTTATTCAATTATCTTGTTTGATGTTATGAGTAGATTGATTCTACGTGTCGATCACGGCCTGAAATGTTTATTGGGTAGAACACCTAGGATTTTATACTGAGTATATTCTATCGGATTGAAGGGTGTACCGGTGATAGAAATCACCTCTCTCTCCCATTGGCCATGGAATCGGGGGAGTAACAAAGACCCCACTATTTTATAGTCGCATCCACAAGGAAACTACCATCATATATGTATGGAATGTTAGATCTGGTGGTAGTGGTGTGAGGGGCGTGTCAACAAGGTCGTGGCATGCCTAGCCTAAGCTTCGTCTTCCTCATTATCTCATTAGTTAATGAGAAAAGTATACCTTTCGTCTCTCAACTCTTGGTGAAGTTTAGATTTGGTCTCTCAACTTTAAAACCGGACAACTTGCACCCCCAACTACCGAAACAGGACAAGTTCGTCCCTGGACTCGGCTTTGACCGGTTTTGGTGCTGACTCACCCCGGTTTTCACCGTGCTCACTCATATTCGTGTAATTTTTTATATCCGTGAACTTTTTGAAATTAACACACACTTTTCAACTCCGCGTAGTTTTTTCAAGCTCGCGTGAACATACTTTTTTCAAATCAGCGAACTATTTTGAAATTTGCATACTTTTTTCAAATCCATGATTTTTTAACATCTACGCACCTTTTCCAAATCCCCGTATTTTTCCTAGGTTTGTGTAATTTTATCAAATCCAAATATTTTTCAAAGCCATGAACAGTTTTTGAAATTCGCATACTTATTTCAAATCCACATGCTTTTCAAAGTCTGCATTTTTTTTCAAATCCGTGTTCCTTTTATAATCCATGAAATTTGTTTGAAATTCACGTACTTGTTTCAAGTTGAAATAATTTTTGAAATCCACATATTTTTGCGTAAAAAAATCCATATCCGCGTACTTTTTTCAAGTTCACATAAAATTTTCAAATTCATGAGCTCTTTCCAAAAAAATGTACTCGGATATGAAAAGGTACATCAATTTTAAAAAATAAAATGAACTTAAAAAAACTACATGAACTTTAAAAAAATACGAATAATTGAAAAAGTACATGAACTTGGGAAAAGTATGCGGATTTAAAAAAAGTACACAAATTTTAAAAGGTTCACGTATTTGAAAAAACTAACCGAATTTTAAAACATTACGAGAACTTGGAAAAGGTAGGCAAATTTGAGTCGGAACGGTCAAAACCGGGGTGGGACAGCACCAAAACCGGTCAAAAACATGATCAGGGATGAATCTTGTCCGGTTTTAGAAGTTAAGGGTGCAAGTTGTCCGGTTTTAGAGTTGAGGGACAAAATCTAGACTCCGCTGAGAATTGAGAGACGAAAAGTATAATTTTCTCTTAGTTAATTGATGACAATTAGTTACCCACGTTAAGAAGCAGATACTACTCGAGCATCAACCAGTTTGGTCTATTTTATCCATGCTCATGCCTTTTGTTACTAGTTTAGGTCACCTACAGTATCCGCTCTCCAATCCAAGATGGCAACAAGTAGGCTATATTTAAGCTACGTTTTGGGTGTGAACGTGATTAAAAACTATGATGACTCTAGTTGTAGTGAGGACCAACTAAAGTTGTCTCCTCAAGGTTGCTATGATACTTGTAAATACTACTTATGGAAACGGCATTCTGGTGATCTATGCGCTTTCGAACATCATGGTCCTCTCTCCCTCTCCCTCTCCCTCTCCCCTCTCCCACTCCCGCTCCCTCTCCCTCTCCCTCTCCCGCTCCCTCTCCCTCTCCCTCCCTCCCTCCCTCCCTCCCTCCCTCTCTCCATAGAAGAAATGAATACATGTGCGTACTATGCCTAGGCCATGATGTTCTCCTAGCATGGTCCTCATAAAAGAGTTGACTGAGTTGTGATCTAGTTGTGTCATCATTGTGACTAGTATTTTTGAAATTTGATATGTACATGTATCCTATAGCAGGTACCTCCGTTTGTGGAATTGATCAAATGACTCAATTACAAAATTACTTATGAAGACATGGGACATCCAATCATAGTTCACGTAAGAGCATAACTAATAATTTAGCCCGCATATGATTATAAAATACTCCCTCTGTAAACTAATATAAGACGTTTTAGATCACTAAAGCGTCTTACATTACTTTACATAGGTAGTACTATTTATGTTGGCTATAAAATCCTTATCGTGCTTGTTTTAACATGTAGAATAATGGCCTTGATACCTCAGTTGGTATCGTGGAGGGAAATTAGGCGGAGCGATTAGAAATGACAAACTAATGTGTTGGGACTTTTGAAAGAAATATTTGCATGTGATGGTCATGTGCCCTAAAGCAATGTTGTTCATTTAAATGTATGAAGTTCAATTATCCGCTCTAAGTTATGCTCATGGTGTAAATATTTCATCGTTTACTCATATAACCACATGTTGTGTGAGGCTAGTATACAATTACAGAAAAGGAAAGAACTAGTACTACCCTTTATATGCAAAAAAAGGCTGGTACCACTACTGTTAGTGAAACGAAAATATCAACTGCCAATCAGTCAAGGTAATCCTATTCTGAAGTGATAGTTCTGCACGACACTATTGGACCAGCCCGTTGCAGGTCGAGGGGTCATTTTCCCGCTCATTTATTGCTTCTATTTTTTTTATTTTTACCATTTTTATTTTTGTGTATCTTTGATTTTTATTATCATTTAAAATTCATGAATAATTTTAAAAAATCCATTTACATTTTTAATATCCTGATCTTTTTTAGTTTTCTTAATTTTGAAAAAAACAATTCAAGCATATTTTTTAAAAATCATAACTTTTAAAAAATCCCGGGCATATTTGAATTTTTGAACGTTTAAAAAAAGTATGCTTCCCTATTTTCATGATACTTTTTTTTTAATTCGTGAAGTTTTTTTAGTTTGGTAATATTTTTTAAAATATATGTGAACTTGTTTCGAATTTTAGTCTCGTTTCTCATTTTTATAAACCGGATATTTTTTTGCGAAATTAAAAGATTCTAAAAGAAGTAAACTGAAATCCTAATTTCTTTCAGCTGAACTCAATACATAGGCGCGGTCCAAATACTAATTTCTTTCTGCTGAACTCAATACATGGCCTCCGATAGCAGCTCGGTAGTGTACAGACCAGAGTAACACGGCCAAAGTTCCACGGATCAAAAAACTATGCTTAGAGCCAGGCCCGGGCCCTGCGCGATGGACCACGCTAACCAGGCCAGGCTAAGAATTCGGCGTGCAACATACTGTACCCTGTCTTTATCGAAAAAAACATACTGTACCGTGTGTCATAAAAGGAAATTTCCCTCCACAAAGCCATTTAAAGCCCTTCCCGTGATTTGGAGTAGTCAATGCGATCTTCTACACATACTATCACATAAATCTACTCGACGGCGGACAGATCGCACCTGTGACAACCGCACAGCTGTTCCCCAATGGGAACAAGTTTTTGTTTCTGCTGAAGTTTGTTTGGCACGTCCATGATGCTTTGCGTCCACAGTTACCGGCAAGACGTGCGCCTAACGGCCTAGGTCGCCTCACCGCTAATTAACCGGACCCGCGTGCGGCTAGCTCCAAGCAGTAAACAACACGGCATTTCCGCTTCCTCGACGCGGACGACGAACGAACCGATGTTGCAGTGCTTCCCGCCATCACGCGTGGAGAAGCATGATTCCAGAAGCATGTTTAGTTCTGATGGAGACGGCGTCAACGGTTTCAGATATACTCCCTCCTTTCGAAATTACTTGACCCATACTTATCTAGATACGAATGTATCTAGGCACTAAACAAGTATAGATACATCCGTATTTAGACAAATTCAAGTCAACTAATTTAGAACGGAGGGAGTAGTTGAGTAGTCACTTGTACTCTCTCCCTTCCTTTTTATTCTGCATATAAAATTTGATCAAAGTCAAATTTTATCAACTTTAATTAAGTTTATAGAAAAAAAATATCAACATTCACAATATGAATTCAATATCATTAGATGCACCATGAAATTGATTTTTATACCATATAGCTTTAGTATCGTAGATATTGACATTTTTTCCTATAAACTTAGTCAAACTTTACAAAGTTTGACTTTGATCAAGTTTTATATGCAAACTAAAAAGAAATGGATGGAGTGTGTAGAGGAACTACCCCTTGGCTCGTACGCAAGGACGCCCCGCCGCTAGGGTTCCTCGTGCCTCCCGCCGACGCAGGCGCCCTCATCCCTTGTGCCCATAGGGCTATAGAGGCATCATGGATCCTAGCCCCTGCCGGTGGTGGACTATATTTTTAAAGATTTTTTTTTTTTGAGTTTTGTTAAGGTTTGTGTCTTGCTCAAGGCGAGACAGCGGCGCCTCTCTGAAGATGGAATCCGGTCCCAATGGTGCTTCTAGCGTTGCAAGAGGGCGTGTGGAGGTTTGTCTTCAAAGAATCTCATGGGATCCGGTCGGCGTTTGTCTTCGATGGATCCATATGAATCCGGTCTTCGTTCGTGTGTCTACACGTTCAATCCTTCTCTTCAACGGTTCTCTTCAACGGCCGCGGTTGTTGTGCTTGTGTGCTGGTTCTGTAGGGCCTTAACACGACGACTTCCCAACTGTCTACTGCAACAAGATTTGTCTGAGTTTGATGAGAGAGAGGTGATGACGGTGGTGCGCCTTCAGCTCCCTCTAGTACTTATAGTCATCGCTAGATGGTCTACAAACCTGATTGTAATTTTACTTATTGCTATTAGTGAGGAAGGCTAGGTTTACATACCATAATATCAAGTTGCCCTGATTGCGTGTCTTTGGTATGGAAGGATAGGTGTGTTTTGTCCCGTGTTTTTTTGTACCATCTTATCGTTGATGAATAGATCATAAGTTTTTCTCACAAAAAAAAGAGGAAGATGCTGTCAACAATGGTTCACCATGGTACTAGAGTGCGCTCCGGCAATATATAAGGGTATCTTCAAGGGCAATCTGTAAATTTTCTCTCGCATCCGACCACGGACACGGATGCGGGAGGCTGCCATTCAACGCTAGCCACATACATTTTCACAACAGTTCGAACCAACCGAAATTCAATCAAACCGGGCGAATTTTGATATAAACACGATGGATTTCATTGAAATCGGACGACATTTTGTCTGGTGAACTAAAAACCTTAAAATAAAATCCTAAACTATCATACACTTCACGAGGACCTCGTAGGCCATGTCAAGCTGGTTGGCAGCTCCTCCTCCGTCACTGGCACCCGATCCGGCTTCGGAGTCGTCGTCGTCGTCGGGCTTCGGGAGGCGTCGCAACAGGGCTTCCAGACGGCAGCCTGACGCTCGTGGATGATCCTCTCCGCTTCCTCCTATGTCGTGTGATGAAGCTATGTACCTAGGGTAGGGTCATAGGCCTGACCTAGACACCCTCTCCCAGGACACCATCTTAAAACCAGAAACATTCAAGGGATAGCGTCATCCACTCGACTACAAGTCGTTCCACTCGGAAGATTCAAAGTCACTCGACCGCGGCAATTATCACTCGACGGCAGAAGGCCTAAAGTCACTCTGCACGGCAACGGTCGGACGTTTACTTCATAGACTTAATAGGCATTTATATCACTTAATTGCTAGCATTACCAGTAATGACTCCTTCTTAATGTACTTTAAACCCTTTGTGGGCTGGCTGGGGTCCTGGTGCACTCTATATAAGCCACCCCCCTCCACTGGCACAAGGGTTCACACCCCCTGTAAACACACATATACATAATCCAGTCGACCGCCTCCGGGCACAGAGACGTAGGGCTATTACTTCCTCCGCGAAGGGCCTGAACTCGTAAAACTCGTGTGTACAACTTCGCCATAGCTAGGATCTTGCCTCCTCATACCTACCCCCCATTCTACTGTCAGTCTTAGATCCACGACAGTTGGCGCCCACCAAGGGGCAGGTGTCTTAGCGACTTTCTGGTGGAGTTGCAATTTTTCCGATTCTCATCATCATGGTTTCCATCGGCGGACTGGTTGAGGGTCGCGAGATCCGTCTCGGCGCACTTGTGTTCATCGCCGACGATTCCGCATGGCTCCTAGAAGCTCCGCTCGACGTCGACGCGCTCCCCGTCCGCGGGGCGACGCACTTTCGCGCGTGCGTCCACGGCGTCCTCCTCCGGCAACCGTCGACTCGGTATCGGTCGGTCCCTATGGTGTCCTCATCCCCCGCCGCTCGCTGACACAAGCGTTCCGGTCGGTCACGGCTCCAGCGGTGGGTGAGGCACGCGGTGGCCCGCAGTCGGCCACCTCACACGTCGCGGCAATCGAGCCCGACGAAACTCTCTATGCCTGTTCGACTGGCTCCTTTGAGACCGCATCCGAATGCGACAACAGCGATCCCACGACAGAAGTTTTGATGGTCGATGGACCACCCAGTCCCCCTGGCTTCCCCCGCAACGATGGTGGCGACGGTGGCGGCGATCCATCGTGCGCCCACGAGGAGTACCGACCTGAGCCCCTTTCTTCGCAACGGAGGGAGGAGCTTCGCCGCTGCAACATGGATGCACTTCACACTCCTATCGTCGGAGAAACCCCCAAGGCCCGGACCTTGGAGGAAGCGCGCATGGCCAACTTGGCTGAGCGCACTCGACTGGAGAACCTGCAGCGTGCACTCGACGAGCGTGCTCGGCAGCGGATCCCCGAATCCAGTCGATGGCTGCTTTTTCCACCTCAAACTCAGGTATACCGCACTCCGATCCAAAATCTCACAGCCACAACCCGGATAGCAGAGTCAATCCAGCCCTCCCAGTCAGAGGCAGACAGAGGTTTGATGCAGATCCGGGCCTTGCTTCAAGCAGCTGGAGAACAGAATACAGCAGTATCCCAGTCGTGGAATAGGATTCATAGCAGGTCTGTGGTGGCAGACACGGTCCAGTCGGCTCACAGCCCAAGATCGCCTCTGCGGCGTGAAGGACATGGGCATCGGCAGGATCAGTACAGAAACCGCGAGCAGTATGATCATCGACTCAACCACGATGACCGTTGTCGAGTGCCCACGCCTCCCCCGAGGAGTGGGTCATACGTGCCTCGGCGGCAAGATGACAGACGCCCCCACAGCGGCGAGCGAAGAGTCCCAGTCGACCCGAGGGAGGCAGGCTTCGATGCGAGATCTATTCTCGTTCAAGGTCTGGTCGACAGGAACGGAGCGCACAGAGAAGGTTATGACGGAGATTATCCGACTGGCAGCAGAGTGCAGGTCTCCGGTCCCGAGTGTTTCAGCAGAGCCATCAGGGCCGCAGTGATTCCTCCCAACTTCAGGTTGGCGACTGGAGTCAGCAAGTTCACCGGTGAGTCTAAGCCTGACACTTGGCTTGAAGATTACCGAGTGGCTGTGTAAATTGGTGGTGGCAATGATGAAGTGGCAATGAAGCACCTCCCTCTCATGTTGGAAGGCTCGACCAGGGCGTGGCTGAACCAGTTGGCGCCTGGTAGCATATACAGTTGGGAAGAACTCGCCAGAGTGTTTGTTAGAACTTTTGAAGGTACTTGCAAGCGACCAGCAGGGTTTACAGAATTGCAGCGTTGTGTACAGAAACCGAATGAAACCTTGAGGGATTATATCCAGAGATGGATCACGTTAGACCATACGGTGGAGAATGTGTCAGATCACCAAGCAATCTGTGCCTTCAAGGAAGGCGTTAAGTATCGGGAGTTGAATTTGAAATTCGGTCGGACAGGAGATATGACTCTGACTCGGATGATGGAGATCGCCACAAAATACGCTAACGGAGAAGAGGAAAACCGACTCCGGAGTGGCAAGCACAAAGCAGTCGCCCAAGACACCGGTGGAGGTACTTCCAATCAGAAACAGAAACGTAAGGCCGAGCCAGTTGCTCCTGGTGAAGCCTTAGTTGTGGCTCAAGGGAAGTTCAAGGGGAAGCCCAAGGGGCCCTGGAATCCCAAGAAAGTGAAGATCAAGACGGAAATGATGTGTTGGATTTGTCGTGTCATGTTCACACCAAGAAAGATGAAGAGGGTAATTTGATTTATCCCAAGCACACCACTTGGCAATGTCGACTCCTGATCCAGCAATTCCGAGAGAAACAATCCAAGGAGAAGGAAAAGGAGTCGGACAAGGATGAGGACAAGGAAGAGGATGATGACGGTTTTCCCAACGTCAACTCTACTCTAATGATTTTTGCTGATGTTGAGAGCAAAAGTCGATTGAAAGTTGTCAACAGGGAAGTGAACATGGTTGCTCCGGTAACACCAAGTTATTTGAAATGGTTCCAGACTGCCATCACATTCGACCAGTCCGACCATCCAGCACGTATAGCCACCCCTGGGAGGCAAGCGTTGGTGGTCGCCCCAGTTGTTGAAGGCACTCGATTGACTAAAGTGTTGATGGATGGAGGTAGCGGCCTGAATATCCTTTATGCTGAAACCTTGAAGGGAATGGGGATTCCGATGTCTAAGCTCAGCGAAAGTAATATGAGTTTCCATGGCGTTATACCCGGCAAGAAGGCTGAGTCACTTGGCCAGATCGCCCTTGACGTGGTTTTCGGTGATTCCAAGAGTTACCGCAAATAAAAGTTGACATTTGAAGTAGTGGATTTCAAGAGTGCTTATCATGCCATTCTGGGTAGACCTGTCTATGCACGTTTCATGGCTCGACCGTGTTACGTCTACCTCAAATTGAAAATGCCTGGTCCCTGAGGAGTGATCACTATCACTGGCAATCGGCATAAAGCGGAAGAGTGCTTCCAGAAGGGCTCAAAAATTGCCAATGCACAAATGGTGGCAGTCGAAATGCAAGAATACCAGAAAAATGGAGATCCGAGTAATTTGCTGCGCTCCAAGAAGCCTGCCTCTAATTCTGCATTCCAGTCGTCCGGTGAAACCAAGCCGATTCATATTCACCCGACCGATCCTAGTGTTGCTCCTACTCATATTTCAACTTCACTCGACAGCAAATAGGAAGCAGCGCTCACCCAGTTCCTCCGTGAGAACTGGGACATCTTTGCATGGAAACCTTCTGACATGCCGGGTGTACCCAGGGGACTGACTGAGCATCGTTTGTGAGTCGACCCGTGATACGTCTCCAACGTATCTATAATTTTTTATTGCTCCATGCTATATTATCTACTGTTTTGGATGTTTATGGGCTTTATTATACACTTTTATATCATTTTTGGGACTAACCTATTAACCCAGAGCCCAGTGCCACTTTCTGTTTTTACCTTGTTTTAGGGTTTCGAAGAAAAGGAAAATCAAACGGAGTCCAATTGACCTAAAACTTTACGAAACTCATTTTTGGAAGGAAAGAAGCCCAGAAGACTTGAAGTGCACGTAAGGGAAGCTTCGAGGAGGCCACGAGGTAGGGGGCGCGCCCACCCCCCTAGGGCGCGCCCTCCACCCTCGTGGCCCCCTCGTGGCCCCCTTGTCGTACTTCTTCCACCTATATATCTCCATATACCCTAAAAACATCGGGGAGCACAATAGATCGAGAGTTCCGTCGCCAGAAGCCTCCGTAGCCACCGAAAGCCAATCTAGACCCGTTCCGGCACCCTGCCGGAGGGGGAATCCCTCTCCGGTAGCATCTTCATCATCCCGGTGCTCTCCATGACAAGGAGGGAGTAGTTCTCCCTCGGGGCTGAGGGTATGTACCAGTAGCTATGTGTTTGATCTCTCTCTCTCTCTCTCTCTCTCTCTCTCGTGTTCTTGATTTGGCACGATCTTGATGTATCGCGAGCTTTTCTATTATAGTTGGATCTTATGTTTCTCCTCCCCCTCTACTCTCTTGTAATGAATTGAGTTTCCCCTTTGAAGTTATCTTATCAGATTGAGTCTTTAAAGATTTGAGAACACTTGATGTATGTCTTGCCGTGCGTATCTGTGGTGACAATGGGATATCACGTGATTCACTTGATGTATGTTTTGGTGATCAACTTGCGGGTTCCACCCATGAACCTATGCATAGGGGTTGGCACACGTTTTCGTCGTGATTCTCCGGTAGAAACTTTGGGGCACTCTTTGAGGTTCTATGTGTTGGTTGAATAGATGAATCTGAGATTGTGTGACGCGTATCGTATAATCATACCCACGGATACTTGAGGTGACATTGGAGTATCTAGGTGACATTAGGATTTTGGTTGATTTGTGTCTTAAGGTGTTATTCTAGTACAAACTCTAGGGCTGTTTGTCACACCTATAGGAATAGCCCAACGGATTGATTGGAAAGAATAACTTTGAGGTGGTTTCGTACCCTACCATAATCTCTTCGTTCGTTCTCCGCTATTAGTGACTTTGGAGTGACTCTTTGTTGCATGTTGAGGGATAGTTATGTGATCCAATTATGTTAGTATTGTCGAGGGAACTTGCACTAGTGAAAGTATGAACCCTAGGCCTTATTTCCTAGCATTGCAATACCGTTTACACTCACTTTTACCATTAGTTACCTTGCTGTTTTTATATTTTCAGATTACAAATACCCATATCTACTATCCATATACCACTTGTATCACCATCTCTTCGCCGAACTAGTGCGTCTATACAATTTACCATTGTATTGGGTGTGTTGGGGACACAAGAGACTCTTTGTTATTTGGTTGCAGGGTTGCTTGAGAGAGACCATCTTCATCCTACGCCTCCTATGGATTGATAAACCTTAGGTCATCCACTTGAGGGATATTTGCTACTGTCCTACAAACCTCTGCACTTGGAGGCCCAACAACGTCTACAAGAAGAAGGTTGTGTAGTAGACATCAAACTCTTTCCTGGCGCCGTTGCCGGGGAGGTTAGCGCTTGAAGGTATATCTTTAGATCTTGCAATCGAGTCTTTTAGTTTCTTGTTTTATCACTAGTTTAGTTTATAAAAGAAAACTACAAAAAAAATATGGAATTGAGTTTGTCTCATACGCTTCACCTTTTTAATATCTTTCGTGAGTATGATGGAAAGAATAATTGTGCTCAAGTGCTAGAAAAAGAAATCTATAAAATGTTTGGCACTAAATATTTGAATGATGAGCATGATTGCAATGTTGTTAGTATGAATTCCTTGAATATCCATGATGCTAATGATATGCAAAGCCACAAGCTTGGGGAAGCTATGTTTGATGAAGATGATATTTTTTGTCCCCCAAGATTTGATAAGCAAATTTATTATGATGAAAGCATGCCTCCTATATATGATGATTATTGTGATGACACGTATGCTTTAAAGAATAATGATGACCATGAAACTTGTCATCTTGACCTTAATTTTCAATCGCATGATAGTTATTTTGTTGAGTTTGCTCCCACTATTATTCATGAGAAGAATTTTGCTTGTGTGGAGAGTAGTAAATTTTCTATGCTTGTAGATCATGAGAAGAATGCTTTAGTTGCTGGTTATATTGTTGAATTCATTCATGATGCTACTGAAAATTATTATGAGGGAGGAATATATGCTTGTAGGAATTGCAATAATATCAAGTTTCCTCTCTATGTGCTTAAAGTTTTGAAGTAATGCTTATTTTGCCTTCCTATGCTAGTTGATTATTGTTCCCATAAGTTGTTTGCTCACAAAATCCCTATGCAAAGTAAGTATGTTAGACTTAAATGTGCTAGTCATATTCTTCATGATGCTCTCTTTATGTTTCAATTCTTATCTTTTATGTGAGCATCATTGAAATCATCATGCCTAGCTAGGGGCGTTAAACGATAGCGCTTGTTGGGAGGCAACCCAACTTTATTTTTATTCCTTGCTTTTTGCTCCTGTTTAGTAATAAATAATTTATCTAGCCTCTGTTATGATTGAGTTTTTATGTTTTAATTAGTGTTTGTGCCAAGTAGAACCGTTGGAAAGACTTGGGGAAAGTCTTGTTGATCATGCTGTCAAAAACAGAAACTTTAGCGCTCACAAGAATTGCTGCCATTTTTTATTGGAGAGTGATATTTAGTTAATTATTTTTGAAGATGATAAATAGATAAATTTCTCAGGTCCAACAATTTATTTTAGAATTTTTGGGGTTCCATAAGTATACGTTTGATCCATATTACTATAGACTGTTCTGTTTTTGACAGATTCTGTTTTCGATGTGTTGTTTGCTTATTTTGATGAATCCATGAATAGTATCGGAGGGTATGAACCATAGATAAGTTGGAATACAGTAGGTTTAACACCAATATAAATTAATAATGAGTTCATTACAGTACCTTGAAGTGGTGATTTATTTTCTTATACTAAAGGAGCTCACAAGTTTTCTACTTTAAGTTTTGTGTTGTGAAGTTTTCAAGTTTTGGGTAAAGATTCGATGGACTATGGAATAAGGAGTGGCAAGAGCCTAAGATTGGGGATGCCCAAGGCACCCCAAGGTAATATTCAAGGATAGCCAAGAGCCTAAGCTTGGGGATGCCCCGGAAGACATCCCCTCTTTCGTCTTCGTTCATCGGTAACTTTACTTGGAGCTATATTTTTATTCGCCACATGATATGTGATTTGCTTGGAGCGTCATTTTATTTTATTTAGTTTTGCTTGATGTTTGAATAAAATACCAAGGTCTAAAGTTCTTAAATGTTAGAGAGTCTTCACATAGTTGCATAATTATTCGACTACTCATTGATCTTCACTTATATCTTTTGGAGTAGTTTGTCGTTGCTCTAGTGCTTCACTTATATCCTTTTAGAGCATGGTGGTGGTTTTATTTTGTAGAAATAGATGAACTCTCATGCTTCACTTAGATTATTTTGAGAGTCTTAAATAGCATGGTAATTTGCTTAAAATCCTAATATGCTAGGTATTCAAGATTAGTAAAATTTTCTTATGAGTGTTTTGAATAACTAAGAGAAGTTTGATGCTTGATGATTGTTTTGAGATATGGAGATAGTGATATTAAGGTCATGCTAGTTGAGTAGTTGTGAATTTGAGAAATACTTGTGTTGAAGCTTGTGATTCCCGTAGCATGCACGTATGGTGAACCGTTATGTGATGAAGTCGGAGCATGATTTATTTTTTGATTGCCTTCCTTATGAGTGGCAGTCGGGGACGAGCGATGGTCTTTTCCTACCAATCTATCCCCCTAGGAGCATGCGTGTAATACTTTGCTTTGATAACTTGTAGATTTTCGCAATAAGTATATGAGTTCTTTATGACTAATGTTGAGTCCATGGATCATACGCACTCTCACCCTTCCACCATTGCCAACCTCTCTGGTACCGCGCAACTTTCGCCGGTACCATAAACCCACCATTTACCTTCCTCAAAATAGCCACCATACCTACCTATTATGGCATTTCCATAGCCATTCCGAGATATATTGCCATGCAACTTTCCACCGTTCTGTTTATCGGATTGAGTCTTTAAAGATTTGAGAACACTTGATGTATGTCTTGTCGTGCGTATCTGTGGTGACAATGGGATATCACGTGATTCACTTGATGTATGTTTTGGTGATCAACTTGCGGGTTCCGCCCATGAACCTATGCATAGGGGTTAGCACACGTTTTCGTCGTGATTCTCCGGTAGAAACTTTGGGGCACTCTTTGAGGTTCTTTTTGTTGGTTGAATAGATGAATATGAGATTGTGTGATGCATATCGTATAATCATACCCACAGATACTTGAGGTGACATTGGAGTATCTAGGTGACATTAGGGTTTTGGTTGATTTGTGTCTTAAGGTGTTAGTCTAGTATGAACTCTAGGGCTGTTTGTGACACCTATAGGAATAGCCCAACAGATTGATTGGAAAGAATAACTTTGAGGTGGTTTCGTACCCTACCATAATCTCTTCATTCGTTCTCTGCTATTAGTGACTTTGGAGTGACTCTTTGTTGTATGTTGAGGGATAGTTATGTGATCCAATTATGTTAGTATTGTTGAGGGAACTTGCACTGGTGAAAGTATGAACCATAGGCCTTATTTCCTAGCATTGCAATACCGTTTACGCTCACTTTTACCATTAGTTACCTTGCTGTTTTTATATTTTCAGATTACAAATACCCATATCTACTATCCATATACCACTTGTATCACCATCTCTTCGCCGAACTAGTGCGCCTATACAATTTACCATTATATTGAGTGTGTTGGGGACACAAGAGACTCTTTGTTATTTGGTTGCAGGGTTGCTTGAGAGAGACCATATTCATCCTACGCCTCCTACGGATTGATAAACCTTAGGTCATCCACTTGAGGGAAATTTGCTACTGTCCTACAAACCTCTGCACTTGGAGGCCCAACAACGTCTACAAGAAGAAGGTTGTGTAGTAGACATCAACCTGAAAGTGAAACCAGTCAAAGAACATCTTCGACGATCCGCTATACAGAAGAGAAAAGCAATTGGTGAGGAAGTGGCTCGGCTCCTCGCAGCTGAGTTCATCCGCGAGATTTACCACTCCGAGTGGCTCGCCAATGTTGTTATGGTCCCCAAGAAGGATGACTCACTCCGCATGTGCATTGACTTCAAGCATATCAATTGGGCCTGCCCGAAAGATCATTTTCCTCTCCCCCGTATCGATCAAATTGTCGATTCAACTGCAGGATGTGAGCGTTTGTCTTTCCTAGACGCCTATTCCGGGTACCATCAGATCCGACTGTATGAACCCAATGAGATAAAAACAGCTTTCATCACTCCATTCGGGTGCTTTTGTTATGTCACCATGCCATTTGGTCTCAAGAATGCTGGGGCCACATTCATGAGGATGATTCAGAAGTGTTTGCTCACTCAAATCAGTCAGAATGTGGAAGCATACATGGATGACATTGTGGTCAAGTCGCGTAAAGGTTCCGACCTACTGACTGACCTTGCTGAAACCTTTGCCAACCCGAGAAGATATGATATCAAGATTAACCCATCAAAGTGTACTTTCGGAGTTCTTGGCAGAAAGTTACTTGGCTTCCTCGTTTCCGAACGAGGGATCGACGCGAACCCAGAGAAAGTTGGGGCCATACTCCAGATGAAGCGTCTTGTGCGCGTGCATGATGTCCAGAAGCTTACTGGTTGTTTGGCCGCCTTGAGTTGATTCATTTCTCGCCTCGATGAGAAGGCATTGCCTCTTTACCGACTGATGAAGAAATCTGACAAGTTCGAGTGGACTCTTGAAGCTGATGCAACATTTGCAGATCTCAAAGCCCTGCTTCCCACCCAGCCGGTGCTCGCTGCCCCAATCAGCAAAGAGCCTTTACTGCTTTACATTGCAGCCACTGGACAAGTTGTCAGTACAGTGCTCATGGTCGAGCGGGAAGAAGAAGGAAAAGCCTATAAAGTTCAGCGCCCAATATACTATGTTTCTGAAGTTTTAACTCCATCCAAGCAAAGATGTCCACATTATCAGAAGCTGGTTTATGGGATTTACATGACCACGAAGAAGGTTGCACATTATTTCTCTGATCACTCCATTACAGTCGTCAGCAATGCACCATTATCAGAAATTCTGAACAACAGAGATGCAACTGGTCGAGTGGCAAAATGAGCGATTGAACTCCTTCCCTTAGATATCAAGTTTGAGGCAAAGAAAGCTATCAAGTCCCAGGCAATAGTAGATTTCCTTGACGAGTGGATCGAACAGCAACTGCCGACTCAGATTCACTCGGACCACCGGACCATGTTCTTTGATGGATCTAAGATGATGAATAGTTCTGGTGCTGGGGTGGTATTGGTATCCCCCCGAGGTGACAAGCTCCGCTATGTTCTCCAAATTCATTTCGATTCCTCCAACAACGAAGCTGAATATGATGCACTTTTGTATGGTTTGCGTATGGCCATTTCACTCGGCGTCCGTCGCCTCATGGTCTACGGCGACTCAGATTTAGTGGTGAATCAAGTGATGAAGGAGTGGGACGTCAGAAGCCCAGCTATAACTAGATACTACAATGCGGTGAGAAAGTTAGAGAAGAAGTTTGAAGGTTTAGAACTCCATCATATACCCCAACTGAAAAATCAAGTAGCGGATGATTTGGCGAAGATAGGCTCCAAGAGGGAAGCATTCCCAGTAATGTGTTTTTGGAGCATATTCATACACCTTCAGTCCAGGAAGATCCTTTCAGTGAAGAGCCCCCGCAACCAAAGAGCGCCACTGATCCGACTGAAGTCGAAGTCCCGACCGTGGTCGACTTGATCATGGAGGTTTTGGTCATCACTCCCGACTGGACAGTGCCGTACATTGCGTACATCCTCAGGAAGGAACTCCCAGAGGACGAAGAAGAGGCCCAACAGATCGTCCGTTGATCCAAAGCTTTTACTGTGATAAGCGGGCAGTTGTTCAGAGAAAGTGTAACTGGAGTCAGTCAGAAATGCATAACACCAGAGGAAGGTCGAGTGATCCTCAACGACATCCACTCAAGGACCTGTGGTCATCATGCGTCCTCTCGGACCATTGTGGCCAAAGCATACCGAGCAGGATTTTATTGGCCACGGGTAAATGAGATGGCACAAGAAATAGTCGACAAATGCGAAGGTTGCCAGTTTTACTCCAACATGTCTCACAAGCCTGCGTCAGCCCTGAAGACCATTCCACTCGTCTTGCCCTTTGCTGTTTGGGGTTTGGACATGGTTGGACCTCTGAGAACAAGTAGGAGCGGCTTCACTCATGTACTCGTGGCAGTCGACAAATTCACCAAATGGATTGAAGCCAAACCTATCAAAAGTCTTGAAGCCAGTACTCCGGTCGGTTTCATCAGAGAGTTAACATTCAGATATGGTGTTCCGCACAACATCATCACTGACAACGGCTCGAACTTCAATTCGGATGAGTTCAGAGCCTTCTGTGCCGCCCAAGGCACTCGAGTCGACTATGCTTCAGTCGCCCACCCCCAGTCGAATGGACAAGCTGAAAGAGCAAACGAGTTGATCCTCAAAGGACTGAAACCCCGACTGATGCGTGATCTCAAACATGCGGCAGGCGCCTGGTTGATGAACTTCCGTCAGTACTTTGGGGTTTGAGGACAACTCCGAATCGGTCGACTGGTTGAACTCCATTCTTCTTGGTCTATGGAGCTGAAGCTGTGCTTCCGAGTGACTTGCTTCACAATGCACCCAGAGTCGAGCTCTTCTCAGAAGCTGAAGCAAAACAGGCTCAGCAAGACACAATTGATCTCCTGGAAGAGGAAAGAGAGATGGCTCTGATCCGATCGACCATTTATCAGCAAGACCTGCGTCGATTCCACGCTAGAAACGTGAGGGGTCGAGCATTTCAGGAAGGAGATTTGGTTATTCGAGTGGATTAGCAGAAGCCACACAAGCTCGCCCCTACTTGGCAAGGTGCTTTCATCATCACCAGAGTGCTTCACAATGGAGCGTACCACCTCTACAACGTCGAGCATAAGAAAGACGAGCCACGCGCTTGGAATGCGGATTTGCTCCGTCCCTTTTACACTTAAGCATTCAGACTGTTGAGATGTAATAAAAAATACCCTTTAGTTTGATTATCAAAGACACGGTTTTACAGTCTTGTAAATGATCGTTGTTCCTTTTTTGTATGTTCTAAATCCCCCAGTGGGTGCCTTAGATGCGAATCCGTTTCGCCTAAGTTGAAAAAATCCTACCGAGTGACGAGCAAGTCTCTCGCTCGGGGGCTTAGCTGCGAATCCGTTTCGCCTAAGTTGAAAAAATCCTACCAAGTGGTGAGCAAGCCTCTCACTCAAGGGCTTAGCTGCAGTCCAGTACTCGCCTAAGTTGAAAAAAATCCTACTGAGTGGTGAGCAAGCCTCTCACTCGGAGGCTTAGCTGCGAATCCGTTTCTCCTAAGTTGAAAAAATCCTATCGAGTGGTGAGCAAGCCTCTCACTCGGAGGCTTATCTGCAGTCCAGTACTCGCCTAAGTTGAAAAAATCCTACCAAGTGGTGAGCAAGCCTCTCACTCGGAGGCTTAGCTGCAGTCCAGTACTCACCTAAGTTGAACAAATCCTACCGAGTGGTGAGCAAGCCTCTCCCTCGGAGGCTTAGCTGCAGTCCAGTACCCGCCTAAGTTGAACAAATCCTACCGAGTGGTGAGCAAGCCTATCACTCGGAGGCTTAGCTGCAGTCCAATACTCGCCTAAGTTCAAAAAATCCTACCGAGTGATGAGCAAACCTCACACTCGGGGGCTTAGCTGCAGTCCAATACTCGCCTAAGTTCAAAAAATCCTACCGAGTGATGAGCAAACCTCACACTCGGGGGCTTAGCTGCAGTCCAATACTCGCCTAAGTTCAAAAAATCCTACCGAGTGATGAGCAAACCTCACACTCAAGGGCTTAGCTGCAGTCCAATACTCGCCTAAGTTCAAAAAATCCCACCGAGTGATGAGCAAACCTCACACTCAAGGGCTTAGCTGCAGTCCAATACTCGCCTAAGTTCAAAAAATCCCACCGAGTGATGAGAAAACCTCACACTCGGAGGCTTGGCTGCAGTTCAATACTCGCCTAAGTTCAAAAAATCCCACCGAGTGATGAGCAAACCTCACACTCGGGGGCTTAGCTGCAGTCCAATACTCGCCTAAGTGCAAAAAAATCCCACCAAGTGATGAGAAAACCTCACACTCGGGTGCTTAGCCGCAGTCCAGTACTCGCCTAAGTGTAAAAAATCCTACCGAGTGTGAGCAACCCTCACACTCGGGAACTTAGTTGCAGTCCAGTATTCGCCTAAGTTTAAAAAATCCTACCAAGTGAGAGCAATCCTTTCTTCGGAACTGTGCCACAAGTACAACGTGCGCTCCATCCCTATCCGCAAGGACGATGAGGTATAGGTCGAATACAACCCTCTCCTCGGAGCTGCGCCACAAGTACAACATGCGCTCCATCCCTATCCTCAAGGACGACGAGGTGCAGGTCGACTACAACCCTCTCCTCGGAGCTGCGCCACAAGTACAATGTGTGCTCCATCCCTATCCGCAAGGACGACGAGGTGCAGGTTGACTGGGATATCTTCCTCAGAATTGCATCTCAAGTTCAAAGAATATTCCGAGTGAAGAACAAGTTCCATTCGAAGGCAAATGCAAGCACATGCAGAAGATAAACCAAGTTCGAATAGAATTTTAAAAGTTTCAGGACGAAGATAAAAGTACTCGGGCATCAGGACCGAAGGAGTTTAACGGTTACAAAATCACTCAGCATTCCGAGGCAAATTTAAGGCGAGGTATCAAGTTTGTTCACTCCGCAGGAGGAGGGCTTGCAGGCTCGACGAACTCGTCCAGATCAATCCCGTCAGCAATCCGAGTGGCAGCAGCAATGAAAGTCTCCATGAAGGATTGGAAGTCGTGTCTTTTGGTGTTAGCAACCTTGATCGCCGCCAGCTTCTCTTCTCGAGCTTCTTTGCAGTGGACCCTAACCAGTGACAGAGCCACGTCAACACCGCATCAGGCAGAAGACTTCTTCCATTCCCGCACTCGACCATGAACCTCATTGAGTCGAGTCATCAGAGACTCGAGATCATTCTGAAGCGTTGCCCTTGGCCAGAGTGATGTATCAATGCGCGACGTCACCACCTTCAAGCGAGCAAGATAACTGGTAACGCTAGCAACGCGAGATTCCAGTCGAAGCACATTCATGGCAGCCTCATCGCCGACTGGAGAAAGGATGGGATCCAAGCCCGTCTCGATCCGTCCAGTTTCCTCTTCAAAGTTTTGGCAGAATTCTACAGATTCAAGGAGTTAATGAGTCGACTGATCCGTAGTGACTTGCAAACAGTAAAACAGTCGGATAAAAAAAGGGGTACCTTCGAGCATAAGGAAGAGCTTCTTGGCGAGGGATTTCAGATAAGCTTCCAAGTCGTTTCTCCTATGAGACATGCTTTCCAGCTGCTCGTTCAGAGTCACCTTATCCTTCTTCAGACGAGTCACCTCTCGGTTGGATTCAGTAAGAGACGACTTCAGCTTGGTTATTTCCTCCTCTAGCGCTCCGACCGAAGCCAGCTTTTTGTCAGCAAGGGCAGCCTTCTCCTGAGCCTCCTTTTGCGCATCTGCAAGGTCAAGGTCCTTCTTCGCTAGAGCCAGCCTCATTTTCTCTGCAAAAGCACACATTTGGGTCAAACAGAAGAACAAAGGGATAACTTGAAGGATGGTCGAGATAAGCAGTCGACAGGCCGTTACCTTCCATACCAGCAGCTTCATCTTGAGCCTTTTTTAAGTTCTGTTGGGCCAGCTCCAAGTAAAGGTTGAGTTGCCTCTGCTTTTCCTCGAATTCAGCAAATTTAGAGATAAGCGCACGGAATTTCTACAATGAGTAAAAGACATGTCAGTGGACAAGATCAAAGATTATTTACTTCCGAGTGAATAAAACTTTAAAGACTACTGCAGAATCAAACATTCTACAGTAGTCTCGGGGACTACACCCAGTGGGTGCACTTAGCGTGCCCCCACTGGTTCAAATTCCACTCGACACGGTCCGCCTAGACTGAGTGGAAGGAAGAAAAAAAGAGAAAGAAGTACTCAGACCCCAACCGACTGCCAGCAGTCGACTGCGGTCTCGGGGACTACACCCAGTGGGTGCACTTAGCGTGCCCCAACTGGTTCAGATTCCACTCGACACGGTCCACCTAGACCGAGTGGAAGAGTGGAAACAACAAAGATGACAAAACACCCAGTGGGTGTGCAGATGCGAAGTGCAGGACAACAAGATATTACACGGAGAAAAGTATTTAGGTAGCATATCCTAACAGAACAAGTTCAGTCGGAAGCCAACTTACTTGGACATTGGCTCAAAGAGTCACGCTGGCGCCGTAAGCAGCCTGACTATTTTCGTGCACCACCTTCACCCGCTCCATCATTATGCCAGCCTGGCGAATGGCTTCCGCAGCGGCGTCCGCCTGGCTTTCTGGAATGTGATGAGTGGTGAAGAATGGGATTGACGGTCCAGACACAGCAGCTTGAAGTTCCGAGGCATGAAGTTGGACGGTTGAAGGAAGCATTGGCACAGTCAACGATGTGGGGCGTACACTCGACACTGGATCAACAAAAGTAACAAAAACCCTGCTCACATCTTCAAGCTGTTGAACTATTGGCTCTGCCGCCGGTTCCGATTGGGATGTCTTGCCAGCTGACGTCTTCTTGTTCCTCCTAGGCCTCAGCGGCACGTCCTCGTCATCATCTGGAAGCTCAATAATATTGGGAGGGGCTGCAAAGAGATCAGTCGACCCCAGATCAGTCGTCAGAATTTAATCGACCAATTAACCAAGGACAGGATTACGAGAGTTGTACCTGGGTTGGAGGTGACTGCATCTTCCATCTCTTCATCTTTGTACTTGTGGGTGGAAGTCCCGGAGGTAGCAGCTCTGCAAATTTCAATATTCAGTCAGTCACGTCTATCGCACCGAGTCAATCAAAGATTCAGGTCTGATTATTACCCAGAGACAGTAGGAATGGCCACTTTTATCTTGGTCAAAGCCTTCGACGGTTTGGATGACGCAGCCTTCAGTTGTTTCGGCGCCTTATCAGTCGGCGCTGGAGATGATGCAGCTTTCGGTTGCTTCGGTGCCCTCTCAGTCGGCACTGGAGAAGACGTCCGAGGGTGCTTCGACGACTGTCCAGTCGGTGCGGTCGCTTTGTCGTGGATGCTTGTCGGGTCGTGAGTGTGCTTGGATCTTTTTTTCCTACGAGGAGGTGAATCGACCTCTTCTTCATCACTCAGGTCGTCACTCTCCTCGTCCTCCTCTTCGTCAGAGTGCCACTCGCCGCTCTCGCCCCTGCTCGCCTCCCCCTCCGGATCCTGCTCCTGCTCCCCGTTGGGCATCGAGTACATCTCAGTAAGGGCCTGAAAGATAACAAATGAAGCAAAAATCAGTCGGTTGTCAACAAGCGATTACATGATGAATCAAGAGAACACTCGACAATCCAGAGTCAGACCTGGTCTGGCTGGCGCGAATTGTCGAATGGAGGGACTCTCCTGGATCCCCTTCCCCTGGGGTTATCCTTGTTGCCAGTGATGCCTTTCAACCACTTCTCCACTTTGTCCTCGTCGACCTCCTCCGGGTGGATCCGAGTGGAATCCTCGATACCCGAGTACATCCACATCGGATGGTCACGGGCTTGGAGCGGCTAGATGCGTCGTTTAAGGAAGACCTCCAACATATCCATACCGGTCACGCCATCCCGGACGAGCTGGACCACCCACTCGACCAACACCTTCACCTGCGCCTTCTCCTCTGGGATCACTTTCAAGGCAGAGGGCTTCTCGACCCGAGCCATGGAGAAAGCAGGAAGTCCGGTCGACTGACCTGGAGTCAGCTGGTTTTTACAATAAAACCAGGTCGACTGCCATCCTCGGACCGACTCAGGAAGGATCATGGCTGGGAAAGTGCTTTTACCTCTCATTTGAATACCAAGACCCCACACATCTGAATCACGTGCGTCCTCTCGTCACTCGGGTTGGCCTTCTTAACCGACTGGGAACGACACGTGAAAATGTGCTTGAAAAGACCCCAGTGTGGCCCACAACCTAAGAAGTTCTCGCACATGGACACATAGGCAGCGAGATATACGATGGTGTTGGGAGTAAAGTGGTGGAGTTGTGCTCCAAAGAAGTTCACTCGGAAAAAAGGATGGGGAGGCAAAGAAAATCCACGGTCAACATGGGTGGCGAGGAGAACACACTCACCCTCTCGCGGATGCGGTTCGGTCTTGCCTTCCGAGAGCCGCGCCGATTCGTGGGGAATCAGTCCCCCCTCGACCAGATCATCGATGTCGTCCTGACTAATCGTCGACCGAATCCAGCCGCGCGGCAGGTCGGACCTCGACGAAGATCTGCCCCGGCTGGACTTCTTCCCCTTCGCCTTCGCCGTCGCCTTCTTCGCGCGCTCCAGATCCACTGTCTTCTCCTTCCCCATGGCCGCGGGTGAAACTCGAATAGAGCAGCGATGCCGGGAGTAGAGGTGGGTATGGCGGAGAGAGCGGAGGAGAAAGGAGGAGAATGGGGACACGCTCTGGACAAAACCCCAATCTGGCACCTTATATGAGGCCGCTTCCGAGTGGCTGACCTGTGGGTCCGGACGATCCTATCAAATCCCGCAACAGTCGCGCGTGAGGTACGTGGTGAAAAAGGTGGAGCGGTGATCGAGGCGGCCTTGCCTAATCCCATCCGATTACTGCGGCCTCCTCCGTCCCGCGCGCTTCCCCAAAATACGAATCCCACGATATCCGCGAGCAGCAGGGCAACCTGTCAGACGGAAGATTTCTTTTATATCAGTACTCAAAACATCACAGTAAAGTTCACTCGACAGAACCAAGAATGGATCAAGGCGACTGAAAAATAAGTTGATGTCGTCATGGTTGTTCATTTGGTCCCCATAAGGCACTTCCGAAGCGCGAAAATTGAATCGGAGGTGTTCTCAACTCCTTCTCCACTCAAACCCTGAACCATTCAGGGGCTAATGATGAAGCTATGTACCTAGGATAGGGTCATAGGCCTGACCTAGACACCCTCCCCTAGGACACCATCTTAAAACCAGAAACATTCAAGGGATAGCGTCATCCACTCGACTACAAGTCATTCCACTCAGAATATTCAAAGTCACTCGACCGCAGCAATTATCACTCGACGGCAGAAGGCCTAAAGTCACTCTACACGGCAACGGTCGGACGTTTACTTCATAGACTTAATAGGCATTTATATCACTTAATTGCTAGCGTTACCAGTAACAACTCCTTCTTTATGTACTTTAAACCCTTTGTAACGTGGACTGGCTGGGGTCCTGGCGCACTCTATATAAGTCACCCCCCTCCACTGGCACAAGGGTTCGCACCCCCTGTAAACACACACATACATAATCCAGTCGACCGCCTCCGGGCACCGAGACGTAGGGCTATTACTTCCTCTGCGAAGGGCCTGAACTCGTAAACTCGTGTGTACAACTTCGCCATAGCTAGGATCTTGCCTCCTCATACCTACCCTCATTCTACTGTCAGTCTTAGATCCACGACATCGTGCGTAGTGCGGCTGCAGCCAGCGATGACGTGGGCTGGGGGAGAGGGCGGCGGTTGCTGGAGGAGGCGATCTCGGCAAGGGACCATTACTCACCGTACCTGGCCATCTCCCCGTCGAGGTGGCGGAGACGGCGTTTGGCCGTCTCTAACGTCGTCACGGAGCGGTCCAGGGCCCAGACGTACGTCAAGTCTGGGTTCGCCACAATGTGTGGCGACGGGACGTCCGAGTTTGCGAACTTGGATTGGCGCGCGGCGTTGTGGCTGTCCCGCCGACATTGCTCCCGGTCGGCGTATTCCCGCACCGTCATGGCGATCCGGGATGAAGAACACCTGCCGTCGGCCCCGCCGCTGTTGAGGTAGTGAAAAATGCGACCGTGCGCCTTGGGAAGGAGCGGCAGCGCGCTGCGCTCCTCCTTGACAATGCACCGAGGCGGCGCACCTCCTTGACGAAGCGCCGGGGCAGCGATGAGAGCCATTCCTCCTTGACGATGCGTTGGGGTGGCGGCGAGAGCCGCTCTTCCTTCACGCGGCGTCTAATTTGGATGCTGCGCGTGGAGGGGATGCCGGCTCCGGCTTCATGGAGAGGAACGTCCCCGGTGGCGGAGCCAGGCTGTTGATGTGGACGACGGAGCAACGGAGCATTAGCTCCATCTGCTGCTCGAACTCTGCGTCGATGGCGGCGTAGACCTGGCCAGGCACCACCGGCGCGGACTGCATGCTGCTGGTCCTCCTTGTCACCGAGGAGATGATGATCTCCGCCTTCGTTGATGAGCCGCCCACCGATGAGGGATGACCCTGGAGTTCGAGGGCGGCGTCACCACTATCCGCCAGAACCCGCCCTGGAACCACTTACCGATGCCCAGAACTTGCCCATCGCCGGAGATGTGGAGGGAGATGGACGAGGAGAGGGAAGAAGGGGATGGAGGAGGATGCGATGTGGATGACGCTAGAGCACGACTTACATAGCCGCGGCCATGCCATGCGAAGGGCCGGTCAGCCGCTTCAATGTCGCGCAGTGATCGAAGTTGGTTCCTCGGGAACACAGGTCCGCATTGAAGCGGCGGCTGCCGAGTGATCATGTCAATCAGCGCTGCCCCCCTCCCTCCTGTCACATCGCGGTATCAATGCCGGCCTCCGCGTGCTTTGGACCGGCATGAATGCAACGCGGTAAGTGGCGCGCATCGGAAGGAAAGCGCATGAGGGACGGGTCAGGGGTTTTTTGGTTGGCCAGGGCGATCAGAAGCGGGTGTAGGATCGGTCCGGACTTCCGTAAAGCTTCCCCCACGTTTCTCTCCGGTTTGTGAAAAATCACGTCCGGACCGCGCCGCAGACCGATACATGCCCGTGTTGGATGGCTTCCGCTGTCCGCACAGCGCGTTCTGGACTCATGCGGGAGGCTTGTGGGTCACGTTGAAGATGTCCTAAGTGGGGTATAGTAGGATTGAAGAAAATGATGAGCCTTTTTTTGCACCATGAAAATAACAAATTTTCGAACTTATATCTTAACAAATGGATAAGTTGACTCAAGAAAAGTATGCATTGCCGACACGGTTTCCATTTTATTTATCGCGAGAAGAAACTTCCATGAAAATAACAACAAATTTCGTACCAAACTTAACAAACGGATAAAGTTGACCTCAGATATTCCCGTCATAAAAAGAAGATGTCACCATATGATACGTTAGCCGATTGTCTAGAATAAACCGATCATGTTTATAAAATAACAAGAGGCCAAATTATAGCCGTTGTTGAGATGGTGTCGGCTGAAGCTGGAGCTGCACGTCCTCGACCACACACTAGTGGTCAGCAATTCTCCGATGTTCACCGGCCACCTTCAGAAGCCCAGGCCTTCAGAAGCGGTCCACCGCTCACTACAGTCAGAACGGCCAAGCATTTGAATTTGCTCGCCGCACTGTCCGTCTGCCCCGCGCACGAAATTTCCACGCCGCATTAACTTGCCGAGATAAATACACGGCACGTATCATGGATGTTCCCTTCTTTACTTTACTTCCCCGGCATCCCTTGTCCCGTCCCTCGTACGTATCCGGTTTCTGCGTGCGCTGAGATTTCGGCAAGCATTCCATCCGAGTGATTCATTACTCTTGGATCGGTTTCGCTACCAGTAGCTACTTGTCCGTACAATACGGCGCAATATACGGGCGTACAAAATTTGTGAATACGTGCAGTGAAGAGCACTTAACTGAAACAATATATATAAAACATAAAGGGCCTGCGCGCAAAAGCGCCCACTAAGCAAGATCATTGAAAACGATCCCTGGGAGAGAGGGGACAGAGGAATCCAAGCAACGGTCTCCTGGGGTTGGCAGAAAGAAAAAGAAAAAAAAGAGAGAAAAGGAAAAAAAGATCGAGCCACCGTCTCCCACACTCCTGACCCTTCTCTCCCCCCAAATCGATCGTCGTGGGGAGCAGTCGCACGCGGTGAGGCCGGCGCCACTCCCAGACCCCCTCCCCCCCACCCCCCGACTCCAAAACCCCCCACTCCCCTGCGAATCCCCCGCCAGAAATCCCGAGCCATGGCCGCCGCCGTCGTCCGGAGAAACGTCGCTTCCTCGCCCGCCGGAGCCGGCCGTGTTCGCCAAGCCTCGGTATGTTATGAATAACTCACCCGCTTTTCCTTTATTATTATGCTATTGCTTGAGCATTACTGGTCACCGGAGGAGAGGAGAGGGGAGGAGAGCTGCTGTTGCGGCTGGTTGGTGGCGACGTCGATGTGAGCCTGCTGGGGGCTACTGTTCCGGTTGTTAGGGAGTGCTTAGGTCAGGCGATTGCTTCGTGCAGATCTGCTAATAACTGCGAATTCCTCGGGAAAGAGGATGGTTGGCGTGACAGGGGCGCCATAGATTTGGCATTATCGGTGGTTCTCCGGTTGTATCCGGCCATCGGACATGCTAACCACTGTCCTGAACCCTGATGATGCGCGTAATTACTGGTAGCCAAGGGTCCACATAGAAATGCTTGCCTTCTCCTCCACCCGCAGCAGCAGCAGCAAGCTCGTCAACAGCCTTGCCCGGCACTCAAATCCACTGGGAAAGGACAGATTCGTGCATCCCCTGCCGTGGTGGCTTCTTGTCTGCTTCTTCTTTATTCTTGTACGTATCATATGTGCCTTGCTTCTTGGCTGTGGTCTTATAATGCTGCATTTCTGGCAGATGGTGTAGGGAGAGGTGCTGGAGAGGGGGCAGGTGAGTGGGAGGGCGAATGGGGGCGATTGGAGGCGACGAGTCCGTGCAGTGGGATAAGATGAATGGAGCTGAGGTGGTGAACGGCGGTGGAAGCGGCGCAGGAAGCCTGGATAGGATACAGGTGTTAGTGAGGGTGAGGCCGCTGAGTGACAAGGAGATTGCAAGGGGTGAGCCTGCGGAGTGGGAGTGCATCAATGACACCACCATCATGTTCCGGAGTACCTTCCCGGATCGACCCACGGCTCCAACCGCATACACATTTGGTCAGTGCTCTTTTGATGCTACATCTTTTGTGTTTTTTCATTGCTCTGGTTCTTCAGTATGCTTAATTAGTCTGTAGTACTGTTTTTTGGAAGCATTTTCATAACATCTGATGTACTACAATGGCTCTCAGAAGCAACACTCAAACATCATATTTCCCTACACAATTACATGCATACTTGATGTGTATGTTATTACTGCATAGTGATTATGCCTTTATTTATTGTTGACGTATTGTTTAAATCATTCCAATGTGCGCAATTGCTATGTAAGGATCTCACATGAGTATAGTTGGTAAGAATTATAGTTTGGTTACATTTTCCTAACGTGTGTCTTTGTTAAACATAAATCCCTTGAATTTGCAGACAGGGTATTTCATTCCGAGTGCAGTACGAAAGAAGTCTACCAGGAAGGGGTTAAGGAAGTTGCCCTCTCTGTAGTTGGTGGCATTAACTGTGAGTGCAAACTACACAAAAGCATATGAGTCAAAAATTGTGAAACATAATAGCATTTGAACTAAATCAGAGTGTGTTTTCTCTCTCAGCAAGTGTTTTTGCGTACGGGCAAACAAGTAGTGGGAAGACATTCACTATGACTGGAGTGACAGAATGCACAGTAGCAGATATATACGATTATATTAACAAGGTGATCAACTCCCAGCCAACCATAGCTTCCATGGCCAGGTTTTGGTCTCGATTGTTACAAAGTCCTCAAATCAGTGTTTCCTTTTCAGCATGAGGAAAGAGCATTTGTGTTGAAATTCTCAGCAATTGAAATATACAATGAAGTTGTTAGGGATCTTCTGAGTGCAGAAAATACTCCTCTTAGACTTTGGGATGATGCAGAGGTAATAAGGTGTTCTTTTTCAGCATTGTTAACTTTTGAGTGATGTTATGCTCATGTTTGCTAACCGGTTTAGTGTTGTTTATTCTACAGAAAGGCACCTACGTGGAGAATCTTACGGAGGTTATATTAAGGGATTGGAACCACCTCAAGGGACTTATTTCTGTTTGCGAAGGTTCAATATTGCTTACTAATAGCAGCTTGCATTTTGTCGATCTTATGGTTATTGTATGTTCTCATTTGTGCTTTACGTGATTGTAATAGCTCAAAGGAAAACCGGGGAGACCTTCTTAAATGAAAAAAGCTCCAGATCCCATCAAATACTTAAATTGGTCTGTCCTTAACTTGATTATATTTACGAAATACTTTGATGTATATGTGTTCCATTCATCATAGATGTTTATGTTTGCTGACCGTTTAATTTTCATCTACCAATTCAGACTGTTGAAAGTTCTGCTCGTGAATTCTTAGGAAAGGACAAGTCAACCACCCTTGTGGCTAGTGTGGTAAGAAAGACGCCTCAGTTTGTTAAGTTTATACAATCTGGAGAAAAAGTGTAAGCGGCAATTATTCTTCCCATGCAGAACTTTGTTGATCTGGCAGGAAGTGAGCGTGCATCTCAGGCTATGTCAGCTGGCACAAGGCTGAAAGAAGGTTGCCACATCAATAAAAGTTTGCTTTCCCTTGGCACCGTCATTAGGAAGCTAAGGTTGCAAATTCAGCTCACAGTCTTACTTTGCTTTGATTCTTCACATTATAAGAGTAGTTACTTATGTAGTCATGGGATTGTTAGTTGCTGACATTCCAGTTATATTTTTTCATTATTCAGCATGGGGAGTAATGCACACGTACCGTATAGAGATTCCAAGCTTACACGCATATTACAACCTTCTTTGGGAGGCAATGCAAGAACCGCGATTATTTGTACACTCAGCCCTGCAACAAGTCACATTGAGCAATCAAGGAATACACTGTTTTTCGGGAGTTGTGCAAAGGACGTAGTTACAAATGCTCAGGTTAATGTGGTCATGTCTGATAAAACACTAGTTAAGCATTTGCAAAAGGAAGTTGCTAGACTGGAGAGTGAGTTGCGGCAGCCAGTTTCGAACTCTAGTCTGGAAGCACAGGTGAAGGAAAAGGACAACCAAATCAGAAAGGTACAGTGCCTGGAAAATTCTAGTCTGTTTTCTTTCTTTCCTGAATAATGGAGATTGCTATTGCTTCCCTCTGTATTTCCCTTGGGATACACACAGATAAACTCATTTTTCTTTCTATCCATTCATGATGTTGCATGTCTTCCGCAGATGGAGAAAGAAATAAAAGAACTGAAGTCGCAACGTGATTTGGCTCAGTCCAGGTTGCAGGATTTGCTGCAAGTTGTTGGTGATCGTGACCCAAAGCACCAGGTATTTTTACTTATGTGACTTCTAGTTATTACCTTCTGGCCTTATTACTCCAACACTGATGTATTTGTTTTCTCTGTATGTTTAGGTCTCAGGAAAGCGTTCAATCAGAAGTCCCCCGTCTGTTGGAATGCCCCCAAGCGCTAGCAGAGATGACAGTTCTCAGATCTCTCATGATGATTCAGATCATTACAAGGAAGTGCGATGTATTGAGCCAAATGAAACGAGAGGAAATGAACGTTTGTCTTTGTCAGCTGGTGAAAGTACCAGCCCACGAGCTTCAAATAGGAATTCTAGCATGCGTGGTAATGATTCAACAGCTTCAGTGAATTCAAGGAGTCTTGGTGAAACTCCTATTACCTTGGAGCAACATTTGGAGAACATCAGAAGGCCTTTTATCACTAAAGATCTAGGATCTTCAACACGTAACCCATCAAGTTGTAGAGTAATTGGTAGAAGCAGGAGCTGTAGATCACTAACAGGGTCTACTTTACTTGATGAGATGGAGATGGAGGATTGCACACCAGTAAACAGAAGTTTGGTAATCTTCCCAGGAAGACCTGAAGAGTACCAGAGAAGAGGATCTGCATTAAACTACGATGCAGGGAGTGAGACTCTTTCAAGGGCAGGATCTGAAATTAGCACTTCAAAGGGAGCTAGCAAGACAGGTGATGCAGAATTTACTGGTATAGGTGAATTTGTTGCTGAACTTAAGGAGATGGCTCAGGTTCATTATCAGAAACAGGTAGGTGACAAGGTGCGGGGTTATCTTTTAGGCATGATTGTATGCTCTTACCCCTGCAGCTCATTTATTTTACTTGAAAGAAACTGGGAGTCATAATTATGCTAAGAAATTACTCCCTCCGTAAAGAAATATAAGAGCGTTTAGATGACTAAGATAGGTGATGACAATTTGGAAATGAAATTTTAAGCATAATAGTTATTGACGACTCCTTGAGATCTATCACTAGCAGGCCTGCAGCATAACAGTTTACATACTACCCAGACCTGCTGAAATGTTTTACTTCCATTGCACCAATAACTGAATAATTAATTGGCAATCTTACTCCACGTTGTAGAGTGCAAATGGGAAGAGCATCGGATTAGACCCAATCATGGATGGTTTGCAATCACCTTCGCGATGGCCATTGGAATTCGAGAAGAAACAGCAGGAGATCATTGAGCTTTGGCATGCTTGCAGCATTTCCTTGGTCCACAGGACATACTTTTTCCTGCTGTTCAAAGGAGAATCTGCCGACTCGATTTACATGGAAGTGGAGCTTCGAAGGCTATCGTTCCTCAGAGGCACCTACTCCAGGGGAAGCACCCCCAGCAATGTGACCGTAGGCAGCCTCAGCTCTTCCCCCGTCGCGAGGTACGCGGCAATCATCAATGCATCAATTATCTGCATTCCTTTTTTATAACCTAGATAGATAGATGAGAGAGAGGACGAACACACACCTGACTGAGAACGTCCGATCTATGATGCAGCGCCAAGAAGCTGCAGCGCGAGAGGGAGATGCTGGCGAGGCAGATGCAGAAGCGGCTGTCCGTGGAGGAGAGGAACCACATGTACACCAAATGGAGCGTGTCGCTGGACTCCAAGAAGAGGAAGCTGCAGGTGGCTCGCCGGCTGTGGACAGAGAGCAGGGACCTGGAGCACGTGAGGGAGAGCGCGTCCTTGGTGGCCAAGCTGATCGGGCTCCAGGAGCCCGGGCAGGTCCTGAGGGAGATGTTCGGGCTCAGCTTCGCGCCGCAGCAGCCCCCCGCCCGGCGGTCCTCCAACGGCTGGAGATACGGGATCCCCTCGTTTGGCTGATTGATTGGGCCCCTGACGACAAGAGGCAAGAAGATGACAGGATGATGCGGCTGACCAAAAGATCTTTTTTTTTCTCTGGTGGTTTTGTATCTTGGGGTGTTGCCTGTTCTGATTTTCCATAGGGTATCAGGACACGCGCATGCGGGGGGTTTGATCTTGGTGCATGCCCTTTGCGTGTAGGACGACCGGTTTGGTGCGCGGTTCCTGAGCAGGCGCCGCCGGTCTGATTGCTAACATTATTAACGTATCACTGCGTATCCAGAGACACGCTCTTTTGTTAACGTGTTGTTGCAGTTCCCACGGTTTGCACCCCTCATCTGTCAGAAATGGTTGTTCCGATGTGTATCGAAAGCTTGTAGAAAATCAAACACGTGTCGTCCGTTGCAGCCACCTCAGCGAGCTGACCCTTGTTGGAAGCGTGCTGTTTGATCTGCAAGTGTGCTTTGTATGGTTTTTCTGACAGGGTTTTGTATGTGTTGTGCGCGTGTTGTTTCTTCAAGTGTACTGTTTTCTGTTCTTCTCAAGCGGACAGTGGTCTTGTTCTTCAGTCAAACAAAAAAGCACAATGTGATCATTCTCAGCCAAAACCTGAATGCTACTACTATAAACTACTCTCTATGTGAAGAAATATAAGATCGCTAATAGATCAGCGCGAGAATTCAAAGTCCAGCCCAGTGATGTGATAGTTCATATACATTCAGTGCCCTTTTTCCCTAAACAAATCTCCCTTTCACATGTCCCAGAACAAGCTCTAATATTAACTTTTGTGTGCAGAAGATGAGCTTGGCTGCGCTCTTAATCCGGGCTGCGCATCGCCAGAGACTTAACGGAAATCTCAGACGACTAAGACCTAGACACACCTTGCAAGAAAACACTAAATTAGTACCGCGTGAGCCTAGACAGCCTTTTCCTGATTTCTGGACTAAGGCTGGTTGTAATAGGGAGTATCATATACTAGTATCATGCATATGATACTAGTCTATGATACTACATTCCTAATGCATAGTATTATATGTTGGTATCATAGAGGACTACATTTATTGCCATGCATGATACAAAGTAGCACATCATTTAATATGATATGGTATCATGATATGATACTCAAACCTCTCTTTCTTCATTTAATTCTATGCCACATCATCAAAATTGCTTAGTTGGCATGCATGATACTACCTACTCCCTCCATTCCAAAATATAGTGCGCCCGCGCTTTCCGAGGTTCAACTTTGACCATAAATTTAACCAATGAGACCAACTGCGGCGGGAGAAAAAATTATATAAATAAAAACTTCTTTCGAATACGAATTCACTGATATAATTTTTGCTCCCGCCACAATCGGTCTTGGTAGTTAAATTTACGGTCAAAGTTGAAGCACGTGGATAAAGAAAGCACTACATTGTGGAATGAAGGGAGTATGATACTCCCGTTACGGGCAGCCTAAGAAAGGACGGTGCCCTTCCTAAAAGAAAGAAAAAGAAAAAGAAAGGACGGCGCCCATACTTTGGCGTGCACAAAGCAGGTCTTGGGAGTCCAACTCTGTCTGCATTTCACACACAGTCAGCGGTTAGCAGAGATGGGAAGCGAGCTCGCTCTGCAGCAGTATTACACAGAGAGACCGTCGGACCTCGCCTGGCCTCTTGCCGGAGAGCGTCGACGGCAAAGGAGAGGCCGAGGAAGGCGGGGAGGAGCAGGCGCGGGTTTTGCCGCTCCTCGTTGCCCCGCTCCGGTAGCCGGTGAGCTCACTTTCTTAGTCATCAATCTCTAATACTCGATGATGATCGCTTCTTTTCGAACATTGCTGTACGGACGACAAAATCAGACAACTCATGAACAACAGTGATAATCTGGCCGCACACATGCATGCCCACAGTGGTGCAACGGCCGTTGAATTTGTTGTCGTCCACACATCGTCCATGTTTTGTTATTCATAGAGCAGTTTCGCTTCTTTTCTATGGGCAACGCTGCTACACACACGACAGATATTGGACGATCACCGAACGATGCTACACATCAAACCGTTCATGCGTTAGAGCAAACGTAGCTAGCACCGTTCATTCTCGCGTCGTGTGGAGTTCAGCCGGGCAGTGTCGTCCGTGTAGTAGTTTCGTTCTGTGGGTGCAGCCAAGTTGTTTCTTGCATGGGCCCCGAGCCATGAGAACGCGGGTAATAATGTGTTCATGCTTTCGCGGGCGTCCAAAGTTAAAGCTCCACATTACAGTCCTCCCTCCGGATTGTCATAAGACCGCGGGTAATAAATAGTATGTTCTGCGTCACTAGGTCGGTAGAACATTCTTGACTAGTCACGGACCTGGGCTCTGACTGGGGCTAGAGGACTTGCCGCGATCACCCAATTTGAGCCGCCTTAGGTGCGTTTATGCTCTGTTTTCCGGGCTGAGCATCCCGGTCTCTCTCTAACCCTAATTGCTAACTCTCCCGTTGGTGTCGGAGTTTGTAATTGGGCCCCTGTAACTCTCGCTTTCTATCTATCAATGAAATGATACGCAACTTGCGTATTCGTGAAAAAAATAAATAGTGTGTTCATGCTCACATGTTGTGAATCTTTTCGCTGTGGACGGGACGAGCGGCGCTGGCGGGAGCTTCGGGCTGGATGGTCGGTCATGAGATGGAGATCCTCCGTCTCGACGTGCCTGCATTGCAGTCCGACGGTCACAGCTCTCAAGTCAACCCAACGGACGACCCTATTTGATCTGGCCGTGTCCGTTTGAATCGAAACATACATAGATCATAGCCACACGCATGACCATAACTGTAAAGAGCGTTCGTTCAATGTCTAGGTGAACCTAAATCCGGCGCAAATTAGGACCTGATTTGCGTCCAGACGAATGCTAGCCGCACCCATGCGTTGTGTCATCGTTTGCTTTGGGCCCGCCTGTCGACCGTCCAACTGTTCCCACCGGCTTCATTAGATCCACACGCCCGACGGGGCTTGCAAGTCAGTCGTCCGTCCTTTTTAATGAAAGCCGTGGACCGGCCAGTCCACACACTTTTACTTTTTTCGCTATCTGCCTCCTCGAGCCCCGACATCCAAACCAAACCTCCGACCGCCGCTCTAACACCTCCCGTTGCCCGCCTTCTACCATGGGAATGTGGAAATGGATCCCGGGAAGAAGTGGGAGCACGACCACGAGGCGGGCCCATTGTTCATGCGGAGCGTTGCCGCCCACTCCACCTCGTCGCCCGCCTTCACCATCTCCTCGCTGACGGCCCCGCCTCACGTGCGGCCTTGTGTGAAGGTCAACATATGCCAACGCTGCTGGGAGACGGGCACACCGCTGCCATTGAGCGACGTCCACTTCCGAACAACTGATACCTGAGCCCAGATCTGGTGCCACTGCCGCCAACCTCACTGAGCGGTCACGCCCACGTGTTGGAGATCAATCACTGTCGCATTCGCCTTCCATCGGAAGATGGACGTCGCGATTCCCCGCTCTGGGACACGTGGTTCCGGGACGAGCATGATCTAATGTGGCAAACCTATTTTGTTGGTCGTGCTCCGAGCCAGCCGCGCGCGTGCTCTAAGCCCACCCCGGCCACGCGCACTCCCACACCCTCCCCCTCATCGTCCCTGCCATCATCACCTCCCACCATGTCCGTTGAGGAGGAGGAGGTGGCGAGGAGGGTGCTCGACGACTCTGTCCGGGAGCACGACCGCGCCTAGTGGGAGGGCCTCGACGAGATGTTGGCCCCGTCGACCGCTGGCAATGTCACCATCCTCGAGCTGCGGGTCAAGGAGGTGATGGAGGAAGTGAAGGAGGAGGTGCCGGAGGAGCCTCCCGCTGCGGCCTGGAACCCGACCTTGGTGGGGCAATCGCGATGGTGAACGGACATGATGCCCTGCACAACAGAGTATGTATCTGTGTCGCCTTGTGGTGGGCGCGGACACATGGTCATCGTCCCCGCCAGGGCCAGAAGTAGTGCAGGCACCTCCCACCCCACAACCATCGCAGGGGCCGTCAGCCCACCTATGTCAACCACCGCCCTATGTTGACCTCACCATGGGTGACGAGGACGAGGACGACAGCCATGGCGGCGACGACCATTTAGTTTTTATTTTTATTTTTATTTTAAATTTAGTTTGAATGTGCGGTCGTGGGACTTTGCAGAGGTTTAAGTTTTAATGTAATATATATCATTTTAAATTATTTGTAATGTCTTTGTTGTCAAAATTTTAAAATCTAAATACGGACAGAATATTGAGATGCGGCAGCAGGGTGACCGCGCCGACGGCCGGACCAAAACCGGACACAGTCTTCTGTTTACTCACGTAAACAGACATAAACCGGACAAAAACAACCGTCCGATTTGCGCCCACGTTGGAGTTAATCTCAAGTGACGACGTCGTGCGTCGATTTTCATTGCGTGCTGGCTGCTCTGCATGCACCCGACTCTGCGGGTACGAACACGGCTGCAGGCTTGCAGTCAGTTAAAATAGGTGATGACGTACTTTTATATCACTTTCTGGTACATTTAAAGACTTTTTTCTGCACAGCCAAAGGCAACGACATGTAAACTACACAATGCTGGAGCTGTGACCAAATATTTTTTGCAAGGCATTACAGTCAGGTTGGGCTAACTCGGTTCCCTATGTATGGGCTCTCGGGGATATACAGAGCCAATGGAAAGGGACAGAGTGAAAAATACGCGGACTTTGTGCGGGATTTTGGGTGCTACACGGTGGTGGCCGAAACTCCCACAAATCTTCACTAGTTTTGAATCCGGTTTGAGGGAATTCGGACAAACGAAGACAACGCTGTTTGAGGCCCCACATTGCATGGCAAGAAAATGTCCGAACATGATGGTCTGGACATTTGCGGACGCTGTAGGCCACGACGTTGGAGATTTCCTCATCACGCTTAGAGCAGCTTCAACGCGCCGATTCAAGCGGACGGCGTTTTTGTCCGTTTGAATCGGCCGTCTGTCCGACGTCCATCCTGTTTTTGATTGGGATGACAGTGCACGCAACGCGTCGACCCATATGTGCCGGTGTGACCGGCTGGCTACCCGTTTTCAACAAATAGCTCATTTTTTTGTAATGTTTCACACACAACTTTTACATTCGACCATATAGTCTAGAATCAAATAAATAACATAGTTTCAACAAAAAGATAGCATAGTTTTACAAGCCGAATAAAAGTAAAAATGTCTCATATAGTTTTGCAAGCCGAATAAAAAAGATACAACTAATGGTTGCCAACATGAGCCCACATATGCTCAATCAAATCATTTTGCAGTTGCATGTGAATTTCCCAATCACGCATGTCATGATGAAATTTGATGAATTGTTCAAACGTTGCTGCTCCTTCATGTTGAGACACAACATTCTCACCCTGAAACTGAAACTCTTGATCGTACAGACGTTCCGGGCGCTCATCTTTTATGATCATATTGTGCATGATCACACAAGCAGTCATCACCTTCCATAGTTTCTGCGTGCTCCAAGTATTAACAGGATACCGGATGATGCCCCATCGAGATTACAAAACATCAAAGGCACGCTCGACGTCCTTCCTAGCACTCGCTTACTCTTGGGAAAATCTTTTTCTCTTCTCTCCGACGGGTTTGGGAATTGTCTTCACAATAGTGGTCTACTGAGAATAGATACTGTTATCCAGGTAGTATCATTTGTCGTAGTTGTGGCCGTTGATAATAAAGTTCACCGGTGGGTTGTTGCCTTCGGCAAGCCTAGCAAACACCGGCGAGCGTTGAAGCACGTTGATTTCATTGTGTGATTCGGCCATGCCAAAGAAAAAGTTTCAGATCCAGAAATCTTAAGACGCCACGGCCTCAAGTATGACAGTGCAAGTCCTGACATGGCCCTTATACTGTCCTTGCCAAGCTGAAGGGCAGTTCTTCCACTCCTAGTGCATGCAGTCTATGCCGCCAAGCATCCCTGGGAAGCCACTGCTGGCATTCATCGCCAACAAACGGGCTGTATCTTCACGAGTCGGCTCTCTCAAGTACTCAGGGCCAAATACAACAATAACAGCCTTGCAGAACTTATACATACGTACTCGTCAATGAGATCACCGGGCATGTAGACTCGCTCATACGGACGTACTCGTCAATGAGATCACTGGACACTTCGTATGCAAGCATTCGGATGGTGGCAGTGCATTTTTTATAAGAGGAGAAACCAATCTTTCCAATAGTATCCTCTTTGCATTCAAAATAGTCATCATAGCCGCCCAACCCTCTCTAATACGGTTGAAAAGATGTCTATTCATACGGAAAGGGCGGCGGAATTTCTGATATTTGAACAACGGATTTGTTGTGTCAAAGTATTCCTTTCAAAAAAGGAAATGCCCGCTCTCTCGGTTGCGGTTCAACGCCGGAAGGTGGCCCGGAATGGAGCCACAAAACGCGTGCGCTGACTATTGAGGTGGTGATGGACCAACACGGCAACCAAGATCTCCTCCTCATTGGACGAGGAATCATCGGAGTCGCAAAGGAAATTGTGAAAAAAAAACCTTGTAGACGGAGTCCATTTTGTACCTTGGTAAACTGTCGAACAATTTGCGGGCATCGACGAAGGAGACGGCCGCCCTCGGACCAGCTAGTTGCTCTGGCGGCGTCTGACGAGCGTGCTGGTGAGGATCTGGACGAGGCAGCTTCTTGGTCACGGTCGTGGCTGTGTTGAGGAAGCGGGGGCGGGAAGCTTTCGGTTCCCAGGCGGCAAGATGACTGTGGCGGGCGACGTGAGAGGTGGCGGCGTTGTAGAGGGGGATGTTGTGGCGCCGGCAGCTAGCAGAACCACCGATGAAATGGGCGGTGTGGGCGGCGGCGGCGACGACGAAGGAGACTGGCGAGGGCTTGTTGGAATGGGAGAGGATGACCAGCGGGCCAGGGGAAGGAGAATGCGAGCGCGCGCGTCCGTCTCGTGTCCGCGCCGACGTAAATCCGGCTCAAAAATGAGCCGGAAATGAATCGCCTGCAGACGAAAAACGGACGCGCGTCCGTTTGGGTCAACGTGTTGGTTCGACTTTTGTGTCCGCGCCGATCCAAACAGACACCCGCGGACGAAATGGATCGCCTCATTGAAATTGCTTTTATGTGGCAAACTTTATGAACAACCATAAAACAAGTGAAAATGTCCTAATGTGATACGTGAAAATTACTGGAGTATACGTAATAAACATGACAATGGTGTCCGATTTTGGCCCAGGGAGGGAGAAATCGTAGAGGTTAAAACAAATTACTGCTGTACCTTAAGTAGAGTAAAACATCAAATACACTCACCTCACACAGAGGATTGAACACTGAGCTTTGCGGCTCTTGGAGATTGCGCCAAGAGGACGCCTGCTCGTCTTTTTGATACGCTCGATGAGGTGACGAGGGGCCAGAAACTTTAAAAGCCAGCATTAACCTTCTTGGTACTGCCAGGGGAAGAGCATTGACCAGAGTTAAGTAAGTAACGCCATCCATCAGTTGGTCTAGGAAGTAGGGCATGGTACTACTCTACTCTACTCTGAATCTGAATTCTGAGGCTGCCCGTAAGGAGTATCATAGATATAGTATCATACATACCAACTAATCAATTTTGATGAAGTGACATAAAAATAAATGAAGAAAGAGAGACTTGAGTATCATATCATGATACCGTATCATATTAAATGATGTGCTACTTTGTGTCATGCATGACAATAAATGTAGTTCTATATGATACCAACATATGATACTCCCTTTGTTTTTATTTAGTCTGCATATTAGGTTTGACTGAAGTCAAACTTTGCAAAATTTGACCAAGTTTATAGAAAAATATATAAACATTTGCCATAACAAATCTATATGATGTGAAAATACCTTCAATAATGAATCTATTGGTATTGATTTTTTATTATATATATTGATATTTTTGTTTATAAACTTAGTCAAAACTTATAAAGCTTGATTTTGATCAAAGCTAATATGCAGACTAAATAAAAACGAAAGGAGTACTATGCATTAGGGATGTAGTATCATACACTAGTATCATATGCAAGTAATATATGATACTCCCTATTACAACCAGCCTGATGGAACATGCATTCAGAGTCCGTTTTCTAAACAAGCGAGCCTGCGTGAGATGAGGTATGGCGCAAGGCATCTTCGTGCACGCATGCCTGATCATGCATGGTCACTCAAGCCTACCACTCCACTCTCACTCTGAGTAGCGGCCCGTCAGCTCCGAGGAAAGAAAAGAAAGAAACCATACAAAAAGCCAAGGCCATTGCCAAACCCAGACAACGACGCCTCCTTGCAGGCTCGCCCTCCTTCACTCATTCACTGTCGACTCCCGCTCCAAGCCGTCGACAGCACTCTCCAGAGATCGAGAGCCATGGCACGCCGGACCAACCACACCGCCTCGCCCCCCATGAACGCCACGTCTCCGCCTCCGCCGAGGCCGCTGTCCCACGCCACGGGCGACGCCTGGGGCCCCTACTCCAGCTCCCGGGCATTCTTCTCCAACGTGGCCACCATCCTCATCATCCTCGCCTGCGTCTCCCTCCTCGCCTTCTCCCTCCACGCCGCCGCCCGCTTCCTCCTCCGCCGCCTCGCCCGCCGCCGCGCCGCGCGCGCGCGGGCGCGGGCGCAGGCGCAGGGGCAGCCACAGCCGCCGAAGCCTCCGTCCGACGCCGCGGCCGCCGAATTCTCTGTGGAGGCCGGGGCAGGGGCGGGCGTCCAGTTGGCCGGCGGGTGGGGCGACGCGGAGTGCGCCATCTGCCTGTCGGAGCTGGCGGACGGCGAGCGCGTCCGCGTGCTCCCGGCGTGCGGCCACGGCTTCCACGGGGCCTGCGTGGACGGGTGGCTCGCGGCGCGCGCGTCCTGCCCCACCTGCCGCGCGCCGTCCCGGCTGTCGCGGGCCGGAGAGCCCTAGCCAGACCAGGACGCTGTCACCTCCGGCGCTGGGTCGGTCATGGATCCATCGTCACTCTGTGTGTACCGCCGACAAGAAGCGACATCAAGTGCGTCGCGGTGGGGGAGCTTGCCGGAGCTCAGCTCTGTCGTCGCGTGATTTGTAATCGAGTGCCGCTTGTACTACTCTTTGAGGGCGTCTGACAATGCAAATCGATTGCGGCCATCAGCTCGGATCGTAATTCGCAATCATCCCTCTTGCGTTCTCATCTCATGTCAAACTTGCATTGCATCATTCGATTCATCCGTCGGATTCTTGCGCATCCGTTGATGAATTCCAGTGCCGTCGGCTGTAGGCCTGCATTTTTTGGCGTCCGGGCAGAGCAGGCTCGTCGTCAGTGACAAACTGAAAAGCAGCTCGGCTCTGGGTCGACGGATTCCTTCCGGCGCTAGAGTGGATACGAGACAAGAAGAGAAAAGCGGTAAAGCAGAGGAAGACGGAGTGATAGAGTGGTGTAGGCTCCGTAGGGCGCTGCTGCGAGAATATTACTACTAGCGGTGGGGCTGCTTTGCGAGCATTGTGTAGAGGTTTGGTTGGGTTTCGGCGCGGCAGGTGGCATCGGCGTTCGGCGGGTGGTCGCGGTGGAGCCGGGTCGGTCTGATTGGGGTGCGTTGGGCGTCGCAGTCGTCCCGTTGGGAGCAGCGCCATTGGAGTATTTGGCGCCAAGCACCAGGGCTCTCAACCTCTCCTCCGCCGACAGGACAATGTTTTTGGTATTCGCTGCCGCAAAGGCTGACCAAGCTAGCATAGCAAGTAGTACTCTCTCCGTTTCAGTGCTTCAAGCTGGAGAGGTGCTAAGCATGCCACATAAATGAAAAAAATGACATGACACAACAATTAAGGAGAGAGAGCATTTTGGTGATCTCAGAAAGAACGAGGAAATTGCACAAACCACCTACTATTGATGCTAGTTTTGCACAAAACACTCACTTTACAGGTTTGTTGCACAAAACACCACATTCTGAGGTAATTTGTTGCAGCTAGGTCTAATCCACCATTTGGGTGCGTTGACATGATTCCTGACAAGTGGGTTCAGTTTGTAAGTGCATCCGTGACAAGAAAAAACAGCCACATCAGCAGCCAACTAGAACTATCAATATCTCACAATTCTTGCTCCAATTGAGCTGATTCTTTTCTAGAATATTAGTGAGTGCACACATGATTTATTGGTTTGTTTTGCATTTTACGAAAATGTTAGATTTGAACAAAAATATTAAACGAGTCAACTAACATTGCAAAATCGCCCAGTATTTCGATGCTAAAACCTCATGGCGGTAATATTTTGGTGTGTGCGACTTGATGATGTCTGTAATGGTCACATGACAACTACTTAGATGGTAACACCTCATGGCGGTAATATTTTGGTACGTGAGAGTTGATGATGTCAATAATGGCTTTATGGCAGCCACTTGGATGCTAAAGCCTGACAGCGACAATATCTGCCATATCTTGGTGCTACTGATTTTATTTTATGAATATTGTGCCTATTTATGAATCATTTTATATTTGTGTAGCAATCTTATGTTTTTCACATGAAAATTTGTGGTGTGCTATTAGATATTTGTAACCAGTAATGAATCTGGAAAGTTTCAGCTGGTTTGGATCACATTATAATGAGATATCTGCAGTTTACATTGGCTCATAAATTTTTTTACTCAAAAATCAAAATTTTCAAAAAAAAATGCAGAACAATTCCAGTAAATCACACATGTATGCAATACTACTCTCGAAAAAAGGCAGCTCATTTGGACCACAGTTTGTGAGATATTTGTAATTTTAGTTGACTCGTTGAAATTTAACATTTTAAAAAAATATTAAAAAAACCCAATAAATCATAGATGCACTCACTAATATTCTGGGGAAAATCCAGCTCAATTGAAGCAAAGAATTGTGAGATATTGACAGTTCCAGTTGGCTGCTGATGCGGCAAGTTTTTCTTGCCGTGATGCACTTACAAACTGGACCCACTTGTCAGAAATCATGTCAACACATCCAAATGGTGGATTAGACCTAGTTGCAACGAATTACCCCAATATGTGGTGTTTTGTGCAACAAATCTGTAAAGTAGGTGTTCTATGCAAAACTAGCACCAAAAATAGGTGGTTTGTGCAATTTCCTCCAGGAAGAACCAATGCCAAGCACGTGTAGCTAGGCAAACCATTTAGGCCTCCTTTGGTTTGGAGGAATTTTATAGGAATTTTAAATGATAGGATTCTTATAGGATTTTTTTTTGTTTAGAGCCCTTTAGTTCATAGAAATAGATTCTTATTCCTACATGAGATTGGTTCCTATCCTTCATATTTCATAGGAAAATAAAAATGAGCCTAGACTCAATGAAAAAATTTCTTTGGTGTCAACCAAATGACATCTTGTTTCCTATTCCTACTCATAGAATTTGAGATACATGCCATCTCATTTCTTACAAAATTCTATTCCTATGATAATCCTATCCTATGAACCAAAAGAGGCCTTAGGCATTTTTTGATTCATAGGATAGGAATTTTATAGGAATAGAAAAATCATAGGAAGTGAGATGACATGCATGTCAATTCCTATAGAGAAAGAGATGCCATTTGATGCATAGGATAGGATTTTCTCCATTGAGTCTAGGCTAATGTTCTTTCCCCTCCAAATGTGAAGGATTGATTCCTATCCTATATAGGAAGAGGAATCCATTCATACAAACCAAAAGGCTTCGACCTCTTTTGGTTTGGAGGAATCTTGTAGGATTTCTAAAGGATAGGATTTTTATAGGAAAAATTCCTATGAAGCCCTTTGGTTTGTAGGAATGAATTCTTATTCATATGTAGGACATGAATCAATCCTTCACATTTCAAAGGGAAAAAAATATTAGCCTAAACTCAATGGAAAAAAATCCTATCCTATGAATCAAGTGACATCTTTTTCCCTATAGGAAGTGAGATGCATGCCACCTCACTTCCTATGATTTTCCTATTCCTATGATATTCCTACTCTATGAACCAAAGGATGCCTTCAAAGGAATATTTCCTTTGCAAATCCTATCCTATAGAATTCCTATAAAAACCCTACAAATCAAGGGAGGCCTTAAATGAAACAACTTGATTACTGGATGAAAGACTTTAGGTGCTAACTCATTAAATAAAGTGTGCTTAGCAACAATAAGTTAAACACCTATGCATTGGGAAGTTGAGTTGCTAAGATATTTAATACACTTAGCACCTCATCTAATGTTGTTGCCACGCTGCCCTCGCCCTCGCTCTCTATGTGACGCCGTGGCTCGAACCAACGAGAAAGGGAGATGGACAGAGGTTTTTGCCCGGAGCACGAATTCCGCCCCGCCGCACGAACGGCGTATTCTTTCTTCCCTGAGCACGTACTCAGTCTCCCGGCTACATGGCTTACAACACAGCTCCCCCAGTACAACACACACACACGAGGCCAGGCCTTTTGTAGTCCCCAACAGCGCAACGTCCTTATTTTCCATGCGCACGACGTGGCCAGCTTCACCTGTGGCTGCTAACTACCGTGCATGGCTAGCCCACTAACCAACTGACTCCTTGCATGTAGGCTGCTAAATCACATCCAGCCAACAACCTATCCAGGAGTCTATCCTACCGGTCATGCACTCACCTAGCTAGCTAACTCACACCACCACGCCACACATGCACGCACACACACATGGACATGGCTTGCTGCTAATATTCACGCCCCAAGCCATGACCTTGCACATGTCAGGCTCGTTGTCAACGTCGCGCCATGGCCGTCGCACCGCGCCGCTGTGGCCTCCGTCGTGCAGCACCCCATGTCCCGCGCTCCTAGGCTCGTGTACACGACGCGCACGCACGCAGTCGCCACGGCCCGAGTCCAGCGCCTCGACGCGGTCAGTTCTCCGCTGCCTTCGTCACGCCACCGTGCCGGCGTGCCCTTCGCGCGCACTCCCCACGTCCCCGCGCTCCCGGCCCGTGCTCCCGCCGCGCACGTACGCGATCTGCGCAACCAGGTCCAGCGCCTCGACGCGGTCCACTCCCGCGGTCCCGACGCGCCCGACGCGTCCAGTGCGCACCCATAACACACACCGATCGCGCCCGACTCGCCGCCGCGCTTATTGCCCTGCACCGCTGCACCGTCAACCGCAGCACAGCACCTCCACGGTCGTCGCGCCGAGCCGCCGCGGCCTCTGCACCACCACGCAAGTCCTCCGCGACCTCCTTGTCTCCGTGACCGCTGCTGCTCGTAGCGCGCACGGCATCACGCCACATCGCCACAGACTCGCTGCACGTTGCCGACGCCACGCGCTCGCTGCGCGTACGGCATCACGCCACACCGCCGTGGACTCGCCGCGCGTTGCCGACGCCACGCGCTCGCCGCGTGTCGTTGCCAAGACCTTCATATCCGCCGCGGACCGCGCACGCCGCGGACGCCGCCGCGCGCCGCGGCCGCCCCTTGAACCTTGTGGCTCTGTATACCAATTGTTGTTGCCGCGCTGCCCTCACCCTCGCTCTCTATGTGACGCCGTGGCTCGAACCAACGAGAAAGGGAGATGGACAGAGGTTTTTGCCCGGAGCACGAACTCCGCCCCGCCGCACGAATGGCGTATTCTTTCTTCCCTGAGAACGTACTCAGTCTCCCGGCTACATGGCTTACAACACAGCTCCCCCGGTACAACACACACTCGAGGCCAGGCCTTTTGTAGTCCCCAGCAGTGCAACGCCCAAGTTTTCCATGCGCACGACGCGACCAGCTTCACCTGTGGCTGCTAACTACCGTGCATGGCTAGCCCACTAACCAACTGACTCCTTGCATGTAGGCTGCTAAATCACATCCAGCCAACAACCTATCCAGAAGTCTATCCTACCGGTCATGCACTCACCTAGCTAGCTAACTCACACCACCACGCCACGCATGCACACACACACATGGACATGGCTTGCTGCTAACATCTAACCACCTTTGCATTGGAGGAGGTCTAAAATATAATGCGTCCTCGATTCCTGCGCTTCAACATATATTTAACCAATGATACCGATTACGGCGGGAGCAAAAGTTATACCAGTGAATTCGTATTCAAAAGAAGTTTTTCAATTATATAATTTTTTCTCCCGCCACAGTCGGTCTCGTTGGTTAAATTTATGGTCAAAGTTAAACCTCGGGAAGCGAGGGCGCACTATATTTTGAAACGGAGGGTCAAACTATGTCTATAAAATAGTATACTTTCAATTTTGTTGGAGGGTCAAACTAACTCAAAGTTTGACCGAGTTTGTGGAAAAATATGCCAATGCTTGTGAAACCAAATAGATATATGACGAAAATATATTTTATCATGCATCTAATGCTACTAATTTGATGGCACAAATGTTGATCTATTACTGTGTAAATACGGTCTAACATAAAAAAGTTTGACTTTCCAACAAAATTGAAAGTACACTCTTTTAAGGAGGAGTGAATATGATAGATTAGTTGCTTCATTTTATATACAAGACCACAAACGTAAATTACATGTATCAATATAAACTTTAATAACTGCTTTACAAGCTAGCCTTTTCTCTTGTTTACCGAGTTAATTAATAGATGCATGCAAATTCGATAAAATTGAGTGGATATGAGAAAGGAAGTGGTTGAATGTGTCATTATCATCCAATGCAAGCATGCTACTAGTTATACCATGGGTTGCTAGTATGAGGCAACATCATCATTTTTTGACTTGTTTACTGTTTGTGGCTTTGTACGTATGCAAAATGTATTGTGGTCTTATATACAAAAATGGAGGGAGTACTACCTTCATAGTGCATACTATCCTACTTCAGGTTTATAAGGCTTATCTCAAAACTTTCATTTTCTTGTTTTATAAGTCTCATTTTTATTGCTTCACATCACACATTCAAATATCGAGGTGCATTAAATCATTGCATGCAAGGATTAAAAGAAAACTCACCAATGCATGTAGAAGTTCTTAGTTATTTATTAGTCATGCATGCATGCATTGTCATTAATGCATTGGTAAACACAATTGTTTGATGAAAACGAGCGTATTAATTGAGTATTTTTGCAAACTATCAAAATCATTCCACCACTCATCATCTATCTTGGTTAGTGAGATTTTTGAGTTGAGCCATATAAGGCTGGTCGTAATGGTGAGTATCATATACCACTAGTGCAGAACCGGGTAATAGCACCGGTTCGTAAGGCCCTTTAGTGTCGGTTCTGCAACCGGCACTAAAGTGTGGGCACTAAAGGCCCCCTCTTTAGTACCGGTTCGGCACGAACCGCTACTAAAGGCCCACCACGTGGCGTGAGCTCGCGTCGTGGTATGGGGGACCTTTAGTACCGGTTGGTGTTACCAACCGGTACTAAAGATTTTTTTAGAAATTCTTTTTTTTTTGAAAATTTTGAAAAAAATGATTTTTTTAATTTTTGATTTTCTGAATTATTTGATGATTTAGTCTCTAATCACCCCTCTTAACTGGTCAAAGTGTGGATCACTCATTCCAATTGTCTAACTTCCCGACCGGTCACCCATCCTCTCACTCCCCCACCCCGAGCACGCTTAACTTCATTTTCGTGACAAATGTAAGTTGTCAATCCTATTAACCCTCAGCAGTTTAGCTTGAGCATTAGGTCACACGTTTCACCGTTTGAGTTTGAAACTATTATTCTAAAAAACAGTAATTATTTAGTAACACTGATATTTCTTGAATAAGTTTGATCACAGTTTGACCAGATTTGACCAAAATTCAAAAAATTGAAATAATTATTTAGTAACACTAATATTCTTGACTAATTATGTAGTAACATTAATACTTCTTGAATAAGTAGTTCGACCATAGTTTGACCAGATTTAACCAAAATTAAGAAACTGAAATTTGGGCATATCTTTTTTTCCTTTTGGAATTTGAGGATTCTAAACAAATTGCAAACAGGTCGTAGGCCATCAAAATCGGATGCGGATTTTCGTGCTGAATTTTTTGATATATTATACGTTTTTTTCCGACATCGTATGCAAAAGTTATAGCCGTTTTTACATTTTCCCTACACTTTTTGCAAAACATCTCCAAATTTAAGTTTTCAAATTTTCGTAACTAGTAGATGTAGTAATATAACTACCTCTCGAAGGATTTTATTTTTTGAAGTTTTCATCATTTTCTTTTGATTTTTTCAAAACTGAAATGGCGATACACGCGGGGGGGGGGGGGGGGGGGGTAGAGTTTGGAAATTGCCTTATAGTCCCGGTCTGTGTCTCCAACCGGGACTATAGGTCAGACCCCTTTAGTCCTGATTCATGGCACGAACCGGTACTAAAGGTTAGCCCTTTAGTACCGGTTTGTGCCACGAACCGGTACTAAAGGTGATCGTGGGGCCCCGGCCTGACGCCACCTGCCACCACCCCTTTAGTACCGGTTCGTGGCACGGACCGGTACTAAAGGTTCAACACGAACCGACATTAATGCATAGCCATTCGAACCGGCATTAATGGTACCATTAGTACTGGATCAAAATCAAACCGGGACTAATGTGTCTCACATTAGGTCCTTTTTCTACTAGTGTACTAGTATCATGCATATGATACTAGTGTATGATACTACACCTGTAATACATAGTATCATAAGTTAGTATCCTAGGTTGCCTTATTAATTGACATGCATGACACAAAGTAGTATAATATTTAATATGATACGGTATCATGATATGATACCACACCCTCTCTTTACTCATTTAATTGTGTGACATATCATCCAAAAAGTCTAGTTGGTATGCATGATACCACTTATGATACTTCCATTCCGACCAACCTAAACCGGAAAGGAGAGAGTATTATCTTAGATTAGTATCATAGATGATCTTATTTATTACTCCCTCCATTCCTAAATATAAGTCTTTTTAGACATTTCAACAAGTGACTACATACGGAGCAAAATGAGTGAATCCATACTCTAAAATGTCTCCACATACATCTGTATGTTGTAGTCCATTTGAAAGTCTAAAAAGACTTATATTTAGGAACGGAGGGACTACCATGCATGACACATAGTACTCCCTCCACCCATATGATACGGTATCTACCTATGTTATTCCATCTCTCACTTCTTTAATTGTCTGCATATCATCGTGTTTGTTAGTCTCGAGTGCATGATACTCCCTCCGTCCATATATATATGGCCTAATACGTTTTTTGAGATAACCTTTGACTCTTGATAAGATTAATAATATATAAGATGTATAATGTGAAAACTATATCATTGGAATCTCCTTTCACGTACGAATTTGATAGTATGATTTATGTAACCTGCATGTCATATATTATGGTCAAAGTTAGCTGTGAAAAACGTGAAATTGCATAGGAGCACACGGCGACGACGCCCTCTATAATCCCGCGCATCCAGTCACATTGGAATCCGAACCGACTATAATAGATGCATTGTATTCTCTATTTTGCAGAATTGCATTATGTTTTACACTGTGCGGTATAGAAGAAGTGGAGTCCACGCATTTTGTACCCTCGTCAGATAGTTCCTGTTCAAGTGGGGTTGATCCGGCCTCTACCTCCAACTCTCAACCACCCGCTACAATTAAATGCACACGCTCACCGATCTTCCTCCCCAACGACACCATGTTGTTTATGGGAACGGTCATCTTCCTCCGACCGCCTGTTCATAAAACCGGCCATCTTCTTCACCACAACATATCTCCCCCAAGTTGTTTGATTCTCAGCTCAGCTGTTCCTCAGCTACTCTCTATTTCCTTCTTACATGGTTCTAATTGGCATTTCAAGCTCCCCTTGTTATTTCCGACTCATGGCCAATTTGGGGCGACAGTGGCAAATTATTATATAATTGACCCATACAATTATTATCTAAATGTCTTGGAACAGCTACTCCATACACGACATTTCTACCACGGTAAAAAACAAAATCCGACCTATAGCTAAGACCTACATACACTGTTCTAGCATTTGCCCATGAAGGAGACATGTTCGAGTCTCCGACCCCGTCAATGTATATAAATGTTTGCTGTCCAATTTAGTATGCTACCCCACCACGCTACACAAATATACCATTAAGTGTCAACTATATTAAATGTCAAAGGACATGTACACACTGCTAAACTATACAACTTGGTCGTGTGTTCACGCTTAAAAAATCAGTTCGGCTAAAGTGACGCGAATCCCCAGGGGTCAGACGATAGGCCGTGATTTCGGAGGGCGTCGTCGTTGTGTGCTCCAAATCCACCTCCGTGAAAAACGCACCTATATAGATGGATAGAGGGAGTACCGGCTAAGATACCACCACTATGGCCAGCCTTACTGCTCTCTCCTTCACTTCACTGATTAAGATTCGAGGGCAGCTCCAACACCGCCGACTCTCAAAATAAACATAATATTTGGTCATCTAGGGTGCATTTGGTTACATGCATCTTTTTAGGCACTTTGCATACTTGTCCCAGTCGGGCTTGATAGGGAAAATGCATGCAAAAGTAACATATGTGTGTTGATTGGTTGTCTGCACCCCCTCTAGCCTGCATGTGCCGAAAGAAAAGGCAACCTGTTTGGTTGTGGACTTGTTTCGAGGGAAACACAAGTACGGTTGTTTGGTTGCATACAGGAAAATTGTCTGGTAACCCTCCTCGGTGTTGTGGTGAGGTTACCAGAGGTACACATAGATAGCTAACAACAAAAGTAGAGCAAGTAGAACAAATAGAGGCACACATAAAAGTATTAACCACACATTAGAACAAGTTCAACATCAGGATAAGTTTTAAACCAAACCGCACCATAGAATAGTCTTAAAACTTCACAAGCAATAGGCAATGGGCAACATGAGCTCTCTAGGCGGTCACGGCGAAGGAGTCATCGTACTTCTTGCACTTGGTGACCACCTCCACACCATCATCGTTGAAGACGATCACCTTTCAGGGTGTCAGGAGTCAGCAACTTGAAGGTCACCATGTTCCTGATCCTGATCTGGTGAACAACGGTGAAGGGGGCACAACCCTGATCAAGAGTGACCGTGTCATCGATCACCCTGACCGTGACCCTCCATGCACAGATGGTGTTCGTCTTGAGCCTGAACTCCGTAGGGACGACGGGGAAGTTCTTTGTGAAGTACAAAGGCAAAGGAAGACTCCCTAGTTTTGGAGTAAGGATCACCTTGCATAAGTGGGTTGGTCCTGCCTCCTCATGGTAGTGCCCATAGTTCCTTCGCTTGCCACCGGGGATCCTGCACCACCACGTCATCCTCCAACGGCGGCACGACCTCCTTGCCCTTGTCCAATGGCGGCACGACCTCCTTACCCTTGTCCAATGGCGGAATACCCGCCGTGTTGATATGCATTATGAACAGCTGGAAGTTCAAAGATCAACATTCATTCCTATCGGTCTATCACTCCTATATTTACCCACCCTACTTACCCATCACCGCACTCAAACCCTCTCTGCCTCTCCTCTTCCACCTCTCCATTGCCATGAACTCCAACCCCAACCCCTTCCCCTGGGGCATTGGATGGAAGTCTTTCTTCCTCGAGTGCTCACTCAGTGATCACACGAATTCGAGAACACCATGGAAGTGTGCTCGAACTTCATCAGCATCGAAGACATGCACAAGGAGATCGACGTTGTGGTAAAGAAGGCTACGACAGAGGAGCTGAAGACACTGATTCCTGGCCTAGTGAAGGGCCCAATGTCAGTGGACATCCTGTGATGGGCCATGAATCAGGCAGACTCCAGCGACGCTGGACAAAGGGTAAGATGTGCCAAGTACAGGAATAACAGCAGGGCTCCTCAAGACCAGTGTGCTGTAGCGTTATGGACTAGGATGTTGGTGTCGCTGGGGGTATGACCACAACGCGGTGTAGATGGTGGCACTACAAAAAAAGACACACCCGTGACATTTTGGGCCGAACGAAAAAAATTTATGTCATACATATGACACTTCTATGACGATAATTATGACAAAACCTGGTATCATCATAGATGTGGTGGGCTCCTACTTCTATGACAAAAAATCATGACAGAAAATGGGCTTTTCGTCCTGGGCGGGCCGGAGACGCAGCTGCATGACATTCTTTGGGCCGTCCATGACGGAAAAAACCATGGTAGAAGCGAGGGGGAGGAAAATTTCGGGGAGTTCCCGGTTACGGTGGGAGGTCGGGGGCCGAGCGATGCGCATTTCTCTCGTACACGTACGCGCATGTGTGCGAGGCGTTGGCTCTAACTGAACCCGAGCGAGGCGTTGGGCTCTAACTGAACCCGAGCGATTGCACTGCAGGCTACGCATTACTGAACCCGAGCGATCGATCGATGGCTGTTAACTGAACCCGATCGAGCGATTCCTTGGCTACTGCTGCTAACTGAAGCTGATCGATGGGATGAACAGTGAGCGTTGCGGGGGGGGGGGGGGTTGGATGAACAGTGAGCGGTGGCGTTGCCTCTGGATGAACATGACCCCGTGGTGTGGTGGAGGGCTGGATGAACAGTAGACGATGGAGGGGTGCCCGTGGAGGGGTGGATGAACATGACCCCGTGGTGTGGAGGGCAGGATGAACAGTAGACGGTGGAGGGGTGCCCGTGGAGGGGTGGTTGAACAGGACCCCGTGGTGTGGAGGGCTGGATGAACAGTAGACGGTGGAGGGGTGGTTGAATAGTAGCCGGTGGAGTAGCACGCGGTGGAGGCTGGATGAACAGGAGCCCGTGGAGGCTGGAGGAGGTCGACGGTGGATGAACAGTAGCTCGTGGAGGCTGGAGGGGGTCGATGGTGGAGATGAACAGTATCCTGTGGAGTCCCGTTTTGCGGTACGCCACACCCCTCCCGATGAACAGGACCCCCGTTTCGACCGTAGCGCTCCAACACAAGTCAGTTTCCTCCGTTTTGCGGTATGCCACACCCCTCCCGATCAACAGGACCCCCGTTTCGACCGTAGGAGGTCCGTTTCCTCCGTTTTGCGGTACGCCACACCCCTCCCGATCAACAGGACCCCCGTTTCGACCGTAGGAGGTCCGTTTCCTCCGTTGTGCGGTACGCCAGGCCTCGTTTTCATTGCCTCTTCCGTCCAAGCCCTCCCGATGAACATGACCACACATTCCATTGCCTCCCCATGAACATGACGACGACGATGTTTCTCCGTTCCGACCCAGCCATGTACACGATCCCTCGCCGTACGTATGCGCGAGTAGGCGTTCGAGACCCCGCCTGTATGTACACATACGTGGCCGTATTTTCTTTCTTGCACCTGGCCGCCTCTACTATGACACATGCGCGCCTCTACATCCACCAGTATATATGTACGTACACGTTCGCGACCAGAATGACAATGCTACATACGCTTCGACCAGGTGGGTCCCGACTATCAGGCACTTCCTTGCCTGCGAAGATGTAGCTGGTGGGTCCCAACAGTCAGGGGGGCGAAATATGGTGGCCCGTCCGGAGGGTCCCCGCTGTCAGGTGGAGGAATAATTATTTTGCACGTAATAAGGAGGCACTTCCTTGCTGCGGCCGTGGACCCAGCTGTCAGCCTCTCCACGTACAGTCCACGTCCGATGGAAGTCGTTCCTTGACCATGTTGACCACGCCGCGCCGAGAGCACCAGGGCGGTGGACGACGACGAGGCCTAGGAAGGGGACGACGGGGAGCCGGGGAACCCGCGACAGTGGAAGCCCCCGCGCGTGCGGAGAGGAGTACGAGGGTTCACTGGTTTGGCTGCGGTGTGAGGCTGCTGTCGCCGCAGGGCCTGGCTAGCGGTGGGAATAGTAGGGGGCGGTGAGGCCTCTGCGGCAACACAGCCGGCCACGGGAGGCAGGAGCATGCGGCACGACCGGCACTGCTTTGGGCGGCTAGAGCAAGAAGACCAGAGGTTGAAGAAGCACTACGGCCGTTGGATGGACATCGTACGGTCACTTGAGCTAGAATCATTCATATTGACTAAGTTGACAAAGCCCTTCGTCCCCGTCAACTTAGTAGGCCCACAAGTCAGCCTCCCACCAAGGTGGGTCCCAGCTAGCCGGGGGAGTATTCATTTTTTTGTGCGTAATAAGGAGGCACTTCCGGTGGGTCCGAGCTGACAGCGGGGGGAACGTTTTTTTTCGTGAAATACGGTGGCCCATCCGGTGGGTCCCAGCAGTCAGGGGGAAACGATTTTTTCGCAAAATACTGGTGGCCCGTCTGGTGGGTCCCTGCTGTCAGGTGGAGGAATAATTATTTTCCGCATAATAAGGAGGCACTTCCTTGCGGCTGCCGTGGACCCAGCTGTCAGCCTCTCCACGTACAGTATTCTTCCGATGGAATTCGGTCATTGACCACATTGACCATGGCGCGCCGACAGCACCACGGCGGTGGACGACGGCGAGGCTAGGAAGGGGACAACGCGGAGCCGGGGAAGAAGCGGCAGTGGATGCCCACGCGGAGAGGAGTACGGGGGTTCACTGGTTCGGCTGCGCTGCCGTCGCCACAGAATAACAGGGGGTGTGGGTGAGTGGAGTGGAGGGATGGCCTGGCCAACGGTGGGAGTAGTATAGGGGCGGTGAGGCCTCCGCGGAAGCACAGCCGGCCACGGGAGGCAGGAGCAGGCGGCACGACCGGCGCTGGTTTGGGCGGCTGGAGCAAGAAGACCAGAGGTTGAAGAAGCACTACGGCCGTTGGATGGACATCATACGGTCAGTCGAGCTAGAATCGTGCATATTGACTAAGTTGACAAAGCCCTTCATCCCCGTCAACTTAGTAGGCCCACTATACTGGGTCCCAGCTAGCAGGGGGAGTATTCATTTTTTTGTGCATAATAAGGAGGCACTTCCTTGCGTGCGAAGATATAGCTGGTGGGTCCGAGCTGTCAGCGGCGGTAACGTTTTTTTGCGAAATACAGAGGCCATTTCGGTGGGTCCTAGATGTCAGGTGGAGGAAATCATTATTTTGCGCGTAATAAGGAGGCATTTCCTTGCGTGCGGCCATGGACCCAGCTGTCAGCCTCTCCACGTACAGTCCACTTCAGATGCATGTCGGTCGTTGACCACGCCGACCATGCCACGCCGAGAGCACCAGTGCAGTGGACGACGACGAGGCCTAGGAAGGGAACGACAGGGAGGCAGGGAAGACTCGGCCGTTGTTTTTGTTTCCCACGCGGAGGGGAGTATGACTGTACGAGGGTTTACTGGTTCGTCTGCCGTCGCCGGAGAATAACAGCAGGTGTGGGTGAGTAGAGGGATGGCTAGGCCAGCGATGGGAGTACGGTGGGGCGGTGAGTCCTGCGCGGCAGCACAGCCGGCCACGGGGAGGAGGGAGCAGGCAGTCCCGCCGGCGCTTGTTTGAGCGGCCGGAGGAGGAAGAGCAGAGATTGAAGAAGCACGACGGCCGTTGGATGGACATCCAACAGTATACAGGCCATCTGTGAATAGCCTCAAATATGTGGAAAACAACATACAACCCATCTGCCATTATTTCAAATAATTTACAGCCCATTTTCTAATTCTTACGGGTTTTTTTGGAGCCCATATTCTTTATGTTAGCATTACAGCCCATATTATGGCCACGGTTAAAAAATTATACGAAATTTTGCATATGTCGGTGCGGTCTGAACTGTTTTTAATCCCGAAATTTTGAGTCACATTCAGACTGATTTTAAAAATAAATGTATATCAATATAAAATCCAATAAATTGTCCACGCATAAAAATCAATGCAATTTAAAATCTCGAAATGAAAAAAAATATATTTGAAAATAATTGCCGGTTTGATGTGTTTTAAAAATGTACAGCCCATTTCTCATTACTGATAGGCCACTTTCCTCGTCTTGAAAGATTTGCAGCCCAATAGGCCTGATAAAACGACTTACTTGACAAATCACAAAAAACTGGGCTAACCATTTTCAGAAAGAAAAAAAACTACTGGGCTGGTCTGTGGTAAACATAAAAGAAAAAGCTGTCTAGACAGGCTAGAGTGTCTCGCATAGCCCAGTTGACACCCTGCTTCCGTCTCAAAAACAAATTAGATAAATGCCACTCAAATTATGGCGATTCATAAAAATGCCACTGCAATTTCCAAATTTTGAAAAATGCCACTGCAATTTTTGCAAACTTTGGAAAACGCCACTGCAGTTTGCTAATTTGAAAAACGCCACTCCAGACTTCGAAAAATGCCACTAGAAATGGCATGAAATGGCATTTTTCAAAGTTTGGAAATTGCAGTGGCATTTCTCGGATACACCAGATTTGGAGTGGCATTTATCAAATTAACCCAAAATAATAATAATTGGGCGAGCTGCTGGGTCCCTGGTGTCAGCGGCTTGTTGTGCAATTCTCTCATTTATTGACTACGTTGACAATGGCATGGGACCCAGATGTCAGAAATCCACTAGGAGGAGCCATTTTTTTATTGGCTTGAAATAAGGAGGCACTTGCTTGCGTACTACCATGACCTTGGCGGGTCCCTGCTGTGATCCTCTCCACGTACAATCATCTCCTTATTGTGTACGCGTCAACTTGCTAGGCCCACAAGTCAGATTCTAAACCGTGGAGGACAAATACAACCCATTTAAAAAAATAACAGCCCATTCCATACGTTCAAACGGAAAGTTCAACATTCAGAGCAAAGTAACATGTCTGATCCACATATAGAGTACTGAACTTCCACGTTGACAACCATCATAGCCAAGTGAACTATCTACTCCTAGTAACACTCTAGTAGCGTACAAGTACTAACTTACTCTTAGCTAACTAGACGATGCCGGCCGCCATCTGCTGTCCATGCTAAACGCCGGCACCGGCTTCCTCCGCCTCACCTCGGACTTGCCAGAGGTGCGATAGGGCGCGTTGCTCGCACGCGTTGGCCCTTTCCATGCCGGCGTGGTCCACCGAAGCTTCGACTTCCAAGCAGAAAACCCACTTGATGAGCTGGTAGTAAAAATCAGCGTCGTGAATGCGTGCGTGCCCGACAGCCTCCAGGGCTATTTGCCGGGCGCCGACCTCCACGTAGTCGACCCAGTTGCGGGCGCTCTGCTCACGACTCAGAGCGTCGGCGCGCTGCTGCTCCATGTCCCGCTGGCGGCACAAATCGGCGAGGCGCTGCTCCTCCGCCATGCGGTCATGCTCCAACAACTCCTCGATCTCCGCATTGCCATCTAAAGACAGATAGAATGCCTCCTCCCTCCATCTGCCTTCCGGTGAAAACCCGAACACTAGTTCCGGCGGTGACCGCCTCCGACGTCGCCTACTATGGACGGGCGGGGGCATGGCGGACGTGGCGAGCGATGTCGGGCCGGTGGGGGTGATGGTGTCCTGGACTAGGGGGTACTCACCACGTCATCTCCCGATCTATCAGATTGGGCCGAGGACCCCCATGGCCATATACTCATGGGCCAGTTCGGACAGCTGCCGCATACAAGGAATATTCCACAAGACTTGGCGATCAAGACAAGGACTCCTTCGCACCGGCGTATTCGGCTAGGACTCTTGTTATCCTAGGCCTCTGGTGCATTATATAAACCAAGGCCAGGCTAGTCGATACATCATCATACAACAATCATACCATAGGCTAGCTTCTAGGGTTTAGCCTCCTTGATCTTGTGGTAGATCTACTCTTGTACTACCCATATCATCAATATTAATCAAGCAGGACGTAGGGTTTTACCTTCATCAAGAGGGCCCGAACCTGGGTAAAACATCGTGTTCCTTGCCTCTTGTTACCATCCGGCCTAGACGCACAGTTCGGGACCCCCTACCTGAGATCCGCCGGTTTTGACACCGACATTGGTGCTTTCATTGAGAGTTCCGATGTGTGTTCGGCAAAAGGTCGATGGCTCACCTGCAGAACAACTGCGACTTCGGCATCTTCGTCACTAGCTCGACTGGTCACCTTGGTTCGACCAAGGACTGCGCCCTATCTCCGATCATCATGTTCGGATGAGGGCCTTCATCAACGTCAACTCCGATCTCTATCAAGATCATGGAGGAATCATCCAGAGATCTCAGGGGCTCAACGTCAACATTGCCCTCGGGCAACCGTGCTGTTTTTCTGGACAGCGAACTTGTATCCGTCGCCACCGCCTCCTCAAGTGTCGTTTTAATGATTGCCTTGGTGGGATTGTGCGGAATTGGGTCTACAACAACCCTGGAAAATTTCGTCGAGTTCCTGGCAATCCGCGATATACCGGAGCCCTGTCAAATCTGGATGGGAATCTGGACGAGTTTAGGGTGTGGTGTCCAGCTTCTAGCTCGGACGTCCTTGGGAAGATCCAACCGTTGATCGGCTGCGGAATTCCTATATCTACCACCCCTCCGAATTTCAACTTGATCCGACCGTCCAAACTCTGGGAACCTTCCGTTTAGTGCATCACTTTTCGGATCTGTTTTCTGCGCGAAAACGAATCCGACCCGAGTTTGTCTTTTTTATGAACGGGATTTCGGACATCCTTTTTGAAGGAAGTTTTGTATGGGGTATTTTGTTTTGTTCCCGAACACATCCCACTAACTTTAAAATCTTTTGAAGATGATCTTCAATATAATGCTGGTGTCAAACCAGTCTGGCAATATTGCTCCACGGCTGCCGACCTGCGCTAGACACGTCGTTACTTTATTGAGCCGAGCTCAACTTCTTCGGATCATCACCTCGGCAAGCTGAACAACAGTTCGGCATCGCAAAGAATAAATCATCATCTCTTCATCAACCTACTCCGGTAACGGGTGTGCGGATCGAGTCCCAATTTTGGGAATCACCTTCCTTCGGATTGCTACAACAAATAAACCAGGTGCTATTAATCCTAGTATTTTTTGCTTGTTTGGGTTCAATTTTTCCCCAAGGAATTATTACTCTGGTTTGTCCATCATATATACACATGTCTATCAAATGGTGGCCACATTAACAATGGTCGCATGGTGGTCCGGTCAGTCTCCGTACATAGTCCGGCGAATGCCGCATCCGGAACTCGGACCGACCTGTGAATTCAGGCTTTGCCACGCCCTTACCGCATCACGCCGATGCCCTGCATCGACATTGACTTCGGCGCCAGGCCATATTTCTTTTATTACTCACTTTGCATAAATTATTGATTATGCAATGATTTTTTTATTATTACTATTATCTCCGGTTTGCACTATTTTATGTGGCACAGGAAAATGATCTAGCCGGACTATATCCTTTGGCGTCACCTCGGCTGGACGGGGGGCTTCGTCAACACTTCATTACCCCATGCCGGGGACTTCAGCATCACTCTGCCGGCCTGCATTGACCGTGCTATGTCACCACTTCGGAGTGCCAAGCTCTTTGCTCCGCCACCTCAGGACCGGCTTGGGGGATGGCACCTTGTCCCGCATCAAGCTCGGACCGCGTCATCAATACCGAACACATTAACCAGCTAAGTTGCCTTCATGCTCAAAGTTTTAAATTTTTAACTTATGTTCGGCTCGACCAAGCATTATACTTTTTTGGAAAAAAGTTGCTTGTAAATTTTTTCCCTTGTCCAAACTTTGTTTGTGACGCACAAATTCAAATACCCCGTTTACTTGGGGGCTTCCTTCATGAAGCTTTTTCCTCTTGCATATGATTATACTTGTATGGCTTCGTTCCTTGTTCGTGTATTACGCCACAATATGCACCATATTGACTTAAGCGATTTGCAAGCTGGGTTGCCTCGCTCCTGTGTTTACCCCTATGTTCCCGATTGTTCGGCTAGGGATTAAAGGGAGCACCTCTGCGATTGTCACGATCAGGGTCACCCGAGCCGGACCTCAGACTGGGTGAAGTCGAAAGCTAGCGCTCTTATAGTTTTCAATGATGGTCGGCACACAACGGAACTCATGAGTACAAAAAATCTATTGCACAAGTCTCATAATAACAATGAGCACCGAAGAAAGGTATCGGTGGGGGTACTATTTTCTTCGAAGATGCTTCTTACACTTCACGGTAATATAGCATAAGTTCCCCGAGCGCGCTTTGTCTGTTACAGCCTTATGGCCTGATTGCCTGGTTATTGGAAACACCATCGATATTCTCGACCGATGGAGTACATAACACTTTTTGGTCCTTGACCGAAGAGGGAGAAGCTGATGGTCGGTTAAGACGCGTTTAAAGTTCGGTTGAACATAGATATGATATAAGTACTTCGGTACATGCAATCATTCTTCTACCCAAGTCACTTGGGGGCTCAAGTTTATTTGAGCCGCTTTATAATAAGTGTTCTTCTTCTTAGTCGTTGCAAAGTTTTATTATTATTATTATTTATCACTCCTTTTTTTGACACGAGTGTGCGGTCACTAGCCGGGGAGCCTAATTTCTCTCTCAAAGCCGCTAGAGTTTAGTTTGCTAAACTGGCCTGATGAGAAGTACTCCGCCCTCGGGATAGGAGGTTGAAGCCGTAGGCTGACCCGCTCGAAGTCTTGAGATAGGATATATCATGTTAAAGCACGACAGAAGCACTTCTTTTTTCTAAGACCAACTTTCGGATTGGCACCGAACACTTGATATTGTTCGGACGTCATGTTTTTACTGACGTTTCTTGGTTTTCCAAGCTTTTTGGCACTTTTAAACTATTTGTGCTTTTCCAGCATTAGTCTCGCAGTGCAACGCCGGACATCTTTAGGGATTCGGCAAAAACATTCTCAGATATTGCTATATATGCATCGGTTTTGAATTGTGTCTTCGGTCAATAGTTGGGTTGCCCGGCTCCTGCACTTGCTTCCTACGTTCCGTTTTGTTCGGCTAGGCGTGCAAAGGGAGAACCACTGTGATTGTGCTTCCAGCTCACATGTTTAAGCACCTCAGTGGAGAAAGTCAAAAACTGACTTTCACAAATAAGCGTAAACTGGTCAGCGATCCGATGACTATGTTAAATGATGGGCCGCTCATAACATTGGCCGAAGTGTTTACGGCTTGACCCCGACTGTCGCCGAACACTACCGGGGGCTATTAACTGGCCTCCCAAACTAAATCCTCGATATTTTACTCTTACATTAGAGCTGAGGTTTAATGATCATGCTTAGCATGACAACCCAAAGAAAGGAACCGATAGCGGGACTATTTTCTTTGGAAGACATTTCTTCTGTTAAACAATAATATAACATATCTCTCTGCGTACCTTTGTTTATAAAACCGTGTGGCCAGATTGCCTTGTTTGTCGTAAATCTTTGCCCTCATAAAGGATTTATAAAGTAGGACAAACACTCCTCGGCTACTGGCTGAGGAGGTGGAAGCCGATGGTCGGTCAACAAAGTTTTGTACAATGCGGATCCGAGCATTAATGACGTAAAGTACTTGGATACATAGAGTCATTACACATAATTTGTGATTTTACCATGGATATTGATCCTTAATTCGGCCACACGTGCCCGCATTAAGGCTCGGGGGCTACTGGGCTTCGGGCTTATTATTTACAAATATTAAAGGGGCACATCGATCCCCTGATCTGGTGTTGCCACCCGACCATTGTCTCGGGGGCTACTACATTGCCTGTTCAATGCAGAAAATTTTAAGTGCAATACAGTTGCCGAGGAGATTTTGATCCTCAGGTTGGTCGGCCGCACCCAACCTGAGTCTCGAGGACTAAGCACGCCGCTTTTTGTGTCCCGAAGTATTCTGCCGAGCTAGGACTTGATCCTCAGGCCGATTTTGCAAATCAACCTGAGTCTCAGCGGCTACCGGGATCAGCGGTCTTACGTCATCCTTCAGGTGCATCTCGGGTTTTAGACCGATACACACCTTGAGGGCTACTGGCCATATATCTCGGCAGAGAATAAATTGCAATAATAAAAAATATTGACAAAAAATCGGCCCACAGTCGGGGTGGTGCACCACCTCGGAAGCAGTCCGGCATAAAGCTCAGGCGCTAGTGGCTGGCTCCATAGAGGGCATTCCGACATTAAGCTCGGCTAAAACTCCTTCAACTTTTTTGAACCAAGGTGATATGACACCTCGGATATAGTTCGGCGTTGGAGCTCGGATACATAGTCCGGCGTTGGAGCTCGGATACATAGTCCGGCGTTGGAGCTCGGATACATTCCGGCGTTAGAGCTGGGAAGCGGTCCGGCATTGGTGCTCGGCTGCAAAAGATACCTCGAATGCAGTCCGGCGTTGGAGCTCAGACGAAAGAGGATGCTGCCGCCCGGGAACAATTTCAAACCCGAGGGATGGCATAAAAATAACAAGGCATTGATAAAGGCCAGAAACTTAAAGGGGCTCCTCGGATACCCGACGTGTAAACTCGCCGAATGCATTTCGGCGATCCTCAAGATCGAAGATGAGTAGATTTGTTGAACCAGTTTTCAAGACCGTCAACCGAAGATGAAGAACAGTTCGGAAGAATCGAGGAGCATCCCTAACTTGAAGACCGGTTCAGGGGGCTACTGACGGTGTCCTGGACTAGGGGGTACTCACCACGTCATCTCCCGATCTATTAGATTGGGCCGAGGACCCCCATGGCCATATACTCATGGGCCAGTTCGGACAACTGCCGCATACAAGGAATATTCCACAAGACTTGGCGATCAAGACAAGGACTCCTCCCCACCGGCGTATTCAGCTAGGACTCTTGTTATCCTAGGCCTCTGGTGCGTTATATAAACCATGGCCAGGCTAGTCGATACATCATCATACAACAATCATACCATAGGCTAGCTTCTACGGTTTAGCCTCCTTGATCTCGTGGTAGATCTACTCTTGTACTACCCATATCATCAATATTAATCAAGCAGGACGTAGGGTTTTACCTCCATCAAGAGGGCCCGAACCTGGGTAAAACATCGTGTTCCTTGCCTCCTGTTACCATCCGGCCTAGACGCACAGTTCGGGACCCCCTACCCAAGATCCGTCGGTTTTGACACCGACAGGGGGCTTATGAGGATATGGCGAGTTGGGTCACGGTGGCACCTGAGAAGGCCGGGAAACAGTACTTATAATCGGAAGGTAGTGCGACGGTCATCGGAATTCAATGCATAATGGCTTAGCGCGCCAGCTTGCCGTGGAAAACTAGAGAAACTGAAATTATGACTGTGCCGTCCCGTCCCATCTGGGTCGCACGCCGGCATGGAGGTGAAACGAGTGCACTCGAATCATCTCCCTCCTTGTCAATAATGATTCCACGGATTTAAAGCGTATATTTTTTCGCATCAGTTAGCTGCCTTAATTACGGCCGGCTGCATGCAGGCACTCAGAATCGCTCGCAGGCAGTACGCGAAGCAGCATGCAGCCACTTAAATCGCTGGAATTAATTAGGCTTAAACTTCTGCATGCCGAGGGCATGCATGCAGCCACTTAAATCGCTGGAATTTATTAGGCTTAAACTTCTGCATGCCGTTAATTATTGCCATGCCTTGGTCTTGCTACTTTGCTCACGGGACTAATAAGCTCGGACGGAGGGAGTACCTTGGTTGGTGAGAGGTTTGAATTAAGCCCTGCAAACCGGAAAGGAGGTACTAGTACGTGCGTGATCCGCTATTTATTCGTGTAGGATCGAGTAGGTCGTTTCTTGAATTGAGCCCTGCAAACCGGAAAGGAGGTAGTATGTGCGTGATCCGCTATTTATCCGTGTAGGATCGATAGTGTAGCTTGTCAGTTTCTTTAGAGGTAGGCATTTTTATCCATGTAGGATCGATAGTGTAGCTTGTCAGTTTCTTCATAGGTAGGCATTTTTATTCAAAAAACTGCCACTTCGCATCTTGCGTCGCAAATAAAACTGCCAGGAGCGCATTTGTAGGCTAGCTAGTGATCGATCAGTAACTTGTAAACACTGAGCGAACAGAAATAAGTAACTGTTAATGCATCTCAATGATTCACGGATCATATACAAATATGTAGCTCCAAAAGCAAAGATCAGCCACTTCGGATCTTGCGTCGCAACTAAGACTAACTAGTACGATTCCCATACATAAGATCAACATGTTAATGCATCTCAATGACTCACAGATCATATACAAATATGTAGCTCCAAAAGAAAAGATCTAGAAAAAACGTATGTTCTTCCTACTAACATGGATGCTTCTCTTGGCCAACATTCAGTACAGACTGAAATACAAATTTGTTTGTGAAGTCTACAATTCCTCTTGCAAACGTAAGTGGTTTCACCAACAGCTGGAACCATGAGAATGAACCAGACATGATGGAGGAACATCCACTGCAATATGATTTGGTCTTCTCTCGATCACACGGCGAGACTATTTTCGGAATACAAACTTTAACTTAGGCAAAATGATGCCCATTGTATAATCAGACCAAAGCAATGAAGCACCTAGTGTTGGCCAATAAATAGTACAGTACTACTTCTCTGCAGTCCATGAAGTGACTATCCAATCTTTCCGTGTCTATTTTCAAATGGCACTGCATGCAGTGACTATACTATTCTCTTGTGCAGTTCAACCAAAATTGCGGGCACTTTGTTGGTTTGCCAAATAGCAACAGGCAGACATCTCTGTCTGCACAAATATCAAGCAGCTAGTAAACATATACCACACCTTGTATTTTCGGTTTAAACATGTCTCTTCCGCTTAGCATCTGTCATGTTCTGCACTGGACAATCTGATACAATTATGTTTTTCCCTGGACAATTTCATACTGAATTGATTTGCTAGTTTAGAGCAGAAATATAGCGCCTATTCTTCATCAGACCAAGGATATCCATGTTCGCAGTGATGGAAGAGGTGAAATCGATACAACCGAAATTGAGCATCCAATCATTGAATCCTGTCCTGCACCTCCAATGTAGGTCCGCCCTACCAGTAAATTCACATGCAAACCACTAGTATTACTATCTAATGACAGTACAAAAAGAGTAGCAAGATAGTAGCAAACCATGTACCTTCGTAATGAACAACTCATAGTGCCACCAATTGGATATAAAGGTTGGGAAAAAACATGCTCCTAATGTTGAACCAGTTGGACTTTTCGTGCAGTTCCACTAAAATCGAGCATCCCTGTTTGCATAGATATTGAAAGTGTGATTACTCTAGAAGTGGCACTAGTTGAAGCATAGACTCACAAATATAAGCATTCCAATTTCTTAATGGGAAAAGGTAGCAAGACTGTTTCTAACCACCTGTTTGAAGGAATAAATAAAGCAATAGCGGCTGATGTGAGGAAGGCATACATAGTTTTTTCTAGAAAAGTGAGCCATTCCTGACCTTTCCTCTTCTTTTAAGCAAATTTTGTGCAGTTCTACTAAAATAAAATGCCATCACCGCCTTGACAATTCAGTGACACTGTACAAAAGGAAATGACTTAACATTACATCATGATGTCAGGTATGTAGTCGACAGGCATTAGAGACAAACATACAGACCTCCTCAAGAGAACAACCGGAGGAGGAGGTGCCCACTCTTGACCTTTCCTCTTGTCTTCATAATTGTATGTGCAGTTTAGCCAAAATAAAATGACATCAGCGCCTTGGCATTTTGGTGACATTGTACAAAAAAATTAACTTATCTCATGAAAGTGAGGTATGTAATCTATAAGCATTAACAGTGCAAAAATCTGATGGGAGTAACAAGTTTCATCGTTGGTATACCGGCTGTGCAACAACATTAGAATGCCTTATAGCTGAAAAATCTTTAATACATCGACAATCAATAGCTAACCCTGAAATAATCCAGTGACATTAAATGGCATTGCTTAAATTTATGGGTGGCATTAGACTGAGAGCGACATTAGTTAAATGTGGCATCACTTTAGCAGAAGCATTGCTTGACTTGACTGCTGGCATTATACTAACAGCAAAAAAAGTGGCAATAAGAGCATGGGAGGCACTAGTACGATGTACCTCCACGGACGCAGAGTGGTGAGGGAGGTATGGTTGCCCAGAGCAACAAATATCTAGGCAGTATATGTGGGTTACGGTCCCATTTTTGTTCTCTTTAGCCACCTTTGTCCTATGCGAGGGCAACAAACCGATCGACCTGGTCATTCTCTATTGCGTTGTCATGCCTTTCTACCCTTCTTCAACCAAGAGACACGAGACTCGTTCCTTAGCTACTGATTTTCCCCTTTTCAACCTAGATGCGGGTTCGATGCCTACTCTCTTGGACAGTACAGTCTCCCTTCCTTTCCTTATTCAACCCAGACATGGATTAGTCTGCATGAAGTAGGGTTTCCTTTAATAGTGCAAATTATGGTTTTCGTCTGCGTGGCCAGCAGAGTAGAGGATAGCAAATTGGGAAGATGGTGGAGTGGAAAAAGATCCACATGCAACGACGTAGCAGATGGGGCAATAGAACAAGGTTATGGCTCGAAAAGAGGTAGCATACCTGAGGGTCGGCGGGAAGTGGCTTCGCTCGTGGTCGTCATTCTCCGCACACACTACGGCAGCGAGCTTGGGGACGGAGGCCATCCCGCGCGGGTGCTAGGTCTGAGAGGACGGCCTTGTCGTCAGTGCGTGACCTCGCTCGCTGACGACGAGTGCGTGAACGCTGCACGTCCTTTTCTTCCCCGGCGGATCTGTGACCACCGGTGAGGAGGGAGAGAGAGCCTGTCTTTTTTAGATCTGGAGAGAGGGTGGTAGTGTGAGAAGCAAGTGGGCAGCCCTTAGCAAGAAAGCGCTGAAGCTCCAGCCTATATATATCTTTTTTATACTACTTGTACTGGAGGTGGGGTAGTGGTAGAGTAGTTTATATTTTCTCTGCGTACAGTACCAGTTAGTCGTGCTTCAAAACTGATCAGCACACCATTAAAAAAATAAAGGTCGATAACTAATGCGGCACCTCGGGCCAACGCGGCCAGATCGCATTTTGCACGAGAAATTACACACCATGTTTCGTTGACATGTGTGTTGGAAATATGCCCTAGAGGCAATAATAAATTGATTATTATTATTATATTTCCTTGTTCATGATAATCGTTTATTATCCATGCTATAACTGTATTGATAGGAAACTCAGATACATGTGTGGATACATAGACAACACCATGTCCCTAGTAAGCCTCTAGTTGACTAGCTCGTTGATCAATAGATGGTTACGGTTTCCTGACCATGGACATTGGATGTCGTTGATAACGGGATCACATCATTAGGAGAATGATGTGATGGACAAGACCTAATCCTAAGCATAGCACTAGATCGTGTAGTTCATATGCTATAGCTTTTCTAATGTCAAGTATCATTTCCTTAGACCATGAGATTGTGCAACTCCCGGATACCGTAGGAATGCTTTGGGTGTATCAAACGTCACAACGTAACTGGGTGACTATAAAGGTGCATTACAGGTATCTCCGAAAGTGTCTGTTGGGTTGGCACGAATCGAGACTGGGATTTGTCACTCCGTGTAAGCGGAGAGGTATCTCTGGGCCCACTCGGTAGGACATCATCATATGCGCAATGTGACCAAAGAGTTGATCACGGGATGATGTGTTACGGAACGAGTAAAGAGACTTGCCGGTAACGAGATTGAACTAGGTATTGGATTCCGACGATCGAATCTCGGGCAAGTAACATACCGATAGACAAAGGGAATTGAATACGGGATTGATTAAGTCCTTGACATCGTGGTTCATCCGATGAGAACATCGTGGAACATGTGGGAGCCATCATGGGTATCCAGATCCCGCTGTTGGTTATTGACCGGAGAACGTCTCGGTCATGTCTGCATGTCTCCCGAACCCGTAGGGTCTACACACTTAAGGTTCGGTGACGCTAGGGTTGTAGAGATATTAGTATGCGGTAACCCGAATGTTGTTCGGAGTCCCGGATGAGATCCCGGACGTCACGAGGAGTTCCGGAATGGTCCGGAGGTAAAGAATTATATATAGGAAGTGCTATTTCGGCCATCGGGACAAGTTTCGGGGTCATCGGTATTGTACCGGGACCACCGGAAGGGTCCCGGGGGTCCACCGGGTGGGGCCACCTGCCCCGGGGGGCCACATGGGCTATAGGGGGTGTGCCTTGGCCTATATGGGCCAAGGGCACCAGCCCCAAGAGGCCCATGCGCCAAGAGATGGGAAAAAGAGGAGAGTCCTAAAAGGGGAAGGCACCTCCGAGGTGCCTTGGGGAGGATGGACTCCTCCCCACCCTTGGCCGCACCCTTCCTTGGAGGAAGGGGCAAGGGCTGCGCCTCCCCCTCTCCCTTGGCCCTATATATAGTGGGGAAAAGGAGGAGCAAACCAATCTAAGGCCTGGCGCCTCCCTCTCCCTCCCGTGACACATCTACCTCCTCCCGCAGCGCTTTGCGAAGCCTTGTTGGAATCCCGCTACTTCCACCACGCCGTCGTGCTGCTGGATCTCCATCAACCTCTCCCTCTCTCCTTGCTGGATCAAGGCATGGGAGATGTCACCGGGCTGTACGTGTGTTGAACGCGGAGGTGCCGTCCGTTCTGCACTTGATCATCGGTGATTTGAATCACGACGAGTACGACTCCATCAACCCCGTTCTCTTGAACGCTTCCGCTTATCGATCTACAAAGGTATGTAGATGCACTCTTCTTCCCCTCGTTGCTGGTCTCTCCATAGATAGATCTTGGTGACACGTAGGAAAATTTTGAATTTCTGCTACGTTCCCCAACAGTGGCATCATGAGCTAGGTCTATTGCGTAGATTCTATGCACGAGTAGAACACAAAGTAGTTGTGGGCGTTGATTTTGTTCAATTTACTTGCCGTTACTAGTCTTATCTTGATTCGGCGGCATCGTGGGATGAAGCGGCCTGGACCAACCTTACACGTACTCTTACGTGAGACCGGTTCCACCGACAAACATGCACTAGTTGCATAAGGTGGCTGGCAGGTGTCTGTCTCTCCTACTTTAGTCGGATCGGATTCGATGAACAGGGTCCTTATGAAGGGTAAATAGCAATTGGCATATCACGTTGTGGTCTTTGCGTAGGTAAGAAACGTTCTTGCTAGAAACCCATAGCAGCCACGTAAAACATGCAAACAACAATTAGAGGACGTCTAACTTGTTTTTGCAGGGTATGCTGTGTGATGTGATATGGCTAAAAGGATGTGATGAATGATATATGTGATGTATGAGATTGATCATGTTCTTGTCAAGGGAATCACGACTTGCATGTCGATGACGAGACAACTTCAAGAAGACACGATGATGGAGATCATGATGATGGAGATCATGGTGTCATGCCGGTGACAAGATGATCATGGAGCCCCAAGATGGAGATCAAAGGAGCTATATGATATTGGCCATATCATGTCACTATTATTTGATTGCATATGATGTTTATCATGTTTATACATCTTATTTTCTTAGAACAACGGTAGTAAATAAGATGATCCCTCATAATAATTTCAAGAAAGTGTTCCCCCTAACTGTGCACCGTTGCTACAGTTCGTCGTTTCGAAGCACCACGTGATGATCGGGTGTGATAGATCCTTACGTTCACATACAACGGGTGTAAGACAGATTTACACACGCAATACACTTAGGTTGACTTGACGAGCCTAGCATGTGCATAGACATGGCCTCGGAACACAGAAGACCGAAAGGTCGAGCATGAGTCGTATAGAAGATACGATCAACATGAAGATGTTCACCGACGTTGACTAGTCCGTGTCACGTGATGATCGGACATGACCTAGTTCACTTGGATCATGTAATCACTTAGATGACTAGAGGGATGTCTATCTAAGTGGGAGTTCATAAGATGAACTTAATTATCCTGAACATAGTCAAAAGGTTTTTGCAAATTATGTCGTAGCTCACGCTATAGTTCTACTGTTTAGTTATGTTCCTAGAGAAAAATTAGTTGAAAGTTGATAGTAGCAATTATGCAGACTAGGTCCGTAAACTGAGGATTGTCCTCATTGCTTCTTAGAAGGCTTATGTCCTTAATGCACCGCTCAGTGTGCTGAACCTCGAACGTCGTCTGTGGATGTTGCGAACATCTGACATACATGCTTTGATAACTACGTGATAGTTCAGTTAAACGGTTTAGAGTTGAGGCACCAAAGACGTTTTTGAAACGTCACGAAACATATGAGATGTTTTGAGGGCTGAAATTGGAATTTCAGGCTCGTGTCCACGTCAAGAGGTATAAGACCTCCGACGATTTTCTTAACCTGCAAACTAAGGAGAAAAGCTCAATTGTTGAGCTTGTGCTCGGATTGTCTGAGTACAACAATCATTTGAATCAAGTGGGAGTTGATCTTCCAGATAAGATAGTGATGTTTCTCCGAAGTCATTACCACCAAGCTGCTTGAGCTTCGTGATGAACTATGATATATCAGGGACATATATGATGATCCTTGAGATGTTCGCGATGTTTGACACCGCGAAAGTAGAAATCAAGAAGGAGCATCAATTGTTGATGGTTGGTGAAACCACTAGTTTCAAGAAGGGCAAGGGCAAGAAGGGATACTTCATGAAACGGCAATTCAGCTGCTACTCTAGTGAAGAAACCCAAGGTTGAACCCAAACCCGAGACTAAGTGCTTCTGTAATAAGGGGAACAACCACTGGAGCAGAATTACCCTAGATACTTGGTAGATGAGAAGGCTGTCGATAGAAGTATATTGGATATACATTGTGTTGATGTGTACTTTACTAGTACTCCTAGTAGCACTAGGGTATTAGATACCGGTTCGGTTGCTAAGTGTTAGTAACTCGAAATAAAAGCTACGGAATAAACGGAGACTAGCTAAAGGTGAGCTGATGATATGTGTTGGAAGTGTTTCCAATGTTGATATAATCAAACATCGTACGCTCCTTCTACCATCGAGATTGGTTTTTGTGTTGAGCATAGACATGATTGGATTATGTCTATCGCAATACGGTTATTCATTTAAGGAGAATAATGGTTACTCTATTTATTTGAATGATACCTTCAATGGTCTTACACCTAAAATGAATGGTTTATTGAATCTCGATCGTAGTGATACACATGTTCATGCCAAAAGATAGTAATGATAGTACCACCTACTTGTGGCACAGCCACGTAAGTCATATCGGTATAAAACGCATGAAGAAGCTCCATGTTGATGGATCTTTGGACTCACTCATTTTTTGAAAAGTTTGAGACATGCGAACCATGTCTATTGGTGTGTATGCATGAAGAAACTCCATGCAAATGGACCGTTTGAACTCACTTGATTTTGAATCACTTGAGGCATGCAAATCATACCACATGGGCAAGATGACTGAAAGCCTCGGTTTCAGTAAAATGGAACTAGAAAGAAAATTGTTGGAAGTAATACATTTTGATGTGTGCAGTCCAATGAGTGCTGAGGCGTGTAGTGGATATCGTTATGTTCTTACTTCACAGATGATTAGAGTAGATGTTGGGTACATTTACTTGATGAATCACGAGTCTGAATTATTGAAAGGTTCAAGTAATTTCAGTGTGAAGTTGAAAGATCGTCGTGACAAGAGGATAAAAGATCTATGATATGATCATAGAGATGAATATCTGAATTATGAGTTTGGCACAGAATTAAGACATTGTGGAAATTGTTTCACAACTAATACAGCCTGGAACACCATAGTGTGATGGTGTGTCCGAACATCATAACTGCACCCTATTGGATATGATGCATACCATGATGTCTCTTATCGAATTACCACAATAGTTTATGGGTTAAAGCATTAAAGACAACCACATTCATTTTAAATAGGGCACCACGTAATTCCGATGAGATGACACCGTATGAACTATGGTTTAGAGAAACCTAAGCTGTCATTTCTTAAAAGTTTGGGGCTGCGACGCTTATGTGAAAAAGTTTCAGGTTGATAAGCTCGAACCCAAAGCGGATAAATGCATCTTCATAGGACACCCAAAATACTTAGGTATACCTCCTGTCTCATATCGTAAAGCAATAAGGGATTGTTTCTAGAATCGGGTCCTTTCTCGAGGAAAAGTTTCTCTCGAAAGAATTGAGTGGGAGGATGGTGGAGACTTGATGAGGTTATTGAACCGACACTTCAACTAGTGAATAGCAGGGCAAAAGAGTTGTTCCTGTGGCACCTACACAAATTGAAGTGGAAGCTTATGATATTGATCATGAAACTTCAGATCAAGTCACTATCAAACCTCGTAGGATGACAAGGATGCGTACTACTTCAGAGTGGTACATAATCCTGTCTTGGAAGTCATGTTGCTAGACAACAATGAACCTACGAGCTATGGAGAAGCGATGGTGGGCCCGGATTCCGATAAATGGCTTGAGGCCATATAATCCGAGAGAGGATCCATATATGAAAACAAAGTGTAGACTTTGGAAGAACTACTTGATGGTCGTAAGGCTGTTAGGTACATGTGGATTTTAAAAGGAAGACGGACAATGATGGTAAGTATCACCATTAAGAAAGCTCGACTTGTCGTTAAGATGTTTTCCGACAAGTTCAAAAGGTTGACTACGATGAGACTTTCTCACTTGTAGCGATGCTAAGAGTCTGTTGGAATTATATTAGCGATTACTGCATTATTTATGAAATCTTGCAGATAGGATGTCAAAACATTGTTTCTTCGACGATTTTCTTGAGGAAAGGTTGTATGTGATGCAAACCGAAAGGTTTTGTCAATCCTAAAAGATGCTGATAGGTATGCAAAGCTCTAGCAATCCTTCTAAGGACTGGAGTAAGCATCTTGGAGTTGGAATGTATGCTTTGATGAGATGATCAAAGATTTTGGGTTTATACAAAGTTTATGAGAAACTTGTATTTCCAAAGAAGTGAGTGGGAGCACTATAGAATTTCCGATGAGTATGTGTTGTTAACATGTTGTTGATCGGAAATGATGTAGAATTTCTAGAAAGCATATAGGGTTGTTTGGAAAGTGTTTTTCAATGGAAAGCCTGGATTAAGCTACTTGAACATTAAGCATCAAGATCTATAAGGATAGATCAAAACGCTTAATGGAACTTTCAAATGAGCACATACCTTGACATGATCTTGAAGGTGTTCAAGATGGATCAGTCAAAGAAGGAATTCTTGCCTGAGTTGTAAGGTATGAAGTTAAGACTTAAAGCTCGACCACGGCAGAATAGAGAGAAAGGACGAAGGTCGTCCCCTATGCTTAAGACATAGGCTCTACAGTATGCTATGCTGTGTACCGCACCTGAATTGTGCCTTGCCATGAGTTAGTCAAGGGGTACAAGAGTGATCCGAGAATGGATCACGGGACAGCGGTCAAAGTTATCCTCAGTAACTAGTGGACTAAGGAATTTTCTCGATTATGGAGGTGGTAAAAGAGTTCGTCGTAAAGAGTTACGTCGATGCAAGCTTAACACCTATCCGGATAGCTCTGAGTAGAGATACCGGATACATATAATGGAGCAACAATTTAGAATAGCTCCAAGTAGAACAGTTATTTGGATTAGCTCCAAATAGAACGTGGTAGCTACATCTAGGAGATGACATAGAGATTTGTAAAGCACACACGGATCTGAAAGGTTCAGACCCGTTGACTAAAACCTCTCTCACAAGCAACATGATCAAACCTAGAACTCATTGAGTGTTAATCACATAGTGATGTGAACTAGACTACTAACTCTAGTAAATTCTTGGGTGATAGTCACATGGCGATGTGACCTGTGAGTGTTAATTACATGGCGATGTGAACTAGATTATTGACTCTAGTGCAAGTGGGAGACTGTTGGAAATATGCCCTAGAGGCAATAATAAATTGATTATTATTATATTTCCTTGTTCATGATAATCGTTTATTATCCATGCTATAACTGTATTGATAGGAAACTCAGATACATGTGTGGATACATAGACAACACCATGTCCCTAGTAAGCCTCTAGTTGACTAGCTCGTTGATCAATAGATGGTTACGGTTTCCTGACCATGGACATTGGATGTCGTTGATAATGGGATCACATCATTAGGAGAATGATGTGATGGACAAGACCTAATCCTAAGCATAGCACTAGATCGTGTAGTTCATATGCTATAGCTTTTCTAATGTCAAGTATCATTTCCTTAGACCATGAGATTGTGCAACTCCCGGATACCGTAGGAATGCTTTGGGTGTATCAAACGTCACAACGTAACTGGGTGACTATAAAGGTGCATTACAGGTATCTCCGAAAGTGTCTGTTGGGTTGGCACGAATCGAGACTGGGATTTGTCACTCCGTGTAAGCGGAGAGGTATCTCTGGGCCCACTCGGTAGGACATCATCATATGCGCAATGTGACCAAAGAGTTGATCACGGAATGATGTGTTACGGAACGAGTAAAGAGACTTGCCGGTAACGAGATTGAACTAGGTATTGGATTCCGACGATCGAATCTCGGGCAAGTAACATACCGATAGACAAAGGGAATTGAATACGGGATTGATTAAGTCCTTGACATCGTGGTTCATCCGATGAGAACATCGTGGAACATGTGGGAGCCATCATGGGTATCCAGATCCCGCTGTTGGTTATTGACCGGAGAACGTCTCGGTCATGTCTGCATGTCTCCCGAACCCGTAGGGTCTACACACTTAAGGTTCGGTGACGCTAGGGTTGTAGAGATATTAGTATGCGGTAACCCGAATGTTGTTCGGAGTCCCGGATGAGATCCCGGACGTCACGAGGAGTTCCGGAATGGTCCGGAGGTAAAGAATTATATATAGGAAGTGCTATTTCGGCCATCGGGACAAGTTTCGGGGTCATCGGTATTGTACCGGGACCACCGGAAGGGTCCCGGGGGTCCACCGGGTGGGGCCACCTGCCCCGGGGGGCCACATGGGCTATAGGGGGTGTGCCTTGGCCTATATGGGCCAAGGGCACCAGCCCCAAGAGGCCCATGCGCCAAGAGATGGGAAAAAGAGGAGAGTCCTAAAAGGGGAAGGCACCTCCGAGGTGCCTTGGGGAGGATGGACTCCTCCCCACCCTTGGCCGCACCCTTCCTTGGAGGAAGGGGCAAGGGCTGCGCCTCCCCCTCTCCCTTGGCCCTATATATAGTGGGGAAAAGGAGGAGCAAACCAATCTAAGGCCTGGCGCCTCCCTCTCCCTCCCGTGACACATCTACCTCCTCCCGCAGCGCTTTGCGAAGCCTTGTTGGAATCCCGCTACTTCCACCACGCCGTCGTGCTGCTGGATCTCCATCAACCTCTCCCTCTCTCCTTGCTGGATCAAGGCATGGGAGACGTCACCGGGCTGTACGTGTGTTGAACGCGGAGGTGCCGTCCGTTCTGCACTTGATCATCGGTGATTTGAATCACGACGAGTACGACTCCATCAACCCCGTTCTCTTGAACGCTTCCGCTTATCGATCTACAAAGGTATGTAGATGCACTCTTCTTCCCCTCGTTGCTGGTCTCTCCATAGATAGATCTTGGTGACACGTAGGAAAATTTTGAATTTCTGCTACGTTCCCCAACAATGTGGTCCCGTTCCAACATATCAGTGAGACGACGGCGAGTAGTAGGAGTATTTCCGAACGGACGTGTAGGCCGGGGCGCCTCTTCGTGAACCGTGGCAAACTCGCAAACGTCCACCGACTCTTCGCCTTTCCCTCTCGATTTGGAACTGCCGTCGCACGCTCTTCCTCTCCCTCCTCCATTTTCCTTCAGCCCTTCACCCTTTCTTCTGCCATTGTTCCATCGTCTTCTCCATGGAGGGAACAGGCCGGAAACGACCTCGTTATTCTTGCCCCGATCTGAAAGATGACGTGGTGGAGGAAGTCATTGATCGGTGCGACGTCATCACCTCGGCTAGCATGGCAGGTTCGTTCCAGCCCATTCTCGACTCAACTAATAACATCATTGCAAGGAACCCAATGGTCAAGGAGCGGTTTGATCTCCCCTATCTTCTTCGCCGTGACCCTGCTCGCTGGCGAGCGGACGACGGAGACCTCGCCTTGTGCAAGTTGATGCCGCTTGATAATGATACGTGTGATGTCAAGATGCCATCGCTTAAGGGTAAGTCCTGGGCTGGCACAAATGGAGATTGGGTTGTTTATACTGGGTACAATTGCGAGTGGGAACTTGTGAATGTGTACACTCGTCAGCGGATTCCACTTCCAAAAATCTCCGAGTGCCCTGAGGTTGAGCACACAGATGATCTACGTACGTTCAAATACGATCATGGTGACTGTCGTGTACTGAAGATAGCAATTTGTCGATTTCCCAACCGCTCTTGGAATTACAAAAACTATGATGTTGTTGCTATCTTCGACAAGCTAGTTGCCGTCCTTCGTGGTTCGACTGGATGGATATTACTCAAAAATCAGTTTCTATACACGGATGTGTACTGTGATGCAATTGAATACAAGGATCTTGTGTTTGCTGCCACCTCTCGTGGCACTGTTTTTGCATGGGATCCTCGTTTTTTCGGTACGTTTGTCTTCCACCGTAATTATAATTGTTTCATCCACATGCATGCGGGTTAGGAACTTTCCCTTTACTAATTAACCTTCTTCTTGTGTTTCCAAGGTCCTGTGGACATCCCACCACCTATACTAGAAGATTTTTATAACCAAGGGGGAGATGACGATGGTGATGATCACGAGCAGCGCCGATATACTCTGTGGCGCCTGGCAACTAATTCCGATGGATCACCTCTTCTTGTGTCTATACAGCCCACTGATGATGTTACTGCTAAGGAAGCAGGTGTAGTCTCCCATGGTCGCACTCTCCGGACCTATTCCAACACCCGTTGCATGGTATTCGGGATGGATACTAGTGTGCTAGCGCCAACTCCTTCTCCCTGGCACAGAATTGATAGTCTTGGAGAAAACTCGCTCTTCCTTGGAAGAAACTATCCGATGATGGTGAAAGGCGATCCAACCGCTGTTGACACATTTATGAGAAGCAACTGTGTCTATACCTCGGACATTTGCATGGTTCCCTACCCTGGTACTGATATAGTAGGCCGCTTCAGCCTGGATGATCAGTCCTGCGTTGGTCTCCAGATCGACAATGCATGGCCCGTCCCAGAAAATCACTTGTGGTTCAAAGCAAGCGTTTCCAACGCCGAGGAATGGTTGAGTTGAAGTTCATTTCATTGCTTGTTATTTGTTGTGTGGTGAAAACTTTAGTATTTATAATGTATCCTCGTTGTCGATGTGGGTTGATGATCTGTTGTTCTATGTAATAAAATGATATGCCTATGATAAACTTACTAATTTATGAATGGCTTTCGAGTCGCTTCTCTGAGTGAGTGGTGCGACGAGGCAAAACAATATTTTTCGAATACATAATTGTACGTGCATTGCAACAGGTTATCAGATGAGGCCAATCAACAATAGTAGTACACTATTTGTACTAGCTTCACATGCTTCGCGCGTCGGGCGGGTGTTTCTACTGTAGCCATATGTTAATCTGTTCGTTGTACGTAACCAGCACCTCGAATCCTCGATACTAGTATACTATATAGTTGGAGTAAGTAGTAGGAGTAGTAGGGTGGCATGGGCCAGAACACGCATTCACGTCCAGGAGTACGGCACACGCCACCACCACGACATCCATATGACACCATATTATTTCTTGGAGTCAGTGCGAGAGCAATCTCTTCAACCTCGTCGTTTCTCTAACTTCGGCCATCGCACGGCGGGCGAGGTGGGGGTTTGCCGATAGTCGGTTTCCTTAACTGCGGTCCCACTTGTAAGGCCAACTCCAATGCACGACCCCAAACGGACCTCCGTTTTGCACGAACTCCAACGATAATTTTGACTACTCCTGTAGTAAGTTGGATTAGTGCCTTCTCGATGCATTCATTGTTGATCCGCGGAGGCTCGATCTTGCGTGCTTCTTTCTTCTTTGAGTGTAAAGAAGTAGACGTTGCTTCCTCGCATCTAGTCTCATGTCTAGCCTCTATTCTATACTAGCTAAAAGTGATAGAACATCTACTAAATTGCGCTCTATCAATATATGGATGTACTCTTCTTCCCAATACAAAAACTTGCATCCATTCTACTCCCTCCGTTGCACAATACTACATGCCTTCTATTTGTCAAAATATATTTGTATCTAGACATGTCTTAGTATATAGGTACATCCATTTTTGGACAAATGGAAGTCAAGTATTTTGGAACGGAGGGAGTACACAATAAATTTTTAAGTTAGCACAACTAGTCTAATCCGAGAGCAGAACCGAAGATTTGGTCGGGTTCTTCCTTCTTTTGCCGACATGTGGGACATCCAGCATCCAGGTCGTGTCATGAAAGAAAATAGAGTGGTTGTTGAAGCCACGAGATGTGCATCTTGGGTTAAACTGTAAATAGAATCTTACTCCAAAAGCGGCCACCGAAGATCTTTATTGGATTCGTTTTTCATCACCAGCACGTCGAGGTGAAAGATGTGCAGGTTCAGTGGGTCCTCTTGCGTTTTCACTGACATGTGGGGCCGCATGTGAGCAAACAGACGATGGGCTCCGCGCGTCCGCTGGCTGGCTGGCTGAGAAGAGAGATAGAGGAGGGCTGAGCACGGACTGTAGGAAATTTGTTCTACGTACCTCGATATAGGCTCGATATAGTGGGGTGGCATGGGCCATAACTAGCATTCACGTCTAGCAGTACGGCACACGCCACCCACACGAGTCCCATCCGACACCAATTTTCTTGGAGTCCGTGCTACAGCCATCTCTTCTCCCTCCTGTCCTCTTTTATCAGCCATCGCGCGGTGGGCGGGGTGGGGGTTTGCCGATAGTTGGTTTGCTCAACTGCGGTCCCACTTGTAAGTGAAAATGCAACACCGCACGCATTCCCGCTTGAGCGGCGTGCTGGACCAACCGTGTGGGGGTGCGACGGGAACACGGCAGGCTTTTCCTTTTGAACTCGTAACTTGTAAAATTTGGTTCTGCTCCATGGCGCGACCGATAGATAGAAAATAACGATTTTGCCTAGAGTAATGAGAAGTTTGCTTCTGGCGCCGTTCATGCATGGAGTACGCACGAAAATTACGAAGTTGATGCGAAAGGTAAGATAATTACTGTAGTATCATATACTACTACATGGATTTGACGGAACGATAAAAATACATACGGATCCATCAACGTTCAACGACATCCTCACGCCCTAGTGCGCCGGGTCACCAACCGACGTGTGAGGAGCAGCGGCGTTGGCGGCGAGCTCAACGTGCTTCTGAACAGTGCCGTCCAAGGTTGCCATGCGCTCCAAGAAGGCCAGCATCCTATCGTCCTCCTCTTGCATGTACTAGTCCTTGTGGACGATTTGCGCGTAGACGTGGGTGATTATGTCGATGGTGTCTTGCTGCGCCAGGCACTGTGCGGTGAGCGCGACCTCGAGGTGGACATTCTCTGGCGTGACAGCAGGCAGTTGCAGGGCCACCAGTGCGTCGAAGAGGTTGTTACCATAGTGGCCGTTGAGGGTGGCGGGCATCGCAGAGCCTGGGCGCGTCGGCTGGAGGCTTACGTCAAAGTCGTCCGCAAGCTTCATGACGACGGTGAACTTGTCGAGGAAACCGACGAGGACCTCGTCGAACTACCTGCCGGGCCGCAGGCCGGCGTCGTGGACCATCTGGCACAGCTGGCTGATGCTCGCTCTCATCGCCTCCATGGGTCTAGCGTAGCTTCTAGTCAACTGATCTTGCGATTCGAGTGATCACTCAGCCCTTGGTTAGCGTGCGTAGGTGCGTAGGATTTCATACTACTCCTCGGCCCTCTACTGCACCTGCCTTTGGCTATATGATAGGTGGGCTAGCCACCCCCTGGGGCCACGTGTCATTCACCCAAAGGCAGTTGTCATAAGTCAATGAAGCTGCGTCCCCCTCCGTGCCGGTGCAGTATAGTCATCTCACCGGACCTCTAGTTGGGGCCAAACGAGAGAAGTTTGATGTTTACTGGTTTATTGGTCCCCTTTGCATTTTGCACCAAGTTTTGACCTTTGATTTAACTAATAAAATGTTAATGCATGTAAACAAAAATGTTGTGTAAGTCACCTTACGAAAACCAAATAATCCCAAAATACTTAGGCATGGTGCATTAACTCCCTCCTTGTTTCTTATTTCGTCACATATCAACCAATGAGATATGTGGGTCGTGCATGCTTTCAATGACTTGAGACTAGTACCAAACATGACATGCAGTGTTTAGTTCATTGCATGTAATCCTATTACAGTACTCTAGTTAGCAAAAAAAACATTAAGTTCTCTCGCCGATAGGAATAAAACACCATGTATTTATTTACAGAGGGAGTAGTACATTTTTGGTGACATGCATTACTAGATATTGCTAGTCAATACTAAAATCCAGATGGACGTGGAAGTACTCCTAAATCCAGACGGTGGTGCTACTAGTACTAGTAGTAGTACTACCAATGTAGTAGTAGGAGTACTAGCACTGTACTACCCGTTGGTCAAATTATTACGTGCTTCTCCTCACAGTGAAGTGACAAGACCCTGCACCCGAGATGACATCTGAGTATAGGCGCCGTGTTCGGCATACCATAGTCAGCCTCACCGTCTGCAGTCACTATCATCATGGCTTTAGAGCTAGCCTGCTTACAACTAGCCCTATTCGACATAATTTCCCGTGCGTAGATGCTCGTGCATTGCATGGAACACCAAGATTGGGGGTGGACGGCTCCGGCAGCGGCCATTGCACCAGATTTTCCATGGCCTTCTACTCCTAGATGTGGTGGGGAGGAGATGAGGCTGATTGTGAGAGACAAGTAGTTGTTTGTAAATAGGGAACAAGTGCGGGCATATTTTTGCAAAAGTGGAGAAGCTTGGTTTGTATGCGTCAGATCTAGATCCGATGGCTATTGGTGAAAGATGGGAGGCACAACTATTGGAAATATGCCCTAGAGGCAATAATAAATTGGTTATTATTATATTTCCTTGTTCATGATAATCGTTTATTATCCATGCTATAATTGTATTGATAGGAAACTCAGATACATGTGTGGATACATAGACAACACCATGTCCCTAGTAAGCCTCTAGTTGACTAGCTCGTTGATCAACAGATGGTTACGGTTTCCTAACCATGGACATTGGATGTCGTTGATAACGGGATCACATCATTAGGAGAATGATGTGATGGACAGGACCCAATCCTAAGCCTAGCACAAGATCGTGTAGTTCGTTTGCTAAAGCTTTTCTAATGTCAAGTATCATTTCCTTAGACCATGAGATTGTGCAACTCCCGGATACCGTAGGAGTGCTTTGGGTGTGCCAAACGTCACAACGTAACTGGGTGGCTATAAAGGTACACTACAGGTATCTCCGAAAGTGTCTGTTGGGTTGGCACGAATCAAGACTGGGATTTGTCACTCCTTGTAAATGGAGAGGTATCTCTGGGCCCACTCGGTAGGACATCATCATAATGTGCACAATGTGAACAAGGAGTTGATCACGGGATGATGTGTTACGGAACGAGTAAAGAGACTTGCCGGTAACGAGATTGAACAAGGTATCGGATACCGACGATCGAATCTCGGGCAAGTACAATACCGCTGGACAAAGGGAATTGTATATGGGATTGATTGAATCCTCGACATCGTGGTTCATCCGATGAGATCATCATGGAACATGTGGGAGCCAACATGGATATCCAGATCCCGCTGTTGGTTATTGGCCGGAGAGTTGTCTCGGTCATATCTGCATGGTTCCCGAACCCGTAGGGTCTACACACTTAAGGTTCGGTGACGCTAGAGTTGTTATGGGAAATGGTATGTGGTTACCGAAGGTTGTTCGGAGTCCCGGATGAGATCCCGGACATGACGAGGAGCTCCGGAATGGTCCGAAGGTGAAGATCGGTATATTGGACGAAGGGTAATGGAGTCCGGAATTGTTCCGGGGGTACCAGGTGATGACCAGCGTGTCCGAAAGGGGTTTCGGAGGCCCCGACAAGCGTTGGGGGGCCTTATGGGCCAAGGGGAGAGGGCACATCAGCCCACTAAGGGGCTGAGCGCCCCTCCCGCCCCATCTCATGTGACCAGGAGAGGTGGGGGCGCCACCCCTCCCGGCTTGGGGGGCAAGTTTCCTAGGGGGTGGGGGCGCCCAAACCCATCTAGGGTTTCCCTTGTGGCCGCCGCCCCTCCCCTAGGGAACCCTAGGGCGCCTCCCCCTCCTCCCTTCCCCCTACATATAGTGAGGGAGAGAGAGGGCAGCTGCACCCTTCCCCTGGCGCAGCCCTCTTCCTCCTCCAACACCTCATCCTCCTCCGTAGTGCTTGGCGAAGCCCTGCCGGAGAACCACGAGCTCCATCACCACCACGCCGTCGTGCTGTCGGAGTTTTCCCTCAACTTCTCCTCTCACCTTGCTGGATCATGAAGGAGGAGACGTCTCCCAACCGTACGTGTGTTGAACGCGGAGGTGCCGTCCGTTCGGCGCTAGGATCATCGGTGATTTGGATCACGACGAGTACGACTCCATCAACCCCGTTCACTTGAACGCTTCCGCTTAGCGATCTACAAGGGTATGTAGATGCACTCTCCTTCCCTCGTTGCTAGATTAATCCATAGATTGATCTTGGTGATGCGTAGAAAATTTTGAATTTCTGCTACGATCCCCAATAGTGGCATCATGAGCTAGGTCTATGCGTAGTTTCTATGCACGAGTAGAACACAAGTTGTTGTGGGCGTCGATTTTGTCAATTTACTTGCCGTTACTAGTCTTATCTTGATTCGGCGGCATCGTGGGATGAAGCGGCCCGTACCGACCTTACACATACTCTTACGTGAGACTGGTTCCACCGACTGACATGCACTAGTTGCATAAGGTGGCTAGCGGGTGTCTGTCTCTCCCACTTTAGTCGGATCGGATTCGATGAAAAGGGTCCTTATGAAGGGTAAATAGAAATTGGCATATCACGTTGTGGTTTTCGCGTAGGTAAGAAACATTCTTGCTAGAAACCTATAGCAGCCACGTAAAAACTTGCAACAACAATTAGAGGACGTCTAACTTGTTTTTGCAGCATATGCCTTGTGATGTGATATGGCCAAAAGGATGTGGTGAATGATATATGTGATGTATGAGATTGATCATGTTCTTGTAATAGGAATCACGACTTGCATGTCGATGAGTATGACAACCGGCAGGAGCCATAGGAGTTGTCTTAATTTATTTATGACCTGCGTGTCAATATAAACGTCATATAATTACTTTACTTTATTGCTATAGCGTTAGCCATAGTAGTAGAAGTAATAGATGACGAGACAACTTCAAGAAGACACGATGATGGAGATCATGATGATGGAGATCATGGTGTCATGCCGGTGACAATGATGATCATGGAGCCCCGAAGATGGAGATCAAAAGGAGCAAAATGATATTGGCCATATCATGTCACTATTTGATTGCATGTGATGTTTATCATGTTTTACATCTTATTTGCTTAGAACGACGGTAGCTTAAATAAGGTGATCCCTCACTAAAATTTCAAGAAAAGTGTTCCCCCTAACTGTGCACCGTTGCGAAGGTTCGTTGTTTCGAAGCACCACGTGATGATCGGGTGTGATAGATTCTAACGTTTGAATACAACGGGTGTAAGCCAGATTTACACACGCAATACACTTAGGTTGACTTGACGAGCCTAGCATGTATAGACATGGCCTCGGAACACGGAAGACCGAAAGGTCGTGTATGAGTCGTATAGAAGATACGATCAACATGAAGATGTTCACCGATGTTGACTAGTCCGTCTCACGTGATGATCGGACACGGCCTAGTTGACTCGGATCATGTTTCACTTAGATGACTAGAGGGATGTCTATCTGAGTGGGAGTTCATTCAATAATTTGATTAGGTGAACTCAATTATCATGAACATAGTCTAAATTGTCTTTGCAAATATGTTGTAGATAAATAACTCACGTTGTAGCTCCATGTTTCAGTACATTCCTAGAGAAAGATTAAGTTGAAAGATATTGTAAGAAATGATGCGGACTAGGTCCGTAGTCCGAGGAGTGTACTCACTGCTACATAGAAGGCTTACGTCTTTGATGCACCGCTCGATGTGCAAACCCCTACAACGTCGTTTGTGGATGTTGTGAACACCTGACAGACACGTCCTGATGACTACTTGATAGTTTAGTGCACCATACTTTACGGCTTAGAACCGGGATTCCAATGACGTTTTGAACGCCATAGAACATATGAGATGTTCCAAGAGCTGAAATTGGGATTTCAGGCTCATGCCCGTGTTGAGAGGTGTGAGACCTCTGACAAGTTCTTTTGCCAACAAGATGGAGGAGAATAGCTCAGCTAGTGAGCATGTGCTCAGAATGTCTAGGTGCTACAATCACTTAAATCAAGTGGGAGTTAAACTTCCAGATAAGATAGTGATTGATAGAGTTCTCTAGCCACTATCACTAAGCTACTAGATCTTCGTGATGAACTATGACATGCAAGGGATGGAGTTGATCCCGGAGCTGTTCGCGGTGCTTAAGACTGCAAAAGGTAGAAATCAAGAAGGAGCATCAAGTGTTGATGGTTTAACAAGACCATTGGTTTCAAGAAGGGCAAGGGCTAGAAGGGAAACTTCATATGGATGGCAAACCAGTTGCCGCTCCAGTGAAGGAACCCAAGGTTGAACCCAAACCCGAGACTGAGTGCTTCCATTGTAAGGGGAACGGTCACTGGTAGCGGAATTACCCCAAATGCATGGTAGATAAGAAGGCTGGCAACTTCAACAAAGTATATACGTATTATTAATGTGTACCTCAATAGTACTCCTGGTAGCACCTGGGTATTGGATACCGGTTCAGTTGCTATTATTGGCGACTTGAAACAAAAGCTACAGACTAAACGGAGACTGGCTAAGGGCGAGGTGACGATGTGTGTTGGAAGTGTTTCCAAAGTTGATGAGATCACCATCGCATGCTCCATCTGCCTTCGGGATTAGTATTGAACCTAGATAAATGTTATCAGGTGTCTACGTTGAGCATGAATATGATTAGATCATGTTCATTGCAATACGGTCATTCATTTAAGTTAGAGAATAATGGTTATTCTGTTTACATGAATGATACATTTCATGGTCATGCACCCTATGTGAATGGTTCATTGAATCTCGGTCATGGTAATGCACATGTTCACGCCAAAAGATGTAGAGTTAATAATGATAGTACCACTTTCTCGTGGCACTGCCGCTTAGGTCATATTGGCGTAAGATGCATGAAGAAACTCCATGTCGATGGATGTTTGGAGTCACTTGATTTTGAATCACTTGACACATGCGAGCCATGCCTCATGGGCAGGATGACTAAGACCCCGTTTTCAGGTACAATGAAACGGGCAAGTGACTTGTTGTAAATCATACATGCTGATGCGTGTGATCCAATGAGAATTGAAGCGTGCGGTGGATATCGCTATTTTCTCATCTTCACTGACGATTTGAGTAGATATGGGTATATTTACTTAATGAAGCACAAGTCTGAAATGTTTGAAAAGTTCAAGCGATTTCAGAGTGAAGTTAAGAATCATCATAACAAGAAGATCAAATTCCTATGATCTGATCAATGAGAATTTCTGAGTTATGAGTTTGGCAATCACTTAAGACATTGTGGAATTGTTTCACAGTTGAAGCTACCTGGAACACCACAGGGTAATGGTGTGTCCGGACATCATAATCGAACCTTATGAGATATGGTGCGATCTATGATGTCTCTTACCGATCTACCGCTATTGTTTTGAGGTTATGCATTAGAGGCAGCTGCATTCACTTTATATAGGACACCGTATAAGTCCGTTGAGACGACGTCGTATGAACATTGGTTTGGCAAGAAACCAAAGTTGTCGTTTCTTAATGTTTGGGGCTGTGATGCTTAAGGCTTCAGCCGGAGAAGCTCAAACCCAAAGCGGACAAACACATCTTCATAGGATACCCAAAGGTGACAGTTGGGTATACCTTCCATCTCAGATCCGAGGGCAAATTGTTTGTCGCTAAGAACGGGTCCTTCCTCGAGAAGGAGTTTCTCTCGAAAGAACTGAGTGGGAGGAAGATAGAACTTGATGAGGTTGTCGAACCTTTATTTCAACCAGAGAGTGATGCAACACAGAAAGAAGTTTTCTGTGGAGCCTGCATCTGTTGAAGAGGAATTTAATGATAGTGATCATGAAGCTCCGGATCAAGTTGCTATCGAACCTCATAGGTCGACAAGGATATGTACTACTCCTGAGTGGTACGGTAATCCTGTCTTAGATATCATGTTGTTAGACAACAATGAACCTACGAGCTATGGAGAAGCGATGGTGGGCCCGTATTCCGACAAATGGTTAGAAGCCATGAAATCCGAGATAGGATCCATATATCAGAACAAAGTATGGACTTTGGTGGACTTGCCCGTTGATTGGCAAGCCATTGAGATAAATGGATCTTTAAGAAGAAGACGGACGTGGGCGGTATTGTTACCGTCTATGAAGCTCGACTTGTGGGAAAGAGTCTTTTCACAAGTTCAAGGAGTTGACTACGATGAGAATTTCTCACCCGTAGCGATGCTTAAGTCCGTCAGAATCATGTTAGCATTAGCTATATTTTTTGATTATGCAATCTTACAGATGGATGTCAAAACAAGTTTTCTTACCAGTTTTCGTAAGAAAAGTTGTATGTGATACAATAAAAGGTTTTGTCGATCCTAAGGATGCTAAAAGGTATGCTGGCTCCAGCAATCCTTCTATGGACTAGAGCAAGCATCTCGGAGTCAGAATACATGCTTTGATAGAGTGATCAAAGTTTTTAGGTTTATACAATGTTTGCTAGAAACTTGTATTTACAAGAAAGTGAGTGGGAGCACTACAACATTTCTGATAAGTATATGTGGATGACATATTGTAGATCCGAAATAATGTAGAATTTCTGGAAAGCATAAACGGTTGTTTGAAGAGTGTTTTTCAAAGGAAGACCTGGACAAAGCTGCTTACATACTGGGCATCAGGATCTATAGAAATAGATCAAGACGCCTGATGATACTTTCAAGGACGCACACCTTGACATATTTTTGAAAGAGTTCAAAATAGATCAGTCAAAGAAGGGGTTCTTACCTGAGTTGTAAGGTGTGAAGTTGAGTAAGACTCGAAGATTGACCACGACAGAAGAAAGAGGAAGGACGAAGGTCGTCCCCTATGCTTTTGTCATAGGCTCTATACGGTATGCCATGCTAAAGTACCGCACCTGATGTGTGCCTTGCCACATGTCTGGCAAGAGGGTACAAAGGTGATCTAGGAGTGGATCACCAGATAGCAGTCAAAATTATCCTTAGAGGAATAAGGAAATGTTTCTCGGTTATGGAGGTGATAAAGAGTTCGACATAAAGAGTTACGTCGATGCAAGCTTAACACCTATCCGGATAGCTCTGAGTAGAGATACCGGATACGTATAATGGAGCAATAATTTGGAATAGCTCCAAGTGGAACGTGGTAGCAGCATCTACGATATAAAATTTTGCGAAATACATAGGGATCTGAATATGGCAAGACCCATTGACTACAACCTCTCTCACAAGCATAACATGATCAAACCCAGAACTCATTGAGTATTAATCACATAGTGATGTGAACTAGATTAGTGACTCTAGTAAACTCTTTGGATGTTGGTCACATGGCGATGTGACCTGTGAGTGTTAATCACATGGTGATGTGAACTAGATTATTGACTCTAGTGCAAGTGGGAGACTGTTGGAAATATGCCCTAGAGGCAATAATAAATTGGTTATTATTATATTTCCTTGTTCATGATAATCGTTTATTATCCATGCTAGAATTGTATTGATAGGAAACTCAGATACATGTGTGGATACATAGACAACACCATGTCCCTAGTAAGCCTCTAGTTGACTAGCTCGTTGATCAATAGATGGTTACGGTTTCCTAACCATGGACATTGAATGTCGTTGATAACGGGATCACATCATTAGGAGAATGATGTGATGGACAAGACCCAATCCTAAGCCTAGCACAAGATCGTGTAGTTCGTTTGCTAAAGCTTTTCTAATGTCAAGTATCATTTCCTTAGACCATGAGATTGTGCAACTCCCGGATACCGTAGGAGTGCTTTGGGTGTGCCAAACGTCACAACGTAACTAGGTGGCTATAAAGGTACACTACAGGTATCTCCGAAAGTGTCTGTTGGGTTGGCACGAATCGAGACTGGGATTTGTCACTCCGTGTAAACGGAGAGGTATCTCTGGGCCCACTCGGTAGGACATCATCATAATGTGCACAATGTGAACAAGGAGTTGATCACGGGATGATGTGTTACGGAACAAGTAAAGAGACTTGCCAGTAACGAGATTGAACAAGGTATTGGATACAGATGATCGAATCTCGGGCAAGTACAATACCACTGGACAAAGGGAATTGTATACGGGATTGATTGAATCCTCGACATCGTGGTTCATCCGATGAGATCATCGTGGAACATGTGGGATCCAAGATGGATATCCAGATCCCGCTGTTGGTTATTGGCCAGAGAGTTGTCTCGGTCATGTCTGCATGGTTCCCGAACCCGTAGGGTCTACACACTTAAGGTTCGGTGATGCTAGAGTTGTTATGGGAAATAGTATGTGGTTACCAAAGGTTGTTCGGAGTCCCGGATGAGATCCCAGACATGACGAGGAGCTCCGGAATGGTCCGGAGGTGAAGATCGGTATATTGGACGAAGGGTAATGGAGTCCGGAATTGTTCCGGGGGTACCAGGTGATGACCAGCGTGTCCGAAAGGGGTTTCGGAGGCCCCGGCAAGCGTTGGGGGGCCTTATGGGCCAAGGGGAGAGGGCACATCAGCCCACTAAGGGGCTGAGTGCCCCTCCCACCCCATCTCACGTGACCAGGAGAGGTGGGGGCGCCACCCCTAGGGCAGCGGCCCCTCCCGGCTTGGGGGGCAAGTTTCCTAGGGGGTGGGGGCGCCCAAACCCATCTAGGGTTTCCCCTGTGGCCGCCTCCCCTCCCCTAGGGAACCCTAGGGCGCCTCCCGCTCCTCCCTTCCTCCTATATATAGTGAGGGAGAGAGAGGGCAGCCGCACCCTTCCCCTGGCGCAGCCCTCTTCCTCCTCCAACACCTCATCCTCCTCCGTAGTGCTTGGCGAAGCCCTGCCGGAGAACCACGAGCTCCATCACCACCACGCCGTCGTGCTGTCGGAGTTTTCCCTCAACTTATCCTCTCACCTTGCTGGATCAAGAAGGAGGAGACGTCTCCCAACCGTACGTGTGTTGAATGCGGAGGTGCCGTCCGTTCGGCGCTAGGATCATCGGTGATTTGGATCATGACGAGTACGACTCCATCAACCCCGTTCACTTGAACGCTTCCGCTTAGCGATCTACAAGGGCATGTAGATGCACTCTCCTTCCCTCGTTGCTAGATTACTCCATAGATTGATCTTGGTGATGCATAGAAAATTTTGAATTTCTGCTATGATCCCCAACAACAACATCATCACCAACTCAGGACCTGTTTGATTCGCAGGATTTTGAAAACGCAGGAATAGGACACGGCAATATTACAAGTTTCAAACTGATATTACAAATGTTAGGAGTAATGCTACACCTACGAAGAGGGAATTACTAGGAAGTTTACGTAAGAACTTTCGTTACTTTAGGTGGATGCAGCATTATCGTACAAACTAAAATCCACCGCCCTGACAAGTAACTAATGGGCAAATAAGTTTTCGAGTCTCTGGCCACTTGATGTTTCAAAAACAAATTCAGCTTCTGCGGAGACTTTGTCATTTAGGCTTAGACGCTTGCAGTGATCAGCACGCCATTCATTGTTGCGCCAGAGAACGCCAAACCACATTATCTTGAGCACACTTGCCTCCAGAACAAAGAACCTGGACAATTTAATCTCAGATGTGCTGCCTCGGTAGTCGATCAAATCAATTTCTGTAAGATGGAGATCAAGGCATTCGATGAGATTGTTATAGTGCAGCACATTTTTCACTTTCGGGTCTTTTTTTATCTGCAAAAGAAGAGAACATATTAGAGCAGCTGGCTGCATAAGATTGCCATGTCATCAAGAGGTACCAATATCATTCGCTTATACGATAGGGTTGGATGGCTAGTGATATTTTTTCACTCTCTCTCTCTCTCTGTTTCCTCTCATTTAACTAGGAGCACATGAAGAGCTTGGGCATTTGTTGCCTTCCACTATGTGGCCGATGCCATATTTCGCAAAAGTATGCCACATAATACGCATCGATGTCAAATCAAAAGATTTTGGCACCGCTCTTGCGATGTGAGAGAGTTGGCACTGTTGTGCACACAGACCCACATGTATAAACAAATCAATCAAACCAACTACACCAGCCTCTCACTCTCCCAAACAAATTAATCTGGGGAAGATAGCAGGAGATGAAGCTGGCGCGGCGCAGCGTTGGTGTGAGGCGGAGCGCGGATGGTGGCAGAGAGCGACATCGTCCAACTTCAAAGCTGAGCTCCTCGAGCTGATCTAGGGCGGGGGATAAGAACCACTCATCGAACTTGGGTTGGACCTTGCAGTTGGTACTGAACATGCGGATGTCAAGGCGTTTGGCTGGCCCAGGGTGCGATCAAAGGATCTTAGAGACTGCGGCCATGCGTTTGCAATCCCCATCGTAGAGGCAGCTGTCGATGGTGAGGTTGAGGGGGACGCATCGCCAGAGGGGGCGCCACCGCCGGGAGAGCAGGGCGGTCCACACGGCAGATTTGGTGGGGAGGAGGCCGATGATGACGAGCAGCGTGTTGTCGGGGAGGCTGCTGATGAAGTCCAGGCTCGCCGGATGCGGTTTTGGCTCGAGCCGCCTCCGCTTGTTGGCTGCCCCGCCGTCCATCTCAACCGGCGGCGACGCCAGTTTACACGTGTGCTGGTGTGTGTTGTGTGCTGGGTGTGCGCGAGTGCGTCCTTCTGTGCATTCCGCCACACAATGGTGAATTGTGCGCGAGTGTGTCCTTCCCGCGCAAGAAGTTTGTCCTCAATGCGCCCTCAATTTACTAGCGTGCGGGGCACTACCCCGAGTGGTTTCAACTTTGTTTACTTCACCGCGTGTCAGATGGGCCTCTAGTTTACTTATTTTCACCCACTGCCACATGGGCCAGCACACGAAGATACAGAACACGAGCTGACAAGGCAGCATGTGGGTTGGTTGACCAGTCAACTAAACAATATACGGAGCTATACGCTGACACAGTGAGCGTATAATCTGTCGGTATAGAGAGTTTGAGTGAGAGGGGAGGCCCGTGAGAGATAGCAGAGAGAGAGAGAGAAAGAGCTACTCCCTCCGTTCGATAATGTAGTTCCAACATTTTTTTAAGTCAAACTTTTGAAACTTTGACCAACTTTATAAAGAAATTACTTATATCTACAATACCAAAGATAAATGATAGTATGAAGTAAGTACATGTTGTGATGAATCTAATGATCGTTCCAGATGTAAATGTTTTTCTCCACATATACCTGGTCAAAATTTTCTGAGGTTTGACTTCTCAAAACATCCATATGCTTATGGACGTGACAGAGTCCCTAACAAGAGAGAGATAGAGAGAGAGAGAGAGTGAAAAAGTGTGTGTGCGTGTGTGAAAGAGACATGGACAACACACGATAAAAGTAGAGAAAAAGCGTACGTGTTTTATGCAAACATATCACACATGCATCTTCGACAACGGAGGCAAGGTGAGGAGATAGTGTGTGGTTGTTTGGAACCGAGAGAGCAAGACCCCTAGCACGTGGCCAAGAGGGGTCTGACAAACAAGGGAGAGAGGTCAAGAGAGACGTACGGAGAAAATGCAGACATGGGGAGGAGAGAGTGTATGTTTGTCATAGAGAGATCCCCTGGAGATCGTGATGGGACTACATGGGTGGGAGATCGAGTGACAAGGTGTGTGCGCGATAGAAGATGCCCCGAGAGATATCGAGATAGACGTATGGATGGAAGGAGACAATATGTGTGTTCCTGATGGCTAGTAAGAGATAATCATACTTAGGATCGAGGGGGGGGGGGAGTGCTTGCGCCTATGATGGATTGAGGGATTATGGTACTTAGGGGGGTGCGTGTCACATGGAGAGAGAACAAGGGTGGAGAGTGTTGGATGGGTCTATATGTATAGCGCGAGCGAGACATGTGTATGTGTGAACCAGGGAGATATAAGGCTAGTTTGGCTTGCGTCCTGAGCATCTTTTGCCTGGCCTGGGGTTGTGGCTGGATTTCATGCACGCTTGTTTGGTTGCTACCCTGTGAAAAAGAAAGCCCGCCTGGCCTGGGTTCCCTTGCACTTTAATTAGCCTGGCTGAACTCCAGACACTGCAAGTAGCCTGGCCCAGGCGACCGATTTCGAATGCCTGGCCGTGCCTGGTCGTGTGGCCACGAGGCTAACAACAACATGGATGGATATTAGCATTAAATAATTGATGCATGGATTGATTGATGGGACGTTGATGCTTTGCCTGGCCCAGGCATGAACCAAACGCTTCAACACCACACAAGCCTAGCCAGGCAGAAATATTTTACATCTCACGTCCACACCAGGCAGTACCGGCCATCAAGGCATGAGGGTCAGGTCACGAACCAAACTGACCAATAAAGTTTGAGAGAGATTGAGGAGCCCCGATAAGGCTGAGTGGTGCGTCAGATAGCTGAGAGGGGGAAAGAGATATTCCATCCGCTCGATAATGCAGTGCATGTAAATTTTTTAGAAGTCAAACTTTGGAAACTTTGATCAGGTTTACGCAAATGTTATTTATATCTACAATACCAAAGATACATCATACAAAACTACATCTCATGGTGAATCTAATGGTATATGTTTGCCGTACTAGATGTAATTCTTTTTCTCCACGTACATGGTCAAACTTTGTGATGTTTGACTTTTCAATAAATATGTATGCTATGGACCGAGGAGAGTGCCTCAGTGGAGACAGATCAAGTGCGTGTGAAGGAGAATGAGTAAGTGTGCAAAACGAGTATGCGTGTGAAAGAGAAAGTGACAACAAACGATAAATTAGAAAGAGAGAGTGTTTTTTCGTTTCTTATGCGAACATATCACACATGCATCTCCGAGATGGAAAAGCGAGGCGAGGAGATACACGAAGATAGCTAGTGTGTGATTGTTTGCAATGGAGAGAGACACCCCTGTAGCACATGTCCAATAGAGGTGTGGCCAACAAGGAACAAAGGTCGAGAGGGACACATGGATGGCATGGACGCATGGGGAGGGAGAGAGGGTGTGTTTGTGATAGAGAGATCCCATCGAGATCGTGAGGGGACTATATGGGTGGGAGATCGAGGGAGTGCGTGCGCGATAGAAAGATGCCCCGAAAGAAATCGAGATAGACCATGCACATGTTTGTGACGGAGACTAAGATTAGCTAGTCATATACATATAAGGGGGACTGCGTGTGCCTACAATTGAGTGAGAGACCATCATACTTGGCTAGATGGGCATGAGATTGTGTGTGTGCGCGTGTGAGATGGAGAGAGAACGAGGGGGAGAGAAAGAGTTTTAGATGGGCCTATCGAGTGCGAGTGAGATATGCATGTGTATGTGTGACCCAGGTGGATGGAGAGTTTGAGAGAGGGGGGAAGAGCTCCGAGACGACATAGTGGTGCGTGAGAGAGTTACAGGCAAAGAGCCAAGGAATCTGTGTGCGTACGATGAGTGCACCCAAGATATCTAGCTTGGACTAGCTAGAGTATCATACATAGTGTGTGAGAGAGACCTATATATGGTGTATATATGCATGCGAACTAGAAAGACCCCCCCCCCCACACACACAAAGAGAGAGAGAGATGGAGAGAAAGGAAGAGGGACCAACAAGGTTTTTGTGTCGGATGCGTGCGACAGAATTGAAGATTGTCGGTGAGAGAGAGAGAGAACAGGAGTCCAGGAGAGGGAGAGGTCGCGTTTTATGCATCAAAGACTGATATAAACCATGTTTCAATATAAACTTGCATTCAAATATTTAAATTGGAGAACATGTTGTCTGCAATCCACACAGTAATGGATATATGCGTATATCAAACAAGTTCATTAATTTGACTTTCAACATGTTCATGGAGTACTATAATACTGTACAACATGCTACTCGATTGAGGTGTTCAATTTTGGATTTAGTTCACTATTTTGACCTACTGAACGAGCTATTTCATTGAATCGAGATATTTCATTTTGGGTTTGATTCGCGTTTTTGAGTGGGTCAACTATTTGTCATATAGTAAATCTCTAGCAACGAGCATGTAAAAACACATTACTCCCGAGCATCATCTCTCCATCTAAAAAAGAAGTGGCAAGCTAATATTTCAAAATTTGATCCGAATCGACTTGGTAAGGTAGACGTGGATGCTCGTTCTCCCAAAATTTGAACGAACCGTTAAACATCCTCTCTGCTCGGTGGAATTCGCCCAAGCAAATAAATGGGAGACGCGAAATTACCGTCCTATGTGGGACACGCATCAATTGGCCCGTTGTACATCGAGGGTAGGTTCGTAACTTCATCCAAGCGCGCCTTCTCCTCGGCCGAAATGACATGTGCTGAATAATTCATAAACCATGGTCGGCAAAACACGCTCTCCTCGCCCGAAATAGCTCACGCCCACTATAGTTCAAAACACGCCCTCCTCGCCCGAAATCGCTCCCGCCCACTATTTGGGGAGAAGCAAAGTTACTCTACTATCCCCGACCCTCAGTACACAAACCCAAGCCGAGAAGCCTATAGGAAAGGGTAGAACTATAACTCCCCCTCACATTTCAAACAAATGCGTCTGTAAGACATGGTTCCACTCCCCTCCCAATTCCCCCCCCCCCCCCCCCGCCCGCACCCATTCATACCTCGTGGGCGACAAATCACCTTCTCCCCGGGAAGCTCCCTTCTCCCGAGTCACGAAACCTTAGCCCCACCTCCATGGCGCCCCCACCACACCAATTTCACAGCCGCCCTCCTCCCTAATGCCGGAGACGCTGTCCATCTGCCATCGTGCACTGGGCCGTGTGCCTCTTACTCCGTGCTGCTGGTGCTGCCTCGACGACGGCCGCGTGAACCGTACCGGAGCCGATTCACCCCCGCCGTTGTTCACGACGCCGGAGCGGCTCCAACTTCGGATCCGTCCAGAGTCCTGGCGCTGCTTCGGCGTAGCCGTCGACCGTCGCGACATCGCTCTTTCCCTGCCGCCGGTCGCCACCGCAACCGCGCCGGCCTCACCGACTCGGCAGCTGGACCTGCCTACTTCACCATGCCGCCAGATAGGTCGCACCCTCATCTCAAATCACTTTATTTAGGCGTCAGTTGTCTGAATTTTTATTCTGGGCCAATCGATTTGCAATGGGAAGCAGCACCCCTCGAGGCGGCAGAGCTCCTAGGCTGCCGGTTGGCTGGTGTCTAACGTAAGAGTGCGGTGCCGCAAGTTCGCCGTGGAAGCAACGCTTAGATGGCTATCTTTTAGGGTTGCGTGGGTTGAAGGTACTGCCGCTGCCGGATCTAGATGACGGGGAGTCTTTCTGGATTGGCCCGGGGGCGGCGCAACCACGGCAGTGCGGTGGGGCGGGGAGCAGGGTTTTGGCCGGGGCCACGGACGGCGGAGGCAGGCTGCTCTGCCGTTGGTCGCTGGCTCTTCGGGGAAGATTCCGAACAGTGTCAGCCGGGAAGCACAAGACGGCCAGCCATCCGGCGTAGATCGGACAGTACCAAAATAAAATAAAATCGTGTGACCCCAATTTAGTCTTCAGTCAACAGACGTGTGACCACTCTCGTACCTTGCTGTTGATCTCTTAGTGTATTTCTTCAGATCAAAGAGATAGGTCGTTCTTAACATTATGCGTTGCCTGCATCTTCAGACACACCGTCTTCCGACTCACCGCAGCTGCTCCAACAAGGGAAGCATACACCAGAAGGGAGCTATAGTCCCCACTCAACAGTTCCCTGCATCGAAGGCGCGTGCCCGACATGCACAGCCACAACAACTGCAGGGCCATCGATAAGTCAGCACATGATGCTCACTCCTATGGATGGCAGCCCGATAGGTTGTACCCTCATCTTACTTGTGTGCAACATTTATGGCTTTGTTATTCATCTAAGCATGGAAAATAGATCATCACATTTCACTGTATATTCATGCTAATCTCTTACGGGTCTTGTTCAGGAGTTAACGCTGTTCCATAGTTCAGCTAAGATACTTGTTCTTTAGGTAACACTATTCCATAGTTATCATCCATCAGCCAATGCTATCCCACAGGCTGGTGATTATAGTATTATACCACTTCTAGTATTTCCTATGTTGTTCTTTAATACTTTTGTGTGCCATCTAGTTAATCTCGAGTACAAACGATACATATTCTGTAGCTTTCATCTGTGTTCTCCCTTTAGTTTATGAGACCTGTTGCTGCTAGTTAACCCTAGTCCTACTATTTATGTCGTCTCCTACAGGCACTCATTACATAAATCTAACTACTAGTTGTCTTCCATGCATGTCAGATATAATTGCACACACTGATATATCCACAAGAACCTCACGGAGCAATGTAAATGCCAATAAACTTGATGTCAATGATACCCAATATGATGGAACATGTAAAGGCAGTTCTTTAGAAGACTTGCAGAAAGATGATGAATCCTCTTCACCCCACAAGGTCCTTGCTCTAACTTGGCCTGTGATATGGGTACAACATGCATATAATGTCCTCGAGTGTATCTACTCTGTTGCAATGCCATGTGCTTAGCATGCTGATCATGCATGTAAATATGTCATGCCTTCCTGTTTTACATTCCACTAGTATACAGTTTTACATTCAACTAGTGTTTTTTTTGTCGTGTTGTCCTGTCGTATCCCTAGCTCTTACACCATACTCCCTCCGTCCGGATTACATGTTGCCGAAATGGATAAATAAGGATGTATCTAGAACTGAAATACGCCTAGACCCATCCATTTTTTTCCGGATGGAGGGAATACATGTCAATATGTCATGTCTTTCTATTCTTCAGTACCCATTCCATCTCTCTGCTGCTGCATGTTTTATAATTAAAGCACCATTCTTCTATACAAGGCATGCAAGGGGAAGACGACTATGTTAGAATCGGAAGGGTTACAAACAAGGCCTTTGCAAAAGATCCAAACGCCAGGAGATAATAAACCAACTCCAGTTTTTATAGATACTGCTCTAGCACAGAGAAACCCAACTCCTACTGATAATAAGCAGATTCCAGTGGCCAAAGAAGTAGTCCGCTCCAGTCCAGCAAAAATATGTCAACTCAATTCTAAGAAGCGTGTGCATATCCTTGCATCATGAAATTTTATAGCATGCTGATCATATTTTCTACATGTTTCTTACCCATCTCTCTTTTAGAAAATAAGCTTAACAGATAGAAGATTTTCTGCAATGGTATCGTTTATGAGGAAAGATTCTTGCAGGAATTCTCTGTGCTCCAATGTAGATGTAAGTACCTGTTGTATATCACTATATTTTTACATCAGCATGTATTTTGTTAATCGGCGTGAATCCAAGCTTTATCTGATCTAAATTTAGTTGTAGAAAAATGTATGATTAAAGGCCACAATGTTGATTTTTGCAAGGAAAACCGCCTGGTAGTTTTGCATCCTGAGCTGCATGAGTGTACTATCTCATATCAGTGGGTTTGAATACTTTGGTTCTGCAGTGGGATTTTCAGTGTTTTTTTACTGCGTTGTCCTGTTGTCTCCCTAGCTCTTACATCATACTCCCTCCGTCTGGATTAAATGTCACAGAAATGGATTGTAACACCCCGGATGTAACTTTCCCAATTTGTACTCCAACTCTTGCCGTTTCCGGCGATAAGTTAGTTTATTATCTCGGGTTCGGGTTTTGTCTCCGTGTGTTGTTGTCATTGTCATGCATCTCATATCATGTCATCATGTGCATTGCATCTGCATACGTGTTTGTCTCATGCATTCGAGCATTTTCCCCGTTGTCCGTTTTGCATTCCAGCGCTTCGTTCTCCTCCGGTGGTCATTTCTACCTTTCTTTCGTGTGTGGGAATTAAACATTTCCGAATTGGACCGAGACTTGCCAAGCGGCCTTGGTTTACTACAGGTAGACCGCCTGTCAAGTTTCGTATCATTTGGACTTCGATTGATACTCCAACGGTTAATCGAGGGACCGAAAAGGCCTCGTGTGTGTTGCAGCCCAACACCCCTCCAATTTGGCCCAAAACCCACCTAAATCTTCTCCATCATCTAGAGCGTTCGATCACGATCGCGTGGCCGCAAACCGCTCCTCATTTGGACTCTCCTAGCTCCCTCTAGGCCTATAAATAGGTCCTCCTCGAAAATCTCGGATCCCCTTCCCCGAAACCCTAAAAATCCACCTCGCACCGCGCCGGACGTGCCCGTTCCGGCCGGACACGCCGCCGCCGCCCGCCCGCGCCTATCAGACGCTGCCACGTGGCGCCCTCCATCGCCAATCGCCGCTGCGGTCCGGGAGCCCATCCGCGGCCCTCCCGGCCCGAAGCCTGCCGCCGCCATCCTCGCCTACCCCGCCGCCCGATCCATGCCTGCGCCACCTCGCGACCCCGCCGCCTTGCCGCGCGCCGGCCGCCGCCGCCTACTCCGGCCGCCGCCAAGCCGCGCCGCGCCGGCGAGCTCGGCACCCGGCCTCGCCCCGCCGCCGTTCGGCCTCGCCGCCCCGAGCCGCCGCCGGAGCGCGCCGGTGTCGCTCCCAAGCTCCGGCCCGGCCCCTCCCTCTTCTCCGGCGACGAACTCCGGCGAGGGACCCGGACGACCTCGTTTTGCGTGCAGATCTGAGATCCGTGAACAGTAACCCTAGAGGTTGTTTTTTTCTTAGTCCCTGATATTTTTAGTCCAAGTGCTCATGTCCATGGCTCCGTAACTTTGCATCCGTAGCTACGATTAATGCATATAGTATATCAAAATGTTCATCTCAGAGAGTACATCATTTCATTCCATTGCATCATTTTCATTTGAGTTCATCTTGATGCCCGAAATGCTGTTAGAAGAGGGCTACTTGAGTTAATTGTCAGATCTGCTGCTCCATTTAGGTTTTTGTCATTTTTGCCATGATTAATGTGTGCTTGATATGCCCTGATGCTCTACATGTGTTTTGTTAAGGGTTTTTTCATCTTTCCAGAGGTGCAACCCATGTATTTTTGTGATGTGTGTGGTGACTTGTGCAAGCTTGCAAAGTGGTGCACTTGCTAATTCTGTTTTCAGGGATTTGTAATTTCACTAAGTCCTGGAGCTGTTTATCTCATGATGCCATATGTTCATGTTGTTTCCTAGTGATCCGTGCCTCTTTTGAGGATGATCACTAAGGATGTTTTGTTAATCTTGTTCTGCTCTATCCATCCATGTCTTTGTTTGCATTTATGGAGCACCCTATCTTGAGTCAATCGAGCTCTACTTTTTCTACTTTGTGAATCTGGGCAGATTGTCAACTTGTTTGCAATTTTGCCGATGATGTTGTAGTTGATCCGTGCATGCTATGCTATTGTTCTTGCCATGTCTAGCTTGCATTTGGTGCCTTCTTGATGGGTGTGTGCTTATCTTGCCATGACTTGCACCATAGTGAGTGCATCGAGCTCGTAAACGTGCCTACTTGAGCTATATTTCAGCTTGCTCCAGTTTTCACTAAGTATGAAAACTGATTATGTTTTTTTTGCTATGTTAACATGCTTGCAATTGTATTTTCTGATCCCTTTTGGCTCAAGGTCACTAAGGGACTTTTGTTAAGCTCTTTGAGTAGCTCCATGCCATCCTTTACCTTGCCATGTTCAGATCCTGTAGCATGTAGTTTTGTTGCTCTGAAGAGGGCTACTTGATCTGAAAATCCAGACAAGTGTTAATTTCACTAAGTCGGAGATATGTTTGTCATATGCATTTTTGCCATGCTTATTTGAACCTGTTAATGGATGAATTGGCTGTAGCTCAGTGCTAGACTTTTGTTAAGCATCTTGAATGCATTCCTGCCATGTATTTTGTTGTCATGTTTGGTTGCTGTAGCATGTTCTTTTCGTTGCATTTAGATGCCTACTTGCTGTAAATCGCAGACCGGTGTCATATTTGAATCGCTTGCCATTTCCAAACCGTAACTCCGATTCCGGCGTTCTTTATATCGTTTTCAAGCGATTTCATCTCATATTTCTAGTGGCACACTTGGATTTCTAATTTGAGGCCAGGTTTATGCATTTCCTGTCATATCTTGCATTTTGTATCCCGCATCGCTTTCCGCATAGCATATCGTCATTGCATCATATTGCTTGGTCTTGCACGTGGTTGATTGTATCCTTGTTGCTTATTTGTCTTTTTTGGGTAGAGCCGGGAGACGAGTTCACTAACGAGGAGCCCGTTGAGCTTGCTTTCGAGGATCCAGTCAACTCTGACAACTGTGCAGGCAAGATGATCATACCCTCGAAATCACTACTATCTTTGCTATGCTAGTTTGCTCGCTCTTTTGCAATGCCAATGCTACGATGCCTACCACTTGCTTTCAAGCCTCCCAAATTGCCATGTCAAACCTCTAACCCACCATGTCCTAGAAAACCGTTGATTGGCTATGTTACCGCTTTGCTCAGCCCCTCTTATAGCGTTGTTAGTTGCAGGTGAAGATTGGAGGCCGTTCCTTGTTGGAACATTTATTTACTTGTTGGGATATCATTATATTGCTTTGTTATCTTAATGCATCTATATACTTGGTAAAGGGTGGAAGGCTCGGCCTCTCGCCTAGTGTTTTGTTCCACTCTTGCCGCCCTAGTTTCCGTCATATCGGTGTTATGTTCCCGGATTTTGCGTTCCTTACGCGGTTGGGTTATAATGGGAACCCCTTGATATTTCGCCTTGATTAAAGCTTTTCCAGCAATACCCAACCTTGGTTTTACCATTTGCCACCTAGCCTTTTCTTTCCCTTGGGTTCTGCAGACTCAAGGGTCATCATTATTTTAACCCCCCCGGGCCAGTGCTCCTCTGAGTGTTGGTCCACCTGTCAGCTGCCGGTGGCCACCAGGGGCAACTCTGGGCTGGCCTACCCGTACCTAAGACAATCTGAGTGTGCCTTGAGAAAGAGATATGTGCAGCTCCTATCGGGATTTGTCGGCACATTCGGGCGGTGTTGCTGGTCTTGTTTTAACCTGTCGAAGTGTCTTGAGTAACCGAGATACCGAGTCTGATCGGAACGTCTTGGGAGGAGGTCTGTTCCTTCATTGACCGTGAGAGCTTGTCATGGGCTAAGTTGGGACTCCCCTGCAGGGTTTTGAACTTTCGAAAGCCGTGCCCGCGGTTATGGGCAGATGGGAATTTGTTAATGTCCGGTTGTAGATAACTTGAACCTTAATTAATTAAAATGAATCAACTGAGTGTGTTACCATGATGGCCTCTTCTCGGCGGAGTCCGGGAGGTGGACACGGTGTTGGAGTAATGTTTGCGCAGGTTGTTCTCTAGTTTCTCGCTCGCGCTTTGCCTCCTCTTCTCACCCTCTTTTGCGAATAAGTTAGTCACCATATTTTTCTAGTCGCTTGCTGCAGCTCCACATATATTTGTACCTTGCCTTACCTATAAGCTTAAATAGTCTTGATCGCGAGGGTGCGAGATTGCTGAGTCCCTGTGGCTCACCGATTACTATTACACCAGATGCAGGGCCCGATGATTCCGCTCCAGGAGACGCGTATGAGCTCAAGTGGGAGTTCGACGAAGACTCTCAACGATACTATGTTTCCTTTCCCGATGATCAGTAGTGGTGCCTAGTTGGGGGTGAACGGGACCGTTGTCGCATGCTGGGTTCTCTTTTATTTTGGCGCCGTAGTCGGGCCATGAGTGTTTGGATGATGTAATGTTATTTATGTACTTGATTGACGTGGCGAGTGTAAGCCAACTATGTTATCACCTCTTTATTATTCATATTACATGGGATGTTGTGAAGATTGCCTAACTTGCGACATATGCCTTCAATGCGATTATGTCTCTAAGTCGTGCCTCGACACGTGGGAGCTATAGTCGCATCGAGGGTGTTACATGGATAAAACTGGATGTATCTAGAACTGAAATACGCCTCGACCCATCCATTTATTTCCGGATGGAGTGAATACATGTCAATATGTCATGCCTTTCTATTCTTCAGTACCTATTCCATCTCTGCTATAGCATGTTTTATAACTGAATCACCATTCTTCTATATAAGGCATGCAAGGGGAAGACGGCTATGTTAGAATCTGATGGGTTACAAACCAGGTCTTTGCAAAAGATCCAAATGCCAGGAGATAATAAACCAACTCCATCTTTCATAGATACTGCTCCAGCACAGAGAAACCCAACTCCCACTGATAATAACCAGATTCCAGTGGCCAAAGAACTAGTCCGCTCCAGTCCAGCAAAAGAATGTCAACTCCATTCTAAGAAGCGTGTGCGTATCCTCTTTTATAGTATTCTGATCATATTTTCTACATGTTTCTTACCCGTCTCTCTTTTATAAAATAAGGTTAAACAATACAAGACATCCTCCATTGGGATCGTATTCAAGGAAAATATCTTGCGGGAATTCTCTGTGCTCCAGTGCTGATGTAAGTACCTGTTGTATATCACTATATTTTTACATCAGCATGTATTTTGTTAATCGGCGTGAATCTAACCTTTATCTGATCTAAAATTAGTTGTAGCAAAATGTTAAAGGTGCCAATGTTGATTTTCGTAAGGAAAACTACCTGGTAGTTTTGCGTACTGAGCTGCAGGAATGTGCTATCTCATATCACGCACATTACTGAATTGTAGTGCTTCTCTGGTTGCCCATTCATTCATTGTGTCAATGTTGCTTTCGTATTACCTTACCTGGCCGATGATAGCTGTGCCATATTGTGTTAATTTGGTGTAGGCTAGTTGCCCAAACGTTTGTTGTGTCAATGTTGCTTAACTATTATCTGACTTGGCCAATGATAGAAATGCTAGTGTGTTAATTTTGTGCAGGCTGCTGCAGATAAGAAGACAAACTCTGAAAACAGCAAGGCAACCCCATTGTTTCTTTCCAGTAAATCTAGGTGTTGACACCCGATTTTGGCAAGATACAGATTGCAATGAAGATGGTCTCGAGTGAATGAGTTTTCAGCATAAAAATATTTACGTCACCGAGTGGAACCACTTTGATGTTTCGGTTATATTCATTCGACTTTATCTTACGGACGGAAACTATACTCCGAGTGGCATAGTTCAATGTTCCGAGTGGTTTTTGGCCAATCACGTCTTCAAGATGACCTCGGATGAAGGAGCACTCTTAAGGAATTGTCTTCGTCTCATCGAGGCAATTGATTTTGATATATAAATCATCTCAATCCGAGTTCATATGCAAAAGTTAGAGGCAATATACTGCAGACTGAACCTCAACGGAAATATGGCGCGAGGTGCCAGACAGTTGTCTGATAGGTTGCGCGAGTAATTCGGCCATCAATACGGCCTTGAATCGAAAAATCTTCAACATGGAAAAGTTTCGTCTCGTCAAGCCAATCGATTTTCGTATATAATTCGTCTCAATCCGAGATCATATGAGGCCTAGAGAGACAAATCAAGATCGGGCTATGTTTTCAGTCGGAAATCCGAGTGAAAAGTTTACCATCCGAGTGAAAGTTTACGGTCGAGTGAAAGTTTACGGTCGAGTGAAATTTTACGGTCGAGTGAAAGTTTGCTGACCGGATGAACTTATTATTATCCAAGTGGAAATATAGTCATCCGAGTGAAAATATGATCATCCGAGTGAAATTGTCGTCCAGGTGAAAATATTCCGAGCGAAAAGATTACCATCGGGACGAAAACTTGCCGATTGAATAAGATAGTGCCTTTCGAGTGGAAATATAGTCATCTGAGTGAATAAGATAGTGCATTCCGAGTGGAAATATAGTCATCCAAGTGAAAGATTGTCTTCCGAGTGAAAAAGTCCAATCGGACGATCCGAGTGAAAGTATCTAATATCCGAGTGGATGAGCTCAAGTCCGAGTGAAATTGAACATGTGCTCGAAAGTTTATCAAAATGACCTTGGATGAAGAAGTGTTCAATACAGAAGTTGTGCGTATCATCAAGACAGTAAATTTTGATTTTGGAGTCATCATCATCAGAGATAATATATAGCCTACAAATTCACTACGAGACTTGGATAATCCAGTCTACTGCAAAACCGAGTCCGACTGGAAGATAAAGATGACCTCGAAAAGTATTCGAGATGGCCTTATTTGAAAAAAATGATCAACATGAGAGTTGTTCGTATCGTCGAGGCGCACAAGTTTGATATTTGGGCCATCTCGATCGGAGATCATATGCAAGCCCGGCGGCCCGCGCAAGAAGGAAGACAGAGTTTGGGCCAGATTCAAACTGAATCCGAGTTGGAATAGAATTAGGACTCTAGGACGTGAACTGATGTAATTTTTCTTGTAAGGAAAGCCTAGATGAATCCTTTACTTGTACGGGAAGTCCAGCCGCCTCTTATATATGTTGGGGGTGACGGCCGATTGAACAACACACAATCGAACAAATCAATATACTACCTTTTCATCTACGTTTTATCTCTCCACCGTTTTTCTATCTTGTTCTTCGCTGTTCTTCGTGTTTGAGAGCTGCGAATCCCGAGGCTCTAGGGGCGAGCGAATCGACCTAGGGAAGCCCATAGCCGCCGCACTCCCTGACGGGGTCCCTCCCAGGGTGTGGGGTTTTCGGGTCTGCAAAAGCGCCCGTCGACTATCTTGCGTATCGCGCTGTCGGTCGGGTCTCCTTCGACGTGAGCTGCGGTGCATCACCCCCGGCGTTGAGGGTACACGTGACGTGTTCGTGTGTCAACACACTTTTTGGCGACTCCGCTGGGGACCAAAGATCAATCATCATCATCCACCATGTCCGATCTTCCCAAGCCATCTGAGGTAGACGCCGATAACATCATTAAGCCCAGTCTTGATGAGATATCAGCCGATCATCGCCAAGTCTATGAGGAGTACAAGAAGGCGCGTGAGGAGAAGGACCTGCAGGAGTTCCTTGCAAAGTTCAAGAAAGATCACCAAGGCAACATCACTCCGATTGAAGAAATCAAGTTCCCTCCTCTTCAAGCCGAGCAGGTTAAACCCTCTGTGAGTACTACTTTTTCTCCTGAGCAGTGGGCTGAGATTGAGAGTCGTATTGCTGATGGTAAAAATATAGTCTATCAAACTTTCATAGAAAATACTAATGCTCAGAAGAATATATCTCAATCGGCTAGTGGTAATGACGGTGTAGCTGCTAGTGTGCAAAATCCTAATCTGGCTTTACCTATTTCATCGGCGCCTCCCGTGCCGATGGCTTATTATCCTACCCAAACAAATCAGATTGTGGCTGCACCCATTAATCCTATTATGAGCATGCCAGGTTCGGTGGCAACGCCGAACCAAACCCTACCTACAGCTACAACCACTTGACCACTACCAAATTATGGGTCGACATACATGCCACAATTCCTACCTATAGTTAGTAACCTTACTCCTCCCATGCCACTGCCACAAGCTTCATCGTCCACTATGGATGATGGTCTAGCTAATCTTAGAGAGGAGATGGCTAAGATGCTTCGAGAGAATTTTGGAGTTGAGTTACCTCGGAATCGGATTTACCAAAAGCTGTACCCCGAGTACTTTGATGCCATCCAGTGCCCTCCAGGGTATAAAATTCCAGATTTTGTTAAATTCAATGGAGAAGGCACAAAAACCACATGGGAGCATGTTAGTCAATATTTAGCACAATTGGGTGAGGCAGGCTCATTGAATGAATTGAAAGTGCGTTTATTTCCTTTATCATTAACTGGTACCGCATTTTCATGGTTTTCTTCTTTACCCCATGGTTCCATTCGGGTTTGGTCGCAGCTAGAGCAGAAATTTCATGATCACTTTTATAGCGGCGACAATGAACTCAAGTTATCACATCTAACATCGGTTAAACAGAAGCATGATGAATCGGTTTCTCCGATTACGTCAAGAGATTCAGAGAAACAAAAAACCGGTGTTTTAGTTTGGTGATAACCGAGAGAGACTTGGCAGACCTAGTGCTGAGTGGTTTGAGAACTCCCATTAGAGAAAAGCTAGAAGGTTATGAGTTCTTAAATATCAACCAAGTCTTACAAAGGGCTTTGGCTCAGGAAAGCCGAAGCAAAGATCTCAAAGAAGTGCATAGATACAAAGCCGATCGTCCAAAGATGAATATGGTGGAATATGATAGTGATCACTCAGACGATGAGGGTGATGTTTTTGCTACTGAATTTGTTTGGCCATCTAAGGCCAAACCCTTTACTTGCAATGATCTGAAACCGATTCATAAGAATCGTGATGAAGAGATGAAGTTTACTTTTAACATTGCTAAGTGTGATAGAATATTTGATGCTTTGCTTTAGGCTAAGATTATTAGAATATCTCATACTTTACCGCCGTTTGAGGAGCTAAAACGGCGTGCTTATTAAAAGTATCATAATTCTTTTTCTCATGCTACTAATGATTGCAATGTTTTTCGACGACAGATACAATCGGCCATTAATGATGGACGATTGAACTTCTCTGAGATGCAAGTTGATAAACAACCTTTTCCAATGAATACCATGGATTTGGAGGGGAAGAAGCTACTCATTCGGCCGGAGGTAGCCGAATCTGCTAATAAAGCTAATGTCATTGTTGGTGAGCCCAGGAAAGACAAGGAGGACAACAAGGTCTCGGGGAGACAGGTTGTGCTTGGTAAGCAACCCGATGGCAAGGAAGTAATCAAAATCACCATCAAGAATCGTACACTCGGGGGGAGACCGCAAGTGCAAGAAAATACGCGAGTTAAATTTGTCAAACCCAAGAGTCCAGAAGTTGGAAAGTGGAAGAGGAATGAAGCTAGAGTGCAACACAAGCGGATCAAGCCAACTTTTGATATGTTGCTATCCAAATATGCTAATCAGTCGGCTGGTCCCAGCTCTAACCGGCCATCATACCTGAAGCGACCAAGGTCACCATCAGCTGATATGTTCAGTCAGTATATAAAACCGTGTGGACCAAGGGTGTCGTTTCCAGAAGAGCATACGCAATCTGTTTGGGATCGACTTGACTATTCATATAGAGGCCGACTGAACATCGGTAACTATCGGTCGGCTGGTCAAAACATGCAACCGGATGGAAATTATCCGAGTGTAAGAATGCACCCAGGTGGAAGCTATCCGAGTTAAAAAATGTGGCCGAGTAGATTCCATCCGACTGAATTCCATCCGAGTGATATTCATCCGAGTGGATTCCATCAGAGTAAAAAGGTGCGCCCGAGTGGAAATTTCATGCATCTGGAAAGTCGAAAAGAATGGCGTGTTAAATCACCAAGTGTTGCAGCAGTTGAGTCAGGAAAAGGCAAGGAGAAAATGGATGTCGACTCACTTATCTTGGGCACCGAAACATTCACCATACATCAGCCGATTGTGCATAGCAATCCGACTGAGCCGATACTTGCTATCGCGCCAAAGCACTCGGCTAATGACCATGAAGCAAGCACCAGCCGAGTAAAAACGAGAGATCCTAAATACACTCAGCCAAAGTGGTGTCCTCCAGGGCTAACAAAGACACAAAAGAGGAAACTACAGAGGTTAAGGAGTCGAGAGATGGCAGAACAGGAGGCCGAGAAACAAAGGGATAAGTTGTTCAATGACACTCGACCCATGGTTCCACCAAAACAAGTGTGGAGGCCTAAACAGATACAAGATACAACATCTTCTACATCTATCACGACAATACCTACATCACCAAAGGAGGACGATGCAACAGGTATGACATCGTCTGCGACACTTCTTACTTATCCTTCACTCGGACAAATTTCAGAATCGGTGGATGCACTCGAGGAGGAGGCTGATATGTTGGACTATGAGTCTACGCCAGTTCATGAAGGTATGGATATCAATATGGTGTACTACTTACCTGCTGAGTTTCGTGCTGTAGATGAAGAAGGGGAGGTGGCTCAGCTGGATTTTGGCCCTAAAAATGCAATATTCGAGAAGCTAAAAGAACCAGTAACGCATCTTAAACCATTACATCTCAGAGGTCATATCAATGGGTCGCCGCTCACTCGGATGCTTGTTGATGGTGGTGCTATGGTAAATCTTATGCCCTATTCGGCCTTCAAGAGATTGGGTTTGCCTGATGAAGAATTGATCAAGACCAATATGGTGCTCAATGGATTTGAAGGCAAAGAGAAAACTGAAGCCAAAGGTGATGTATGTGGAGCTTACGGTCGGAAGCAAAACTTTGGCTACTGCATTCTTTGTCGCTGAGGTGCAAGGTAACTACAACGTCATACTAGGCCGCGATTGGGTTCATGCAAACCAGTGCGTGCCATCCACTATGCACCAGTTTTTGATTCAGTGGGTTGATGATGATGTGGAAGTTATTCACGCGGATAACTCGGCCTGTGTTGCTTTGGCCGATGCATCGGTGGATTGGCAACATCCCAATGCTACTTGCTTGACGGGACGTGACTTATCAGAATTTGATTTTCTCAGCGCAACCAAGAATGGTTTTGTGCCCGTCTCTTTAAGGCCGAGTGAATGCAATCGGCTCCAAGGTATGATATGTTTAAATGGATCCTAATTCCGAGTGGTTACAAAAACGTCTTGTAAAGTATCGGTCCAATGAGAACGATATGTATGAGTCTATAGAGGAGCTGGATGACATGGATAAACTTGGACAAGGTTTTACATCAGCCGATCCGTTAGAAGAGGTAGATATTGGAGATGGTTCAGTCACTCGACCGACATTTATAAACAAAAATTTGAAAGCCGATTGTAAGGCTAAGTTAATCGAGCTAATGAAAGAATATGTTTGTTGCTTTGCATGGGAATATCATGAGATGCCAGGATTAAGCCGAGAGCTAGTGGAACATCGGTTGCCTATAAAGGTCGGTTTTAGACCTTATAAACAGTCGGCCAGAAAATTTAATCCGAAAACATATGACCGGATCAAGGAAGAGATCGGTCGACTGCTTGATGCTAATTTCATTCGACCTTGCAGGTATGCCGAGTGGATTTCTAACATTGTCCCAGTGGAGAAGAAAGGGTCCGGTAAGTTGAGGGTGTGCATTGACTTCAGAGATTTGAATAGGGCTACACCCAAAGATGAGTATCCTATGCCAATAGCCGATATGCTTATTAATGATGCTTCTGGACATAAGGTTATTAGCTTTCTAGATGGTAATGCCGGATACAACCAAATTTTTATGGCCGAAGAGGACAGGTACAAGACAGCTTTTCGATGCCCTGGTTTCCTTGGTTTATTCGAGTGGACAGTGATGACATTCGGATTAAAAAATGCTGGCACCACATATCAAAGGGATATGAATTTGATTTTTCATGATTTACTCGGTGTCATACTTGAAGTTTATATTGATGATATTGTTGTCAAATCGGATGCTTTTGAATCTCACTTGGCCGATTTGCGTTTAGCTTTTGAAAGAATGAAAAAGTATGGACTGAAAATGAATCCTTTGAAGTGTGCTTTCGGCGTGTCAGCTGGCAAGTTTTTGAGTTTCATTATTCATGAAGATGGTATAGAGATTGTTCCCAAAAAGATAGAGGCTATACAGAAAGTGGAGGCTCCAACATGCAAGAGAGATATGCAAAAGTTCCTTGGCAAGGTCAATTATTTGAGAAGGTTCATAGCTAATCTATCAGGGAAAGTTGATGCATTTACTCATATCCTTAGGTTAAAGAATGATGCTGATTTCACTTGGGGGGAAAAACAACAAGAAGCATTTGATATGATCAAGAATTATTTGTGCACTCCTCCGGTGATGAAAGCACCCAAGCATAGGGAACCCTTCAGACTTTACATTGCAACAGAGGAAGGAGTTATTGGTGCTGTTCTAACTCAAGAGACCGAAGGAAAAGAGCATGCCATCACTTATTTGAGCCGCCGCTTATTGGACGCAGAGACAAGGTATACATTTATTGAGAAATTATGTCTATGCTTATATTATGCTTGCACAAAACTGAGACATTATTTAGTGCCGAGTGTTTGTGTAGTAGCTTGTCAAACCGATGTCATTAAATACATGTTGCATAGGCCAATTCTTAGTGGTAGAATTGGCAAGTGGGCTTATGCTTTGATTGAATATGATTTGGCTTATGAATCTCTAGAATCCATGAAAGGCCAAATTGTTGCTAATTTCATTGTTGAACATTGGGTTAATAACAAGCATGATGTTGATATGAACCTTGTTTCATTAGTACCATGGAGATTATACTTTGATGGTTCAGTTTGTAGCAATGGCCAAGGTGTTGGTATTGTTTATATATCTCCTCATGGTGCTGTTTTTGAAGCCTCATGCCGCTTAGAATATTTTTGCACAAACAATCAAGCCGAATATGAAGCATTGTTATTCGGCCTAGAGATGTTACTTGCTGTAGGTGCTACACATATTGAGGCTTATGGTGATTCGTTACTAGTGGTGCAACAAATATCCAAAGTCTTTCAGTGTTTGGACGAATCACTTAATGTTTATCTTGATAAATGTCTAGATATAATTTCTACTTTGGATTGCTTTAGCAATGCTCATATATCTAGACATGACAACTGGAGAGCAAATGAGTTGGCACAGCAAGCATCTGGATACCATGTTGATCATGGCTTGTTTCATATTTCTCAAAGTCCGATGTCTTGTCTTACCAGTTAGAAGAGGCCGAACCAGAACCCACTGATTCGGTCACTAACAAAAAATCTAGTGCAGGTGACAATCCCGACTGGAGGAAGCCCATTGTTGATTACTTGTGCAATCCGAGTGAAAGGGTGGACAGGGCTATTCGGCGTATGGCTTTCAAGTATACAATGAGAGATGATGGTCTTTATCGCCGAACCGTCGATGATGTTCTTCTAAAGTGTTTGGACGAGGACCAGGCAAGAGTTGCTATGGGAGAAGTACATGAAGGTATTTGTTGCTATGGGAGAAGTACACGAGGACCAGGCAAGAGTCGGCTGGGTTTTATTGGCCGACTATGATTAATGATTGTTTCAGATATTATAAGGGGTGTGAAGCTTGTCAAAAGTTTGGTGATATTCAATTGGCTCATGCTGCTATGTTACATCCTATTATCAAACCGTGGCCTTTCAGAGGTTGGGGTTTAGATTTCATTGGACAAATCAATCCGTCTTCCTCAAAAGGGCATCGGTTCGTATTGGTGGCAACTGATTATTTCACTAAATGGTCTGAAGCAGTACCTCTCAAGAACATGACGCATACGGAGGTAATTCAATTCATAACCGAGCACATTATTCATAGATTCGGTATTCCTCAAACGTTAACTACAGATCAAGGTTCATCTTTCATGTCACACCAAGTCAGAGAGTTTGCCGAATCTTATAACATAAAGTTGCTCAATTCCTCTCCATATTATGCCCAAGCTAATGGACAAGCTGAGTCTAGCAATAAAATTTTAATCAAGCTCATCAAGAAGAAGATTGAGGATAATCCAAGGAGATGGCATGACTTGTTGTCTGAGGCATTATGGGCACATAGAATCTCAAGGCATGGTGCTACGAAAGTGACTCCATATGAGCTAGTATATGGTCAGGAGGCTGTTTTACCGGTGGAAGTAAATTTGAATGCTTTGAGAATAGCCAAAGAAAATGATTTATCGGCAATGGACTTCTATAACTTGATGATGGACAACATTGATGAGGTTGCTGATAAACATTTGGCTGCTTTGAATGCCATAGAGAGAGATAAGTTGAGGGTGGCAAGGGCTTACAATAAGAATGTCAAGTTGAAGAATTTTCAAGTTGGTGATCTAGTTTGGAAAGTGATTCTGCCAATTGGTTCAAGAGATAGAAAATTCGGGAAGTGGTCTCCAAGTTGGGAAGGTCCTTTTAGAATTACAAGAGTTGTTCCCGGAAATTCATATTTGGTGGAATCAATACAAGGGGCATTGTTACCTCGAGCTCTCAATGGCAAATATTTGAAGAAGTACCACCCGAGTGTGTGGCAGGAAGCCTAAGTGGGCAATGGCCGATATACGATTATCGCCCTTAGCACAAACATGGGCGATACATAATTATTGCCCTAAGAAAAATAAATGGCCGATGGAGTGTTGATATCGTCCTTAGAACAAACACTATGCATATTATTTTTCGGCATGCAAGCTTTGCCGAAAAACAGGGGGGCATGTTTTGACACCTAATTTTGGCAAGATACAGATTGCAATGAAGATGGTCTTGAGTGAATGATTTTTTAGCATAAAAATATTCACGTCACCGAGTGGAACCACTTTGATGTTTCGGTTATATTCATTCGACTTTATCTTACGGACGGAAACTATACTCCGAGTGGCATAGTTCAATGTTCCAAGTGGTTTTTGGCCAATCACATCTTCAAGATGATCTCGGATGAAGGAGCACTCTTAAGGAATTATCTTCGTCTCATCGAGGCAATTTATTTTGATATATAAATCATCTCAATCCGAGTACATATGCAAAAGTTAGAGGCAATATACTGTAGACTGAACCTCAACGGAAATATGGCGCGAGGTGCCAGACACTTGTCTGATAGGTTGCGCGAGTAATTCGGCCATCAATATGGCCTTGAATCGAAAAAACTTCAACATGGAAAAGTTTCGTCTTGTCAAGCCGATCGATTTTCATATATAATTCGTCTCAATCCGAGATCATATGAGGCCTGGAGAGACAAATCAAGATCGAGCTATGTTTTCAGTCGGAAATCCGAGTGAAAAGTTTACCATCCGAGTGAAAGTTTACGGTCGAGTGAAAGTTTACGGTCGAGTGAAATTTTACGGTCGAGTGAAAGTTTGCTGACCGGATGAATTTATTATTATCCAAGTGGAAATATAGTCATCCGAGTGAAAATAGGATCATCCGAGTGAAATTGTCGTCCAGGTGAAAATATTCCGAGTGAAAAGATTACCATCGGGACGAAAACTTGCCGATTGAATAAGATAGTGCCTTCCGAGTGGAAATATAGTCATCTGAGTGAATAAGATAGTGCCTTCCGAGTGGAAATATAGTCATCCGAGTGGAAATATAGTTATCCGAGTGAAAGATTGTCTTCCGAGTGAAAAAGTCCAATTGGACGATCCGAGTGAAAGTATCTAATATCCGAGTGGATGAGCTCAAGTCCGAGTGAAATTGAACATGTGCTCGAAAGTTTATCAAAATGACCTTGGATGAAGAAGTGTTCAATACAGAAGCTGTGCGTATCATCAAGATGGTAAATTTTGATTTTGGAGTCATCATCATCAGAGATAATATATAGCCTACAAATTCACTACGAGACTCGGATAATCCAGTCTACTGCAAAACCGAGTCCGACTGGAAGATAAAGATGACCTCGAAAAGTATTCGAGATGGCCTTATTTGAAAAAATGATCAACATGAGAGTTGTTCGTATCGTCGAGGCGCACAAGTTTGATATTTGGGCCGTCTTGATCGGAGATCATATGCAAGCCCGGCGGCCCGCGCAAGAAGGAAGACAGAGTTTGGGCCAGATTCAGACTGAATCCGAGTTGGAATAGAATTAGGACTCTAGGACGTGAATTGATGTAATTTTTCTTGTAAGGAAAGCCTAGATGAATCCTTTACTTGTACAGGAAGTCCAGCCGCCACTTATATATGCTGGGGGTGACGGCCGATTGAACAACACACAATCGAACAAATCAATATACTACTTTTTCATCTACGTTTTATCTCTCCACCGTTTTTCTATCTTGTTCTTCGCTGTTCTTCGTGTTTGAGAGCTGCGAATCCCGAGGCTCTAGGGGCGAGCGAATCGACCTAGGGCAGCCCATAGCCGCCGCACTCCCTGACGGGGTCCCTCCCGGGGGTGTGGGGTTTTCGGGTCTGCAAAAGCGCCCGTCGACTGTCTTGCGTATCGCGATGTCAGTTGGGTCTCCTTCGACGTGAGCTGCGGTGCATCACCCACGGCATCGAGGGTACACGTGAAGTGTTCGTGTGTCAACACTAGGCCATGTAATATGGCAATAACTCATGATTAATCTGTTTGGTTCCCGTCCTAATTTACGTTATGATGCAGTGGTCAAGACACTCTCCACTATCAATAATACAAGCCTGCCAAAATCGCCATCTGAATCTGTTCAGTATCCTCTGTCTCGAATGCAACGGAATAAATGTATGTTTGTGAACCAATTAATGGCTGAAGCAATGATGGAAATGGTGGATGAATCAGAGGTGCAGAGTCGTGCGACACAACAGCTGGTCAATGTTTTCAGAGACAGTGTGGCAAAGCAGCAAGAACTTGCCCACATGCTTATGGGCGTCATCTGTGTTGAGGTTGCAGATTGTGACGTTGTAGATGGTTAGGTTCTACTCATTTATTTGCACTGGCATCAATCTTTGATTGCCCAGTGGATGTAATTTCCTGTAATATATTACGGATGTGCAACGTTATTCCCTGTATGCCGTACCTTTGCTTGTCGTAATGGGCTCAAATTATCTAATTTGGCCTAAAGACATGAACGAACTTTAGTGGGCCCATTGAGTTAATGGGCCATTACTAGGCCAAAAGTTAATGGTCGGCCCTCTTACCTCCCGGGTCGTTAACAGGCCGGCATCGAAGCGGGCAACAGGTGGCCCCAATTTATTTCATGGGCCGTTAACAGGCCATTACTAAGTTTGGGCTACATATGGCCCAACTATACCGTAGGCCTTTAGCAGGCCGAAAGAGACAGCGGGCTTGTATTGGACCATGAAGAGCATGGGCCGCTAAGAGGCCGAAAGTCAGGTCGTATTGTAAACGGCCCAACTGTGTTGTGGGCCTTTAGCAGGCCGAAAGAGAAACCGGGCTGGTATTGGACCATGAAGGGCATGGCCCGTTAAGAGGGCAAAACTAAGGTCCGACTACAAATGGCCCAACTCATTTATGGTCCGTTAACAGGTCGAAAGGCACACAGGGCCGGGAATTGGCCCAACACTTAAATGGGTCGCTAAAAGGCCAAAACTCAGGTCCGACTACAATTGGCCCAACTCATTTATGGGCTGTTAACAGGCTGAAAGTGACACCGGGCCAGAAATTGGCCCAACACTTAAATGGGCCACTAAAAGGCCGAAACTCAGGTCCGACTACAAATGGCCCATCAGATTTATGGGCCGTTAACAGGCTTAAAGACACACCGGGCCGGAAATTAGCCCAACATTTAAATGGGTCGCTAAAAGGCCGAAAGATGTACATCCTGAAAATTGGCCCATCCATTAAATGGGCCGTTAACAGGCCGAAATCTCATCAGGCCGATATTGAGCCCAAGTATATAGCGGGCTGTTAACGGGCTCGAACTGACGATGGGCTGCAATGGTGTCAAATCTTTAATGGGCCTAATTGGCACATCTCGTATGGGCCGTGGGCTTAAATGGACCTAACACAAGTAGGCCTTATATGGGTCGGCCTGCTAATTTTTATTGGGCCGGCCTTTTTCACCGGAATGGGCCACTATTGGGCCGTGCCATGTGTTGACATATCATAGGCGCCTATATGACCCACTAACGAGCTGACACGTGTTTCGTCCGGCCAATAAGAATTTTACACGTGGAAATTTCCCATTGGTCGGGGCTGTTAACGGGTTATCGGATCCAAAACCCGACCCGATAGCTTAACGGCATTCCGTTACGGTGGATGCCACGTGTCAGTCACCCTTGACGAAAGCACTTCTGTGACACGCGATTTATCGTCATGGAAGTGGACACTTCCGTGATGATAATTTTGGTAATGTCATGGAATACTTCTACTACAGCACAGGTATGACTATCTTGATTCTGTCATAAATTTGTCATGGATGTACATGCATGACAAAAAAAAGTGACCTACTGTGACAAACATGTATCATCACGGAAGTGTATTTTTTTTGTAGTGTGGTCAGGACGCTGGCGGTAGGCGACCGTGCAAGAGCCATTGTAAAAGGACCGTCAAAACCCTAGAATCCATTAGTGCAAAACCGATGGCTTAAAGGGTTCATTGGCAGTGTTTCCCCGAAACCAATCCCCTCCCTATCGCTCCAATCTTGTCCGTAAATCAAATCTACCGCGACTCGAAACACTACAAAAAATACACTTCCGTGATGATACGTGTTTGTCACAGTAGGTCACGTTTTCTGTCATGCATGACGATTTTATGACAGAATCAAGATAGTCATATCTGTGCTGAGGTAGAAGTGTTCCATGACATTACCAAAATTATCATCACGGAAGTGTCCACTTCCATGACGCTAAATGGCGTGTCATGGAAGTGTTTTCATCAAGGGTAACCGACACGTGCCATCCACCGTAACGGATCACTATTAAGCTATCAGGTCCGGTTTTGGATCCGATAACCCGTTAACAGCCCAGACCAATGGGAATTTTCCATGTGTAAAATTCTCATTGGCCGAAGGAAACACGTGTTGGCTCACTGTTGGGACAGATGTCATCCACTCATTGGACAGGAGGCGCCAATGATACATCGACACGTGGCACGACCCAACAGAGGCCCATTGCGGTGAAAAGGCTGACCCGTTTGACTTGGTCAAAAGGTAGCGGGCCGACCCGTTTGAAAAAACATGTTAGTGGCCTATTCTTATGTAGCCCATTTACGGCCCGCTAAGTCACGGCCCGTTATGGCCTATATGAATTAAGCCTATTAGCTTCATCTGGGCCGTCCAATATGATTCCAGCCCATTGTAACTTCCGATTCATGTATGGCCCATGATGTCTTTCAGCCCATATGAGGCCCTTTGTAACTCTTGGCCCATTAACGGCCCATGGTGAAACTGGCCCGTAATGAACAGTGTACCACTTTATACCCATTAACGACCCATTATTCCATTGGGCCGTTTCCAATCCATGTTATCTTTCGACCTTCTCAGGGCCCATTTATTCTTGGGCTCATTTCCAGCATTCATTACTTACGGCCTGTTACTGGCTTTTCTGCTTGTGGGCCAAATTTAGCCCGTGGTTACAGTCGGCCCGTTCGTGGCCCGGTAATACATTGGGCCGTTTTTATAGCGTCATCAAATACGTCCGATCAACGACGTCCCGTTATGGTCGGACCATGAGCGGATGATTCCAACTCTAGCCCATTTATGGCCCATAATGCAGTCTGTTATCGGCCCATGTTTGGCCAATCGATCATATGGCCCGTAGAAGGCCCATTATTTCTACGGCCCTTAGAAGGCCCATTGTTTCTACGGCCCGTAAGAGGCCCATGGTAACTATAGTAAATATGTAGCCCATGGTTATTGTGGCCTAGTTTTAAAAAATAGGTTATTGCAGCCACTAGCAAGCCGCGAAAAAAGAACTGCACTGAATATAAGCAAACAAATAAACAAGACAACAAGGAAATAAATAAGCAAGCAACTTGCGCTAGGCAATCATGGCTATTACACATATTGCATCCACTGGGCATCAAAGTTTGCCACCAGTGCAAATATAGGGAACAAAGCAGCATATCATATACACTGGTTGTCAAAGTTGGCGACCAGTACAAATAAATGTCGCATCAAAACAAGTCCAGAACTGAAACCACTTTAGAAGAGCTCAAGAAACAATATCCTGGGTACCCATAATGCTGGCAAGATGGTTAGCAATCTTATTAACTTTCTCTTGTTTGGCGCTTAAATCCTCCAGCGCTTGCTGTTTGCTACCTCTTGAGCATGCGCTGGTTTTCCCTTGAAGAAGAAAGGGTGATGCAGCAAAGTAGTGCAAGTATTTCCCTCAGTTTTTGAGAACCAAGGTATCAATCCAGTAGGAGACTACACGCAAATCCCTCGTACCTGCACAAACAATCAAGAACCTTGCAACCAACATGATGAAGGGGTTGCCAGTCCCTTCACGGCCACTTGCAAAAGTGAGATCTGATGAAGATAATAAGATAAATATTTTTGGTATTTTTATTGTATAGATTGAAAAGTAAAGATTGCAAAATAAACAGCGACATAAATAGCTAGTTGAAGGGAGATTAATATGATGGGAAATAGACCCCGGAGCCATAGGTTTCACTAGTGGCTTCTCTCAAGATAGCATAATCTACAGTGGGTGAACAAATTACTGTCGAACAATTGATAGAAAAGCGCATAGTTATGAGAATATCTAGGCATGATCATGTATATAGGCATCACGTCCGTGACAAGTAGACTGAAACGATTCTGCATCTACTACTATTACTCCACACATCGACCGCTATCCAGCATGCATCTAGAGTATTAAGTTCATAAGAACAGAGTAACGCATTAGGCAAGATGACATGATGTAGAGGGATAAACTCAAGCAATATGATATAAACCCCATCTTTTTATCCTCGATGGCAACAATACAATACATGTCGTTTCCCTTTCTGTCACTGGGATCGAGCACCGCAAGATTGAACCCAAAGCTAAGCACTTCTCCCATTGCAAGAAAGATCAATCTAGTAGGCCAAACCAAACTGATAATTCGAAGAGACTTGCAAAGATATTTAAATCATGCATATAAGAATTCATAGAATAATCAAATATTGTTCATAGATAATCTTGATCATAAACCCACAATTCATCGGATCTCTACAAACACACCATAAAAAGAATTACATCGAGTAGATCTCCCAAAAAATCGAGGAGAACTTTGTATTGAGATCCAAAGAGAGAGAAGAAGCCATCTAGATAATAACTATGGACCCGAAGGTCTATGGTAAAATACTCACACATCATCGGAGAGGCTAGGGTGTTGATGTAGAAGCCCTCCGTGATTGACCCCCCCTCCGGTGGAGCGCCGGAAAAGGCCCCAAGATGGGATCTCATGGTTACAGAAGGTTGCGGCGATGGAAATAGGGTTTCGTGGTGCTCCTGGATGTTTTCAGGGTATATGAGTATATATAGGCGAAAGAAGTAGGTCGGTGGAGCCACGAGGGGCCCACGAGGGTGGGGGGGGGGCGCCCACCCCCATGGGGTGCACCCTCCTGCCTCGTGGCTTCCTCGCTGCTTCCTTGACATCCACTCCAAGTCTCTTGGATTGTGTTTGTTCCAAAAATGATCCTCACGAAGGTTTCATTCCGTTTGGATTCCATTTGATATTCCTTTTCTGCGAAACACTGAAATAGGCAAAAAACAGCAATTTGCACTGAGCCTTCGGTTAATATGTTAGTCCCAAAAATAATATAAAAGTGCATAATGAAGCCCATTAAACATCCAAAACAGTTAATATAATAGCATGGAACAATCAAAAATTATAGATATGTTGGAGACGTATCAAGCATCCTCAAGCTTAATTCCTACTCGTCCTCGAGTAGGTAAATGATAAAAACAATATTTTTGATGTGGAATGCTACCTAACATGATTTTCAAAGTAATTATCTTGATTGTGGCATGAATGTTCAGGTCCGAAAGATTCAAGATAAAAGTTTAATATTGACATAAAAATAATAATACTTCAAGCATACTAACTAAGAAATTATGTCTTCTCAAAATAACATGACCAAAGAAAGCTTATCCCTACAAAATCATATAGTTTGGCTATGCTTCATTTTCGTCACACAAAAATGCTCTCATCATGCACAACCCCGATGACAAGCCAAGCAATTGTTTCATACTTTAGTAATCTCAAACGTTTTTCAACTTTCACGCAATACATGAGCGTGAGCCATGGACATAGCACTATGGGTGGAATATAATATAATAATGGGGGTTATGTGGAGAAGACAAAAAAGAAGAAAGTCTCACATTGACGCGTCTAATCAACGGGCTAGGGAGATGCCCATCAATTGATGTCAATGGAAGGAGTAGGGATTGCCATGCAACGGATGCACTAGAGCTATAAATGTATGAAAGCTCAACAAAAGAAACTAAGTGGGTGTGCATCCAACTTGCTTGCTCACGAAGACCTAGGGCATTTGAGGAAGCCCATTGTTGGAATATACAAGCCAAGTTCTATAATGAAAAATTCCCACTAGTATATGAAAGTGACAAAATAAGAGACTCTCTATCATAAAGACCATGGTGCTACTTTGAAGCACAAGTGTGGAAAAAAGGATAGTAGCATTGTCCCTTTTCTTTTTTTTCTTTTTTTTTTCTTTTTTGGGACAATGCTCTATTAATAACGATCATCACACTTCTATTTATTTACAACTCAATGATTACAACACGATACTAGAACACGATATGACTCTGTATGAGTGCCTCCGGCGGTGCACCGGGATGGGCAATGAATCAAGAGTGACATGTATGATAAATTATGCATGGTGGCTTTGCCACAAATACGATGTCAACTACATGATCATGCAAGGCAATATGACAATGATGAAGCGTGTCATAATAAATGAAACGGTAGAAAGTTGCATGGCAATATATCTTGGAATGGCTATGGAAATACCATAATAGGTATGTATGGTGGCTGTTTTGAGGAAGATATAATGAGGTTTATGTGTGATAGAGCATATCATATCACGGGGGTTGGATGCACCGACGAAGTTTGCACCAACTCTCAAGGTGAGAAAGGGCAATGCACGACACCGAAGAGGCTAGCAATGATGGAAAGGTGAGAGTGCGTATAATCCATGGACTCAACATTAGTCATAAAGAACTCACATACTTATTGCAAAAATCTACAAGTCATCAAAAACCAAGCATTACACGCATGCTCCTAGGGGGATAGATTGGTAGGAAAAGACCATCGCTTGTCCCCGACCGCCACTCATAAGGATGACAATCAAAGAACACCTCATGTTTTAAATTTGTCACACAACGTTCACCATACGTGCATGCTACGAGACTTGCAAACTTCAACACAAGTATTTCTCAAATTCACAACTACTCAACTAGCACGACAATAATATTACCATCTTCCTATCTCAAAACAATCATCAAGTATCAAACTTCTCGCAGTATTCAATGCACTTTTTATGAAAGTTTTTATTATAACCATCTTGGATGCATATCATATTAGGACTAATTTTATAACCAAAGAAAATACCATGTTGTTCTAAAAGACTCTCAAAATGATATAAGTGAAGCATGAGAGATCAGTAATTTCTATAAAATAAAACCACCACCGTGCTCTAAAAAGATATAAGTGAAGCACTAGACCAAAATTATCTAGCTCAAAAGATATAAGGGAAGCACATAGAGTATTCTAATAAATTCCGATTTATGTGTGTCTCTCCAAAACGTGTGTACAGCAAGGATGATTGTGGTAAACTAATAATCAAAGACTCAAATCATACAAGATGCTCCAAGCAAAACACATATCATGTCGTGAATAAAAATATAGTTTCAAGTAAAGTTACCAATGGACGAAGACGAAAGAGGGGATGCCTTCCGGGGCATCCCAAAGCTTAGGCTTTTGGTTGTCCTTGAATTTTACCTTGGGATTGTAGCGGCCCGACCTCAGATGGTCAAGTCTCTGTGCTTCAGTGTCATCCCTGGATTGGTAATGCTGACACACACAGTACTCCAGGATTTATAACAGAGTAGCAATCACACACTTATCACATCGAAAAGTCTAAGAGAGAACTTATTACAATAATATGGCTTAAGGCCATCTAATGCGATAACAGCGGAAGGCTTGGAAGATAAAGTGAGTCCATCAACTCCAACAACATAGCTGAGCTGCATGGCAATGACCTAACGAACCTTACTCCTCGTCTGAAAAGTCTGCAACATAATACGTTGCAGCCCAAAAACGGGCCAGCACATGGAATATGCTGGCAATATAACACAGTAGAGCAGAAATAGAATAATGCTATCACTACATGCATATATGGCTGGTGGAAAGCTGTATGGTTATAGTTTTTGTGAAAAGCCAATTTTTTCCTACAACAAAGGAATAGATTTTAATTTAACTATCATGGTGGTTGAAACATCATTGAGAAGGTACCCCCAACTCAATCCCAATTAAAGTGATTAACAACCCAATTATATTAATTAAACATGGTGAGATACATGTGATAACCCAAGTACTAGATACTCAAGAATTGTCCATAACCGGGGACACGGCTAACCATGATTAGATTGTACACTCTGCAGAGGTTTGCGCACTTCTCCCCACAAGACTCGATCGCCTCCGTTGGATTTCTCGCACTACATGGTGTTTGAGAAACGGATGACCGAGACACAGTCTTTCAGAAACGTTAACTCTCTACTCTGGGTAGACCATACCAAACCTACCAAACCCACTACCTGCTGATCTACCTCTTCAAGAGCTTCACGTAACTTACTCAACTATGCTAGAGCCCATAATAGCTTGTGGCCGCACACAGAAGTTTCTAGCATGAATCATCTCAGTTCCCTTTGAGCCTGGGTGGCGGTCCATAGGAAGATCACACGGGTACCCCGGGATTTCCAAAAAAATATAGACAACACTGGGTTCCCCAGGTGCCTCAATCCACCCAGTTGTTTGATTAAGTTGCCACCTTAAGTTGAACCATTAATTAACAATCTCACATCTGTCATGAATTTCACTCAAACCCAAACCACGTCTACGAGCATAGTATAGCAATATAAGCAATACGTAGAAGTAACTCCCAAGGGTTTGAATATAACAGGGCAATAGGTTCTACCTCAGCAACTACTTCCCAACCCACAAGTTAATGACATCCTAATCATGCAATGTTTGAGGATTGGAACTAATGCATAAAAACTGGGTAATAATGGGATATGATCAAAGTGTTACTTGCCTTCCTGACGATCCGCGAATCCTAGAGACTCGTAGTAAAACGCTTCGCACTCCAGGAATTCTATCGCAAGCAAACAATAACATACATAAGTAACAAGCAACGATGCACAAGAAAAACTCAGATAAGAGAGGTTGACCAGAAAGTTCAACTTAAGAACTCTGGTACGCAAAAAGAATCAAAACAAACGAAGCAACGAAAGTCAAAGGGCAAAAGAAAACCACTTTGTTTACTAATCTGAACTTAGGTAAAATTTTACAGTAGCAAAAACTTGTTTAAGTTGATTAACCGGAAAGAGGGTTTTGAGACGAAACTCCAGGCGCTTGAATCGCCTGATTCCGATAAACGAGCGAAAAGATAAACAGAAATTAAGATCGGATCAGAAATAGCGATCAGAAAAATCGCGGAATAAATCCGAGAAAAAGAAAAACGATGAACAGATTAACGAACGAACGTTCGTTATCTGGATCTAAACGAAGAATGCGTTTGTTAAAATGAACGAACGAGCGAACACTCGCCAAATAAATAAACCGGAGAAAACCCGATCTATTAAAAAAATGAAAACTAGGGTTTTGAAAAAAAAATAAAACCGAACAGTTTTTAAGAAAAACCGGCGGTTGGATCCGGCGGCTACCTCCGGCGAGGGCTTGGGCGGCGGGGCGGCGGCTCGCGGGGCGGCGGGGTGTGGCGGCGGCGCGGGCGGCGGCGCGCTGCAGCGGCGGCGGCGGGGCTCGGCGGCGGCGGGAGGCGCGGCGCGACTCGGGGCAGGGTGCGGGAGACAGCGATGGTGGCGATGGGGGGCTCGGGCGGCGCGTATGTAAAGGGGGCGGGGTGGGTGGCTTGGAGGAGGGGGCAAGGCGGCGGTGACGGAGTCCAGCTCGGACTCATCGTCCGAGTCGGCGGCGGCGGCTGGGCCGGCCTGGCTCGGCTGGGCCCTAGGCCCAGTCGGGCACGGGATTTTTTTATATAATACCGCCAACAGAAGAAAAATCCTAGAAAAATAAATAAAAATCTAAAAATGCCAAAACAAATGTTCACCGTCTAAATAAAATACTTAGGAAGAGTTGAACATTTTCTTGGCCCTAAAATGCAATTTTGAAAACATGCAATTTTTCTAATGCAAATAAAATCCAAATAAAACCAAATAAAATCCAATAAATGATTTTAATATTTTCCTCCAATATTTCAATTATTTTGGAGAAGTCATATTATCTCCACTCATTTGATTTAATATGAAATATTTTTCGGAGAGAGAAATAAATTATTAAAATCAAAATCCTCGTTTCATTATTTGATAAAAATCAAATATGAAAACCGGAAAATCCCCAACTCTCTCCGTGGGTCCTTGAGTTGCTTAGGATTTCGAGGATTGCGGAACGGAAATGCAATAAATCATGATATGCATGGATGATCTATGTATAAGATTCCAAATTGAAAATTTGGGATGTTACAAACCTACCCCCTTAAGATGAATCTCGCCCTCGAGATTCGGGTTGGCTAGAAAATAGGTATGTGTGGTCATTGCGGAGATCATCCTCTCGTTCCCAGGTGGCTTCATCCTCGGTATGGTGGCTCCACTAAACTTTGCAAAACTTGATAACCTTACTGCGGGTGACTCTGCTAGCAAACTCAAGAATCTTAACTGGCTTCTCCTCGTAAGTCAAATCACTGTCCAACTGAATCGCCTCCAAGGGTACTGTATCTCTTAATGGTATATCAGCCATCTCAGCATGACACTTCTTCAGCTGTGAAACGTGGAACACATCATGGACTCCTGACAATCCCTCAGGTAACTCCAACTTGTAGGCAACTTCTCCCATCCGTTCCAAAATGCGATACGGTCCTACAAATCTCGGGGCTAACTTTCCTTTAACTCCAAAACGTTTCACTCCTCGCAAGGGCGATACTCGCAGATATGCTCTGTCTCCAATTTCGTAGGTTACCTCCTTGCGTTTTGAGTCTGCATAACTCTTCTGCCTGGACTGAGCAATCTTCAGTCGGTCTCGGATCCGTTTTACCTTCTCCTCAGATTCTTTAATCAAGGCTGGTCCAAACAACTGTCGGTCTCCTACCTCATCCCACATCAACGGTGTTCTGCACCTGCGTCCATACATGGCTTCAAACGGTGCCATCTTCAAACTGGCTTGGTAGCTATTGTTGTATGAGAACTCTGCACACGGCAAATTGTCATCCCAACTAGATCCATAATCTAGCGCACAGGCTCTCAACATGTCCTCCAAAATTTGATTGACTCTCTCAGTCTGTCCATCTGTCTGTGGGTGAAACGTTGTACTGAACTCCAATCTCGTTCCCAAAGTCTGGGGTAACTGATGCCAAAACTTTGAAGTAAACTATGTTCCTCGATCCGATATGATGGTCCTTGGAACTCCATGCAGACATACGATCCTGGACATATAGATCTTGGCCAACTTTGCACTTGTATAGGTGGTTTTCACTGGGATGAAGTGAGATACTTTGGTCAAACGATCAACTACTACCCATATGGAATTATATCCTGCTTTAGTCCTGGGTAATCCGGTGATAAAGTCCATGCCAAGTTTATCCCACTTCCATTCGGGTATCGGCATAGGCTGTAACAGTCCTGTTGGCTTCTGATGTTCTGCCTTAACTCTCTGACATACATCACATACGGCTACATACTCGGCAATATCCTTCTTCATACCAGTCCACCAGAAACGTTCCTTCAAATCCAAATACATCTTGGTGTTTCCGGGGTGTATCGAGTATGGTGCATCATGCGCCTCTTGAAGTATTAACTTTCTGATCTCCTAATTATTGGGCACGTTAATTCGGTCCTCAAACCATAGGGTATCGTGCTCATCCTCACGAAAACCTTTGGCCTTTCCTTTGCCCATCTTCTCCATTATCTCGGCAATCTCTTTATCATCTTTCTGAGCTTCCCGAATCTTGTCCAGCAATGTCGACTGAACCTCCATTGTGGCAATGAACCTTCTAGGTACAATCTCTAATCTAAGTTCCATGATGTCCTTTGCTAATTCCTTCGGCAGTCCTTTACTTTCAAGGATATTAGCATAACTCTTCCGACACAATGCGTCTGCTACGACATTGGCCTTTCCTGGATGATAGTGTAGCTTCATGTCATAATCCTTTATAAGCTCCAACTATCTCCTCTGCCTAAGGTTCAGCTCCTTCTGGGTGAAGATGTACTTCAAACTCTTGTGATCCGTGTACACATCACAATGGTTTCCAATAAGGTAATGTCTCCAAGTCTTCAACACATGCACTACGGCTGCTAGCTCCAAATCATGTGTAGCATAATTCAACTCATGAGGTTTTAGTTGTCGCGAGGCATGCGAAACAACTCTTCCGTCCTGCATAAGCACACATCCAAGTCCTAAGCGAGAGGCGTCGCAATACACTTGGAACTCCTTATGTATATCTGGCAGTACTAGCACCGGGGCTGTAGTCAAACGTTTCTTCAACTCCTGGAAACTTGCTTCACAATCTTCTGTCCATTTAAACTTGGTATCCTTCTTCAACAGTTCAATCATTGGTTTTGCAATCTTGGAAAAATTCTCAATGAACCTCCGGTAGTATCCTGCGAGTCCAAGAAAACTGCGGATCTCGCTAATTGAGGTGGGTGCCAACCATTCATTGACTGACTGAACCTTGCTGGGGTCTACTGCTATACCTTCTCCTGATATAACATGTCCAAGGAATCCGACTTCCTTCAGCCAAAACTCGCATTTGCTAAACTTAGCATACAACTGGTGTTCCCTGTGCTTCTCGAGAACTAAACACAAATGCTCTTTGTGCTCCTCCTCGTTCTTCGAGTATACCATGATATCATCAATAAACACCACAACAAACTTGTCCAAATACTCCATGAACACCTTGTTCATCATGCTCATGAAATAGGAAGGGGCGTTAGTCAGTCCAAACGACATGACCGTGTACTCGTATAATCCATATCGCGTTGTGAACGCCGTCTTTGGTATGTCCTTCTCTCGTATCTTCAACTGATGATACCCTGATCGTAAATCGATCTTTGAGAACACTTTAGCTCCTTGCAACTGATCTAACAGATCATTGATCATCGGCGGTGGGTACTTGTTCTTTATCGTCACTTCATTCAAGGCTCGATAATCAACAACCATCCTTAGGGATTTATCCTTCTTCTCAACCAAAAGTACTGGGGCTCCCCAAGGTGATGAACTTCTTCGGATGTATCCTTTCTCCAATAACTCCTTGATCTATTTCTTAATTTCCTCCAGATCATTCGCAGGCATCCGATAGGGTCTCTTGGATATTGGTCCTGTTCCTGGTAACAACTCTATCAAAAACTCAATATCTCTGTCCGGTGGCATGCCTGGTAACTCCTCTGGGAAAACATCCGGGTAATCATTTACTACTGGCACTTCCTCCTGAACAACTCCCATAAGGGCATTCACTTGGCTCCTTTTAGGCACATGCCTAGACACATACTTAATCCTTTTTCCCTCCAGGGTGGTGAGATAAATCGACTTACTCGCACAGTCAATGCTTCCTCCATACTTTGACATCCAGTCCATACCCAATATCACATCCAATCCTTGCGACTCCAAGATAATTAGGTCGGACGAAAACACATGTGTGCCAATGGTTAAGGGTATCTGGTCACACCATCGGCTAGCCATATATTCTGCTCCGAGTGAACTCACTAAAAGAGGGGTCCTAAGGGTTTGGGTTGGTAGTTTAAACTTATCCACGAATCCCCTTGATATGTATGAATGCGATGCACCAGTATCGAAAAGAACAAGAGCGGTAAATGATTTAACCAAAAACTTACCTATTACCACGCCCGGCTGCTCTTCAACCTCCTCCACGTTAACGTGGTTCACTTGTCCTTTGTTGAATGGATTGGGCTTCTTCCCAGCGCTTCCATTTCTGTTTCCATTCCTTCCTTCGGGGCAATCATTGGCATAGTGCCCTGTCTTCCCGCACTTAAAACAGGTAACCTGACTTAAGTCTCTTTTGGCGGGAGTGGACGGGTTGGAGCGGTTCTGATTGTTGTTAGCTCCGTTCCCATTCCCATTCTTAGCACCACTGTGGTTATGTGATCCTCCTCCAGTGTGGTTGTGACCTCCATGGTTATGAACAAGTCCTCCCGAGTTCGGGGTTAGGCGAGGCTTCTGCTGAGCTCCTGGGTTATACTTCCCTTGTCCATACTTTCTCTTGCGGCTCTCAATCTGCTGTTGTTTCCCTTCAATCATAAGAGCCTTATCTACCAACTCCTGGTAGTTGTTGAAGGTTGCTACCATCAACTGCATGCTCATCTCATCATTCAGCCCTTCCATAAACTTCTCCTGCTTCGCGGCATCTGTGGCTACATCATCAGGGGCATAGCGTGACAACTTGCTAAACTCATCCACGTACTGAGCCACAGTACGGTTCCCCTGGCGTAGGTTGCGAAACTCCCGCTTATTCATCTGCATAGCTCCAGTTGAGACATGGGCAGTGCGGAAAGCTTGCTGAAACTGGTCCCAAGTGACATTGGCTACAGGAAAAGTGGCTGTGTAATTCTCCCACCATGAGGCTGCTGGTCCATCCAATTGATGTGCGGCAAAGCGCACCCTCTCAACATCTGTGCAACCTGTGGTGGTCAACTCCCTTCCAATACGGCATAGCCAATCATCAGCAACTATAGGCTCGGTGCTACTGGAAAACACCGACGGCTGTAACCTTAGAAAACGGGCTAGGTTGTCCACTAGCGGTGGGTTGTTGTTGTTGTTGTTGTTGCCCTGGTTCTAAACTAGCAATTGCATCAAGGCATTCTGCTACTGGATCAACTGGGTGAGCTCCGGCGGGAAGGCAAAATCGGTGTCATGTCTCAGAGGCATCTGATGGGTTTAGATGGAAGAGATTAGAATAGAAAAGGGGTCTAATGAGAAGGCACTACCCATATGCACATGAGACAAACACAATCATTTCACTCAATCAATCAAGCAAGGGCATACAAATGGTCTAGAACTATCGCAAAAGTGCTCACTACTACTATATACATGGGGGAAATACTACTAATAGTTGGTGGTCATCTAGAAGTTTTGATCGGTGGAAGACTCCATGATGTCTGCTCCAGCTTCGTCTTCAAAGTCATCATCACTAGGGTCGGATTCGGTGTCGTTGATGATGATGTAGTTGTCCGGTCAAGTGGAATCGTCGTCTTCTACTCCCGGTGCTGGTCCTCCCATGAATACTCCGATCTTCTTGACTAGGTCGTCATTCTTCTCCAGTAGGGTCTTGATTTCCTCCTCATATCCATCGCGGGTAAACTTGAGTTCTTCCTCCAGATTGATGATCCTAGTCTTCGCCTTCTTCAAGTCCATCATGTCCGCACACATCTGGTTCTCCTGACATCGAATGTGCTGGTTTAACTCCAGGATGAAAGCTGCAATGGATCTATCCTTCTTAGTGCTGATTACTTCCCATTGCTCGTGTCGGCGCCCACATATTTGGTAGATAGTGTCCTGGAGATCCCTGTGATACACTTCTCCAATGCGTCCCATGGTGATGTGAGCTGCCATACTCTTTCCTAAACTCCAGGTTGGTGCGTCGAAGGAAAATTCTATGGGTTTAGAGGTTGGCGAGAACGTCCTTCCTGGAACTTGTACTTGAATCATCCAGCGCTCTTCTTCTGGTAAAGTGGCGTTGTACGCCCCGGTGAAGCTTGGTATTCCAATGTTCAAGTACCTAGTGACTTCCTTCAGGTGACGTCCAAAAGGTGTATCTTCATCCGGTTGTGCAAACTTGTTCTTTATCTCCGCCATCCTAAAGATTAGAAAATGGAGAGGAGTCAGAAATGAGTAGAGAAGTGTGACCTAGGGTTTATCTTAGTGGTCGTGTCCTACACTCAGCGTGTGCTCTGATACCATCTTGTAGAGACCCGACCTCAGATGGTCAAGTCTCTGTGCTTCAGTGTCATCCCTGGATCGGTAATGCTGACACACACAGTACTCGAGGATTTATAACAGATTAGCAATCACACACTTATTGCATCGAAAAGTCTAAGAGAGAACTTATTACAATAATATGGCTTAAGGCCATCTAATGCGATAACAGCGGAAGGCTTGGAAGATAAAGTGAGTCCATCAACTCCAATGGCATAGCTGAGCTACACGACAATGACCTAACGAACCTTACTCCTCGTCTGAAAAGTCTGCAACATAATACGTTGCAGCCCAAAAATGGTTCAGCACATGGAATATGCTGGCAATATAACACAGTAGAGCAGAAACAGAATAATGCTATCACTACATGCATATATGGCTGGTGGAAAGCTGTATGGTTATAGTTTTTGTGAAAAGCCAATTTTTCCCTACAACAAAGGAATAGATTTTAATTTAACTATCATGGTGGTTGAAACACCATTGAGAAGGTACCCCCAACTCAATCCCAATTAAAGTGATTAACAACCCAACAATATTAATTAGACATGGTGAGATACATGTGATAACCCAAGTACTAGATACTCAAGAATTGTCCATAACCCGGGCACACGGCTAACCATGATTAGATTGTACACTCTGCAGAGGTTTGCGCACTTTTCCCCACAAGACTCGATCGCCTCCGTTGGATTTCTCGCACTACATGGTGTTTGAGAAACGGATGACCGAGACACAGTCTTTCAGAAACGTTAACTCTCTACTTCGGGTAGACCATACCAAACCTACCAAACCCACTACCTGCTAATCTACCTCTTCAAGAGCTTCACGTAACTTACTCAATTATACTAGAGCCCATAATAGCTTGTGGCTGCACACGGAAGTTTCTAGCATGAATCATCTCAGTTCCCTTTGATCCTGGGTGGCAGTCCATAGGAAGATCACACGGGTACCCCGGGATTTCCAAAAAATACAGACAACACTGGGTTCCCCAGGTGCCTCAATCCACCCAGTTGTTTGATTAAGTTGCCACCTTAAGTTGAACCATTAATTAATAATCTCACATCTGTCATGAATTTCACTCAAACGCAAACCACGTCTACGAGCATAGCATAGCAATATAAGCAATACGTAGAAGTAACTCCCAAGGGTTTGAATATAACAGGGCAATAGGTTCTACCTCAGCAACTACTTCCCAACCCACAAGTTAATGACATCCTAATCATGCAATGTTTGAGGATTGGAACTAATGCATAAAAACTGGGTAATAATGGGATATGATCAAAGTGTTACTTGCCTTGCTGATGATCCGCGAATCCTAGAAACTCGTAGTAACACGCTTCGCACTCCGGGAATTCTATCGCAAGCAAACAATAACATACATAAGTAACAAGCAACGATGCACAAGCAAAACTCAAATAAGAGAGGTTGACCAGAAAGTTCAACTTAAGAACTCCGGTACGCAAAAAGAATCAAAACAAATGAAGCAACGAAAGTCAAACGACGAAAGAAAACCACTTCGTTTACTAATCTGAACTTAGGTCAAATTTTATAGTAGCAAAAACTTGTTTGAGTTGATTAACTAGAAAGAGGGTTTCGAGACGAAAATCCAGGCGCTTGAATCGCCTGATTCCGATAAACGAGCGAAAAGATAAACAGAAATTAAGATCGGATCAGAAATCGCGATCAGAAAAATCACGGAATAAATCCGAGAAAAAGAAGAACGACGAACACATTAACGAACGAACGTTCGTTATCTGGATCTAAACGAAGAATGCGTTCGTTAAAACGAACGAACGAGCGAACGCTCGCCAAATAAATAAACCGAAGAAAACCCGATCTATTTAAAAAAACGAAAACTAGGGTTTTGAAAAAAATAAACCCGAACGGTTTTTAAGAAAAACCGGCGGTTGGATCCGGCGGCTACCTCTGGCGAGGGGCTCCGGCGAGGGCTTGGGTGGCGGGGCGGCGGCTCGCGGGGCGGCGGGGTGCGGCGGCGGGGTGCGGCGGCGGCGGGGCTCGGCGGCGGCGCGGCTCGGGGCGGGGTCCGGGAGGCGGCGATGGTGGCGGTGGGGGGCTCGGGCAGCGCCTATATAAAGGGGGCGGGGTGGGGCGGCTTGGAGGAGGGGGCAAGGCGGCGGCTGCGCGCGCGCAGGAGGCGTCGGCGGTGGCTGGGCCGGCCTGGCTCGGTTGGGCCCTAGGCCCAGTCGGGCGCGGGATTTTTTTATATAATACCGCCGACAGAAGAAAAATCCTAGAAAAATAAATAAAAATCTAAAAATGCCAAAACAAATGTTCACCGTCTAAATAAAATATTTAGGACGAGTTGAACATTTTCTTGGCCCTAAAATGCAATTTTGAAAACGTGCAATTTTTCTAATACAAATAAAATCCGAATAAAACCAAATAAAATCCAATAAATAATTTTAATATTTTTCCTCCAATATTTCAATTATTTTGGAGAAGTCATATTATCTCCACTCATTTGATTTAATATGAAATATTTTTCGGAGAGAGAAAAAAATTATTAAAATCAAAATCCTTGTTTCATTATTTGATAAAAATCAAATATGAAAACCGGAAAATCCCCAACTCTCTCCGTGGGTCCTTGAGTTGCTTAGGATTTCGAGGATTGCGGAATGGAAATGCAATAAATCATGATATGCATGGATGATCTAGGTATAACATTCCAAATTGAAAATTTGGGATGTTACAGGGATTCCATGGGCATCCCCAAGGTTAGGCTCTTGCCACTCCTTATTCCAAAATCCATCAAATCTTACCCAAAACTTGAAAACTTCACAACACAAAACTCAACAGAAAATCTCATGAGCTCCGTTAGTATAAGAAAACAAACAACCACTTCAAGGTACTGTAACGAACTAATTCTTTATTTATATTGGTGTTAAACCTACTGTATTCCAACTTCTATATGGTTCATACCCCCCGATACTAGCCATAGATTCATCAAAATAAGCAAACAACACACAAAAAACAAAATCTGTCAAAAACAGAACAGTCTGTAGAAATCTATAGGTTACGAATACTAACTAAAAATCCTACCAAATTAGGACGACCTGGGAAATTTGTATAGTGATCTACTGCAGTTGGAATTGGTATTTTATCGCTCTCTGGTTAAAAATTAAAATTATTCTCGTGAGCGCATACTTTCTGTTTTTTAGCAAGATCAAACAACAATCATCCAAGAAGATCCTAAAGGCTTTACTTGGCACAAACACTAATTAAAACATAAAAACACAATCATAACAGAGGATAGATGAATTATTTATTACTAACAGGAACAAAAAACAAGAAACAAGAATAAAATTGGGTTGCCTCCCAACAAGCGCTATCGTTTAACGCCCCTAGCTAGGCATAAAAGCAAGAATAGATCTAGGTATTGTCATCTTTGATAGGCAATTCTTCAATTGAACACTTATAACCCTTAGGAATTTCCTTCTTTTTATTAATGATCAAACTCATAGGCAAGAAATCAAGAAATTCATTTGTCGCAAAAGGTTCCTTAATGATAGTTAAAAAGTTGGGATGAACAGCTATTGATTTGAGATCCGCATTTTCCTTACTAGAAGATTCACCCTTATTTTTAGGAACATACGTAAAATTGGCAACTTTGGTCATAGGAGGGTTTGAAGTGTTTCTTACAGCAGAAAAGACACACCCTAAGTTGGTAATAATATCCTCAAGTTTATCAATTCTAGTGGAATCTTGATCTATCTTTTCATTAACTATGGGTTCTTTCTCTCGGAAAAATTTCAGAGTAACTCCTACCTTAGATCCATATTGAGTAATTTGAGTGTGGATCTTTTTATCCAAATTCTCGATCAACTCTACCATGGCAACTTTATTTTCGATAATTTCAAGCCTTTGCATCACGTGTTCCAAAGTTAAAATAGTTCCGTTAACCAAAAGAGGTGGTGGGCCAAACCGATCTAACATAGCATTATAAGAATCAAAAGTGTGGCTACCCAAGAAATTTCCTCCGGTAATGGTATCAAGAATATATCTGTTCCAAGGAGTGATGCCTACATAAAAATTGTGAAGAAGAACGGAAGTAGGTTGCTTCCTAGTGGATCTATTTTGAGCATTGCAAATTCTATGCCAAGCATCTTTTAGATTTTCACCCTCCCTTTATTTCAAATTAAGAACTTCATGATCGGGAGTACTAACAATGATAGGAGGACTAGCCATAATAGCAAAATAAATGATTTAACACACATACACGCGAGAAGCAAGCAAAAAGGGGCGAACAAAAAAAGAGGGCGAATAAAACGACAAAGGTGAAGTGGGGGAGAGGATAACGAGAGGCAAATGGCAAATAATGTAATGCGAGGGAGAAGAGTTTGTGATGGGTACCTGGTATGTCTTGACTTGTGCGTAGATCTCCCCGGCAACGGCGCCAGAAATCCTTCTTGCTACCTCTTGAGGATGCGTCGGTTTTCCCTTGAAGAGGAAAGGGTGATGCAGCAAAGTAGCGTAAGTATTTCCCTCAGTTTTTGAGAACCAAGGGATCAATCTAGTAGGAGACTACACACAAATCCCTCGTACCTGCACAAACAATCAAGAACCTTGCAACCAACGCGATAAAGGGGTTGTCAGTCCCTTCACGGCCACTTGCAAAAGTGAGATTTGATAAAGATAATAAGATAAATATTCTGTGTATTTTTGTTGTATAGATTGAAAAGTAGAGATTGCAAAATAAACGTCGACAAAAATAGCTAGTTGATGGGCGATTAATATGGTGGAAAATAGACCCATGGGCCATAGGTTTCACTAGTGGCTTCTCTCAAGATAGCATAATCTATGGTGGGTGAACAAATTACTGTAGAGCAATTGATAGAAAAGCGCATAGTTGTGAGAATATCTAGGCATAATCGTGTATATAGGCATCACGTCCGTGACAAGTGGACCGAAATGATTCTGCATCTACTACTATTACTCCACACATCGACCGCTATCCAGCATGCATCTAGAGTATTAAGTTCATAAGAACAGAGTAACGCATTAGGCAAGATGACATGATGTAGAGGGATAAACTCAAGCAATATGATATAAACCCATCTTTTTATCCTTGATGGCAACAATACAATACGTGTCGTTTCCCTTTCTGTCACTGGGATCGAGCACCGCAAGATTGAACCCAAAGCTAAGCACTTCTCCCATTGCAAGAAAGATCAATCTAGTAGGCCAAACCAAACTGATAATTCGAAGAGACTTGCAAAGATATTTAAATCATGCATATAAGAATTCAGAGAAGAATCACATATTGTTCATAGATAATCTTGATCATAAACCCACAATTCATCGGATCTCGACAAACACACCGCAAAAAGAATTACATCGAATAGATCTCCAAGAAAATCAAGGAGAACTTTGTATTGAGATCCAAAGAGAGAGAAGAAGCCATCTAGCTAATAACTATGGACCCAAAGGTCTGTGGTAAACTACTCACACATCATCGGAGAGGCTAGGGTGTTGATGTAGAAGCCCTCCATGATTGATCCCCTCTCCGGCGGAGCACCGGAAAAGGCCCCAAGATGGGATCTCATGGGTACAGAAGGTTGCGGAGGTGGCAATAGGGTTTCGTGGTGCTCCTGAATGTTTTCAGGGTATATGAGTATATATAGGCAAAAGAAGTAGGTCGGTGGAGCCACAAGGGGCCCACGAGGGTGGGGGGCGCGCACTCCTACCTCATGGCTTCCTCGCTGCTTCCTTGACGTCCACTTTAAGTCTCCTGGATTGCATTTCTTCCCAAAATGATCCTCGCGAAGGTTTCATTCCGTTTGGATTCCGTTTGATATTCCTTTTCTGCGAAACATTGAAATAGGCAAAAACAGCAATTTGCACTGAGCCTTCAGTTAATAGGTTAGTCCCAAAAATAATATAAAAGTGCATAATAAAGCCCATTAAAAATCCAAAACAGATAATATAATAGCATGGAACAATAAAAAATAATAGATACGTTGGAGACGTATCACTGTTGCACCAGAAAGTATGTATCTGAATTCTGCAAGGACTTCCTCAGTTCTTCAGCTTCCCGCCGCAGCACATCTGATCGATGTCTTTCAGTTTGAAGTTGAGACTCAAGAAGACAAACTGATTCAGGCAGCAAGTTCGAAGAGCTTGTGCCAGCAGTAGTGGCCAGTAACTCGAACACTACATCAAGACAGGACTTTTGGGTTGTCCCACTATCGTCAAGATAGTTTTTATCAGCTTTCTTGGAGACCAACAGGGATGTCTCACTATCTTGAACCACATTTGCATTTTCCTTTACCATTGCACAACAGGGTACTCTTCTCCAATATTTTGTCCGCATTCTAAAACAGAAACAAGCAGACACATCACAGGTTTACCATGTTGTATATGAAACTCATTTTGGTAAATTGGTTCAGTAGTAAAGTGGATAGGATAACAACATGAAACAAACATATATCTATGTACCATGGTCACTTTATGGTCTATATCATTCTAGTTTTTGTTGCCAAATCAAGATAGAGACACAGTTCAAATAATATTTGTTCAAGACATAGCAGAATAGACATAATATAAGTGTGGGAAACTATAGAGCAATAACAACACTTGTAATGTGCATGACATGAGAACATAACTGTTTATTCAATTGAAACTGAAATCATCATAGAGCAAATTACAATAGCAAACCAGTTAAAGAAACAGGTTTAAAAACTACCTATTGCGCCACTGGATTTTCAATTCCATCCTTCAAATTTGAAAATAGTTGTATGAGTAAATATAGTGATGCAAGAGCAAAGGAGTATGAACCATAGCTACAAAACCTGACCTGAGAACAATTATTCTTTTGCTTTAAGTGTTGAGTTGGGATTCGGGCTGGTGCTCCTTGTACTTTGGGCACTGCAGTTTGCTACCTCTTGAGCACTGCGTTGGTTTTCCTGTTGGGGAACGTAGCAGAATTTTAAAATTTTCTACGCATCACCAAGATCAATCTATGGAGTAATCTAGCAATGAGGGAAGGAGAGTGCATCTACATACCCTTGTAGATCGCTAAGCGGAAGCGTTCAAGTGAACGGGGTTGATGGAGTCGTACTCGTCGCGATCCAAATCACCGATGATCCTAGCGCCGAACGGACGGCACCTCCGCGTTCAACACACGTACGGTTGGGAGAGACGTCTCCTCCTTCTTGATCCAGGAAGGGGGAAGGAGAGGTTGATGGAGATCCAGCAGCACGACAGCGTGGTGGTGGAAGCAGCGGGGATCTCGGCAGGGCTTCGCCAAGCTCAGCGAGAGGGAGAGGTGTTACGAGGGGAGAGGGAGGTGCCAGGGGCTAGGGTGCAGCTCCCATGTGCCGCCCCACTATATATAGGGGTGGAGGGGCTGGTTTCTTGCCCTCCAAGTCCATTGGGGCGTTGGCAAAGGTGGGGGGAAGAAATCCCATCATTTCCCTTCCCCACCGATTGTTATCCCCCCTTTTTAGGGATCTTGATTTTATCCCTTCGGGATATGATCTTATTCCTTCTAAGGGGGGATCTTGGTGCACCTTGACCAGGGGTGTGGGGCCTTGCCCCCACTACCCACGTTCATGTGGGTCCCCCCATGCAGGTGGGCCCCACTCCGGAACCTTCTAGAACCTTCCCGGTACAATACCGAAAAATCCCGAACATTTTCTGGTGGCCAAAATAGGACTTCCCATATATAAATCTTTACCTCCGGACCATTACGGAACTCCTCGTGACGTCCGGGATCTCATTCGGGACTCCAAACAACTTTCGGGTTACCGCATACTAATATCTCTACAACCCTAGCGTCACCGAACCTTAAGTGTGTAGACCCCATGGGTTCGGGAGACACGCAGACATGATCGAGACGACTCTCCGGTCAATAAACAACAGCGGGATCTGGATACCCATGTTGGCTCCCACATGTTCCACGATGATCTCATCGGATGAACCACGATGTTGAGGATTCAATCAATCCCGTATTCAATTCCCTTTGTCCAGCGGTATTGTACTTGCCTGAGATTCAATCGTCGGTATCCCGATACCTTGTTCAATCTCGTTACCGGCAAGTCTCTTTACTCGTTCCGTAACACATCATCCCGTGATCAACTCCTTGATCACATTGTGCACATTATGATGATGTCCTACCGAGTGGGCCCAAAGATACCTCTCCATTACACGGAGTGACAAATCCCAGTCTCGATTCGTGCCAACCCAACAGACACTTTCGGAGATACCTATAGTGAACCTTTATAGCCACCCAGTTACATTGTGACGTTTGGTACACCCAAAGCATTCCTACGGTATCTGGGAGTTGCACAATCTCATGGTCTAAGGAAATGATACTTGACATTAGAAAAGCTTTAGCAAACGAACTACACGATCTTGTGCTAGGCTTAGGATTGGGTCTTGTCCATCACATCATTCTCCTAATGATGTGATCCCGTTATCAACGACATCCAATGTCCATGGTCAGGAAACCGTAACCATCTATTGATCAACGAGCTAGTCAACTAGAGGCTTACTAGGGACATGGTGTTGTCTATGTATCCACACATGTATCTGAGTTTCCTATCAATACAATTCTAGCATGGATAATAAACGATTATCATGAACAATGAAATATAATAATAATAACTAATTTATTATTGCCTCTAGGGCATATTTCCAACATTTCCTTGAAGAGGAAAGGGTGATGCAGCAAAGTAGCGTAAGTATTTCCCTCAGTTTTTGAGAACCAAGGTATCAATCCAGTAGGAGGCCATGCACGAGTCCCTCGAACCTACACAAACAAATAAAACCCTCGCAACCAACGCAATAAAGGGGTTACCGATCCCTTCACGGTCACTTACAAAAGTGAGATCTGATAGATATGATAAGATAATATTTTTGGTATTTTTATGATAAAGATGCAAAGTAAATAAAGCAAAGTAAACGGAAAAGGAAATAGCTTGTTGACGGAAGATTAATATGATGGAAAATAGACTCAGGGGCCATAGGTTTCACTAGTGGCTTCTCTCGAGATCATAAGTACTACGGTGGGTAAACAAATTACTGTTGAGCAATTGACAGAATTGAGCATAGTTATGAGAATATCTAGGGTATGATCATGTATATAGGCATCACGTCCAAGACAAGTAGACCGACTCATGCCTGCATCTACTACTATTACTCCACACATCGACCGCTATCCAGCATGCATCTAGAGTATTAAGTTCAAAACAAAAGAGTAACGCTTTAAGCAAGATGACCTTATGTAGAGGGATAAACTCATGAAATATGATATAAACCCCATCTTGTTATCCTCGATGGCAACAATACAATATGTGCCTTGCTGCCCCTACTGTCATTGGGAAAGGACACCGCAAGATTGAACCCAAAGCTAAAGCACTTCTCCCATTGCAATAAAGATCAATCTAGTAGGCCAAACCAAACTGATAATTCGAAGAGACTTGCAAAGATAACCAATCATACATAAAAGAATTCAGAGAAGATTCAAATATTTTTCATAGATAAACTTGATCACAAACCCACAATTCATCGGTCTCAACAAACACACCGCAAAAGAAGATTACATCGAATAGATCTCCACAAGAGAGGGGGAGAACTTTGTATTGAGATCCAAAAAGAGAGAACAAGCCATCTAGCTAATAACTATGGACCCGAAGGTCTGAAGTAAACTACTCACACTTCATTGGAGAGGCTATGGTGTTGATGTAGAAGCCCTCCGTGATCGATGCCCCCTCCGGCGGAGCTCCGGGAAAGGCCCCAAGATGGGATCTCACGAATACAGAAAGTTACAGCGGTGGAATTAGGGTTTTGGCTCAGTATCTGGTAGTTTGGGGGTACGTAGGTATATATAGGAGGAAGAAGTATGTCGATGGAGTAACGTGGGCCCCACGAGGGTGGAGGGCGCGCCTGGGGGGGGTAGGTGCCCCCCTACCTCGTGCCCTCCTGGTTGCTTTCTTGACGTAGGGTCCAAGTCCTCTGGATCATGTTCGTTCCGAAAATCACGTTCCCGAAGGTTTCATCCCGTTTGGACTCTTTTTGATATTCTTTTTCTGCGAAACCCTAAAATAGGCAAAAAAACAACAATTCTGGGCTGGGCCTCCGGTTAATAGGTCTGTCCCAAAAATAATATAAAAGTGTATAATAAAGCCCAATAATGTCCAAAACAGGATATAATATACATGGAACAATAAAAAATTATAGATACGTTGGAGACGTATCAAGCATCCCCAAGCTTAATTCCTGCTCGTCCCCGAGTAGGTAAATGATAAAAACAGAATTTTTCATGTGGAATGCTACTTGGCATAATTTCAATGTAATTCTCTTAATTGTGGTATGAATATTCAGATCCGAAAGATTCATGACAAAAGTTTAATATTGACAAAAAAATAATAATACTTCAAGCATACTAACTAAGCAATTATGTCTTCTCAAAATAACATGGCCAAAGAAAGTTATCCTTACAAAATCATATAGTCTGGCTATGCTCTATCTTCACCACACAAAGTATTTAGATCACGCGCAACCCCGATGACAAGCCAAGAAATTGTTTCATACTTTTGGTGTTCTCAAACTTTTTCAATCTTCACGCAATACATGAGCGTGAGCCATGGACATAGCACTATATGTGGAATGGAATGGTGGTTGTGGAGAAGACAAAAAGGGAGAAGATATTCTCACATCAACTAGGCGTATCAACGGGCTATGGAGATGCCCATTAATAGATATCAATGTGAGTGAGTATGGATTGCCATGCAATGGGTGCACTAGAGCTATAAGTATATGAAAGCTCAACAAAAAGAACTAAGTGGGTGTGCATCCAACTTGCTTGCTCACGAAGACCTAGAGCATTTTGAGGAAGCCCATCATTGGAATATACAAGCCAAGTTCTATAATGAAAATTTCCCACTAGTATATGAAAGTGATATCATAGGAGACTCTCTATCATGAAGATCATGGTGCTACTTTGAAGCACAAGTGTGGTAAAAGGATAGTAGCATTGTCCCTTCTCTCTTTTTCTCTCATTTTTTTATTTGGGCCCTTTCTCTTTTTTTATGGCCTCTTTTTTTATTAGTCGGGAGTCTCATCCCGACTTGTGGGGGAATCATAGTCTCCATCATCCTTTCCTCACTTGGGACAATGCTCTAAAAATGATGGTCATCACACTTTTATTTACTTATAACTCAACAACTACAACTCAATACTTAGAACAAAATATGACTCTATGTGAATGCCTCCGGCGGTGTACCGGGATATGCAATGAATCAAGAGTGACATGTATGAAAGAATTATGAACGGTGGCTTTGCCACAAATACAATGTCAACTACATGATCATGCAAAGCAATATGACAATGATGGAGTGTGTCATAATAAACGGAACGGTGGTAAGTTGCATGGCAATATAACTCGGAATGGCTACGGAAATGCCATGATAGGTAGGTATGGTGGCTGTTTTGATGAAGGTATCTGGTGGGTTTATGATACCGGCGAAAAGTGCACGGTATTAGAGAGGCTAGCAATGGTGGAAGGAAGAAAGTGCGTATAATCCATGGACTCAACATTAGTCATAAAGAACCCACATACTTATTGCAAAAATCTACAAGTTATCGAAGCAAAGTATTACGCGCATGCTCCTAGGGGGATAGATTGGTAGGAAAAGACCATCGCTCGTCCCCGACCGCCACTCATAAGGAAGACAATCAATAAATAAATCATGCTCCGACTTCATTACATAAAGGTTCACCATACGTGCATGCTACGGGAATCACAAAATTTAACACAAGTATTCCTCAAATTCAAAACTACTCAACTAGCATGACTCCAATATCACCATCTCCATATCTCAAAACAATCATCAAGTATCAAACTTCTCATAGTATTCAACACACTCATAAGAAGAAAATTAATCTTGAATGCCTAACATATTTAAAGCAAATTACCATGCTGTTTTGTAGGACTCTCAAAATAATCTAAGTGAAGCATGAGAGAACAATAGTTTCTATAAAACAAATCCACCACCATGCCCTAAAAGATATAAGTGAAGCACTAGAGCAAAAACTATATAACTCAAAAGATATAAGTGAAGCACATAGAGTATTCTAACAATTTCCGAATCATGTGTGTATCTCTCAAAAGGTGTGTACAGAAAGGATGATTGTGGAAAACTAACAAATGAAGACTCAAATAATACAAGATGCTCCAAGCAAAACACATATAAATATAGCTCCAAGTAAAGTTATCGATGGAAGTAGACGAAAGAGGGGATGCCTTCCGGGGCATCCCCAAGCTTTGGCTTTTAGGTGTCCTTAGATTATCTTGGGGTGCCATGGGCATACCCAAGCTTAGACTCTTGCCACTCCTTGTTCCATAATCCATCAAATATTTCACCCAAAACTTGAAAACTTCACAACACAAAACTTAAAGTAGAAAATCCCGTGAGCTCCGTTAGCAAAAGAAAAGAAAACACCACTTCAAGGTACTGTAATGAACTCATTCTTTATTTATATTGGTGTTAAACCTACTGTATTCCAACTTATCTATGGTTAATAAACTAATTTACTAGCCATAGATTCATGAAAATAAGCAAACAACACACGAAAAACAGAATCTGTCAAAATCAGAACAGTCTGTAGTAATCTGTAGCTAACGCAAGTTCTGGAACCCCAACAATTCTCAAATAAATTGCTGGACGTGAGGAATTTATCTATTAATCATCTGAAAGAACAATTAACTAAATATCACTTCCCAAATAAAAATGGCAGCAATTCTCGTGAGCGCTAAATTTTATGTTTTTTTACAGCAAGATTAAAAATACTTTCCCAAGTCTTCCCAACGGTTCTACTTGGCACAAACACTAATTGAACACAAAAAACACAACAAAAACACAGGAAATATAAATTATTTATTACTAAACAGGAGTAAAAAGCAAGTAATGAAAATAAAATTGGGTTGCCTCCCAACAAGCGCCATCGTTTAACGCCCCTAGCTAGGCATAAAAGAAGGATAGATCTAGGTATTGCCATCTTTGGTAGGCAATCCATAAGTGGCTCTCATAATAGATTCATATGGTAATTTAATTTTCTTTCTAGGGAAGTGTTCCGTGCCTTTCCTTAACGGAAATTGGAATCTAATATTCCCTTCCTTCATATCAATAATTGCACCAATCGTTCTAAGGAAAGGTTTACCAAGAATAATAGGACATGAAGGATTGCAATCTATGTCAAGAACAATAAAATCTACGGGCACATAATTACTATTTGCAACAATAAGAACATCATTAATTCTTCCCATAAGTTTCTTAATAGTTGAATCTGCAACGTGCAAGTTTAAAGAGCAATCATCAAAATCACGGAAACCTAGCAATTCACACAAAGTCTTTGGAATCGTGGAAACACTAGCACCCAAATCACACAAAGCATAGCATTCATGATCTTTAATTTTAATTTTAATAGTAGCTTCCCACTCATCATAAAGTTTTCTAGGGATAGAAAATTCCAACTCAAGTTTTTCTTCATAAGATTGCATCAAAGCATCAACGATATGTTTGGTAAAGGCTTTATTTTGACTATAAGCTTGAGGAGAATTTAGCACGGATTGTTACAAGGAAATACAATCTATTAAAGATCAATTATCATAATTAAATTCCTTGAAATCCAAAATAGTGGGTTCATTGATATTTAAAGTTTTGACCTCTTCAATCCCACTTTTAACAATTTTAGCATCAAGATCTAAAGACTCCGAAATTTTGGAACGCCTTCTAGGTAAAGGTGGATCATATTCAGTCCCATCATTATCAAGATTCATATTGAAAAACAAAGATTTAATAGGGGACACATCAATAAGTTTTAGATCTTCATCTTTATTTTCATGGAAACTAGAAGAACACACTTTCACAAAACAATCTTTCTTAGCACGCATCCTAGCGGTTCTTTATTTGCACTCATCAATGGAAATTCTCATGTCTTTGAGAGACTCATTGATATCATGCTTAGGTGGAATAGATCTAAGTTTCAAAGAATCAACATCAAGAGAAATTCTATCAACGTTCTCATCATTCCTAAGCAATTTTTCTTCAATCAAAGCATTGAAATTCTTTTGCGTGGTAATAAATTCTTTAATATAAGATTCAAAATCAGAGGGTATCTTATTAAAATTTCCATAATAATTGTTGTAGGAATTACCATAATTATTAGAGGAATTACTAGGATACGGCCTAGGATTAAAGTTTCCTCTATACGCGTTGTTACCAAAATTACTCCTACCAACAAAATTCACATCCGTAGATTCATTATTATTCTCAATTAAAGTAGACAAAGGCATATCATTAGGATCAGTAGAAACACTTTTATTAGCAAATAATTTCATAAGTTCATCCATCTTTCCACTAAAAACATTAATTTCTTCTATCGCATGCACTTTCTTATTAGTAGATCTTTCAGTGTGCCATTGAGAATAATTAACCATAATATTATCTAGGAGTTTAGTAGCTTCTCCTAAAGTGATTTCCATAAAAGTGCTTCCCGCGGCTGAATGTAAAAGATTTCTAGAAGCAAAATTCAATCCAGCATAAATTTTTTGTATAATCATACATAAATTCAAACCATGTGTAGGGCAATTACGTATCATTAATTTCATCCTCTCCCAAGCTTGTGTAACATGTTCATGATCAAGTTGCTTAAAATTCATGATATCGTTTCTAAGAGAGATGATCTTAGCGGGAGGAAAATACTTAGAGATAAAAGCATCTTTGCACTTATTCCATGAATCAATACTATTTTTAGGCAAAGACGAAAACCAAGCTTTAGCACGATCTCTAAGCGAAAAAGGAAATAGCTTCAATTTAACAATATCATTGTCCACATCTTTCTTCTTTTGCATATCACACAAATCAACAAAGTTGTTTAGATGGGTAGCGGCATCTTCACTAGGAAGGCCGGAAAACGGATCTTTCATGACAAGATTCAACAAAGCAGCATTAATTTCACAAGATTCAACATCGGTAAGAGGAGCAATCGGAGTGCTAATAAAATCATTATTGTTGGTATTAGTAAAGTCACACAATTTGGTATTATCTTCAGCCATCGTGACAAGCAAGCAATCCAACACACAAGCAAGCAAGAGACGGGCAAAAAGAGAAAGAGAAGGAGGACGGAGAGAGAGGGCGAATAAAACGTCAAGGGTGAAGTGGGGGAGAGGAAAACGAGAGGCAAATGGAAAATAATGTAATGCGGGAGATAAGGGTTTGTGATGGGTAATTGGTATGTTGACTTTTGCGTAGACTCCCCGGCAACGGCGCCAGAAATGGCTTGTTATCGGGAGTCAAATCTTGACTTGGCTTGGCGCGAATCTCCCCGGCAATGGTGCCAGAAATCCTTCTTGCTACCTCTTGAGCACTGCGTTGGTTTTCTCTTGAAGAGGAAAGGGTGATGCAGCAAAGTAGCGTAAGTATTTCCCTCAGTTTTTGAGAACCAATGTATCAATCCAGTAGGAGGCCACGCACGAGTCCCTCGCACCTACACAAACAAATAAAATCCTCGCAACCAACGCAATAAAGGGGTTGTCAATCCCTTCACGGTCACTTATGAAAGTGAGATCTGATAGATATGATAAGATAATATTTTTGGTATTTTTATGATAAAGATGCAAAGTAAAGAAAGCAAAATAAACAGAAAAGGAAATAGCTTGTTGACGGAAGATTAATATGATGGAAAATAGACCAGGGGGCCATTGGTTTCACTAGTGGCTTCTCTCGAGAGCATAAGTATTATGGCGGGTAAACAAATTACTGTCGAGCAATTGACAGAATTGAGCATAGTTATGAGAATATCTAGGTATGATCATGTATATAGGCATCACGTCTGAGACAAGTAGACCGACTCATGCCTGCATCTACTACTATTACTCCACACATCGACCGCTATCCAGCATGCATCTAGAGTATTAAGTTCAAAAGAACAGAGTAACGCATTAAGCAAGATGACATGATGTAGAGGGATAAACGCATGCAATATGATATAAACCCCATCTTGTTATCCTCGATGGCAACAATACAATACGTGCCTTGCTGCCCCTACTGTCACTGGGAAAGGACACCGCAAGATTGAACCCAAAGCTAAGCACTTCTCCCATTGAAAGAAAGATCAATCTAGTAGGCCAAACCAAACTGATAATTTGAAGAGACTTGCAAAGATAACCAATCATACATAAAAGAATTCAGAGAAGATTCAAATATTGTTCATAGATAAACTTGATCATAAACCCACAATTCATCGGTCTCAACAAACACACCGCAAAAGAAGATTACATCGAATAGATCTCCACAAGAGAGGGGGAGAACTTTGTATTGAGATCCAAAAAGAGAGAACAAGCCATCTAGCTAATAACTATGGACCCGAAGGTCTGAAGTAAACTACTCACACTTCATCGGAGAGGCTATGGTGTTGATGTAGAAGCCCTCCGTGATCGATGCCCCCTCTGGCAAAGCTCCGGAAAAGGCCCCAAGATGGGATCTCACGGATACAGAAAGTTACGGCGGTGGAATTAGGGTTTTGGCTCCGTATCTGGTAGTTTGGGGGTACGTAGGTATATATAGGAGGAAGAAGTACATCGGTGGAGCAACATGGGCCCCACGAGGGTGGAGGGCGTGCCTAGTGGGGGCAGGCGCCCCCTACCTCGTGCCCTCCTGGTTGCTTTCTTGACGTAGGGTCCAAGTCCTCTGGATCATGTTCGTTCCGAAAATCACGTTCCCGAAGGTTTCATTCCGTTTGGACTCCGTTTGATATTCTTTTTCTGTGAAACCCTAAAATAGGCAAAAAAAACAGCAATTCTAGGCTGGGCCTCCGGTTAATAGGTTAGTCCCAAAAATAATATAAAAGTGTATAATAAAGCCCAATAATGTCCAAAACAGGATATAATATAGCATGGAACAATAAAAAATTATAGATACGTTGGAGACATATCACAGTTCCCTTACTAACTGCTCGTGTTTAGGTGCTCTATGGTGGAGAAAATGTTGTGTCAACTGGAACTGGGTTACTATCTGCTCGGGTTGGGGTTAGAAGGGGTGTAGCTGGTTCTGTGTCCAACTGGGTATGGGTACAATCTATGAGAGTATGGGTTATGTGTGGTGGGGCTGGTTCTTGGGCAAGTACAACCGTGGTTCTATCTGCATCGACTGGTAGCACTATTTGTTCTGAAGACCGTGTTGTTACTCCCTTAGATACTGCCATCACCCGCTCCAATTCAAATGGCTGATAAACAAGAAAAGTAATTGAACGTACATACATTGTATGATAGACAGGTGCAATGGATACTGGGGAATAAAAGAGGGCATGTAATATTTCACATTTATGTTGTCTAACCAAACAGGATAGCATGACGCAATTTCACATATATGATGGCTAACTAAACAGGAAAGCATGACACAATTTCACATATATGATGGCTAACTAAAAAAAGATGGAAAGGCATGGTTCAAAATATGATGACTATGTAAACAAGATGACATGATATAACTATATAATGTGTTTATTAAATAGGTTGGCATGCCATAATTCACATACATGCCGCCTAAGGAAACATGATAGCATGATATAATTCACGGATAGAATGACATAATTCAAACTATGATGACTGTAAACACTAAACAGGATGAGATGATATAACTATATGATGTCTTTATTAAATGGGCTGGAATGCCATAATTCAGATAGATGTTGTCTATGTAAACATGATGGCATGATATAATTCAAATATATGATTTATATAGTAAGCAAGTAAGTAGATGGCAATCACATATATGATATAAAAACTAAGCAATGCAAGACACCATGCATGACATGAGTAATATAACCCTGCCAAGTTTGAGCATAGACCTCAGGGGGGAAATAGGAGTGGTCATCAGTCTCTGAATCCTCCTCTGAGGAGGTATATGTAACCAACAAGATGTCTGCTTTAGCAGGTAGCATTGTCTGCTCTGAATACCTTGTTTTCACTCCAGATACTTCCATCACCGCTTCAAATGGCTGATGCACAGGAAGAGTAGTTGAATATACAAACGTTGTCGACAAATGGAACACGTAATACAAAAAGGATAGCATGATATAATTCACATATATGATGATTGGCTAAACAGCATGGCATTGCATAATTCACATACATAATGCCTTGCAACAAGATATCATTGCATAATTCACATATATAATGTCTTGCAACAAGATGGCATTGCATAATTCACATATATGGTAATTAGACACTAAACAGGTGGCATTCACACAAAGCATGTCTAAACTAATCAAATGACATAGCAATGCAAGACACCATACGCATGATATGAGCAACATAACCCTGCCAAGTTAGAGCATACACCTTGGGGGGAATAGGACTGGTCATCTGTCTCTGAATCCTCCTCTGAGGAGCTATCCATAACCAGCGAAATATGAGCTTCGTCAGATAGCATAGTCTGCTCTCAAGACCTTGTTTTCACTCCAGAATTTTCCATCACCATGTCAAATGGTTGATGCACACAAAGAGTAGTTGAATGTACTAACATTGTTGACAAATGTAATACGTAATGAAAAAAGGATGGCCTGATATAATTCACATATAAGATGACTTGCTAAGAAGGATGGCATTGCAAAATTCACATATATGATGCCTGGCTAAACAAGATGGTTTTGCATAATTCACATATACGATAAAGAAACTAAATAGATGGCATTCACACAAAGCATGTCTAAACTAAGCAGTTGACATGTTTGATGTATAGAGTAAGCAACGCAAGGCACCATATGCATGATATTACCAACATCGTCATGCCAAGTTAGAGCGAAGACCTTAGGGGGTAAATAGGAGTGCTCTTCTCCTTCTGAATTCCCCTCAGAACATTTATCTTCCACTTGATTACAATCCAAAATGGGTGGAGGGGGGCTGCCTTTGCATCCACCATGGAGCGACGTCTGCATGAAATTTTATTGCCACACAAGGCTCATCTCTTTTGCTCTACATGTTCAGTTCCATTGTGTACAATAACTTACATGCATAGGAATAGAATATACTGAAATTATGTAAGGAGTGCATGCAGAAATCCAGAGTGATGGTAGCAACCTGTGGATAGACCCAAAACCAATTATAGTAGACAGATAATGGCTTCAGTTAAAAATACAGATAATGGCTCTTTATTGTTTGTTTCCCACCCAACATGAAACTCATAGTAGACACAAGAGATTAACCAGATGGTAGATAGATACTATTGATTGCGGCCCCGATATGTACCCCACAACCATTTAAAAACTCAAGTTTGACCATTAGTTTGGAGCTGACTCAGAGTCTAATCGGTGAACAGGACGATAAAGTAGCATGTAATATTAAGCGATGGATAACGTAAGCAGACACGAAAGAGTGCAACCTCTCTTGCGGACCCGTGTAGTCTTCGAGGTCATCTGCTCGATTGATGATGGTAATGCAGTTGTCGTGGCTGCCGACGGCAGGGAAGAAGATCTGAGGCGGCGAAAGATAGTGTGGAGAGCGGATCCTTGCTGTGGTGGACCCTTCTATCGTGGAAGCAGCTGAGCTGGGGTGGACGACGGCACAGCAGGAGCGACACAAACCACACAAGGTTTTCTTTCGCAACTATCTGTAAGAGAAGTAATTCTGTAAGGGCTTGTTTGAATTGGAGGATTCCAACAACGCAGGGGTAGGAAATACACAGTAATAGGATAGGAATGCACGTGCAAAATAGAGAATTTAAAAAACACATGATTTCTGTCAATCTGAGTGTTCGGTTCACAAGAATTGAAAGATCACAGGATGCAAAGAAGCATGATGAGATTAAGTCAAACCACAAAAAAATGTACGGTTATAATGCTATTATGCTACTATCTCTTAGTATTGTGCTTCATGAATATGAATTTGAAAAGGAGGACAAGTGGATATTAAAATTCCTAAGGTTTTTCTTTCAAGAAGACACTAAAGGAACAAATCCTGCAGTTTTCCTTTGATCCATTCCTTTGAACCAAATGCATGAATAGTAGTACCATAGGAAACTTTCCAATTCCTATGTTTTCCTTCACTTTTTCTTTCAAGCACTGGCGATTCTAGTAGGCAGGCTTGAGCAGGGAAAAGGATACACTCAAAAAATGTTTCTGTGCTACTTCTACTACTTTGGACCCAGGCCATTGCCCTACTAGCTCAACTCCCAGGCCCATCGACAAATGCACAGCTCAAGCGCGCAGAGATAAATAATGATGGCATTCAAGAGAGTCCATCACGGATAGCTAAGTTTCCTGGTACCTCACTGCTTGTCATATAGTTGGAGAAACTAATCGTATTTCATGTTACTATGTGTGCTCACTGGACAATATATATAACATGTAGAGTAAAAAAGAGACGCAACAAGTGTACAACCTCTTTGGTGAAGCTATGTCGATCTCAGCGCGATTGGGTTGGTCGGTGAGGATGCTCCGGCTGATTTGGCTGTAGGAGGAGGGGAAGAAGATCTTAGGCGTCTGGAGATGGAGCTCGGGGTACTGCTCCGCTGTGATGGAGGGTTTCATCGTTGGAGCAGCTCTGGTGAGTTGTACAACGGCGAGGCTAAAGCAGGACAAGAGAGACAACGTTAACCCGAGTGGAATTCTAATAGCATCTCCAATAGATGACGTAAAATACACAACCACAAAGTTCTAGATGTAAAATAGATCAGCTGCTCATCTCTGAACTTAACTGTCGAAACTTAATTTAACTGTCGAAACGGAATTTTGTTGTCGAAACTGAATTTTACTGTCGAAACTGAACGCACTAGTAGCAGTGGCAGCAGCGCCCGGAGCAGCAGCGTGTGCGAGAGCCAGTGCAGCTGGTCGTGTCGCAGCATCTCGGGTAGCAGCTGCAGGGGCTCAAGGGAGAGCGGGATCTGCTGCTTGTGCAGCAGCATCGCACACAAGAGTAGAGCAGCAGCACAAGCAAGAGCAAGAGCGAGAGCAGCAGCGCAAGCAAGAGCAAGAGCGAGAGCAACAGCTCGAGCAAGAGCAAGAGCAGAAGCAGACCAGGCAGGGGACCAAGAGCAAGAGCAGAGCATCAGCGCGAGCAAGAGCCAAAGCAGCAGCAACTCCTACTAATGTGGACGTCGCCACTAAGGGAGCGACGCCGCCGTGGATGGAGCCGCGCCATGTCGGCTCGGGACCGAGCGCAGGCAGCACCGTGAGATCGAATCAAGATAAAAATGCGGCGATTAGTGTGGAATCTCTTTGGTGGCGCCGATTAGGCCTCAGCTTCCTTCGAGGAATCATTGATGATACTGCTCTTCCGGTGGTGCAGGTGAAGATGGTGGTGTGAGAATGGAGGTGACGTGAAAGACTAGGGGAACATCGGGGCAGCTCCTTGGAGGAGGAGGACGGGGTGGATGAATCGGCGGGATAACAAGATCGATGGCGGATCATCATCTGGTGCGGTGGATGAGGAACGTCGAGGTGTTGCTGTGGACGACATCATCGGGGAAGATGCTGCGGCTGGGTGGCGGACGGATATGGGTGTGGGGCTTCATGGGTTTTCGCGACCTCGGTGTACGAATGGGTGGGCGGATGGGATGGGAGGGGGAACTATGGCTTAGGGACGCACTTGTCCAAAATGTGGGGTAAGTTATGAAAGTACCCCCACCGATTTGAGCTAGGCGGTTCTTTCGGTTCAAGGGTATCATCGGCATTTCGCGTGTCGGGATTTCGCAGGAGGTGGGAGTTTTCGCGCGCGTTGTAATTTTGGGCTAGCAAGGCGCGGGTTGAGATGGAGGGAATTTTCGGAGGACAACGAGACAAAGATATATCTTAAATATTTTGGGGTAACAAGGCGCGGGTTGAAATTTCCGGACAAGTCTAACGTGTACTGTACCAAATCAATTCGCACTTCCGTCGACGAAAAACCAAGAAGAAATCAATTCACACCATACAAGAGAGTCTAGTCCCGTGTACTGTACCAAATCAATTCGCACTATAAATTCCATTCAAAAATTTGAATTCATGTTATGTTCAATTAAAATATTTCGCTACATGTATAATGCATGCAACCTGCTACTCAAATGAACGTTTTAGTGCATTCCAAACATATATACTACCGCTTCAATATGAACTAAATTTAAATTCATTTATCTATTTTAATAAGATCTACAATCAAGATTGTTGTGAAGTTAAACTATTTGAATTCGTTTATCTATTTTGATAATATCAACAATCATCATTATTGTCAAGTTAAACCATCGTTTGTGTATTATCTTCACATCACACCACATGATTATTGTCGAGTTAGATATGAACTATGTGTACTATATGAACTCAAGCTCAATTTTTTGAATCCATTTCAAGCTCTAGCTAGATCTTCATAATCTAAACCATGTCCCTATGTATAATGTGTTTATCCATAATGTATGGTGCCCCACCCCTTACGCCTATAAGTATTTAGATGTGAGTTGCAAACGCCACACATTACCACAAATTCAAATAAAATGTGAAGTTGTTCGATATGTAGCATGGTTTAGATTGTTCGATATTTAGTTGTGAGCTACAAACGCCACACATTACCACAAATTCAAATAAAATGTGAGATTATTTGATGTATAGTATGGTTTAGATTGTTCGATATTTAGCTGTGAGTTGCAAACACTGCGCATTATCACATTATGGTATAACATGTCCAAAACCACATCACGCGTATCACCGCTATATTCATGCATGCTATGTTTATAACACTATGATCTCCTATTCAAATATATGAATCCATTTTCATATCGAATAATGATCTTTGATAGTCTCTTACACCCACACAATCCTCTAACCTTTGTAGCTAGCACAAACTTTCTCTCATGCGTGCACACGCCCTCCTTGCCCTCCCCTTCCCTCGGCATTCTATCCATCGCGAACATTCATTTTTTTTCTTTAGGTTGTTCTCCCACAGTCTCAACAACTCCTTTCCGACACACACCGACTGATAAACCTCTCCAGCGATGTCTGCCTACAAGATGCACACGCACCTCCCATCTCCTCCTTTCAGTGTCCATGCCTCGTGTCTCTCATACGGTACCACACACATGTAAACTCTCGTCCCTCTTTTCATCGATCTCAAAATCGCACACTCCTCCCCCTATCTAGCTAGTAGGCCTCTCGCACCACCTCCTAGCTCCATTCTCTTTGTCTATCCGTCTCGCTGGGCCTTATTTTCCTCTAACAAATGGATGTACACCGACCGATCTCCCGCTATACATATAGCTAGCTAGGTTATTATAACTCGTTTTCCCCATGCGTCGATCGATCTACCTCATCAGTTATGTCTCTCCCTTCCTTCGACAAACAACAATTGATCTACCGATCTAGTTAGGTCTGCCTACCAAACACATGGTCCCCCTTCATCATCCATGCATGTGTCCCGGCACATCTATCACGCACAAGCACACACAGAAACACATCCCCACTCTTATTGATAATATTGCAATTATACCCTCAGTTTGTCTAGTAGGCCTCTCCCACCATCTTCGAGAAGCAACTCCATCACCCATCCAACACTCTACACCTCTCCCTCTCTATTTCTCTCTCTCTGTCCCAACCTATTTCCCGTCCTTCACTTAAGTATGGATATCGACCGATCTCCCTCAGGCATAGCTGGGTCTCTCCTTCTCAACATATATACGAGTCGATCTACCTCTCTAGTTAGGTCTCTGCTTCCCCCCCCCCCACACACACATCGATACATCGACCGCTCTAGTCATATCCCCCTGCCACACACAAACTTTCCCTGTGCCCTCTGATGTTCCGTTAGGTCAGCCGCCCTATATCTTTGACTTGCACGCACACAATTTCGATGGCTCTCCTCATCGATCTCGCACCCACCCACTTAATCCTCTCTTCGACTCTATCGATATCTATGACCCCTCCCTCCCTTCTCGTGGATAGCCCCCTCTATATATGATATAGATAGGCCTCTATTTCACACACATTGCATGTGTCAAATTGTTTTTGAGACATCATTGACACATATTCCCACAAATACATTCACGAAATCACAACCCCCCAACAAAAAACACTCACGAATGCACACACCATATGTCTAGGTTTGTATCTCTCTCACACACACCCACGTAGGTGGGGGACGTGCACGAAGAGAAGAGGTGCACATACAGCGCACGAACTCCCGTCTCTTTCCCAATCACACCCGCGTGGGTACACGGTGGAGCTCATTTCTGTACGAAAAGGCAGCCCACGTGGTAATTTGACACGTGTACTAGTTATCCACTTGATGGAGGATCGTGTACCACGGGTGAACAAACAAATTGCGACTTGACGTGTTATGTTAAAAAAGAGGCAAACCATGTGGGACCTACCTTAGAGGCAAGGCTCTATACACTGGAGATGTTCTGTACGTATTACTTTTGATGTGTTCCATCAACTCACAGAACGAGGAGAAGCGTGCTTAGTACGCCATCTCCCCCATCCACGGGCGCGGTGACTCGCAGGACGAGGTGAAGCTTGCTTACTACGCCTTATGCCCGCACCCTCGCCACGCGCGTGGTGGCTCACACGACGAGGAGAAAATTTTACTACTCCCTCCGTTTACTCCTCGTCCCTACCTTGGTCAGAGAGATTATCATATTGTTTGAAATATATGTCTTTTAGTAGATTTCAATATGAACTACTAGTACATACTCCAAACACTGATGTATATAGACATATTTTAGTGTAGATTCACTCATTTTGCTCCGTATGTAGTCCATATTGAAACGAACGTTATAGTACACACTCTCCCTCGCCCCTCGCCCCTTGACCCTCACCCACATGGTGGACGTGCAGCAATTCATTCGTTCTTAGATAGCCAGAACGATATATACTGCAATACCATTATTGCTCGACTTCCCGAAGAGGCGAAGAGCCAAGCGCAAGGTTAATATTTTGGAGATGCCAAGCGCAAGGTTTATAGGAGAACGAGTAGTAGTAGTACTAGTAGTACATACCACCGGTACATACTGTATGAGGAAGAAGGCAACAAGATGTATGTTTTGCGTGACAATCTCTTCTTATAGGACGTGCTAGACCCAGTGGACCTCATTGTTGCAATGGGAGTGCTATCATAGATGGCACGATTCAGAGTGGTGGGCAGCGGGAATAATTCGGAGCTGCTTAGTTGAAACCCCATGAAGAAGTCCCATCAAAAGGAATAGCCATCCTCTACACGTGCTCCTATGTAAAATGAGTAAATGAGACAAAAAGAGAAATAGACAAAGTAAAAAAATCGTCAGGCTTAGATCCAGCCCTATTGTGTCTATGAATGATACTTCTATGTCGTGATTGACATGGCTATATTATTAACCATGCTACAGAGGTAGAAGCGGATTTTTATTTATTTGCGGAGGTAGCAGCGGATGTATATTCAATGAGGAGTGAAATGATGGCCGCTTCCTCGTTCAAACATAGAGAAAGGTGGGCCTCGTGATTTGATGGCTTATTAGTCATTATTACTGCCTATATTCTTTGCCCATACATAATAACCGCATGGTAGAGTAGTGGGCTATACTTTTAATAATCATGCTCGAAGAGAAGAGGTGCACGCACCCACACACATAGTACTAGTAGCACTCTTTGCGTCTTTTGCGTCTTCCCCAACCACACATGTGACACGGTGGATCTCATTTCTGTAAGATGATGCAATCGACGTGATAATTTGACGCGTCTAGTAGTAGTTACTCACTTATAAATAATGGAGGGTCGGGAACCACGCATGAACGGTGCCGCATCATTTATAAATAAAGTTTTTTCTTAAGTGGCACGTACGCAATATAAATAGGTTCATATGGAGAGAAAAGGAAACCACTCCACTATATACATTGCCAGGACGAGCCTACACGGTTGCTTGCTGGGGTTGCTCTCTTCACACTCTCTCGCACAAAACTATTGTGGCCACATCTATAGCATTCGGGCGGATCATGTCCGCCGGGGGAAGGGGTGGATGTTTTGTGTAGATGCGGTCGCCGTCGCCGACGGCGAAAATCCACTGTCGGCACGTCCCGATCAGGGGTCCCTGCCGTTCACTCACAAAGCCGGTGAGGTTGCCTACGTTCCTTGCTCACTACCGTGACATGGGCAGTTGCCGCCTCCTGCCGCCCTCCTCTAGGTTGAGCTACGTCCCGACATCCCTCAGTTACAACTTCCTTATAGCCGGCTTGCACCATTGCCCCAACTGCCCACATCACTCCATGTGGATATTTCTTTACTTCTTTGCCCCGCACATACCTCTACTGGCTTCTACTATATTTGTGATGAGTTTATGTCTCATCGACTAGTCCCAGTAATCTTATTCTAATAACGCTTCTTCAATTTGTTTGCCATAGGGATGCTCATCTCGATTTCAGTGAAACTGCACAAAATGATTCGATGGTCAAAGGGTTGCAAACTTCATTTATTCGGAAGCTTCAACGTCGCTAGCAAATTAAAGCCTGGTTAGGGTTTAGGGTTCAAGGGCTAGGGACCACACGGATCATTTTTTTCTTTAGTTGTCTTTGTTCCAAAATAAGTGTCAACTTTAGTAGTAGTACAACTCTGTACTAAAGTTTGCATAAAGTTGAGACACTTATTTTGGAATGGAGGGAGTACATGTTGGCTATGATCTGTCAATCATTGAGATGCAATAGCATGCATGTTAGTCTCCTTTGTATTTGATGAAATGTTTCAACAGGGCAACCTTGGACGCAAGATACATGAAACAGAAGCTAGAAGCTTCATAGCATTGTACAAATTTATCTTGCTGAGAAATTACAGTACGCACTATACTACTATGTGAAGAGTTAGGTGTCGCACGGTGTCCAGAAAATATGGTGATAGTGTGAGGTGGGCCATTTAATCACCGAGCCTGTGTGTTTTCACTACTTTTGCACTCCTCTACTATAAGAATGGAGAAAATTGTAATCTAGTACCTCCTTTCGCCGAAACGTGGGACATCCAACAGTTGTACCACCTTAGTAATAATGACCAATGAGCCGTCAAATCACATAGACCCATCAATAAGTTGGACGAACAAAACAACCATCACTCTTGAATCTGCTTCTCCTTTCAATGATGGTGCCAGTGAGAGGCCGCATCCGCTCTACCCGGGCATGAATGCGGCACCGATTCTCTAGAGCGGCCCTGACCGTCTCGGGCGGGAAGCGCGCGCGGGCGATGGATGGGCTTTGGGTGGGCCATGCTGGTCGGGAGCAGGCGTGGCAGCTGTCTCGACCGGACGCCCAAAAATGAGAGGATGCACCCACTCTCACGGCTATATCGTACACTACACACCATCTCTTTGTAGGAGTAGGCTAATGTGTCGCTCTCTCTAACACACACACACACACACAAACACACACACTCAATAGAGAATAGGAATATCGTGCGAGTGGGAAACCACAGGAAATGAGATAAATGGAGTACGTACAAGAAGAGAAGAGGTGACGAATATTCCATCAAACCTGGACTAAGGAGTAGTACTCCCTCCGTCTAGGTGTTTAGTCATCTTACAAAAATCAGATATTCCCAAAATGTTTAGGCGTCGTCCATTAACTTCTCATCTCAATCCCCTCCTAGCCTCGTTGCTAGCGAGCGTTGTTACTCACTCTGCCTTGTTATTGAAGGAAATAAGCCCCAGAGGCAATAACAAATTTGTTATTTATACTTCCTTATATCATGATAAATGTTTATTATTCATGCTAGAATTGTATTAACCAGAAATTTAGTACATATGTGAATACATAGACAAGCAAAGTATCACTAGTATGCCTCTACTTGACTAGCTCGTTGAATCAAAGATGGTTACGTTTCCTAGCCATAGACATGAGTTGTCATTTGATTAACGGGATCACATCATTAGGGAATCATGTGTTTGACTTGACCCATCCGTTAGCTTAGCACGATGATCGTTTAGTTTGTTGCTATTTGCTTTCTTCATGACTTATACATGTTCCTATGACTATGAGATTATGCAACTCCCGAATACTGGAGGTACACTTTGTGTGCTACCAAATGTCACAAAGTAACTGGGTGATTATAAAGGTGCTCTACAGGTGTCTCCGATGGTGTTTGTGGAGTTGGCATAGATCAAGAATAGGATTTGTCACTCCGATTGTCGGAGAGGTATCTCTGGGCCCTCTCGGTAATGCACATCACTATAAGCCTTGCAAGCAATGCAACTAATGAGTTATTTGCGGGATGATGCATTACGGAAACGAGTAAAGAGACTTGCCGGTAACGAGATTGAACTAGGTATTGAGATACCGACGATCGAATCTCGGGCAAGTAACATATCGATGACAAAAGGGAACAACGTATGTTGTTATGCGGTTTCACCAATAAAGATCTTCGTAGAATATGTAGGAACCAATATGGGCATCCAGGTTCCACTATTGGTTATTGACCGGAGATGAGTCTCGGTCATGTCTACATAGTTCTCGAACCCATAGGGTCCGCACGCTTAATGATATGTCTCCAACGTCTCTATAATTTTTGATTGCTCCATGCTATTATATTATCTATTTTGGATGTTAATGGGGTTTATTTTACACTTTTATATCATTTTTGGTACTAACCTACTAACCGGAGGCCCAGCCCAAATTGCTGTTTTTTTGCCTATTTTAGGGTTTCGAAGAAAAGGAATATCAAACAGAGTCCAAACGGAATGAAACCTTCGGGAACGTGATTTTCTCAACAAACGTGATCCAGGAGACTTGGAGTGGCCGTCAGGAAACAAGGGAGGAAGGCACGAGGCAGGGGGCGCGCCTACCCCCCTGGGCGCGCCCTCCACCCTCGTGGGCCCTCTGTTGCTCCACCGACGTACTTCTTCCTCCTATATATATCCATGTACCCCCAAACATCCAGCAGAACCACGAAAACCTAATTCCACCGCCGCAACCTTCTATACTCGAGAGATCCCATCTCGGGGCCTTTTCCGGAGCTCCGCCGGAGGGGGCATTGATCACGGAGGGCCTCTACATCAACTCCATGGCCTCTCCGGTGATGTGTGAGTAGTTTACTTCAGACCTACGGGTCCATAGTTATTAGCTAGATGGCTTCTTCTCTCTCTTTGAATCTCAATACAAAGTTCTCCTCGATTCTCTTGGAGATCTATTCGATGTAATCTTCTTTTGTGGTGTGTTTGTCGAGATCCGATGAATTGTGGGTTTATGATCCAGATTATCTATGAACAATATTTGATTCTCCTCTGAATCCTTTTATGTATGATTGGATTATCTTTGCAAGTCTCTTCGAATTATCAGTTTGGTTTGGCCTACTAGATTGATCGTTCTTGCAATGGGACAAGTGCTTAGCTTTGGGTTCAATCTTGCGGTGTTCGATCCCAGTGACAGAAAGGGAACCGACACGTATTGTATTGTTGCCATCGAGGATAAAAAGATGGGGTTTATATCATATTGCATGATTTTATCCCTCTACATCATGTCATCTTCCTTAAAGAATTACTCTGTTCTTATGAACTTAATACTCTAGATGCATGCTGGATAGCGGTCGATGTGTGGAGTAATAATAATAGATGCAGAATCATTTCAGTCTACTTGTCTCAGACGTGATGCCTATATACATGATCATACCTAGATATTCTCATAAGTATTCGCTTTTCTATCAATTGCTCGACAGTAATTCGTTTACCCACAGTAATACTTATGCTCTTGAGAGAAGCCACTAGTGAAACCTATGGGCCCCGGGTCTATCTTTCATCATATTAATCTTCCAATACTTAGTTATTTCCTTTGCCGTTTATTTTACTTTGCATCTTTATTTCTCTTTATCATAAAAATACCAAAAAAATCTTATCTTATCATATGTATCAGATCTCACTCTCGTAAGTGATCGAGAAGGGCTTGACAACCCCTTTATCGCGTTGGTTGCGAGGTTCTTATTTGTTTGTGTATGTGCGTGGGACTTGAGCGTGATGTGTCTCCTATTAAATCTTTGTTTTGCAATATGAATCTTGATAATGATGGAGCTGAAGATGAGCCACCTTTACCTAGAAGGCATTCCAAAAATTCGGAGTCTTTAGATCTTGATGCTAAAATTGTTAAAAGTGGGATTGAAGAGGTCAAAACTTTAAATATCAATGAACACACTATTTTGGATTTCAAGGAATTTAATTATGATAATTGCTCTTTGATAGATTGTATTTCCTTGTTGCAATCCGTGCTAAATTCTCCTCATGCTTATTGTCAAAATAAAGCTTTTACTAAACATATCGTTGATGCTTTGATGCAATCTTATGAAGAAAAACTTGAGTTGGAAGTTTCTATCCCTAGAAAACTTTACGATGAGTGGGAACCTACAATAAAAATTAAAATTAATGATCATGAGTGCTATGCTTTGTGTGACTTGGGTGCTAGTGTTTCCATGATTCCAAAAACCTCGTGTGATTTGCTAGGTTTCCGTGATTTTGATGATTGTTCTTTAAACTTGCACCTTGCGGATTCCACTATTAAGAAACCTGTGGGAAGAATTAATGATGTTCTTATTGTTTCAAATAGGAACTATGTGCCCGTAGATTTCATTGTTCTTGATATAGATTGCAATCCTTCATGTCCGATTATTCTTGGTAGACCTTTCCTTAGAACGATTGGTGCAATTATTGATATGAAGAAAGGGAATATTACATTCCAATTTCCGTTAAGGAAAGGCATGGAACACTTCCCTAGAAACAAAATTTAATTACCATATGAATCTATTATGAGAGCCACTTATGGATTGCCTACCAAAGATGGCAATACCTAGATCTATCTTTGATTTTATGCCTAGCTAGGGGCGTTAAACGATAGCGCTCGTTAGGAGGCAACCCAATTTTATTTTTATTCCTTGCTTTTTGCTCATGTTTAGTAATAAATAATTTACCTAGCCTCTGTTTTGGTTGTGTTGTTTTGTGTTTAATTAGTGTTTGTGCCAAATAGAACCGTTGGGAAGACTTGAGGAAAGTCTTTTTGATCTTGCTGTAAGAAACATAAACTTTAGCGCTCACGAGAATTGCTGCCATTTTTATTTGGAAGGTGCTATTTAGCTAATTATTTTTTAAGATGATTAATAGATAAATTCCTCACGTCCATAAATTTATTTTAGAATTTTGGGGTTCCAGAATTTGCGTTAGCTACAGATTACTACAGACTATTCTGTTTTTGACAGATTCTGTTTTTCTATTGTTGTTTTCTTATTTTGATGAATCGATGGCTAGTAAAAGAGTTTATAAACCATAGATAAGTTGTAATACAGTAGGTTTAACACCAATATAAATAAATAATGAGTTCATTACAGTAGCTTGAAGTGGTGTTTTGTGTTCTTTCGCTAACGGAGCTCACGAGGTTTTCTATTTTGAGTTTTGTGTTGTGAAGTTTTCAAGTTTTGGGTAAAGATTTGATGGATTATGGAACAAAGAGTGGCAAGAGCCTAAGCTTGGGGATGCCCATGGCACCCCAAGACAAAATTCAAGGACACCAAAAAGCCTAAGCTTGGGGATGCCCCGGAAGGCATCACCTCTTTCGTCTTCGTCTATCGGTAACTTTACTTGGAGCTATATTTTTATTCACCACATGATATGTGTTTTGCTTGGAGCGTCTTGCATGATTTGAGTCTTTGCTTTTAGTTTACCACAATCATCCTTGCTGTACACACCTTTTGAGAGAGACTCACATGATTTGAAATTTATTAGAATACTCTATGTGCTTCACTTATATCTTTTGAGCTATATTTTTTTTTGCTCTAGTGCTTCACTTATATCTTTTAGAGAACGGTGGTGGATTTGTTTTATAGAAACTATTGTTCTCTCATACTTCACTTATATTATTTTGGGAGTCCCTTAGAACAACATGGCAATAATAAAAACTTTCATATAAGTGCATTGAATACTATGAGAAGTTTGATACTTGATAATTGTTTTGAGATATGGAGATGGTGATATTAGAGTCATGCTTGTTAAGTAGTTGTGAATTTGAGAAATACTTGTGTTGAAGTTTGTGATTCCCGTAGCATGCATGTATGGTGAACCGTTATGTGATGAAGTCGAAGCATGATTTATTTATTGATTGTCTTCCTTATGAGTGGCGGCCGGGGACGAGCGATGGTCTTTTCCTACCAATCTACCCCCCTAGGAGCATGCGTGTAATACTTTGTTTCGATAACTAATAGATTTTTGCAATAAGTATGTGAGTTCTTTATGACTAATGTTGAGTCCATGGATTATACGCACTCTCACCCTTCCACCATTGCTAGCCTCTCTAGTATCACGCAACTTTCGGTGGTACCATAAACCCACCATGTACCTTCCTCAAAATAGCCACCATACCTACCTATTACGACATTTCCATAGCCATTCCGAGATATATTGGCATGCAACTTTCCACTGTTCCGTTATTATGACATGCTTCATCATTGTCATATTGCTTGCATGATCATGTAGTTGACATCGTATTTGTGGCAAAGCCACTGTTCATAATTTTTCATACATGTCACTCATGCATCATTGCACATCCCAGTACACCGCTGGAGGCATTCACATAGAGTCACATTTTGTTGTAAGTATTGAGTTGTAATTCTTGAGTTGTAAGTAAATAAAGTGTGATGATCATCATTATTAGAGCATTGTCCCAAGTGAGGAAAGGATGATGGAGACTGTGATTCCCCCACAAGTCGGGATGAGACTCCGGACGAAAAAAGAGAGAGAAAAAGGGATAAGGGACAATTCTACTATCCTTGTTCCACACTTGTGCTTCAAAGTAGCACCATGTTCTTCATATAGAGAGTCTCCTATGATATCACTTGGCTTGTATATTCCAACGATGGGCTTCCTCAAAATGCCCTAGGTCTTTGTGAGCAAGCAAGTTGGACGCACGCCCACTTAGTTTCTTTTGTTGAGCTTTCATATACTTATAGCTCTAGTGCATACGTTGCATATCAATCCCTACTCACTCACATTGATATCTATTGATGGGCATCTCCATAGCCCATTGATACGCCTAGTTGATGTGAGACTATCTTCTCCTTTTTTGTCTTCTCCACAACCACCATTCTATTCCACCATAGTGCTATATCCATGGCTCACGCTCATATATTGCGTGAAGATTGAAAAAGTTCGAGAACATCAAAAGTATGAAACAATTGCTTGGCTTGTCATCGGGGTTGTGCATGATTTAAATATTTTGTGTGGTGAAGATAGAGCATGGCCAGACTATATGATTTTGTAGGGATAACTTTCTTTGGCCATGTTATTTTGAGAAGACATGATTGCTTAGTTAGTATACTTGAAGTATTATTATTTCTATGTCAATATTAAACTTTTATCTTGAATCTTTCAGATCTCAACGTTCATGCCACAATAAAGAAAAATTACATTGAGAAATATGTTAGAAAGCATCCCACATCAAAAATTCTTCTTTTATCATTTACCTACTCGAGGACGAGCAGGAATTAAGCTTGGGGATGCTTGATACGTCTCCAACGTATCTATAATTTTTGATTGCTCCATGCTATTATATTATCTATTTTGGATGTTAATGGGCTTTATTTTACACTTTTATATCATTTTCGGGACTAACCTACTAACCGGAGGCCCATCCCAAATTGCTGTTTTTTTTGCCTATTTTAGGGTTTCGAAGAAAAGGAATATCAAACAGAGTCCAAATGGAATGAAACCTTCGGGAACATGATTTTCTCAACAAACGTGATCCAGGAGACTTGGAGTGGCCGTCAAGAAACAAGGGAGGAAGGTACGAGGAAGGGGGGCGCGCCTACCCCCTTGGGCGCACCCTCCACCCTCGTGGGCCCTCTGTTGCTCCACCGACGTACTTCTTCCTCCTATATATATCCACGTACCCCAAACATCCAGGAGAACCACGAAAACCTAATTCCACCACCGCAACCTTCTGTACTCGAGAGATCCTATCTCGGGGCCCTTTCCGGAGCTCCGCCGGAGGGGGCATTGAACACGGAGGGCCTCTACATCAACTCCATGGCCTCTCCGGTGATGTGTGGGTAGTTTACTTCAGACCTACGGGTCCATAGTTATTAGCTAGATGGCTTCTTCTCTCTCTTTGGATCTCAATACAAAGTTCTCCTCGATTCTCTTGGAGATTTATTTGATGTAATCTTCTTTTGCGGTGTGTTTGTCGAGATCCGATGAATTGTGGGTTTATGATCCAGATTATCTATGAACAATATTTGATTCTCCTCTGAATTATTTTACGTATGATTGGTTTATCTTCGCAAGTCTTTTCAAATTATAAGTTTGGTTTGGCCTACTAGATTGATCTTTCTTGCAATGGGAGAAGTGCTTAGCTTTGGGTTAAATCTTGCGGTGTTCGATCCCAGTGACAGAAAGGGAACCGACACGTATTGTATTGTTGCCATCGAGGATAAAAACATGGGGTTTATATCATATTGCATGAGTTTATCCCTCTACATCATGTCATCTTCCTTAAAGCATTACTCTGTTCTTATGAACTTAATACTCTAGATGCATGCTAGATAGCGGTTGATGTGTGGAGTAATAGTAGTAGATGCAGAATCGTTTCGGTCTACTTGTCTCGGACGTGATGCCTATATACATGATCATACCTAGATATTCTCATAAGTATTTGCTTTTCTATCAATTGCTCGACAATAATTCGTTTACCCACCGTAATACTTTTGCTCTTGAGAGAAGCCACTAGTGAAACCTATGGCCCCCGGGTCTATCTTTCATCATATTAATCTTCCAATACTTGGTTATTTCCTTTGTGGTTTATTTTACTTTGCATCTTTATTTCTCTTTATCATAAAAATACCAAAAATATTATCTTATCATATCTATCAGATCTCACTCTCATAAGTGACCGAGAAGGGCTTGACAACCCCTTTATCGCGTTGGTTGCGAGGTTGTTATTTGTTTGTGTAGGTGCATGGGACTTGAGCGTGATGTCCTACTGGATTGTTACCTTGGTTCTCAAAAACTGAGGGAAATACTTACGCTACTTTGCTGCATCACCCTTTCCTCTTTAAGGGAAAACCAACTCAGTGCTCAAGATGTAGCACTTAATGGTCGGTAACGATCGGTATTATGAGTTTATGTGTTTTGATGTACCGAAGGAAGTTCGGAGTCCCGGATGAGATCGGGGACATGACGAGGAGTCTCGAAATGGTCGAGACGTAACGATCGATATATTGGACGACTATATTCGGACATCGGAAAGGTTCCGAGTGATTCGGGTATTTTACGGAGGACCGGCGAGTTACGGGAATTCGCCGGGGAGCATATGGGCCTTATTGGGCTTTAGGGGAAAGAGAGAGAGGAGGCTACGCGCCCCCAAGGCCTAGTCCGAATTTGACTAGGGGGAAGGGCGGTGCCCCCTCCTTCCTTCTCTTCTCTTTTCCATTTCCTTCTCTCCTACTCCTACTACAAGGAAGGGGGAATCCTACTCCCGGTGGGAGTAGGGCTCATAGGAGGGCCAGCCCTCCCCCTCCTCCACTCCTTTATATACGTGGCTAGGGGGCACCCCATAGAGACACAAGTTGATCAATTATCTTTTAGCTGTGTGCGGTGCCCCCCTCCACCATAATCCACCTCGGTCATATCGTAGCGGTGCTTAGGTGAAGCCCTGTTCAGATAGCATCATCATCACCGTCATCGCGCCGTCGTGCTGACGAAACTCTCCCTCGAAGCTCTACTGGATCATGAGTTCGCGGGACGTCACCAAGCTAAACGTGTGCAGATCGCGGAGGTGCCGTACCTTCGGTGCTAGGATCGGTCGATCATGAAGACGTACAACTACATCAACCGCATTGTCATAATGCTTCCGCTTACGGTCAACAAGGGTATGTAGACGATACTATCCCCTCTCGTTGCTATACATCGCCATGATCTTGCGTGTGCGTAGGATTTTTTTTTTGAAATTACTGCGTTCTTCAACAGTTATCTCCCCCGGAAGCCCAATGCATGGATCGCAACTACGCGTTGACCAGTCAAGGAATCAAAGTCGGCTTACATGCGAGTTAATACGTGGCTCTGCATGGTGGCTAAAATGACATCTCTTAATTGTTGTGATTAATTGTTGCGTTTAGAGACAAAAATCAGGGCTTTGATTGGAGGAAGGACCGGTCAAGTTTCACCTTCTCCTCCAATCTACTTGCACCTTGGTCCCGCTGCACCTTCTAACGTGAATTACACCTAGACGGAGGGAGTAGTATGAGATACGGCGGCACACTCACTTAGGTCGAATACAAGTACCCAAAATTGTTTGAAGAGGGCAAAGTGTACAAACCAAATAATTAAAATTGAATTTCTCGTTTTTTTTCAAAACGGAGGCAAAAGATTTTCCTCATCCACTAAATAAGAGGAGAATAGAGTTTCACAGTTTGCAGGTGACCCTACAAATAAACAACATGTCAATTACTCTCAATACGCCCTAGTTTCTTAGCACCCGTTGTGACCCTTAGTGCATACGGTGGCACACTGACTTAGGCCGAATACAAATGCCCAAAATATTTAAAATTGGAGGATTGTGCAGCCAACCTTTCCGATATTTTGACCGTGTGTGGTTCAGTTGTTGTTCACTTTGGAGGGTCGTGTACCACAGGTGAATGTTAGTAAGCGTGACCGGGAGGCGTGCAGCGTTAATTGTGAGTTGACTCCTTCGAGCGTTAAATTTTCTTCACGTATTAGCATTGCCCCTAGTATTTTTCTTCACTATGTTAAATAAAGGGTTCTGTTTTGTGCACAACTTAAAACAATTTTTATGGAGAGAAAAAGAAAACCACTCCATCTATATACGCTAGGGCCTCGACGCTTGTTTTTTAGGGTTTGCTCTCTTCACACTCTCTCTCCACTATATACACACACGCTGGAGCCTCAGCGCCTGTAGTTGCTCTCTTCACACTCTCTCACCCTCTCTAGATCTAAACAAGACCTCATTGGCCTCTCTCTCTCTCTCTCTCTCTCTCTCTTTTTCTCTTTCTCTCTCTCCCCCCTCACTGCTGGTCAAAGAGCAGGTAGGATCCGTCCGCCGGGAAGGGAAGGAGGCCTAATGTTGTCACCGTTGACTAGGGACGGAATCCACTACCAGCACAACTGTTCTCTTTCCCAGCGGCGCCACGGGAGGGCTTCCGACCCCTTCTTCCTCACTGCCGTACATAGTGTGGGCAGATCGGCCTCTCGCCGCCCACTAAGCCACACCCCGAGAACCTTAAGGTATAATTTACTTATTCCACATGCATTGCTATAGCTGCATGTGTGCTTTTTCCGCTTCTACACTTGAATCTAGGTGTTGGATCAAACAGGAAAGTGCTGGGGAAAGTTGTATAGCATGAATCTAGGACATGGTTCAAAGAGGAAAGGAAGGGGGAAAGTAGTGGGGAAAGTTGTATAGCATGAATCTAGGACATGGTTCAAAGAGGAAAGGAAGGGGGAAGTAGTGGGGAAAGTTGTATAGCATCAATCTAGGACGTGGTTCAAAGAGGAAAGGAAGGGGGAAAGTACAGACTGGCTACCTAGCACATACGTTGGTCGAAAAGGGAAAACAATGACAAACACAGTACGCACACCTGTAACGAACTGATCTATCTGTTTTGGGGGACAAGGCTGTAGAGTTTGAGCAGGACTAGATTTGTTGCCCTCTCATAGGGAAAGGTGTCTAAAGATAACAAAACTGGGACTAGCACAAATACGCTCCTTGGTTGTTTGTTCTTTGTTGCAACAGACTGTGCATCACCCCTTTATACATCGGTAGATGCACATGGTGCTGGTGCATCCACTGTCCCGTACAACTCTTTAGCTGTTGTTAATCTAAGGCCCCGCTCAGTTAAAAAGTCCTAGGACTTTTTAGTCCCAACTAAAAAGTCCATAGTCCCTACCTGTTTGGTTCCAGGGACTAAACATGGACTAGAGGTTATTAAATAAAATGCTAAAAGACCATGTTACCCCTAGTAATGAACTAATAGAGATAAGGTGCGATGCGGGGCAGGGCAACTATTGGAAAAAGTCCCAAAAAGACTCTCCCTCAGGGTCTTCTTTCTTTAGTCCCAAATACCCACTTTTAGTCCCTAAAAGTCCCTCCAGTTTGGTTTAGATGGGACTAAAAGGGACTTTTTCAGTCCCTACACCAAAATGTCCCTGTAAACAAACACCCTCTAATAATGCCACTAGAAAATTGAAGTAATGCCACACTTAAAAGCAAATTACATGTTTAACAAATTTTATTATTATTATAATCTCTCCGTTAATATGAATCAATGCCACTATTTGAGAAATGCTACTGCCTTGCTTTCTTTCCCATTTAGATAAGTTAGATGCTTCTTTTTGTTGGCTTCTGTGTCATCCACCATTATTGACCACTAGTTGTTTCCTTTGCACCTCTATGTAAATAGGGTTATCTACTTCACCTCGTTGCTATTGTGACCTTTTGTTGCACTGCACAAAACACTTTTGTTTTAAGAGTGTTTTGTGTAGTTCAACCAAAATGTCACACCAACAATGTTGCTTGATTGTTTGATCTTAGTGGAACTACACAAGAGGAGATCTGACTTCCTATCCGTGTTGGAAAATTTGTTTCAGAGCTTCTTCTTGTGAGTTTTTGAATTCCGCGTCATGAGAGGTCACTACTAGCCTTATTTCACATGATTGTGCAGTGTGCCTTCATATGTTGTGCTACTTATACGGTAATGTTGCTTGATTTTAGTGAACTGCACAAATGGAGACAAGACTTTCAATCTGTATGTGCACCGTAATATCCCATTGAGGTAAGATAATGATATTTCACAACTGTTGGCATGTATTTTGCCACTGTCATCAGAAAATTAATGTTGTTGTTTAGTGCTATACTTGTGCTCCCTAATTGACATGCCAAATCTTACATTGAAGGCGAAGCTTGTCTGTTATTGAACCAAATGATGAAGGGGAAGAACAATTGGAAGAAAAAAAATCAACTCCCAGTGCTGTAACGAAGCACTGGAACTGTGATGACACAAGTAATGATATAGTTTTGCATCTTAATTTATTTCTATGGCTGAAATGAGAAATTGTTTTGCCACTAATTTGATGCCACTCTTAATGTAATATGTAATTATCTCTACTTGTGCAAAGAGGGATCTTCTTTGCAGATAACATATATTTTAGTGGAACTGCACAAGAAGATGTTGGAAACATTAAACTAATCAAGGAGTATATAGTAAGCATGGCAACCACAGTAGATAACAACAGATGGTTCCGGAGAAGTGCTTGATCTGTATGCTATACACAATTAGCCTCCTGACAAAGGTTGGTACTCGCCCACTAATTTCATCCATATGATTGAACTTTGTCATCTCTATTCATGTTGTGCTACTGTTTAGATACTGTCATGAGAAAGTGGTATTGTCCATGAGTAGTGCATCATCTGTGCCATTTTAAATATTTCCTTTCCTTTTTTTCGAGAAAACAGGGATGCTAGCATTTAGTTGTCCTCTTGTCTTTGCACAACAAGATCATCCTCCTCTGAAGAAGAATATGGAGCACGTGAAGTGCCTAGTTCCGATTATGCCAGGATAAATAAGCCAAGCCTCTCTTCTTAAGAAGGGAGCAGCTGAAGGATGGTTACATTATTGCCCACAAGAACAAACTAACTTCAGCTCAGAAGGACTCACGGATCTCCATCTTTGTTGTTGTGATGGCCAATACAATGTTGTTTTAGGATTCCTTCCAGTGAGTTCCAAGTTTTTAAATGTGTGCTCTGCATGGATCATGTAGGTTGCCTTTTTAAACTGTCAATTCATAGTACAGTTTGCTTTATACTAATCACTTTTTTTGTATTTATGCAAACAGGGGTGCCCAACTTGATTTCAATGGGAACTGCACAAAATGTTCACAAATACATCGAATATTCTTGAATCATTCGTTTCCACCACAAGAAAAGAGGTGCCGATATGTTCAAGGCATTGCAACATATAAAGGTGAAATCATACAAGCTACACGTGAATTTGGTTGATTTTGGTGGAACTGCATAAAAAGAACAGTTGGTTTATTTAGCACGAGGTGCCATGTCAATGTCCGAACTGATGGCAAACCCTGCCCATTCTACAATCTTAGGCATTTGATATTTTGGAATGGGAAAACCTAGTCAAAGTTTGCTCATTGATGTACGCAAAACAACACGCATTTGACATTTTGGAATGGGACAACCTTGTCAAATTTTGCTCATTGATGTTAGCAAGAAGACATGTGTTTGATATTTTTGAATGTGACGCCCTTTGCTGTCAGCAGCAGCATCGATCGATTTTTCTTTATTCTTTAGTTGTGAAGTAAATATTGGCTCTGACATGTGAATCACTGAGATGCATAATCATTGATTGTTTTGAATGTTCTCTATGAATTGCCAGGCCTGTGTGTTTGATTGCAATGTACAGGAATGCTAAAAAGCTGCTCAAACTTTTTGTACTCCCTCTGTTCCTTTTTACTTCACATATTAGATTTCTTTCAAGTCAGTTGATTTTACATTGTGAATGTTGATATTTTTTTCTATAAGATTGGTTAAAGTAGAGATACTTTGACTTCAGACAAAACTTATATGCAGACTAAAAGGGACCCGAGGGAGTACATGTGAAACTGCTGCAAACGAGGTGATCACCCTTGGAATAATGCTAGTACGTATTGTTTTGCATGTTCATCCAATGCCAGTGATACAAGAATTCGAACTAATCAAACTAAATTCATTCACACATAGACGGATTTCATATAAACATGCCAGATTTCATTACATTTCATACATTCTTCAACTAAAAAGGGGTGCGCTGGAGGTATAATTAATTAACTGAAGCAGTCGTGTTGAGCTTTAGTGAATTAACTGTAGGTGCAGTTGCATCACCGACATGTGGCCATATGCCTCTTGGGCCCACATGTCAGTGACCCATCTGCTCCTGTAGTTAAGTAACTGAAGCAGCGTCCTTCTACAACACAGCTCTCCGACTCCACGTCGCTGCCAAGAAGCTAATCAGCAATCAATGGTCAACCCACCTAGATTGGCTTCAACCGGAGGGTAGCAGCGGTGGCCTTACTTGGACCTGAGAGGCGGCGACCTACCATATTCTACTCTTCCTCGTTTTCTGTGTGGTGCGACCTCTTTGGCAGCAGGGCGGGGCCTCGATGGAGCTGGCCATGTCCTCTGTCTCATTGTTGGTTGGGCGGCGCCTCGGCGGAGCAGGGGAAATTCTCCCCCTCGTTGCCGACAGGTGATACGTCCATTTTGCATCATGCTTTTATATTGATATTTATTGCATTATGGTGTGTTATTACACATTATGTCACAATACTTATGCCTATTCTCTCTTATTTTACAAGCTTAACATGAAGAGGGAGAATGCCGGCAGCTGGGATTCTAGGCTGGAAAAGGAGCAAATATTAGAGACCTATTCTGCACAGCTCCAAAAGTCCTAAAACTTCACAGAAGTTATTTCCAGAATATATAAAAAATACTGAGCGCAAGAAGTACCAGAGGGGGGCCACCCACCAGCCATGAGGGTGGGGGGCGCACCCCCTGCCTCGTGGGCCCCCTGGTGGCCCTACGATGCCCATCTTCTGCTATATAAGGTCTTTCGTCTGAGAAAAAAATCATAAGCAAGCTTTCGGGACGAGACTCGGCCACCACGAGGCGGAACCTTGGCGGAACCAATCTAGGGCTCCGGCGGAGCTGTTCTGCCCGGGAAACTTCCCTCCGGGAGGGGTAAATCATCACCATCATCATCACCAACGATCCTCTCATCAGGAGGGGGTCAATCTCCATCAACATCTTCACCAACACCATCTCATCACAAACCCTAGTTCATCTCTTGTATCCAATCTTTGTATCCAAACCTCAGATTGGTACCTGTGGGTTGCTAGTATGTTGATTACTCCTTGTAATTGATGCTAGTTGGTTTACTTGGCGGAAGATCATATGTTGATCCATTATGCATATTAATACCCTCTGATTATGAACATGAATATGCTTTGCGAGTAGTTACGTTTGTTCCTGAGGACATGGGAGAAGTCTTGCTATTAGTAGTCATGTGAATTTGGTATTCGTTTGATATTTTGATGAGATGTATGTTGTCATCCCTCTAGTGGTGTCATGTGAACGTCGACTACATGACACTTCACCATTGTTTGGCACTAGAGGAAGGCATTTGGAAGTAATAATTAGATGATGGGTTGCTAGAGTGACAGAAGCTTAAACCCTAGTTTATCTGTTGCTTCGTAAGGGGCTGATTTGGACCCATATGTTTCATGCTATGGTTAGGTTTACCTTAATAATTCTTTTGTAGTTGCGGATGCTTGCAATAGGAGTTAATCATAAGTGGGATGCTTGTCCAAGTAAGGACAGTACCCAAGCACCGGTCCACCCACATATCAAATTATCAAAGTACCGAACACGTATCATATGAACTTGATGAAAACTAGCATGATGATAATTCCCATGTGTCCTCGGGAGCGCTTTCCCTCATATAAGAGTTTGTCCAGGCTTTTCCTTTGCTACAAAAAGGATTGGGCCATCTTGCTGCACCTTATTTACTTTTATTGCTTGCTACTCCTTACAAATTACCTTATCACAAAACTATCTATTACCGATAATTTCAGTGCTTGCAGAGAATACCTTGTTGAAAACCGCTTATCATTTCCTTATGCTCCTCATTGGGTTCGACACTCTTACTTATTGAAAAGCTACGATAGATCCCCTACACTTGTGGGTCATCAAGACTCTTTTATGGTGTCGTTGCCGGGGAGTGAAGCGCCTTTGGTAGGTGGAATTTGGTAAGGAAAAATTTATATAGTGTGCTGAAATTTACTCTCACTTGTTACTATGGAAAGTAATCCTTTGAGGGGCTTGTTTGGGGTATCTTCACCCCGACCGGTAGAGCAAATAGTTGCTCCTCAACCTACTGGACCTACTGAAAATGAAAATGCTTACTTTGAAATTCCTTCGGGTATGATAGAGAAACTATTGGCTAATCCTTTTGCAGGAGATGGAACATTGCCTCCTGACTTACACTTAATCTATGTGTATGAAGTTTGTGGATTATTTAAGCTTGCAGGTATGCCTGATGATGTTATTAAGAAGAAGGTCTTCCCTTTATCTTTGAAGGGATATGCATTGACATGGTATAGGCTTTGTGATGATATGGGATCATGGTACTACAAACAGTTGAAATTGGAATTCCATTAGAAGTTTTATCCTATGCATCTTGTTCATCGTGATTGTAATTATATATATAATTTTTGGCCTCGCGAAGGAGAAAGCGTCGCTCAAGCTTGGGGGGGCTTAAGTCAATGTTATATTCATGCCCCAATCATGAGCTCTCAAGAGAAATGATTATTCAAAACTTTAATGCTCGGCTTTCTGACAATAATCGCTCCATGCTCGATACTTCTTGTACTGGTTCCTTTATGATGAAGACTATTGAATTCAGATGGAATTTATTGGAGAGAATTAAACGCAACTCTGAAGATTGGGATCTCGACGAAGGTAAGGAGCCAGGTATGACACCTAAGTTTGATTGTGTTAAATCTTTTATGGATACTGATGTTTTCCGTAAATCTAGCACTAAATATGGACTTGACTCTGAGATAGTAGCTTCTTTCTGTGAATCCTTTGCTACTCATGTTGATCTCCCTAAGGAGAAGTGGTTTAAATATAATCCTCCCATTGAAAAAAAAGTAGTTGCACCTATTAAAGTTGAAGAAAAAACTATCACTTATAATGATCCTGTTGTTCCCACTGCTTATGTTGAGAAATCACCTTTCCCTTTTAGAATTAAGGATCATGCTAAAGCTTCAACTGTAGTCAACAAGATTAATATTAGGACGCACAAACCCCCTGAGCAAATTAAAGTTGAACCTAATATTGCTATGGTTAAAGATCTCTTGGCTGATAATATTGATGGGCATGTTATTTACTTTTGTGATGAGACTCCTAGAATTGCTAAACTAGGTGCTAAACATAAACATAGACATGTGGTAGGCATGCATGTTATTTCTGTTAAAATAGGAGATCATTGTTATCATGTCTTGTATTATATGGGTGCTAGTGCTAGTGCAATACCTATTTCCTTATACAAAGAAATTATGCATGATATTGCACCAACTGAGATAGAAGATATCAATCTTACCATTAAGCTTGCTAATAGAGATAATATTTCACCAATTGGGATTGTTAGAGACGTTGAAGTCTTGTGTGGGAAGGCTAAATATCCCGCTGATTTCCTTATTCTTGGTTCCCCTCAAGATAGCTTTTGTCCCATTATGTTTGGTAGACCCTTCTTGAATAATGTTAATGCTAAGATAGATTGCAAGAAGGATGTTGTTACTATTGGTTTGGATGATATGTCTCATGAGTTTAATTTTTCTAAATTTTGTAGACAACCCCATGATGAAGAATTTCCTAGTAAAGATGAAATTATTGGTCTTGCTTCTATTGTTGTGCCTCCTAATGATCCTTTAGAACAATATTTGCTAGACCATCAGAATGATATGTTTATGAATGAAAGAAGGGAAATATATGAAGTATTCTTTAAACAAGGATCCATTCTGAAACATAATTTGCCTGTTGAAATCCTAGGGGATCCTCCTCCACCCAAGGGTGATCCCGTGTTTGAGCTTAAACCGTCACCTGATACTCTTAAATATGCTTATCTTAATGAAAAGAAGATATATCCTATTATTATTAGTGCTAACCTTTCAGAGCATGAAGAAAAGAAATTATTGAAAACTCTGAAGAAGCACCGTGCTGCTATTGGATATACTCTTGATGATCATAAGGGCATTAGTCCCACTCTATCTCAACATAAAATAAATTTAGAGAAAGACGCAAAACCAGTTATTGATCACCAACAACGGCTAAATCCTAAGATGATAGAAGTGGTAAGAAAAGAAATACTAAAGCTCCTTGAGGCAGGTATAATTTATCCCGGTGCTGATAGTCAGTGGGTAAGTCATGTCCATTGTGTCCCTAAGAAGGGAGGTATTACCGTTGTTCCTAATGATAAAGATGAATTGATCCCACAAAGAATTATTACAGGTTATAGGATGGTAATTGATTTCCGCAAATTAAATAAGGCTATTAAAAACGATCATTACCTCTTACCTTTTATTGATCAAATTCTAGAAAGATTATACAAACATACACATTTTTGCTTTCTAGATGGTTACTCTGGTTTCTCTCAAATACCCGTGTCAGCTGATGATCAAGCAAAGACCACTTTTACTTGCCCTTTTGATACTTTTGTTTATAGACGTATGCCTTTTGGTTTATCTAATGCAGCTGCTACCTTTCAAAGATGCATGATGGCTATATTTTCTGACTTTTGTGAAAAGATATGTGAGGTTTTCATGGACGATTTCTCCGTTTATGGATCCTCTTTTGATGATTGCTTGAGCAACCTTGATCAAGTTTTGCAGAGATGTGAAGAAACTAATCTTGTTCTGAATTGGGAGAAATGCCACTTTATGGTTAACGAAGGTATTGTCTTGGGGCATAAAATTTCTGAAAGAGGCATTGAAGTTGATAAAGCTAAAGTTGATGCTATTGAAAAGATGCCATGTCCCAAGGACATTAAAGGTATAAGAAGCTTCCTCGGTCACGCCTGTTTTTATAGGAGGTTCATTAAGGACTTCTCAAAAATTTCTCGGCCTCTGACTAATCTATTACAAAAAGATATTCTTTTGTTTTTGATTATGATTGTGTAGAAGCATTTGAAATACTTAAGAAAGCATTGATTTCTGCACCTGTTGTTCAGCCACCTGATTGGAATTTACCCTTTGAAATTAGTTGTGATGCTAGTGATTATGCTGTAGGGGCTGTTCTAGGACAAAGAGTTGATAAGAAATTAAATGTTATTCAATATGCTAGTAAAACCCTAGACGGCACCCAAAGAAATTATGCTACTACTAAAAAGGAATTCTTAGCAGTTGTATTTGCTTGTGATAACTTCAGACCATATATTGTTGATTCTAAAGTAACTATTCACACTGATCATGCTGCTATTAAATACCTTATGGAAAATAAAGATGCTAAACCTAGACTTATTAGATGGGTTCTCCTGCTACAAGAATTTGATTTGCATATATTATTGATAGAAAGGGACCTGAGAACCCCTTTGCAGACAAGTTGTCTAGGTTAGAAAATGTTCTTGATGACCCACTACCTATTGATGATAGCTTTCCCGATGAACAATTAAATGTCATAAATGCTTCTTGAACTGCTCCATGGTATGCTGATTATGCTAATTATATTGTTGCTAAATTTATACCACCTAGTTTCACATACCAGCAAAAGAAAAAGTTCTTCTATGATTTGAGACATTACTTTTGGGATGACCCACATCTTTATAAAGGAGTAGATGGTATTGTTAGACGTTCTATACCTGAGCATGAACAGGAACAAATCCTACGCAAGTGTCACTCCGAGGCTTATGGAGGACACCATGCTGGACATAGAACTGCACACAAGGTATTGCAATCTGGTTTTTATTGGCCTACTGTCTTCAAGGATGTGTAACATCCCAAATTTTCAATTTGGAATGTTATACACTAGATAATCATTGCATATCATATTTCATTGCATTTTGGTTGATCCTAGAAATTCTACGCAACTCAAGGACCCTCGGAGTGAGTTGGGGATTTCGTTATTTTCATATTTGAGTTTTCTCAAATTTTGAAAATAGGATCATTTGATTTTATTTATTTCATCTTCAATTATTTCTATTATAAGAATTATGAGAGAGGGAATAAAATGACTTTCCCAAAATAAAGAAATATTGAGGGTTTAAATAAAAAATCAAATAAGATTTTATGTTGGTTTTATTTGATATTTTATTTGAATTTAGGAAAAATTGCACGTTTTCAAAAATTGCATTTAGAGCCAAGAAAATGTTCATCCTGTTCTAAATATTTTTTTAAACGGAGAAAATTTGTTTTGGCATTTTTGTATTTTTATTTATTTTTCTACAACTTTTCTAGTTGAAGCGATATTGTTTAAAAAAACGAGACCCCGCGCCCGACTGGGCCAAGGGCCCAGCCGAGCAGGCCGCCCGCCGCCGCCTCTCGCCGGGTCGGGACAGCAGTCCCGACCAGCGCCGCCGCCGCCTGAGTCCGGGGAGGACTCCGCCTCCCGAGGCCGACCCCTCCCCCAAGTCGTCTCTCCCCGTCCCCTTTATAACCGCCGCCGCCCCCCCTGCAGCCCACACCACCGCCGACGCCGCCGCACGCCGCCCGCGCCGCCTACCGCCGCCCCAGGCCGCTCGTCGCCCCGCTGCCGCGTCGTAGCCGCCGCTCCGCTGCCCCGCACCACCCGCCGCCCGCCGGAGCCTCGCCGGAGCCCCGTGCCGAGGTAGCCGCCGCCCGGTTTTTGAGAAAAAGTCGTTTCATTTTTTTTGAAAACCCTAGTTTTCGTTTTTTTAAATAGACCGGTTTTTCTCCGGTTTATCTATTTAGAGAGCGTTCGCTCGTCCGTTCATTTTAACGAACGCGTTCATCATTTAGTTCATGTTAACGAACGTTTGTTCGTTAACCTGTTCGTCGTTTTTCTTTTTCTCGGATTAAATCCGTGGTTTTTCTAATGCAATTTCTGATCCGATGTTCGTTTTAGTTTAACTTTTCGCTCGTTTGTCGGAATCAGGCGATTCAAACGCCTGGAGTTTCGTCTCGAAACACTCTTTCCGTTTAACCAACTCAAACAAGTTTTGCCTTAGTAAAATTTGCCCTAGTTTCAGATTAGTAAACGAAGCTTTTTTCTTTTGTCGTTTGTCTTCCGTTGCTTTGTTCGATTTGATTCTTTTTGCCAACCGGAGTTCTTAAGTTGAACTTTCTGGTTAGATCTTTTATTTGAGTTTTACCTATGCTTAGGTTGAGTTCTTATTGTATGCTTGTTTGTTTGCGATAGAGTACCCGGAGTGCGCCGCTTGCTACTTCGAATCGCTAGGTTTCACGGATCATCAGCAAGGCAAGTAACACTTTGATCATACCTTCCTATTACCCAGTTTTTATTGCATTAGATCAATCCTCACACATTGCATGATTAGGATCTAATTAAATTGTGGGTTTCAGAAGTAGATGAGGTAGTACCTATTACCTGTTATTATCAAACCTTTGGGAGTTACTTCTACGTTTGCTTATTATGCTATGCTATGCTAGTAGACGTGGATTGGGTGAGTGAAATCCATGACAGATGTGAGATTGTTAAATCAATGGTTTATCTAAGGTGACAACTTAAATACACATCTGGGTGGATTGAGGCACCTGGGTATTCCCGCGATTGCCTGTATTTCTTTTGGACCTCAACCCAGGCTCAAAGGGATCATGAGATTATTCATACTGGAAACTTCCGTGTGCAGCCACAAGCTACTATGGGCTCTAGCATAGTTGACTAAGTCGTGCGAACTCTTACAGTGGTAGACTAGTAGATGTAGGGGATGTAGGTTGGTACGGTCTACCCGTTCGTAAGGTGCTAGCGCTTCTGAAAGACTATGTCTCGGTCATCCGTTTCTCAAACACCATGTAGTGCGAGAATCCCAATGGAGGAGATCGAGTCTTGTGGGCAAAAGTGCGCAAACCTCTGTAGAGTGTATAAACTAATCATGGTTAGCCGTGTCCCCAGTTATGGACATCTTGAGTATCTAGTACTTGGATTATCATGTGAATCTCATCATGTTACTCTAAATTAATTTTGTTGGGTTTTAATGATGATGGTTAATTGGGATTGAGAGCGTGTCTACACTCTCAATGTTTAACAACTACCATGATAGTTAAAGAAAATTTATTCCTTTGTAGTAGGGAAAAATTGGCTTTACGCAAAACTCTAACCATAGAGCTTTCCACCAGCCAAATATGCATATAGAATAGCCTTATTCTTTTATTGCTCTCTATGTGTTACATTGCCAGCATATTCCATGTGCTGACCCGTTTCGGGCTGCAACGTTAATGTTGTAGACTTTTCAGACGACGAGTAAGGTGCTTTTAGGTCATGGTTCTATACTCACTGATGCCGTTGGAGTTGATGGACTCACTTATCTTCCAAGCCTTCCGCTGTTATCGTTATTAGATGGCCTTAAGCCATATTTATTGTAATAAGTTCTCTTTTGAGACTCTTGATGTAATAAGTGTGTGATTGCCACTTTGTTATAAATCCTTCAAGTACTGTGTGATGTCAGCATTACTGATCCAGGGATGACACCTGAGCACAGAGATTGGACCATTTGAGGTCTGGTCGCTACAAGATGGTATCAGAGCACACGCTGACTGTAGGACACGACCACTAAGCTAAAGCCCTAGATCACTACTCACTCTTCTCATTCTGACTCCTCATCTTTTCTACTCTTTTAGGATGGCGGATGCAAGGAACAAGTTCACGCAACCGGATGAAGATACACCCTTTGGACGTCATTTGAAGGAAGTCACAAGATACCTGAACATAGGAGTACCAAGCTTCACCGGGACTTACAACGCCACTTTACCCAAAGAAGAGCGCCGGATGATTCATGTTCAAGTTCCAGGAAGGACGTTCATGCCAGTCACTCAGCCCATAGAGTTTTCTTTTGATGCACCAACCTGGAGTCTAGGAAAGAGCATGGCAGCTCATATCGCCATGGGACGCATTGGAGAAGTTTACCGCAATGATCTCAAGGATACTATCTACCAGATTTGTGGACGCCGAGATGAGCAATGGGAGATGATCAGCACCAAGAAGGATAGATCAATTGCAGCTTTTATCCAGGAGTTAAACTAGCACATTCGACGTCAGGAGAACCAGATGTGCACCGACATGATAGATCTAAAGAAGGCGAGGACAAGAATCAAGGAACTGGAGGAAGAACTCAAGGCTACACGTGAAGATTATGAAGAGGAACTCGAAGTATTAGTGGGGAAGAATGACGACCTGATCAAGAAGATTGGAATATTTATGGGAGACCCTACACCAGTAGAAGAAGACAAAGAACCCAAGGAGATTCGCCCAGAAGACTACATCATCGTCGATGACACCGACTCGGATCCAGATGATAGCGATGATGACTATGTTGATGAAGCTGGAGCAGATATCATGGAGTCTGCAACCGAAGAATATTTCTAGTAGACCACCCCAACAGTAGTAGTAGTCCACCATGTAAATATAGTAGTCTGAGAACTTTTTCGATAGATAGATCGATTGTATGCCCTTGCTTGATTGAATGAAGTGAATTGTTTGTTTTTGCCTCATATGCATAAGGGTAGTGTTTTCTCTCTAGACACCTCTCTATTCTTAAATCTCATCTTTTCTAAACCCTCAGATGCCTCCGAGACGTGACCCCGGATTTACCTTCCCACCAGAGCTCACCCAGTTGATCCAGCAGCAAAACACATTGATGCAGTTGCTAGTCCAGAATCAGAATCAGGGGAACAACAACAACAACCCACTACCACCACCACCACCACCTGTTGACCACTTAGCCCGTTTTCTTAGGCTGAATCCGCCAGTGTTCTCCAGTAGCACCGAGCCTATAGTAGCAGATGATTGGCTCCGCAAGACAGCAAGGGAGTTGACCACGGCAGGATGCACAGATGCGGAAAAGGTGAAGTTTGCCGCACATCAACTTGAAGGACCCGCAACATCATGGTGGGAGAATTTCACAGCCACTTTCCCTGTCGACACTGTCACATGGGACCAGTTCCAGCAGGCTTTCCGTACTGCCCATGTTTTAGTAGGAGCTATGGCCATGAAGAAGCGAGAGTTTCACAACACGCGCCAAGGAGGACGGATAGTTGGCCAGTATGTGGAGGTTTTTAGTAAGCTAGCACGTTATGCCCCGGATGACATTGCTACGGATGCATCTAAGCAGGAGAAGTTTCTGGAAGGACTGAATGATGAGTTGAGCATGCAGTTGATGGTAGCAACCTTCAACAACTACCAGGAGTTGGTAGATCGTGCTCTTATGATTGAAAGGAAGCAGCAGCAGATTGAGAACCACAAGAGGAAGTATGGACAAGGGAAGTACAATTCTAGAGCTTAGCAGAAGCCACGATTTACCCCTAGGCCGGGAGGACATTTTCAGCATACCCATGGAGGAGGTAACTCGCACAATCACAATGGCACCAAGAATGGGAATGGGAATGGTGGAAGTAACGGCCAGAATCGCACCAACCCATCAACCCCAGCCAAGAGAGACCTGAGCCAAGTCACTTGCTTTAAGTGCCAGAAGACCGGACATTATGCTAATGAATGTCCTGAAGCCCAAAATGGAAATGGCAATGGTAGCTCTGGGAAGAAGCCGAACCCTTTCAATAAGGGACAGGTGAACCACGTAAATGTGGAGGAAGTTGAAGCCCAGCCCGATGCAGTAATAGGTAAGTTTTTGGTTAAGTCATTTACTGCACTCGTTCTTTTTGATACTGGTGCATCGCATTCATACATATCAAGGGGATTTGTGGATAAGTATAAACTGCCAACCCGAGCCCTTAGGTCACCCATGTTAGTAACCTCGCCTGGAGCAGAGTATATGGCTAGTCTATGGTGTGATTGGTTACCATTAAGGATTGGTAACTACGTATTTCCCTCAGACCTAATAGTATTGGAATCCCAAGGACTTGATGTGATATTAGGCATGGATTGGTTATCAAAGTATGAAGGGAACATTGAATGTGCGAGTAAGTCAATTTTGCTTACCACCCCAGAAGGGAGAAGGATCAAGTATGTATCCCGGCATGTGCCGAAAAGGACTCAAGTAAATTGCTTAACAGGAGTTGTGCAGGAGGAAGTACCAGTGGTGAAAGATTTCCCTGATGTATTTCCAGAAGAATTGCCAGGCATGCCACCGGATAGAGATATTGAGTTTTTGATTGAACTTTTGCCAGGCACAGGGCCAATATCTAAGAGACCATATAGGATGCCCGCAAAGGATTTGGTGGAGATTAAGAAGCAGATCAAGGAGTTACTAGATAAGGGATATATCTACCCAAGTTCTTCACCTTGGGGATCGCCAGTACTTCTAGTGGAGAAGAAGGATGGATCGTTAAGGATGGTTGTTGATTATCGAGGATTGAATGAAGTAACCATCAAGAACAAGTACCCACTACCGATCATCAATGATCTGTTTGATCGATTGCAAGGAGCTAAGGTATTTTCCAAGATCGATCTACGATCAGGGTACCATCAGTTGAAGATTCGAGAACAGGATATACCCAAGACAGCTTTTACCACCAGGTATGGGCTGTGCAAGTATACCGTTATGTCATTTGGTCTGACTAACGCACCTGCTTATTTTATGAACATGATGAACAAAGTGTTTATGGAGTTTCTGGATAAGTTTGTCATAGTGTTCATTGATGATATCCTGGTTTACTCGAAGAATGAAGAGGAGCATAAGGAGCATTTGCGTTTGGTACTTGGTAAGCTTAGAGAACATCCGTTATATGCCAAGTTTAGCAAATGTGAGTTTTGGTTGAAGGAAGTTGGATTTCTCGGACACGTTATATCTGTAGAAGGTATAGCAGTAGATCCCACTAAGGTTGACACTGTGACAAATTGGGAAGCGCCAACAACAGTTGGAGAGATCCGGAGTTTTCTTGGACTTGCAGGATACTACCGGAGATTCATTGAAAATTTCTCGAAGATTGCAAAACCTATGACGGAGTTGTTGAAGAAGGATACAAAGTTCATATGGACCGAGGAATGTGAGGCCAGTTTCCAGGAGTTGAAGAAATGTTTGGTTACATCACCAGTGTTGATTTTGCCAGATCAGACCAAGGATTATGAGGTGTATTGCGACGCTTCACGTCGAGGACTTGGAGCATTGCTTATGTAGGAAGGAAGAGTTGTTTCCTATGCCTCACGGCAACTTAAGCCTCATGAGTTGAATTATGCGATGCATGATTTGGAGTTAGCAGCCGTAGTGCATGCATTGAAGACTTCGAGACATTTTCTCATTGGAAATCATTGTGAGGTGTACACGGATCACAAGAGTTTGAAGTATATCTTCACGCGGAAGGAGTTGAATCTCAGGCAAAGGAGATGGTTGGAGCTCATCAAGGATTATGACATGAGATTGCATTATCACTCCGGAAAGGCTAATGTAGTAGTTGACGCGTTGAGCCATAAAAGTCATGTCAACACCTTAATGATGGGAGATTTACCAAGGGAGTTAGCCGAAAATCTTCGTGAGCTATGTTTGGAAATAGTTCCGAGAGGCTATGTAGCCGCATTGGAGATTTAGTCTACTTTGATGGATAAGATCAGAGAAGCCCAGAAGACTGACAAGGAGATTGCCTCTATTAAGGAGAGAATGAGCAAAGGAAAAGCTAAAGGATTTCGTGAGGATGAGCATGATACCTTATGGTTTGAAGACCGCGTTTATGTGCCTAATGATTCAGAGATCAGGAAGTTAATTCTGCAAGAGGCCCATGATTCACCCTATTCGATTCACCCAGGAAATACTAAGATGTATCTGGATCTGAAGGATATTTTCTGGTGGATCGGAATGAAGAAGGATATTGCGGAGTATGTAGAAGTTTGCGATGTATGTCAGGGAGTAAAGGCAGAGCATCAGAAGCCAGCAGGATTGCTACAGCCATTGCCGATACCCGAATGGAAGTGGGATAAGCTAGGCATGGATTTTATCACAGGATTACCCAGAACTTGTTCAGGCTATGACTCGATTTGGGTTGTAGTCGATCGTTTGACAAAGGTAGCTCATTTCATTCCAGTAAAGACTACCTATACCAGTGCAAAGTTGGCAAAGATATACATGACCAGGATCGTATGTCTGCATGGAGTTCCAAGGAGCATTGTGTCAGATAGAGGAACCCAGTTTACCTCAAATTTCTGGAATCAGTTGCATGAAACTTTGGGTACCAGGCTGGAGTTCAGTACAGCTTTTCATCCGCAGACAGATGGACGGACTGAGAGAGTCAATCAGATTTTGGAGGATATGCTGAGAGCTTGTGCGCTAGATTACGGATCTAGTTGGGACGAGAATTTGCCATACGCAGAGTTCTCCTATAACAACAGCTATCAATCTAGTTTGAAGATGGCCCCTTTCGAAGCTTTGTACGGAAGGAGGTGCAGGACCCCATTGTCATGGGATGATGTTGGAGACCGTCAATTGTTTGGACCGGATCTGATTAAGGAGTCTGAACAGAAAGTAAAATTGATTCGCGATAGGCTCAAGGTAGCCCAGTCCAGACAGAAGAGCTACGCAGATTCAAAACGCAAGGAGACAGTTTATGAAGTCGGAGACCGAGTTTACCTTCGAGGAGTTAAGCGCTTTGGAGTTAAGGGAAAATTAGCGCCACGTTTTGTAGGACCATACAAAGTTTTGGAGCATATGGGAGAAGTAGCCTACAAGTTGGAATTGCCCGAAGGATTGTCAGGAGTTCACGATGTGTTCCATGTTTCCCAGTTGAAGAAGTGTCACGCAGAGATGGCTGATATACCACTGAGAGATATAGTGCCGCTGGAAGCGATTCAGTTGGACAGTGATTTGACCTATGAGGAGAAACCAGTCAAGATTCTTGAGTATACCAGCCGAGTCACCCGCAGCAAAGTTATCAAGTTTTGCAAAGTTCAGTGGAGCCACCACACGGAAGATGAAGCCACCTGGGAACGAGAGGAAGATTTGCTGAAGGACCACCCTCACCTATTTTCTAGCCAACCCGAATCTCGAGGGCGATATTCATCTTAAGGGGGGTAGGTTTGTAACATCCCAAATTTTCAATTTGGAATGTTATACACTAGATCATCATTGCATATCATATTTCATTGCATTTTGGTTGATCCTAGAAATTCTACGCAACTCAAGGACCCTCGGAGAGAGTTGGGGATTTCGTTATTTTCATATTTGAGTTTTCTCAAAATTTGAAAATAGGATCATTTGATTTTATTTATTTCATCTTCAATTATTTCTATTATAAAAATTATGAGAGAGGAATAAAATGACTTTCCCAAAATAAAGAAATATTGAGGGTTTAAATAAAAAATCAAATACGATTTTATTTTGGTTTTATTTGCTATTTTATTTGAATTTAGGAAAGATTGCACATTTTCAAAAATTGCATTTAGAGCCAAGAAAATGTTCATCCTGTTCTAAATATTTTTTTAGACGGAGAAAAATTTGTTTTGGCATTTTTAGATTTTTATTTATTTTTCTAGAATTTTTTTTAGTTGCAGCGATATTGTTTAAAACAAATGAGACCCCACGCCCGACTGGGGCAAGGGCCCAGCTGAGCAGGCCGCCCGCCGCCGCCTCTCGCCGGGTCGGGACAGGAGTCCCGACCAGTGCCGCCGTCGCCCGAGTCCGGGGAGGACTCCGCCTCCCGAGGTCGACCCCTCCCCCAAGTTGCCTCTCCCCGCTCCCTTTATAACCGCCGCCGCCCCCCTGTAGCCCACACCACCGCCGCCGCCACACGCCTCCAGCGCCGCCGCCGCCCGCCGCCCGCGCCGCCTGTAGCCTCCGCCGCGCCGCAGCGCCGCCCCGCGCCGCCCGCCGCCCCGCTGCCGCGTCGGAGCCGCCGCCCCGCACCACCCGCCGCCCGCCGGAGCCTCGCCGGAGCCCCGAGCCGAGGTAGCCGCCGCCCAGTTTTTGAGAAAAAGCCGTGTCGGTTTTTTTGAAAACCCTAGTTTTCGTTTTTTTAAATAGATTGGGTTTTTCTTCGGTTTATTTATTTAGCGAGCGTTCGCACATTCGTTAGTTTTAACGAATGCGTTCATCGTTTAGTTCCTGTTAACGAACGTTCGTTCGTTAACCTGTTCGTCATTTTTCTTTTTCTCGGATTAAATCCGCGGTTTTTCTGATCGCGATTTCTGATCCGATGTTCGTTTTAGTTTAACTTTTCGCTCGTTTGTCAAAATCAGGCGATTCAAGTGCCTGGAGTTTCGTCTCGAAACCCTCGTTCCGTTTAACCAACTCAAACAAGTTTTGCCTTAGTAAAATTTGTCCTAGTTTCAGATTAGTAAACGGAGCTTTTTTCTTTTGTCGTTTGTCTTTCATTGCTTCGTTCGATTTGATTATTTTTGCCAACCGGAGTTCTTAAGTTGAACTTTCTGGTTAGATCTTTTATTCGAGTTTTACATGTGCTTAGGTTAGGTTCTTATTGTATGCTTGTTTGTTTGCGATAGAGGACCCGGAGTGCGCCGCTTGCTACTTTGAATCGCTAGGTTTCACGGATCATCAGTAAGGCAAGTAATACTTTGATCATACCTTCCTATTACCCAGTTTTTATTGCATTAGATCAATCCTCACACATTGCATGATTAGGATCTAATTAAATTGTGGGTTTCAGAAGTAGATGAGGTAGTACCTATTACCTGTTATTATCAAACCTTTGGGAGTTACTTCTACGTTTGCTTATTATGCTATGCTATGCTAGTAGACGTGGATTGGGTGAGTGAAATCCATGACAGATGTGAGATTGTTAAATCAATGGTTTATCTAAGGTGGCAACTTAAATACACATCTGGGTGGATTGAGGCACCTGGGTATTCCAGCGATTGCCTGTATTTCTTTTGGACCGCCACCCAGGCTCAAAGGGATCATGAGATTATTCATACTGGAAACTTCCGTGTGCAGCCACAAGCTACTATGGGCTCTAGCATAGTTGACAAAGTCGTGCGAACTCTTATAGTGGTAGACTAGCAGATGTAGGGGATGTAGGTTGGTACGGTCTACCCGTTCGTAAGGTGCTAGCGCTTCTGAAAGACTATGTCTCGGTCATCCGTTTCTCAAACACCATGTAGTGCGAGAATCCCAACGGAGGAGATCGAGTCTTGTGGGGAAAAGTGCGCAAACCTCTAGAGAGTGTACAAACTAATCATGGTTAGCCGTGTCCCCGGTTATGGACGTCTTGAGTATCTAGTACTTGGATTATCATCTGAATCTCATCATGTTACTCTAAATTAATTTTGTTGGGTTTTAATGATGATGCTTAATTGGGATTGAGAGCGTGTCTACACTCTCAATGTTTAACAACTACCATGATAGTTAAAGAAAATTTATTCCTTTGTAGTAGGGAAAAATTGGCTTTACGCAAAACTGTAACCATAGAGCTTTCCACCAGCCAAATATGCATACAGAATAGCCTTATTCTTTTATTGCTCTCTATGTGTTACATTGCCAGCATATTCCATGTGCTGACCCGTTTCGGGCTGCAACGTTAATGTTGCAGACTTTTCAGACGACGAGTAAGGTGCTTTTAGGTCATGGTTCTATACTCAGTGATGTTGTTGGAGTTGATGGACTCACTTATCTTCCAAGCCTTCCGCTGTTATTGTTATTAGATGGCCTTAAGCCATATTTATTGTAATAAGTTCTCTTTTGAGACTCTCGTTGTAATAAGTGTGTGATTGCTACTCTATTATAAATCCTTCAAGTACCATGTGGTGTCAGCATTACTGATCCAGGGATGACACCTGAGCACAGAGATTGGACCGTTTGAGGTCTGGTCGCTACAGGATGCCCGTAAGTTTGTCTTATCGTGTAATGAATGTCAAAGAATTGTTAATATTAGTAGACATCAAGAAGTGCCTATGAATTATTCACTTGTTATTGAACCATTTGATGTTTGGGGCTTTGATTATATGGGACCATTTCCTTCCTCTAATGGGTACACACATATTTTAGTTGTTGTTGATTACGTTACTAAGTGGGTAGAGGCTATTCCAACTAGTAGTGCTGATCATAACACCTCTATTAAGATGCTTAAAGAAGTTATTTTTCCGAGGTTTGGAGTCCCTAGATAGTTAATGACTGATGGTGGTTCACACTTTAGTCATGGTGCCTTTCGTAAACTGCTTGCTAAGTATGATGTTAATCATAGAATTGCATCTCCTTATCACCCACAGTCCAGTGGTCAAGTAGAATTGAGTAATAGAGAGCTCAAATTAATTTTGCAAAAGACTGTTAATAGATCCAGGAAGAATTGGTCCAAGAAACTTGATGATGCATTATAGGCCTATATAACTGCATATAAAAATCCTATGGGTATGTCTCCGTATAAAATGGTTTATGGCAAAGCATGTCACTTACCTCTTGAGCTAGAACATAAGGCATATTGGGCCATTAAAGAGATCAATTATGATTTCAAACTTGCTGGTGAGAAGAGGTTATTTGACATTAGCTCACTTCTTGAATGGAGAACCCAGGCCTATGAGAATGCCAACATGTTTAAAGAAAAAGTAAGATGGCATGACAAAAGGATACAAAAGCGTGAGTTTAATGTAGGTGATTATGTATTGCTATACAACTCTCGTTTAAGATTTTTTGCAGGCAAACTTCTCTCTAAATGGGAAGGTCCTTACGTTATCGAGGAGGTCTATCGTTCCGGTGCCATAAAAATCAACAACTCCGAAGGCACGAATCCGAAGGTGGTGAACGGTCAAAGAATCAAACATTATATCTCAGGTAATCCCATAAATGTTGAAACTAATATTATTGAAACCGTAACCCCGGAGGAATACATAAGGGACACTTTCCAGAACGTCTCAGACCCCAAAAAGGAATAGGTATGTGGTACGGTAAGTAAACCGACTCCAAAACAGTTCTAATGGCAATTTTTCTCCATTTTGGAATATTTAGAAAAATAGGAAAATAAGAAGCAGTCCGAGAAGGACACGAGGCTTCCACGAGGGTGGGAGGCGCGCCCTACCCCCTGGCGCGCCCCTGCCTCGTGGGCACCTTGTGTGCTCGCCGGACTCTGTTTTCTTGTAAGATACTTCTTTTGGTCGGTAAAAATTCATTATATAATCTCCCGAAGGTTTTGACCACCATATCACGCAAATATCTCCTATCTTTGTTTCGAGCTATTTCTGCCGCAGATTAGAGCAAGATGTCTTCTCAAGGGTCAGTTGGGGAGAGTCAGGTGTCTCATCCGACACCAGGTCCAGGGGCAAACAGCGATGCCTATCACTTTGGTCCCTCAACGGAGGAAGAGATGGAAGCTGACTTGAAAAGGATAGATGCCATGGAGGAGGATCAAGAAGTTACTTATCGTTTCCGGGCAGGATTCACGATTGGGGAACCACAGAGCTCAGCTATTCCAAACTCGGTTATCCCTTCCAATGTTAGATTTCTTTCTTATGAAAATATAAAAAAGAGTATTACTTGTTCTCCCGCAGCTATGCAACATCCTTGGGTGAAAGGAGCTTTAGCCATCACTGGAAAGCTCCATAAGGAAATAAGGAACCTCAAGCAGCAAGTTAGTAAGCTCGAGGAAGAGAATCGTATCCTAAGGGGCATCATCGCCAAGAATATCACATCATCACCCCCAAAGAAGGAGACATAATCACATGGGTATGGGCACTCCCCTTGGCAATTGCCAAGCTTGGGGGAGTGCCCCGGTATTGTATCACCATCACTTTTATCTTTACCGTTTATCTTAGTTCGATCCTTTTGATAATATCTTGATCTAGTAGAATAAAGTTTTAGTATGATCTAGTTGTGAGTTTTGCTTTATGATCCTTCTATGTAATCGAGTCTGTGAGCTATATATAATAAAGATTAGTGTTGAGTCAAGGGACTTATTATTTTTCTATGATCTTGAGGGAATAAAATAAAAAGAGAAAAGAAATAAAAAGAAATAAAGAGATCATATGGATCTTATGGAGAGTAATGAGCTCACATATAAAGAGTATGATGAATAAAAGTTGTTGAGAGTTGACAAACATAGTTTTGGTCATCGTTGCAATTAATAGGAAGTAATAAAGAAAGAGAGGTTCACATATAAATATACTATCTTGGACATCTTTTATGATTGTGAGCACTCATTAAATTATGATATGCTAAAGAGTTGACGTTGGACAAGAAAGACAACGTAATGGGTTATGTTTTCTTTCATCTAAGATAAATTATATTGTCATGGATCATCCAACATGTTGAGCTTGCCTTTCCCTCTCTTGCTAGCCAATTTCTTTGCACCAAGTAGAGATACTACTTGTGCTTCCAAATATCCCTAAACCCAGTTTTGCCATGAGAGTCCACCATATCTACCTATGGATTGAGTAAGATCCTTCAAGTAAGTTGTCATCGGTGCAAACAATAAAAATTGCTCTCTAAATATGTATGACTTATTAGTGTGGAGAAAATAAGCTTTATACTATCTTGTGATGTGGAAGAAATAAAAGCGACAGACTACATAATAAAGGTCCATATCACAAGTGGCAATATAGTGACATTGTTTTGCATTAAGATTTTGTGCATCCAACCCTGAAAGCGCATGACAACCTCTACTTCCCTGTGCGAAGGGCCTATCTTTTACTTTTATCTTCTACCTTATATAAGAGTCATGGTGATCTTCACCTTTCCTTTTTACATTTTATCCTTTCGCAAGCACAATGTGTTGGAAAGATCCAGATAAATATATAGCTAATTGGATGTGAGTCTGCATGAGCTATTATTGTTGACATTACCCTTGAGGTAAAATGTTGGGAGGCAAAACTATAAGCCCCTATCTTTCTCTGTGTCCGATTAAAACTCCATACCCATAAATATTGCATGAGTGTTAGCAATTGTGAAAGACTAAATGATAGTTGAGTATGTGGACTTGCTGAAAAGCTCTTATATTGACTCTTTCCTATGTTATGATAAATTGCAATTGCCTCAATGACTGATATTAGAGTTTGTTAGTTTCCAATGAAGTTTATGATTCATACTTGAAATTGTGATTGAATTGTTACTTTAGCATAAGATATATTGCTCTTCTAGGAATGATCATGATGCCCTCATGTCCGTATTTTATTTTTATCGACACCTCTATCTCCAAACATGTGGACATATTTTTCGATTTCGGCTTCCGCTTAAGGACAAGCGAGGTCTAAGCTTGGGGGAGTTGATACGTCCATTTTGCATCATGCTTTTATATCAATATTTATTGCATTATGGGCTGTTATTACACATTATGTCACAATACTTATGCCTATTCTCTCTTATTTTACAAGGTTTACATGAAGAGGGAGAATGCCGGCAGCTGGGATTCTGGGTTAGAAAAGGAGCAAATATTAGAGACCTATTCTGCACAGCTCCAAAAGTCCTGAAACTTCACGGAAGTTATTTCCAGAATATATAAAAAATACTGAGCGCAAGAAATACCAGAGGGGGGCCACCCACCAGCCACGAGGGTGGGGGGAATGCCCTACCCCCTGGGCGCGCCCCCTTCCTCGTGGGCCCCCTGGTGGCCCTCCGATGCCCATCTTCTGCTATATGAGGTCTTTCGTCCGAGAAAAAATCATAAGCAAGCTTTCGGGATGAGACTCCGCCGCCACGAGGCGGAACCAATCTAGGGCTCCGGCGGAGCTGTTCTGCCCGGGAAACTTCCCTCAGGGAGGGGGAAATCACGCCATCATCATCACCAATGATCCTATCATAGGGAGGGGGTCAATCTCCATCAACATCTTCACCAACACCATCTCATCTCAAATCCTAGTTCATCTCTTGTATCCAATCTTTGTATCCAAACTTCAGATTGGCACCCGTGGGTTGCTAGTAGTGTTGATTACTCCTTGTAGTTGATGCTAGTTGGTTTACTTGGTGGAAGATCATATGTTTAGATCCATTATGCATATCAATACCCCTCTGATTATGAACATGAATATGCTTTGCGAGTAGTTACGTTTGTTCCTGAGGACATGGGAGAAGTCTTGCTATTAGTTGTCATGTAAATTTGGTATTCGTTCGATATTTTGATGAGATGTATGTTGTCATCCCTCTAGTGGTGTCACGTGAACGTCGACTACATGACACTTCACCATTGTTTGGGCCTAGAGGAAGGCATTGGGAAGTAATAAGTAGATGATGGGTTGCTAGAGTGACAGAAGCTTAAACCCTAGTTTATTCGTTGCTTCGGAAGGGGCTGATTTGATCCATATGTTTCATGCTATGGTTAGGTTTACCTTAATACTTATTTTGTAGTTACGGATGCTTGCAATAGGAGTTAATCATAAGTGGGATGCTTGTCCAAGTAAGGACAGTACCCAAGCACCGGTCCACCCACATATAAAATTATCAAAGTACCGAACGCGAATCATATGAACATGATGAAAACTAGCTTGACGATAATTCCCATGTGTCCTCGGGAGCGCTTTCCTTCATATAAGAGTTTGTCCAGGCTTGTCCTTTGCTACAAAAAGGATTGGGCCATCTTGCTGCACCTAATTTACTTTTATTGCTTGCTACTCGTTACAAATTACCTTATCACAAAGTTATCTGTTACCGATAATTTTAGTGCTTGCAGAGAATACCTTGCTGAAAACCGCTTATCATTTCCTTCTGCTCCTCGTTGGGTTCAACACTCTTACTTGTTGAAAAGCTACGATAGATCCCCTACATTTGTGGGTCATCAGCAGGGCGGGGCCTCGGCGGGGCCTTGGCAGAGCCGGCGATGTCCTCTGCGTCATTGTTGGTGGGGCGGGGGTTTGGTGGAGCAGGGCCTCGTCGAAGCCGGCGAAGTCCTCCGCCTTGGTGCCGGCGGGGCGGGGCCTCGGCGGAGCTGGCGATAACCTCCGCCTCGGTGCCGGTGGGGCGGGGCCTCGGCAGAGCTGTCGATGTCCTCTGCCTCTTTGTTGGTGAGGCGGGGCCTCGCCGAAGCCGGCGTAGTCCTCCGCCTCGATGCCGGCGGGCGGGGCCTCTGCCTAGCAGGGCCTCGCCGAAGCCGGCGAAGTCCTCTGCCTCGGTGCCGGCGGGGCGGGGCCTCGGCGGAGACGGCATTGTCCTCTGCCTCGTCGTCGGTCTCGCCAAACAGCTCCTCGCCCGCTTCATCGTCCACTTTGTAGGCGGCTGCATCCTCCACCACCCGCATGTGGTACCGCCAGCGCGTGAGGCGGCTCTCGCGGGTGGAGCGGTATGACTCGAGTAGCCCCTCCTGCTCCGCCCGCTCCACAATGATCTTCTCCTCTGCCTGTAGGTGCTCCCGGAGGAGATGGTGGTTGTAGGTGGCGTCAGCCTGCGCCTCCCGGAATTGCTCCTAATGCTTTTGCCTCATCGTGTCCATGTATTGGGCACATGCCTCGCCGATGGTCATGGTGCAATGCACCGGCGAGGATGATAACCCACAAGTATAGGGGATCACAACAGTTTTCGAGGGTAGAGTATTCAACCCAAATTTATAGATTCGACACAAGGGGAACCAAAGAATATTTGAAGGTATTAGTAGCTGAGTTGTCAATTCAACCACACCCGGAGATTAATTATCTGGAGAAAAGTGATCAGTAGCACAATAGTATGATAGTTTTGATAATAGTTGCAGCAGCAATAGTAACAATTACGGTGATAGCAATAGTTTTGTAGCAAGTTTAACAGTGATGATAGCAGTAGTAACTTAGCAGAAACAATATAGGATAAATTCGTTGGCATTGGATCAGTGACTTGTTGGATGATATTCATCATGAGACAGTTATAACCTAGGGCGATAGGGCACTAGCTCCAGTTCATCGATATAATGTAGGCATGTATTCCGTAAATAGTCATACGTGCTTTATTAAAAGAACTTGCATGACATCTTTTGTCCTACCCTCCTGTGGCAATGGGGTCCATATTGGAAACTAAGGGATATTAAGGCCTCCTTTTAATAAAGAACCGGAACAAAGCATTAACACATAGTGAATAAATGAACTCCTCAAACTACGGTAATCACCGGAAGAAGTCCCGGTTATTGTCACTCCGGGGTTACCGGATCATAACACGTAGTAGGTGACTATAACTTGCATGATCGGATTTAGAACATGAATATAATGGTGATAACATAAACAGTTCAGATATGAAATCATGGCACCCGGGCCCAAAGTGACAAGCATTAAGCATGGCAAAGTCATAGCAACATTAATCTAAGAACATAGTGGATACTAGGGATCAAGCCCTAACAAAACTAACTCAGTTACATGATGAATCTCATCCAACTCCTCACCGACCAGCGAGCCTATGATACGTCTCCAACGTATCTATAATTTATGAAGTATTCATGCTATTATATTATCAACCTTGGATGTTTTATATGCATTTATATGCTATTTTATATGATATTTGGGACTAACCTATTAACCTAGTGCCCAGTGCCAGTTTCTGTTTTTCCTTGTTTTTGAGTTTTACAGAAAAGGAATATCAAACGGAGTCCAATTTATGTGCCAATTTTGACGATTTTTTATGGACCAAAAGAAGACCCCGGAGTAAAAGAGTTGGGCTAGGAGAGTCCCGGGGCGTCCACGAGGGTGGGGGCGCGCCCACCCCCCCAGGCGTGTGGTCCTGCCTCGTGGACGCCTCGGGCACCTCCTTGACGTGAGACCGACGCCAAGAATTCATATAAATACAGAAACCTCAGAAAATTAACCTAGATCGGGAGTTCCACCGCCAGAAGCCTCCGTAGCCACCTAAAACCAATCTAGGCCCTCTCTGGCACCCTGCCGGAGGGGGCCGTCATCACCGGAGGCCATGGAGGAGGAAGCACAAGGGGGAGAACCTCTCCTCCTGTCTCTCGATGGCACTGGAGTGCCATCGGGAGGGGAATCATCGCCGCGGTGATCGTCTTCATCAACATCACCATCATGATCATCATCACCCTCATCTCTTTTACGTGGTCCACTCTCCTGCACCTCACTGTAATCCCTACTTGAACATGGTGCTTTATGCCACATATTATGATCAAATGATGTGTTGCCATCCTATGATGTTTTGAGTAGATATCTTTTGTCTTTGGGTTGATTGATGATCTAGATTGGTATGAGTTGTATCTTTTACTTTGATGCTATCCTATGGTTCCCTCTGTGTCACGCAAGCGTGCGGGGTTCCCGCTGTAGGGTGTTGCAATACGTTCATGATTCGCTTATAGTGGGTTGGTGAGTGACTGAAACACAAACCCGAGTAAGGGGGTTGTTGCGTATGGGAATAAAGAGGACTTGATGCTTTAATGCTATGGTTGGGTTTTACCTTAATGATCTTTAGTAGTTGCGGATGCTTGCTAGAGTTCCAATCATAAGTGCATATGATCCAAGTAGAGAAAGTATGTTAGCTTATTCCTCTCCCTCATATGAAACTGCAATAGTGATTACCGGTCTTGTTAACGATTGCCTAGGACAATTCCGCACACCGATCCACCATTATTCCACACTCGCTATTTATAATATTTAGTGATATATTCTAACTTCATGATAACAACACCTACTTTTATATTTTAGCTCTCCGATATCATACAAAGTATCCTCTTCATACCCACAACCTAGTTTTATTTCTTGTTGCTAGTTGGAGGCAAACGTTCGGTGTACGTAGAGTCATATCAGTGGCAGATAGGGCTTGAGAGAATATTGATCTTACCTTTAGCTCCTTATGGGTTAGACACTCCATACTTATCACTTCCACCTTTGGAAATTGCTACGATGATTCCTTGCACTTGGGGATTATCAGCCAACGAAGGAATTACTCACTCCCGGTGGGGAGCATCATGGAATTGGCGATGGAGAAGGGTTGGTGATGACGAAGAACGAAGATCCCCCTCTACGGAGCCCCAAACGGACTTCAGATCTGCCCTCCCAAGGAAGAACAGGGCTTGGTGGCGGCTCCGTCTCGTGGATCGCGATAATTCTTTCTCCCTTGATTTTTTTCTCTGAAAATAGGATTTTATGGTGTTGGTTTCAGGGTCTGCGGCGCCACCAGGTGGGGACAACCCACTTGTGTGCGCCTGGTGAGGTGGGGCGTGCCCTGGTGGGTTATGCCCACCCAGGTGCCCCCTCCGGTAGGTCTTGGCTCCAGAAATTCTTTTATATTATATAAAAATTCCCCGCAAAGTTTCGTTCCATTCCAAGAACTTTTATTTCTGCACAAAAACAACACCATGGTACTTCTGCTGAAAACAATGTCAGTCCAGGGTTAGTTTCATTCAAATCATGCAAATTAGAGTCCAAAACAAGAGGAAAAGCGTTAGGAAAAGTAGATACATTGGAAACGTATCAACTCCCCCAAGCATAAACCTTTGCTTGTCCTCAAGCAATTCAGTTGATAAATTGAAAGTGAAAAAGAAAAACTTTTACGAACTCTGTTGCTCTTGTTTGCGTAAATAATCTTAAACATCACCTAGGTTTTCAGCCAACATTATAACGAAGCATGCCGACAATAACTCTTAAATATTTATTAACTCATATATGTAAGTGCATCTAGTTCCACCCCTAGTTGGTTTTGGAGTATTGACGACAAACCTGGTTGAGGGACTAATGTGTTTGTGAGAATTGCAGGATAACACAGGTAGTAGTCCCTCATTGATTCGGTTTACTTACTGGAGATGACCCCTAAAATGTGTGAAGACATTGAACACAATGGTGGTATGTGAAGTTATTCACATTGAAGACTATGACATGATAAGACATCACATGAAGACTTTGGAGCGAGAAGACATAGTTGTTTCGTAGTTTCATCTTCTTCCTTGTTGAGTCATAGGAACCACCATACTGTTAAGTGGGGTCCAAGTGAACATAGTCAGAATGACTAAAGTGATGCTCAACCAAATCCTAAGTCTTCGAGCGAAGACAATGAGAGCAAATCTTATCGAGAGCTGGATAAGTCAGCTTTACTTCTAGCCCAAGTTAAGCTGTTGCTTGTGTTTGAAATCTAACCGTTGGAACACGTGTCAGTTCCTTAGTGACCCAGGGTCATTTCGGACAAATCAGGTCGGTTTGCCTAGTGGCTATAAATAGCCCACCCCTACACCATAAATTGGTGGCTGCTCAGAGTTAGTGCACGGCTTTTGTCGTTTGAGAGCAACCCACCTCGAAGCCTTTGAGAGAGAAATCCTTGTGAGGACAAAGCCCTAAACATCCAAAGCCAAAGAGTGTTTGGCATCACAGAAGTCTTCCTGTCTGTGTGATCTGAAGACTTGTTACACTTGAGGACTGTGAATCCTCCAGTCGGTTAGGCGTCGCGTTCTGAGCATCCAAGAGTCATTATGGATCGTCGGTGAACAAAGTCTGTGAAGGTTTGGAAGTCTACCGTGAAGACTTACCTGAGTGATTGGGCGAGGACTGTGTGTCCTTAGCTCAAGGGGAATAAGGTGAAGACACGGTCTTCTGAGTTAAATCTCAGCCTCCCTAACCAGACGTACAGTTGTCATAGCAACTGGAACTGGTCCAACAAATCCCTTGTCTTCACCAAGCAACTGGTCTATCCTTTCCTTCTCTTCATTTATAGTTGGTCCTTGTGAAGTCATTGCCTGCTTGCATTTTCTGTTTGTCTTCACTGTGTAACTGTTTGTTCTGATTGGCTTCATACTATCTTCCATCCTGATCCATACTGCCTAGCTGCTATTAGTCTTCGTGCTTTCACTTCATTGTATACTTGACTATGGCTTGCCTAGTGTAGTCTACCTTTCACTGCATGTTAATAGGTTCATTTCTATTGTTTGTCTTCGAACCCTCCATGTTTTGAAGACTTTCATAAAAATCGCCTATTCACCCCCCTCTAGTCGATCACTAGCACTTTCAATTGGTATCAAAGCAAGGTACTCCCTCGTTCTGTGTGATTCGGTTTAACCACCTGGAGTTTTAGCTATGTCGACTGCAGGGATAATCAAAGTCTTCGCTGCGTGCCCTGTCTTCGATGGCACTGATTATCCCAAATGGAATACTATGATGAGGAAGCGACTCCTTGCAATGGACAGTGAGCTTTGGACGGTCACGGAGATTGGCTCACCGACTTATGCAAGATGGCGGATGCCGAAGACATTCAGAAGTTCACTCTACTGGATGTCAAGGCGAAGGACATTATATGCTCCTCTTTGTCCAGAGATTAGTTCAGGCACATCATGCATCTCTGCAATGCAAAGCTTATATGGGATCGGATTTCTGATGTTTATGAAGGTCATCGGACACGTCAGGATCCCTCGTTCCTCGACTTCAAGGAGTCACTTAAAACAATGTTTCCCGAACCCGAGCCATCCTATCCCACCTACTGCTTCATGGCACGTGGTGCCAAGGTAAACTCATGCAATGCTCACTATCAAACATCCAGTGAAGATGACTCTGATTGTGATTCCAAACCCAGCTACAAAACACTTGCTAAAATTGCAACTGAACAACAGAAAGCTATGGAACATATTCAAAAACTGTTAGACAAAAGCAATGACCTGTTGGATGCGGAAATGACTCGATCTCAGTCCTTAATTGAAGACATAAATTATCTTCATGTTAAGTATGAGGAACTTGAAAGTCGTCATGAAACGCTCTCAACAACTCATGAAAAGCTTTCCTATGATTATCTTCAAAGGAAGCAAGAACTTGAGAAATTGAGAGCAATTCACGAAGATATTCAAAAGGAAAATGAGTCACTTCGCGCTCAACAGATCAGTCCCACTCAGGAAGGATTTGAACCACCATGTCTAAAATGTCTTGAGCGTGATAACGCTACTTCTGTTGCTGAATGTTCTACTGCTGCTACTGTTGCAATCTCTTCAAATGTTGATGTGGTAACTAACCCCTCTGCTGAGGATGCCACTACTATTGCTGATGAAAATGCTAGGTTGAAGACATTGCTTGAAACAGGGATGTACAAAAGTCTCAAAGGGCATCAGACACTATGTGATGTCCTCAAAAGGCAGATTCTGAACCGAAACCCTAGGAAAGAGGGTGTTGGGTTCGAAAGGAAAATGAATGCTGATGGCTCTTACTGGAAGCCTGAGCAGTACCCCAAAACCACATGGGTTGCTGCAAAGGAACCTTCAGTGGATCCATCCACCCTATCTGGCTTCACTTGTGCTAACACTATTGTCATTGATGAATCCTTTGATGCAAACTATAAACTGTTTAAGAATTAGAATGGTGAAATGTTTGCCGGGTATATTGGTACTAACTGCAGGAATGGGATACCTATGAAGAAAGTCTGGGTGCCCAAAAGGTGTCTGGAGAATCTTCCTGTGAATGTCGTCATGACACCACAAGGGAAGAAGACAAACCCCAGACCACAGGCTTCATATGGTCCAAAGGCTTCATACAGACAGAGGACTCACTAGAGTCGCACTAACGCAAATGTTTTGCAGGGAAACCATACTCAGGCCTATGAATATGAGCGTGTTTCATCAAACCGCCATGTTCATAAGACCAAGAACTACTCTGCTTATTCTTATGAGTATCATTCACCTCCTGCAGGACTATTTGCTAGGGCTCCAAAGCCGAAGTTCTCAGATGCTGCACTTAGACTCATTGCTTCGAAGCCACCCCTGAAGATGTGGGTGGCTAAGAAAGCTTAACTCTCTTTTGCAGGGAAAGGTCTCCAGTCGAAAATCAAACGCGTCTGAAGCTATTGCTGGGGACCTAAAACATCTTGTGGGGCACAAGATAAAATGCCCAAAAGATCTTATTATGTATTTCATTTCTGAGTCACTTAACATGCATCCTATCAGTTCTAACCTGGGTTTGAGCTTTCATAATTCACTTGCTCGTCAAATGCTTATGCTTCACAATACTCTTCGTGAAGCCTATCCCCCTAACTGTTCTGTAGGGTATGACACCAGCGGCTTCAGAATGTATTATCGATAGTGGATGCACTAATCATATGACTGGTGATCAAAGTCTTCTCATGGACTCAACCTTACGTCCATCTAAGAAGAGTCACATCACATTTGCTGACACTAGTAAAAGCAAGGTATTGGGTCTAGGTAGAGTTGCAATCTCAAAGGATCAGCACATGGATAAATTGATGCTTGTTGAATCCCTTGGTTTCAACTTAATGTCTGTCTCAATGCTTTGCGATTTGAACATGATTGTGATATTTGGAAAATATCGTTGCCTTGTTCTAATGGAATTTGACAAGTCTCTAGTCTTTGAAGGGTATCGGAAAGATGATTTGTACATGGTAGATTTCTCAGCAGGACCACAACTTGTCGTATGTCTTCTTGCAAAAGCTTCAGAGTGTTGGCTCTGGCATCGGGGGCTAGGGCATGCTGGCATGAGGAACTTTCATACTCTCGCAAAGAAGAAGCACGTCATAGGCATCGAGGGCGTCAAGTTCAAGAAGGATCACTTATGCGGTGCCTGCGAAGCTGGAAAGATGACGAGGGCCAAGCATCCCTTGAAGACAATCATGACGACAACTCAACCCTTTGAACTGCTACACATGGACCTTTTCGGCCCTACTCACTACTCTACTCTAACCACTACTGCTTGTCTCTATGGCTTCATCATTGTTGTTGATTATTCAAGATATACATGGGTACACATAATCCTCTACAAGACTGAAGTGCAGGATGTCTTCAGACACTTCGCCAATCGAGTAATGAACAACTACGGCGTCAAGATCAAGCACATCAGAAGTGACAATGGCACAGAATACAAGAACACCAGCCTCGACACTTATCTTGATACCTTGGGTATCACTCATGAGTTCTCAGCTCCATACACACCGCAGCAGAATGGCATCGTGGAACGCAAGAACATAACACTCATTGAGATGGCAAGGATGATGCTTGATGAATACAAGACTCCAATAAAGTTCTGGCCCGAAGCCATTGATACTGCATGCCATGTCATCAACCGTGTTTATCTTCACAAGCTTCTGAAGAAGACTTCCTATGAACTCCTTACTGGTAGAAAGCCAAATGTCAGTTACTTCAGAGTATTTGGTGCTAGGTGCTGGATCAAGGTCCACATCAAACTTCAAAATTTGCACCAAAAGCACATGAAGGTTTTATGCTTGGTTGCGGAAAGGATTCGCACTCCTACAGAGTCTTCAACCTCTTTCACTATAAAGTGGTTGAAACTGTGGATGTACGGTTCGATGAGACTAATGGCTCGCAAAGAAATCACCTGCCAAATGTGCTAGATGAAATTCCACCTAGTGAATCCGTCAAGCTTATGGGTACTGGAGAAATCATACCTTCAGAGCACAGGTTAAAGAGGAACTTATCATTTCTGCACCAAATCAACCTGAAGACACTGCTCAGCCTGAAGCCAATGCTGAAGATGAAGACAATGATCAGCAAGAGCAAAGTCTTCGTCCAGTTCATCCTCGTGTTGCAAATGAAGTACATATTGAGAAGATAACTGATAGCATCAATGCACCTGGTCCACTCACTCGTTCAAGAGCAACACAACTAGCAAATTTTTGTGGGCATTTTGCATTTGTCTCAGTATCTGAACCCAAGAAAGTTGCTGAAGCCTTCATGGAACCTGAATGGATTCAAGCTATGCAAGAAGAACTTCAACAGTTCGAGCTGAACAATGTGTGGGAATTGGTCAAGCGTCCTGATCCTTGTAAACACAAAATCATAGGCACTAAATGGATATATCACAACAAGCAAGATGAGCATGCTCAAGTTGTCAGAAACAAGGCTCGTCTCATTGCTCAAGTATACACTCAAGTTGAAGGGTTTGACTTTGATGAAACATTTGCTCCCGTGGCTAGGCTTGAAGCCATTCGCATACTGCTAGCCTACGCAAATCATCATAACATCCTTCTGTATCAAATGGATGTGGAGAGTGCCTTTCTCAATGGCAAGATTGAAGAAGAAGTGTATGTTGCACAACCGCCTGGCTTTGAAGATCCAAAACATCCTGATATGGTATACAAGCTCAATAAGGCACTGTATGGCCTCAAACAAGCCCCTCGTGCTTGGTATGACACACTCAAAGACTTCCTAAAGAGCAAAGGCTTCAAACCTGGTTCCCTGGATCCCACACTCTTCACGAAGACATATGATGGTGAACTGTTTGTGTGCCAAATATATGTGGATGACATTATCTTCGGCTGCACCAATCAAAATACAGTGATGAGTTTTGACACATGATGCAAGAGAAATATCAAATGTCCATGATGGGTGACCTGAAGTTCTTCCTTGGTCTTCAAATACATTAGCAAAACAACGGCATCTTCATATCTCAAGCGAAATACCTCAAAGACTGCCTAAAGAAGTTTGGAATGCAAGACTGCAAAGGTTACACGACGCCAATGCCAACCAAAAGTCATCTGGGTCCTGGCGCCAATGGTAAAGAGTTCGATCAAAAGGTGGATCGCAAGTCTACATTTGGCACATGTCACTTTCTGGGACGATCACTTGTTTGTTGGTCTTCAAAGAAGTAGAACTGTGTATCTCTCTCCACTGCTGAATCTGAATACATTGCTGTTGGACCTTGCTGCGCTCAGCTTCTATGGATGAAGCAAACACTCAAAGACTATGGTATATGTCGGTGTCAAAACCGGAGGATCTCGGGTAGGGGGTCCCGAACTATGCGTCTAGGCCAGATGGTAACAGGAGGCAGGGGACACGAAGTTTTACCCAGGTTCGGGCCCTCTTGATGGAGGTAAAACCCTACGTCCTGCTTGATTAATATTTATGATATGGGTAGTACAAGAGTAATCTACCACGAGATCAGAGAGGCTAAACCCTAGAAGCTAGCCTATGGTATGATTGTTGTTTTGTATGTTGTCCTACGGACTAAAACCCTCCGGTTTATATAGACACCGTAGAGGGTTAGGGTTACACAAAGTCGGTTACAATGGTAGGAGATCTACATATCCGTACCGCCAAGCTTGCCTTCCACGCCAAGGAAAGTCCCTTCCGGACATGGGACGAAGTCTTCAATCTTGTATCTTCATAGTCCAGGAGTCCGGATGAAGGTATAGTCCGGCCATCCGGATACCCCCTAATCCAGGACTCCCTCAGTAGCCCCTGAACCAGGCTTCAATGACGACGAGTCCGGCGCGCAGATTGTCTTCGGCATTGCAAGGCGGGTTCCTCCTCCAAGTACTTCATAGAAGATTTTGAACACAAAGATAGTGTCCGGCTCTGCAAAATAAGTTTCCACATATTTCCATAGAGAGAATATTATCTACACATATCTAGTCTGCTGACGTATTCCGTAGCGTGACACACCACAGCCAAGCCTTTATCCGAATCATTTTATTACCCCACCTCAGCGTGTCATGCGAGGCGGTTTCCTCGGCATGTTTTGTTAAAGCAGAGATCGTGTCCCCTTATTCTGGGATTCTCATCAATACGGGCATGGGTAACCCAACCGCTTCTAGGACTCCTAGACTATAGGCAAGTCCAAACGGCCACGGAGAGGACGCTTGATATCCACCCTCTTTATAAAGCGACAAGGCTTTTATTTTTCCCTCCCGTGCTCAATCGAATCCTTCCCCCACCTCAAGCTCAAACGCCCAAAGTTCAGGTCGGGTGCTCCGAACCTTCAGTCATGTCCGGATCTAGCCTTCAAGGCCGATGGGTGCCTTCCTCCGTCACAGAAGAAGACATCAGAAAGTTGAGGGAGGCCAGATATTTGACCGCCGAGATTTTGCATCGGATTCCTGCCCGTGGGCAGGCCGTCCCCTCCCCCAAACCCAACGAGAACGTCGTGTTCGTCTCCCACTTCCTCCGAGGTCTAGGCCTTGCTCTGGATCCTTTCGTCAGGGGTTTGATGTTTTATTACGGGCTAGATTTCCATGATCTAGCTCCAGACTCCTTTCTCCATATCACGACATTTATTGTCATGTGTGAGGCCTTCCTCCGGGTTACCCCTCACTTTGGCCTATGGCTCATGGCCTTTGAAGTAAAGCCGAAGATGATCGAGGGGCAACATGCAGCGTGTGGAGGTGCCTCAATACACAAGATGACGGGAGCTCCGTGGCCCAAAGGTTCCATCCCAGAGGTGTCTGAATTGTGGCAACAGGAGTGGTTCTACATCACGGCTCCTAGAAGTGCCAAGTGGGTGGCCGCCCCTGTTTTCCGCTCGGGCCCTCCACCACAACTGATGCCATGGATTAGCAGAGGTCTGAGCTGGGGTCCAGCCAAGGACGTGCCTATACTGCAAAGCCGCATTCGAGATCTCTTCAATGGAGATTTTAGTTTGGTTGCAGTAATACAAGTTATGCTGGTTCGTCAAGTCCAGCCTTGCAAACGCCGGCCCCTTCGCTTGTGGGAGTTCAATCCCGAGGGACCGCGTGTCATTCAAAGTTTCCTCGGCCTGCTGCACGAGGAGATGTACAAGTCGTTCTTCGGACCTCAGGTAGAGTGTCCGGAAATCACCGAGGACGTGGGCCTGATTAGTAACCGCGTCGCCGAACAGGTAAGGAATATTCCGGCTGAACATACTATCTCTCATTTGTTACGAAGTTATTTCTGAGAGTTTGCTTTTTGACCAGGACTGGCTAACAAAGGCGAAGTCGATTCAGTGTTCGGCCCCCCTCCCTGAGGGTTTGGAAAATCCGGTATTGGAAAAGATGCTCCAGATCGCACCTTGCCCGGAGCCCTTGAAGGAAGATACTGCGGAGGATAATACGGGCGGACGCGGCCCCCAATGATGCCCATTCTAACCGAGGGAGCGAGCGTCTCCATGAAGGAAGACGACCAGAAGAGGAAAAGGACTGCGCCCGGGGATTCGGAAGCCAAAGCTTCCAAACGGGAGAAGAAATCTCCCACAGAGGGTCCTACCTTGGGGGGTGCTGTTGCCGCACAAAGTCCGCGAGGGGATCAATTCTCCCGCGAGTCGTAAGTGACCCGAAATACTTTAATAGTATGGATATGCCATCTTTTTCTTCTGAGAAAATAACCACCGCATATATCTTTGCAGTTCGGGCCTTAGCCCCTCTCAAATGAGCTCGTCTTCGGGGGATCTTCTTCCAGAGATGATGGAGAGCGAAATGCCTCCTCCGGACTCCTCCGCTCCGGAAGCGGGCAACCCTGAAGTGTCGTCGTGGAGGGCCTCTCCGAGTCCAGTGAGGCCAGAAGATAATCCCATTGACCCCCGAAGCTCCCAGTGTCCGGCTCCCGAAGAGAGCAGACAAAAGAGTCCGACATCATCTAGTGTGCGATCGGATGTTCTGAGGGAGTTGGTGGGGCGAGCGGCCATCTCAGATGAACACCGTGTGCTGATGAATACGGTGATGAAGAGAATCTCATCCACTGAAAGCGGATTGCATGAAGCTTTTATGAGTCTACTGACAGGCTTTGAGGTACGTAAAAGAATGTATGATATTCCTACACATGCTAGGTGTGCCCTGTGCACATAGTAGCCCCTGAGACTCTGGTTGTCGTCGGAGACGACGACGAACCGAGGATCATATTCCCAGGTAATAACCATACCGCCTCTATGTGCAGGTGATCGAAGCTCCGGTGGCTAGCCGGACTAGCAAGTTTGCCCATTTATAACGGCAGTTGGATGCGGCAGACACCGACATCGAGCTTGTTAACAAAAGGCATGACGAGGCACAGGGTAAGTGTCATTATCTGGTAAACGCCACATAGGAAGAGCAGCATGATGCCAGTATCTTTAATATGTTGTGACTGCAGATGGAGCTGCCACTGTTGAAGCCTTGCGGGCAGAACTTGCCCAAGCAAAGGAACAAGCGAGGTTGGGTAATGCGGCTGCTTTGAAGGCGGCCGGAGAGTTGCAAGCCGAGAAGGCCGCGCATGGTGAGAGCCGAGATAAGATGGCCGCCATAGAGTTAAAAGCCGCCGCCGACCGTTGCCGGGTTCTTGAAAAGGAAAACCAAGCGAAGGCATCGGACCTTGAGAAGGCTGCTGCGACGAGAAAAGACCTCCGCTCTGCTATGAGGGCAAAGAAGGAGGAGCTGCGGGAAGCCGGGGATATTGTAGTTGGGAAATCCTTTATGTTGCGGAGGAAGTTCGGAGATCCACTGTATGCCCCTCTGGATCGGCTGTGGAGTTCGGAGGATGTGTACATGGATTTGTCGGCGAGCGCTGCCGATGCGGCCAAGTACTTCCAGGGTCAGACGAACCATGAAGTAGACCAGCTGTTTTGGAGACAATTTCATTCTCCCAAGCGTCTGCTTTCATTGACTGACCAATTAGCCGAGTGGGCCGAACTGAATAGGTTGTTCGGAGTCGCCATGAGGTCTGTTGTGGATCAGCTATGGCCGGAAAGGCCAAAACCGAACAGCTATTTCAGCTTGGTGCAGTAGTTCCTTGATGTGGTGCCACGCATTAATGCGATGAAGAGGTCGGCGTGCATAGAGGGCTCACGGATGGCCTTTGCCCGTGTTAAAGCATACTGGGCGGAGATGGATGCTACCACTGTTGCAGCGCGGGATTCGGCCATAGGTCGAATGGCTGCTGAGCACTACTTTGAAGAAGTTCTTGAGGGTGCTCGTTTGATAGAGACCCAGTGCTCAAAAAATATTATGTTTGAGTGATATGTAGTCTCATTGTAAGCGAAATGCTTGTATAAATTTATATAAGGCTATTTTTATACTTTTGCCTGAAAGAAATATGATGCCTCCTGGGCGGCCGTTTATGTATACATGTGTATAACCTGAAAGATTGCAGTCTTCGGCTTCAACCCCCACGCATATAATGCGGAGGTGCTTGCAAAAACACGCGTTCACACTTAACCCAACGTCTTGGTCCTATTAAGGAGGTGATAGCGGAGCGAGCGAGGCAACCGGACTATAATGCTTTAGCACTTTCACTTAGCCATAGGAGTTTGACAATGGGGCTACTAGATAGCCCCTGGTGGCTCCGCACTCTCCCGATCCCGGGGTGCGTACATGCCTGGCCGGAAAACGGCCCTTCGTTAAGGTGGAGGAATTCTAACATTCCAAAAGGTCATCGAGTGGTTGACCAGTCTCACGCTATATCATGACAGTCAGTTTTCGGCTTTCTCTACTGAGGTGCTCGTCCAGATGAACCAGGGCACAATCGCAGTAGTTCTCCTGGTGCTACCTTAGCCGGTAAAGCGGAACGTAAGGCACCAAAACACAGGAGCCGGGCAAACCCAACATTTGACCAAAGACAATGATTCGGAGCTGATGCATATAGGGCCAAACTCGCGACGCTGAACACTCCCTAAGGTATTCGGTCTTTGTGGTATAAACCGGGCCTAAATAATGGCCTTTGTACGAAGCCCCTTGTGTCCAGGTACGTGCATTGTTCTAGCGTGGCCACATGCCAAGACGTCAGCATCCTTCTCAACGGTGGATATGTATCAACAAGATACAGTAAAAAAGGTTTACGCAGGGTCTTAATCTAAAAAGAATCCTTGGGGCGGGTCCCTGCTACACGTATGCGCCTGTGTCTCCGTTGTGCCGTATCCTGGACGGGTGTAGCATGATGATCATTTGTAAAAGAGAGGAATTTAGGTGAAAAAGTTGTCGTGCGAAAAGATAGTTTTGAAAGAAACCATGTATGATTCAAGATGAAAAGAAATTGCCACTTGTCTGCGCGCATTGAGCCCCTTGTATTGACAAATAGGGGTGTGACCATGTATTTGGTATAAATAGCAGCGCCGGACTTGATTAGTTGTGTCTGAGGTCTTGACGGCCTATTAGATGCTTTCGCTAGTCCAGGCGCCTTTAGTGTGCGGCTGCCAAGGCAATCACACTCTGTTCGGCGCGCATAGATCACTTGATATTTCCGTTCACTGAAATGATGCCACGTGGACCGCGCATCTTGAGTGTGAGGGAGGCGTAGTGTGGTATTGCATTAAAGCGAGCGAAAGCTTCGCGTCCGAGCAGTGCTTGATAGCCACTTTGGAACGGAGCGATGTGGAAGGTTAAATGCTCGCGACGGAAGTTATCGGGGGAGTCGAATATAACTTGTAGTAGGAGGGAGCCCGTACAACGAGCCCCTGGGCCTGGCATTACTCCTTTAAAGGTAGTAATGCTATGGCGAATTTTTGTTGGGTCTAACCCCATCCCGCGTATTGTATCCTGATATATTTGGTTTAGATTGCTGCCACCGTCCATCAAGACTCGTGTGAAGTGATATCCGCCAATTACTGGGTCTAATACCAGGGCAGCCCAACCTACGCGTCGAATACTTGCTGAGTAATCACGATGGTCGAAGGTGATCGGTTGAGACGACCAGTGGCAGGACTTCGCGGTGACAAGCACTTGGATATATTTTCCTGGGAGTGCCGCATTGTTGTTTCCCTTGATCACGTGTAACACGTTTACTGTTTTGACTTCTGGTGGAAATTTCTTTTGTTCCCCAGTGTCTTGCTTGGGAGGCTCGTCCTTGTCTTCACTTGGTGTATCCTCCCCTTTGTGTACGGCGTTGAGCTTGCTGGACTGCTTGAAGACCCAACATTCTCTGTGGGTATGATTAGCAGGTTTACCAGGGGTACTATGGATCTGACATACCTGGTCCAGAATTTTGTTGAGGTTGGACAGTTCATCCCTGGTGCCTTTAGAGGGCGGCTTTTGACCTGGCCGAGAGCTTTTGAATCCGGCGTTTACTGCTGTGCTCTTCGTGTTGTCTTCTTTATTCCGGCGTTTGTTATTGTTGTTGCGCCGTGATTTCCCATTTCCATCTCTAACTTCAGATGTACTGGGGTCGCTGGTGCTCCATCTGGCTAGCCAGCTGTCCTCGCCCGCACAAAAGCGGGTCATGAGGCTTGTTAATGCGGCCATCGTTCTCGGCTTGTTTTGGCCGAGGTGTCTGGCGAGCCATTCGTCACGGATGCTATGCTTAAAAGCTGCCAAGGCTTCGGCGTCCGGACAGTCGACAATCTGGTCCTTTTTAGTGAGAAACCTGTTCCAAAGCTTTCGGGCTGTTGAGTTATATGACTCAAATCGTCCGCATCCGGAGGTCGGACATAAGTCCCTTGAAAATTTTCCTGAAAGGCGTCTTCGAGCTCTTCCCAACTTCCAATGGAGCTTTCGGGGAGGCCTTTAAGCCAGTGACGAGCTGGTCCTTTGAGCTTGAGGGGTAAGTACTTAATGGCGTGGAGATCATCTCCTCGAGCCATATGGATATGAAGGATGTAGTCCTCAATCCAGACCCCGGGGTTTGTGGTTCCGTCGTATGTCTCTATGTTTACGGGTTTGAATCCCTCTGGGAATTCATGGTCCAGCACCTCATCGGTGAAACATAGAGGGTGTGCGGCACCTCTGTAGCTAGGTGTACCGCGTTGTTCGGATGTTTATTGTGTTGCATTGTATGCTGGGGCGTGCTTGCGTGGTCCATAGATGGATCTTGTTGCACCGTCCTTTGGGTGCGAGCCCTCGCATGGGTCGCGTGTTGTATTGTGAGTGGCGTTGAATGCCGCTCTGTGTTGGTAGAGGGGTCGTCTATCCGGCCAGGTGGCTGCTTTGATATTTGGTTGCGAGGGGTCTGAGGCCTCCTCATCGAATTCAGGTAGCAGTTTCCGCTTTGGGTAGCTCTTGGAGGGGCGATTGTCACCGTACCTCGCTGTTGTGTTGAGTATTTTACTCCATCTGATTTGGAGTGTGTCTTGCGCAGCCTTAAGCCTTTGCTTCTGCTTTTTAAGACTCCTCGCGGTGGCAACAAGCCTTTTACGGGCATTCTGCTGCTCCGGGTGCCTGTCTGGCGTTATGTCGTCCGGACCATTATCCTTGATAGAATTTGTTTCTTCGGTTTGATTATCCAGATTGCCGTTGTCCGGCAGCGGTTCGCCCTGCTCCAGCGCTGGGTCTGTGTGATCGTTATTTCTGTCGAGGCGGGATTTGGGGTGGCGCTTGTGTCGCCGCTTTGACTACTTTTCAAGGGAACAAGCCTCCGGTGCGTCCTCCCGCTCCTCGTCGTCATCTTTTGGTGCGTCCACCATGTATATGTCATATGACAAGGTGGCTTTCCAGGGCCTAATAGGCGCTGGTTCTTCATCGTCTCCTTCATCGGCGTCCATACCGTCGATGTCTTCGGAGTCGAAGTCGAGCATGTCGGTTAAAACGTCGACAGTGGCTACAAAGTGGGTGGTGGGTGGGCTTTGAATTTCTTCATCGTTCGTATCCCAACCTTGCTGACCGTAGTCCGGCCAGGGCTCTCCTGATAAAGAGAGAGACTTTAGTGTCTTCAGAATATCGCCGAAAGGCGAGTGTTGAAAGATGTCCGCGTCAGTGAACTCCATGATCGGCGCCCAATCGGATTCGATCGGCAGGGGCGCGGAGGGTTCGGAGTCCGGAGAGGAGTCCGGCTCCGTGGAGTCACGAGTCTCGCGGAGTGCAGGGCTGGTGTTCGGCTCGATCGCCATTGGGATCGCAGCCCCCGAGGCGGCGTCCAACCACCCATCCTCGGTCGGCGCAGTTGGCCCCGAATTAAGGGTCGAAGCCGATGCGGGTGCGGCCTCCAGGGTACTGTTCGGCGGCAGAGCTAGATCATGCTCGTCGTGACAGTGCGGCGCGCTCGGTAGTGGCTCGAATCCGTCAAAGATCAAGTCCCCGCGGATGTCAGCCGTGTAGTTTAAACTTCCAAATCTGACCTGACGGCCAGGGGCATAGCTTTCGATCTTCTCCAGATGGCCAAGTGAATCGGCCCACAGTGCGAAGCCTCCAAAGACGAAGATCTGTCCGGGGAGGAAGGTCTCACCCTGGACTGCATCACTATTGATGATCGTAGGAGCCATCAAGTCTGACGGCGATGACACAGAGGAACTCCCAATGAAAGCACCAATGTCGGTGTCAAAACCGGCGGATCTCGGGTAGGGGGTCCCGAACTGTGTGTTTAGGTCGGATGGTAACGGGAGGTAGGGGACACGAAGTTTTACCCAGGTTCGGGCCCTCTTGATGGAGGTAAAACCCTACGTCCTACTTGATTAATATTGATGATATGGGTAGTACAAGAGTAGATCTACCACGAGATCAGAGAGGCTAAACCCTAGAAGCTAGCCTATGGTATGATTGTTGTTCTGTATGTTGTCGTACGGACTAAAACCCTCCGGTTTATATAGACACCGGAGAGGGTTAGGGTTACACAAAGTCGGTTACAATGGTAGGAGATCTACATATCCGTACCGCCTAGCTTGCCTTCCATGCCAAGGAAAGTCCCTTCCAGACACGGGACTAAGTCTTCAATCTTGTATCTTCATAGTCCAGGAGTCCGGCTGAAGGTATAGTCCGGCCATCCGGATACCCCCTAATCCAGGACTCCCTCAGTATCCATCTGAAGCAAGTACCACTCTACTGCGACAATGAAAGCGCCATCAAGATTGCCAACAACCCAGTTCAGCACTCGAAGACAAAGCACATTCAGATCTGTCATCACTTTCTCAGAGATCATTTCATGAAGGAAGATATTGATATCATTCACGTCAACACTGAAGAGCAACTGGCAGATATCTTCACAAAGCCCTTGGATGAGAAAAGTTTTTGCAAGTTGAGGTGTGAACTAAATATCTTGGAATCCTCAAATGTCCTGTGATCAGGCACACATCCTAACACTTATGCATGTTGATGACTTAGATGTGCAACACACGAAGTAACGTATATCTTCAATTAATGAAGACTTAAACTCCATGTGTGAATACATTAATGTGGAATTTGACTTCAGAGCAGCACGATAATTGTGCGCCGTGTCAGGGTGTAATACTTCCCATACGGTGGGTAACTCCACCACCAAACTTTTGTTTGGAGTGTTTTCTGTTGGCGTTACATTTAAAAAATCTTCGTGTTTGGTTTGTCTTCAATATTAACATGACTTCATGTTTATCTTCACTATATTGATTTGGTATTATTCGGATATATTCATACATTAGCGTTCTGTCCTCTACATCATTCACTTATAGCTGTCTTCTCGTTTGAATATGTTGAACTGAGTGAATGTGATCGGTGATGACCCACAAGTATATGGGATCTATCATAGTCCTTTCGATAAGTAAGAGTGTCGAACCCAACGAGGAGCAGAAGGAAATGATAAGCGGTTTCCAGCAAGGTATTCTCTACAAGTACTGAAATAAGTGGTAACAGATAGTTTTGTGATAAGATAATTTGTAACGAGCAACAAGTTACAAAAGTAAATAAGGTGCAGCAAGGTGGCCCAATCCATTTTGTAGCAAAGGACAAGCCTGGACAAACTCTTATATGATGTAAAGCACTCCCGAGGACACATGGGAATATCGTCAAGCTAGTTTTCATCACGCTCATATGATTCATGTTCGATACTTTGATAATTTGGTATGTGGGTGGACCGGTGCTTGGGTGCTGCCCTTACTTGGACAAACATCCCACTTATGATTAACCTCTATTGCAAGCATCCGCAAATACAACAAAAGTATTAAGGTAAACCTAACCATAGGATGAAACATATGGATCCAAATCAGCCCCTTACGAAGCAACACATAAACTAGGGTTTAAGGTTCTGTCACTCTAGCAACCCATCATCTACTTATTACTTCCCAATGCCTTCCTCTAGGCCCAAACAATGGTGAAGTGTCATGTAGTCGACGTTCAAATAACACCACTAGAGGAGAGACAACATACATCTCATCAAAATATCGAACGAATACCAAATTCACATGACTACTAATAGCAAGACTTCTCCCATGTCCCCAGGAACAAAAGTAACTACTCACAAAGCATAAACATGTTCATAATCAGAGGGGTATTAATATGCATATAGGATCTGAACATATGATCTTCCACCAATTAAACCAACTAGCATCAACTACAAGGAGTAATTAACACTACTAGCAACCTACTAGCACCAATCCCGGACTTGGAGACAAGAATTGGATACAAGAGATGAACTAGGATTTTGAGATGAGATGATGTTAATGAAGATGTTGATGGAGATTGCCCTCTCCCGATGAGAGGAGCGTTGGTGATGACGATGGCGAGATTTCCCCCTTCGGGAGGGAAGTTTCCCCAGCAGAACAGCCCCGCCAGAACCCTAGATTGGCTCCGCCAAGGTTCCGTCTCATGGCGGCGGAGTTTAGTCCGAGAAGATGGCTTATGATTTTTTTTCCATCGAAAGAGTCCATATAGCAGAAGATGGTCACCGGAGGGCCACCAGGGGGCCCATGAGGTAGGGGGGCGCGCCCAGGGGGTAGGGTGCCCCCACCCTCGTGGGCAGGGTGTGGCCCCCCTGGTGAAGTTCTTGAGCTCAATGTTTTTTATATATTTGGAAAACATCATCCGTGAAGTTTCAGGACTTTTGGAGCTGTGCAGAATATGTCTCTAATATTTGCTCCTTTTCCAGCCAGAATCCCAACTGCCGGCATTGTCCCTCTTTATGTAAACCTTGTAAAATAAGAGAGAATATGCATAAGTATTGTGACATAATGTGTAATAACAACCCATAATGCAATAAATATTGATATAAAAGCATGATGCAAAATGGATGTATCAATCGGACCCTAACCTTTCTATGCTCCTGCCTCAAATCTATCTATCCAAATCATATGCATTCTATTGAAACTGTCGAATGTCTTCTCTGCGTCCTTGTGAGCAGAAGATACAGAGACGAACACTAAATCTATTTTAAATGCTCAATCCTTTTTGCCTGAAACCTGGAGAAGCGGGAACGACCACCCGACAATCCAGGCGTGCATGGGAACATGGAACATCCTCCAATGTGTAGCATGTTCACCATGTGTCCTTCAGATGTGAACCTCCAGGGCACCTGCGTAATAACGTCGCGTTGTCCCTATCTTTATAAATACACGCCACACCCCAGTCATTATCTCTTCTCCCACTTCTCCTTCTCGTACAAACCCTAGCACCACTGCTAGCTCTCGACGACGCTGGCGACAAAGCGCTTAGCTGCCGCGACCTCACCGACGCCGTCCTCACGCCGGTCGCGGACATCGTCTTCTCCGCCGTCGTAGTAGGTGTCCTCCATTGCCAAGTTAGGGCACGGAAGATCGAACTACTCGGCCTCATCTCCTACTCCGTCTAGCAGTTCCTCGAGTGGTAAATAAAAACTCTTTTTACAGTCCTTTTGATCCGATAGATTCATCTTTTTCAACCACAAGTGGTTTCTGTCCCAACAAATTGAGTCTATCCTTTTCTGCATCTGATAACATGCCTAGTATGTTCACTTATGCTTTAAAAAGTAGTTAGATTCCTCACTTGTACTTATTCATGGATTCGTACAAATCTAGAACCAACTCTCTACATATGAGTGAATGTCTTCGCACTATGAGGTCAATGTCTTCTAAACCGATTTATCTTCAAAATCTTCTGAGAATGCATATGACCTCTTCCCCTTCCCTCGCATCTCTCATGCTGTCACAGGTACATGTCCGTGGGAGAATCCCTTGGTTCTCATAGTCTGCATTCATTTGCAGAGTTCTTACAGCATCACATCAATTATCCCGAAGCTAATTCCTGACTGACTAGCAGAAGGAAGCCTTTGCACATTCTGAAGCCATTCAGTCTGAACTTCATGGCGAGAGAAAAATCAGTCAGGAAGGGCGGCAGACAGCACCGTGAAAACACTGCTAAGGACCTACCACCGGATCTCTATGAGCTATACAAGTCAGATCCAGAAGAGACCTATGGAGAACGCTGTCGGGTTTCGGGTTCCGGCAGACCCTTGAGGTTCGAACACTGGGGTGCGCACGGAGATTTCGCCTCCTACCTACCTGCACCCCTCCGCCTCGCTAAGATCTAAGCTAAGGAAAGAACAACACAAGAGACACAGGGTTTATACTGGTTTGGGCCACCGTTGTGGTGTAATACCCTACTCCAGTGTGTGGTGTGGTGGATTGCCTCTTGGGCTGATGATGATGAACAATACAAGGAAGAACAGCCTTGCGAGGGTCTGTTATTTGCTGGGGGGACGAACTGCTAGGAGGAGTTCAGTCACCCTTCTCTCTCTCTCTGATTTCGATCCGATCCTTGATCCTCGATCTCTGTCTCTAACTTTCCTTTCACTCTCGAACCCGAACCCCCTCTCCCTGTGGGTGGCTGGTCCTATTTATAGGAAACGGCCCTGGGCCTCTTCCCAAATATTGAGCGGGAAGGGCGCCAACAATTGGCCATTTTGAAGGGGAACATCTAGTACACTTATCCTGACTAAAGTTGGTCCTCGCCTGCACAAAGCTCTGGTGGTGACGCCATCTTGGGCTCCACGATGACCTCCGTCTTGCAATCCTCCTGGTCTTGGTCTTGTTGCACCGAAATGGCAACCTTTGCCTGATGCCTCGGTACTCCGGAGCTGCGCTTGCCCCCTTTGCACCAAAGGGGAAAGGAGGACACTGCGCGGGCTGGCGCCCGCCTGGCGCCCTTGGTCGTCATGGCTTGCGTCACGGGCACCTCGTGAGGTACCCCGCCTTGATCTCTCCACCTCCTCGCGAGCCAGCCTGGTGAGGCCGTGCCTGAGGAAGCTCCGTGTCGTCCGCCCCACGAGGCTTGGCCCCTCACGAGGGTCTTGGGTCTGTGTTGATGAAGATGGACCGTGCTGGGCCCCCCTTTGAGCCACGCCGCAGGCCGCAGGTAGGCAAGTCTGGGGACCCCCGTTCCCAGAACACCGACAGTAGCCCCCGGGCCCAAGGCACGCCCGGACTTGGCCGTGCAGGGAGGCGGAAGGGCAAGAGCGAAGCGCCGCGGGCACTAACAGCCTGCGGTCTTGGGTGCCGCGTGGCGGTTGATTGGACGTGAGCGCCTTAGCAACCGCGCGAGTTGATAAAGGAGCGGCATTCGCCTAGGCTTTGCTTTTTGCTTTCTCCGGTTGCTGCTCAGATCCCCTTTCTTGCGCCTCTCCTTCCTTCCTCCAAAACTTCCAGATCCACTCCGACCGTGTGACCTAGGAAGTCATGGCGCCTCGTCAGTCCCCGGTCGTAGCTTGGTACTCGTCTGCCCTGGACTCGCCGAACGTGTCGGAGGCGAGCCTCGCCCGGTTGCGCCCGATGGCGGCGGCGCGGGGCATCGACGGGACGAAGGTGTTCAAGGCCGGCTCCGCCACCCCTGAGGGTCAAGGGAGCACCTTCTATCCGTTCTTCGTAAGCGCCATTGCTGCTGGCCTGGTGCCTCCCTTCTCCGAGTTCTTCTTCTCTGTCCTCCGCCATTATAAGCTACAGGCTCTGCATCTCCACCCCAACTCCGTCCTTCTCCTGGCGATCTTCGCCTATTACTGCGAGGCTCATGTAGGGGTGCAGCCCTCAGTGGCCTTGCTGCGCCACTACTTCTACCTCCAGACCTCTCGCGGTCCTGCTTCCGCGTGCGCGAGCTTCATCGCGTACGGTGGCGCCATTGCCATTTCGAACCCCGGGAAAAGGATTGAGGGCTTTAGGAGCAAGTGGGTCTTGGCGGATGCTGGGCGCATCCACCCTCGGCTGATCTTGCCCACGGAGCAACCCACGAGCTCCAGCGATTGGGGTCGAGCGGAGCTCGTGGACCCTCGCGCGAAGCTGGTTTTGGAGAAGATGGACGCGGATCTGAGGCCGGCCAACATGGCAGCGGCGAAGCTGACCGGTGCGTCGCTGCTGAGAGAATTCCTAGAGCACCAGCTGGCTCCGCTTCGGCAGTACTCACTTTCGATGTGGAGGCCCCATCTGAGCCCCGCGGCCTTGGCCGACGGAGATCTGGCTGCGGTCCTCCAATCTCTGGTCGGGGGCGATGTGGCGAGGTTGGAGGGTGCTCCTACGCCCTTGTTCCTCCACGACGACTGGGAGCAGGTAGTGGAGTCCATGCCCGTCTTCAACGGGGACGGGCCCGTGCTCATGGAAACTCCCAAGGAACTGGTGGACGTGCCCTCCGATGACTCCAGCGAAGAGGAGGAAGGAGGGGAGGCGGGAAAAAGGGCCTGACTCCGAGGCGACTGACGGAGAGTTGAGGGCTCCCCTCCACCGGCGCAGGTCTCGCGTTCTCCGCCTCTCTCCGAGCGATGACGACGAGGATGATGACGAGCTGGACTGTGGGGGCTTGCCCCCGATCCCGAAGAAGGACAGGACCGGGCTGATCTCCCGCGGGTCTGCCCCGGCCCTGAGGCGGACCGCAGACGCACCTTCCGCTTCCAAGCTTCCCGAGGTCGACCCTTCTAGCCGGCTTTCGGGCTTCAAATTTGGCCGGAGGCCGCTTGAGCTCACTGGTGACGACTCATAAGCGCTTGATTCTTGTCTTTATTTCTTGTTCTGCTTCTGAGGCTTGACGCTCGCATCTCTTGGATAGGCTGGCGCCTGTAGCAAAGAAGCCGAAGGGAGCTCCTGAGGTTCCATCCGTGGCAGCGCCTCTGCCCGCGCAGGAGGGTGACCGCGACGCACGGGCTTCTCCTGCCCGGTCGTCCTCGCGAGGCCTGGCTGAGCCGGCAGGGGCGAGCTCAGCCCCCCATGGCCCAAGGACTCCCGAGGTGCCTTTGCCTGCTGCCGGCACTACAGTCGTTGGGGCGCAGCAGACTCCGCCTCAAGATGCTGTGGCCGCGCTGCCGCCTTCTCCTTCTACTCCACCGACTGCTGTTTCTTCGACTCCTCCTGCCGTTCTGGATCGTGTTGCTGCTGAGCTGGACCGGATGCGGCAGGATCTTCTTGGCTCCGACCCTCGCTTGGTGGCCAGGCGCTTGGAGCTGGCTTCAAGATAGATTCGATCCGACGCTTCGATTCGGGCGGCACTGGTCCAGGCCTCGACGGCTTGCTATGAGGAGAAGCAGACCGTCCTTGAGGCGAAGGCTGCTCGTGACGCAGCCCTGGGGGAGGTGGTCGACGTCCGTGGTCGCTGCAAGGCGCTGGAGGACGAGCTGCAAGGCCTGCGGGATCAGCTCATGAAAGAGGTCCGCCTTCGCCAAGAGCAGGAAGAAGGCGTGAAGGCTCGCGAGGCAGCCGTCAAGGAGAGGGAGGTCAAGCTCAGGAAGCGCCGCGACCGCCTAGGCGCGCTGGAGCGGGAGTTGGGGGCGAGGAAGGCCGAGCTGGACGACAAGGCTCTGGTTCTTGCCGAGGACCGCGTGTCCTTCATGGAGATGGAGGCGAAGGCTCGCTCCTCGCTGAGGACGCTTTATGACAGCGGCCTGCAGAGCCCGCTGGCTGGCGCCGAGGACGGCCCCGCCAAGCTGCTTCCCTTCCTGGTTCGTGCTCTTGAAGATGTCGCCCTTGGCCTTGGCCCCACGGACGAGGCCGAGGCGCGTGTCCTGTCTTCTGCAGCGCTGACGCGGGTCCTCACCCACATCTATCTTCACGATCCCGGCGTCGACCTTTACAGCCTGCTGGAGCCAGTAAGCGGCGAGCGTGCCGCTGCCGCTGCCGAGGCCGTGAAGGGTCGTGCGGAGGCTCTGTTGGGGAAGTTCCGGGCCTTCAGCACCAAGCCGAAGCAAGGCGCTGCCGACCCCACTGCTCCATGAGGCGAACCCACTCCGCGCTGCTCCACCGCCGACAAGTGACTCCGTTGTGGCTCCTGTCCTGCCTTTAATTCCTGCACATATATCATGCCTCGGGGAGGCGTTTAAACTTGCGTTTGGCATTGAGATAACAGTGTGGACTATAATATTTGCTTTTGAATTCCTTGAGATTTACGCTTTTCCTTCCTACTTGCTTATGTTCTACGCCGGCAGAGCCCGGCCCCGCGCATACCTCAGCCGCTGTTAGCCCCGACCGGAAACCAGGACGGGACCAAGGAGTGAGGGGCTACGTGAAAAGTTAGGCTCCTGAGTCGCGATGCTCAGGAGTCCCCCTTGGCGCACGAACAACAAGTAGGGAGGTATGATGTGGGTGAATCTACCGTTCTACGTCTGCAGAGCCCGACCGCGCGCATACCTCAACCGCCATTAGCCTTTCGAACTAAGGAGTGAGGGGCTACGTGACCAGTTAGGCTCCTGAGTCGCGATGCTCAGGAGTCCCCCTTGACGCTCAAACGGCAAGTAGGGAGGTATGATGTGGGTGGATCTACCGTTCTACGTGTGCAGAGCCCGGCCGCGCGCATACCTCAACCGCCGTTAGCCTTTCGGAACTAAGAAGTGAGGGGCTACGTGACCAGTTAGGCTCCTGAGTTGCGATGCTCAGGAGTCCCCCTTGACGCTCAAACGGCCTTCGTACCTTGGCTCCGCTCGGGGAGGGACGCGCGACGAACCAGGCCCGGGGGGGCTGGCTGGGCGGCGTGCGTCTGGGCGTGACCCAGGCACAGCTCCCGAGGGGAGGCGTTACGATGAGGCTAGACACTGAGCTCTGGGCTCCCTGAGGTTGATGCGGCCCGGGGGCCACCCTCAGTTGTTTATCACCAGCGCGGAGCATAGTGCTTCCGTATGTGTACGGGCATAGCCGCTCCTCGGCAGTGTCGTCAGCCAGCGCGGAGCATGGTGCTTCCACTGGTACGTGGGAGGGGGCCCCCTCCGGGAGAAGCCCCCGGGGCATGTACAGCCTAGCCCTGACACGTGGCTGGCACGGTAGGGCCTGGCGAGGTGTATCTGGGCACCCGTGAGCTAGCGCGGGACTCACGGGGCCCTACCTCTAGGCGGGTTGCGCCTGGCACTGGGCCTTATCTTGTGATGTGTCCCTGCAAATTTGGTTAGATGCCGGCACTCTACGTCCTCGGGTCCCGGCCCTCGAGCTGGTCTCGGCCGTCGCTGGTATGCCAGGTCGCGATGCCGTGGACAAGGCCAGAGGGTGAGGGCTGGAGAGCCAGTAAGAGCCCTGAGTCGCGATGCTCAGGTACCCCCCCCCCTTTAACGTGCAAGTGGTCGTCATGGAGAAGAAGAGGTGCCACGGACCGGCATCAAATAATCAAGCATGGCGGGTCGGACGCATAACTGGAAATAAACGCAAAAGGGATACATGCCGCTGGGTCTGGCCCGAGCAACTTGAGGATGATGCAGCCCGAGGGGCACCCCCAACAAAGTAAGATAACAACATGAAATAAAAGGGATACATGCCGCAGGGACGGACCCACGCGGCCTGTGAATAATGCAGCCCTGGGGGGCGCTCCCAGCTGGAAATGAAACTTGTAAGATGTCACCTGATGATGTTGAGGACGAAGGACTGTTGATGTAGCAGACTCGGTGGGCTGCCGAAGCCGATCCTCACGATCCCCCAGGCCCAGGGGCCTCGGGAGGCTCCGGAGGTGCTGGTGGCCCCTCGCGGACCATCTCCATCTCCGCCAGGGCTGCGGAACGCCTGGCCTCTTGTGCCTCCATGATGCCCCTCATGAGGCGCTGGTACGTGGCAGCCGTGTTCGGTAAGCCGTAAGGCATGCGAACGTAGCTGTGGGGTGGACCTCCGCAGCGCCCCACTCGCGAGGGCCAGAGGCGCTCCAGAGAGGCGACTCGATTGAGCCCTGGTATGTCGATGCAGACGCGCAGCCTACCATCCTCGCCTGGATGGGGAGCCACTGCTGGTAGGCGGCGGCCGCCTTTCATGACTCTTGACTCCTATAGCTCCTGAATGGCCTTGCTGACGAACTCCTGAGGGTATGGCTCTCCTTGCCTTACTCCTTCTTAAGGGAAACGTGCTTCGAAACACGCCTCCGCGTGGTGCCCAAGCGCCTCCCTCGTGACCCTAGCCAGGTCGGTGGCCCTCCAGGGGAGAGCCCCCGAGCCCTGCCTGAGGAGGGCGCCGGGCGCGCTTTCCTATGCGATGGAAGGAGGTTCCCCCTGGGCAGGCGCGGGCCCAGAGGGGCCTGCCTCCTGAGGGGTCGGGCCGGACGATGTCTTCTTCTTCTTGGGGGCGGTCTCGGGAAGCCTCCTGCTTCCGCGATCCGGGTCTTCCAGTGACGCGGCCTGAAAGGCTCGCTCCAGGGAACACACCGCGTCCTTCTCTTCACAGGGCACCGTGATGACTCCGCCACTTCCTGGCATCTTGAGGACGTTGTAGCCGTGGTGAGTTACGGCCATGAACTTGGCCAGCGCTGGGTACCCAAGGATGGCATTCTACGGCAGGCGAATGTGAGCGACGTCGAAGTCGATGAGCACGGTGCGGTAGTTGCGCGTGCCTCGAAGGTGACAGGGAGGCGGGCCTGCCCAATCGGGACCATGGAGCCGTCGGTGACTCCGGAGAAAGGCTTGGTTGGCTGAAGCTGGCTGTAGGGCACTTGGAGATTGTTGAATGTTTCCACGGACAGGACGTTGAGCCCTGCCCCGCCGTCGATGAGGGTCCTGGTGACCACCACGTTGCTGATGATTGGGGAACAGAGCATCGGGAGGACTCCGGCTGTAGCCGCACACTTGAGCTGATCTGCTGAGCTGAACGTGATGGCGCATGCCGACCACCTGAGAGGGCGCGTGGCTTCGAGCTTGGGGAGGACTGCATTCACTTCGCGGGCGAACTGCTTGAAGATGCGTTGAGAGGCTGGGGCTTGAGCCCCGCCCAGGATGCAGGCGATCGCGCGCGGCTCCTGGTAGCCCCCAGCCGCCTCGTCCTGGTGGCGGTCCTCATTCCTCCTTGGCTGCGGCGGCAGCGGAAGGAGGCCTACGTTGCCTTGCGGGTGATCCTCGTGAGGCTGATCCCTCCAGTCTCCCTCGTGAGGCGGATCTTGCCAGCGATCCTCGCGAGGTTGATCGCGCCACCCTTGGCGCGGGCCACGGTCTTCCCAGCGTCCTGCGTTCCTTCCTCCTCCTCGACCGTAGCCCCGGTCACCGCGGTCGGGGCGACGGCCGATCCTTCCTTCTCGCACGGCTCGGAGCTCTTGACATTCGTTGGTGTTGTGGGTGTGGAGGTCGTGGTACACACAGTATCGACTGCCTTTGGGAGGTTCGGGCAGATCTCTGCCCAGCTTGGTGTCTGGTTCTGCCATGAGCACGGCAGCCCCCTTGCGCTTCACATCCTTGGCCTTGGGCTTCTTCTCTTCTGGGTCTGCGGCAGGCAGCTCGAGGAGGGAGAGACGCCCTTCCTCAGCCCTGGCGCACTTGGTTGCCAAGTTGAACAGCTCCAAGGAAGTGCACAGGTCTTCATGCATCGCCAGCTCCTCCTTCATCTTGACATCGCGCACGCCGTCGGAGAAGGCTGAGATGATGGCCTCCTCAGTCACCTTGGGAATCTTGAGGCGTGCGTTGTTGAAGCGCTGGATGTACTTCTGCAGGGTCTCCCCGGGTTGTTGCTTGATGCGGCGCATGTCGCTCATGGCGGGTGGCCGGTCGCGAGTACCTTGGAAGTTGGCGATGAAGCGGGCGCGCATCTCGTCCCAGGAGGAGATCGTGCCTGGAGCCAGGTTCAGGAGCCAGGTGCAGGCCCCGTCCTTGAGCACCATAGGAAACAGTTCGCCATGACCTTCTCCATTGGCAGCTTCGATGCCCAGCTCATAGAGCTGGAGGAACTCCGCAGGGTCGGCCGTGCCGTCGTAACGAGGAGGCAGGTCTGGCTTGAACTTGCCGGGCCACGCGACGCTGCGTAGCTCGGTGGTGAAGGCACGGCAGCCTGCTGTGGCCACGGGAGGCCTTGGGTGACGGAGAGCTTGGTCTTGCATGTCCCCACGCGCTGCAGCTGGGAGCAGCGCGGGGTCTTGGCGTGCGGGAGCAGGAGCATGGTCGCGAGGTGCTGGAGCAGGGAGCGCCCGGGTAGCTTCTTGCGGGCGAGGGACTTCTTGGCAGCTCTGCTCTTGCCGCGCTGACACCTGACGGAGCGGGTTCCACCCAGGGGCCATGCGCCTTGGAGCCATGGCGCTTTCTTGAGGAGGAGGCGGCCGGGGCGCCGCCGGAGCCTCGTCGCCCGCGCGGGGCGGGGTGCGGTGCAGCAGAACGGACGGTGCAGGAGAGCCCCCTGCGGCGCGGACGAGCTCGGCGACGCGGTCAAGCCATTCTTCGTAGACGTCATCGACGGGACGGTAGTGCAGGAGCTCGTTTGCCGCGATGAGCGCAGCTCGAGCCTCCATGGGTGCACGGAGCGCACGGGACGAAGAACCAGCTGGGGTGAGCGAGGGAGTAGGGGTGCGGCCGTCTTGCCGCACTGACGGATGCTGAGACGATGCTTGCTGCTCGTCCCCCGCCGGGCCGGTGGCGGCGTTGACGGCAGGTGACGGGGAACGGCGAGGACGCCCGCCGACAGGAGCCTTCTGGGCGACGCGGGAAGCGAGAGCGGCCCGGCGCTCGGCGCTTGCCCGACGAGCGTCAGACATGGGCGCGATGGTCGGAGGAGAACGGGGTTGTGGAAGACGAATTCCGGCGCACCCCTACCTGGCGCGCCAAATGTCGGGTTTCGGGTTCGGCAGACCCTTGAGGTTCGAACACTGGGGTGCGCGTGGAGATTTCGCCTCCTACCTACCTGCACCCCTCCGCCTCGCTAAGATCTAAGCTAAGGAAAGAACAACACAAGAGACACAGGGTCTATACTGGTTCGGGCCACCGTTGTGGTGTAATACCCTACTCCAGTGTGTGGTGTGGTGGATTGCCTCTTGGGCTGATGATGATGAACAATACAAGGAAGAACAGCCTCACGAGGGTCTGTTCTTTGCTGGGGGGACGAACTGCTAGGAGGAGTTCAGTCACCCTTCTCTCTCTCTGATTTCGATCCGATCCTTGATCCTCGATCTCTGTCTCTAACCTTCCTTTCACTCTCGAACCCGAACCCCCTCTCCCTGTGGGTGGCCGGTCCTATTTATAGGCAACGGCCCTGGGCCTCTTCCCAAATATTGAGCGGGAAGGGCGCCAACAATTGGCCATTTTGAAGGGGAACATCTAGTACACTTATCCTGACTAAAGTTGGTCCTCGCCTGCACAAAGCTCTGGTGGTGACGTCGTCTTGGGCTCCACGATGACCTCCGTCTTGCAATCCTCCTGGTCTTGGTCTTGTTGCACCGAAATGGCAACCTTTGCCTGATGCCTCGGTACTCCGTGGCTGCGCTTGCCCCCTTTGCACCAAAGGGGAAAGGAGGACACTGCGCAGGCTGGCGCCCGCCTGGCGCCCTTGGTCGTCATGGCTTGCGTCACGGGCACCTTGTGAGGTACCCCGCCTTGATCTCTTCGCCTCCTCGCGAGCCAGCCTGGTGAGGCCGTGCCTGAGGAAGCTCCGTGTCATCCGCCCCACGAGGCTTGGCCCCTCACGAGGGTCTTGGGTCTGTGTTGATGAAGATGGGCCGTGCTGGGCCCCCCTTTGAGCCACGCCGCAGGCCGCAGGCAGGCAAGTCTGGGGACCCCCGTTCCTAGAACACCGACAAACGCAAGAACCGAATCCAATGGATTCGAAGACATTGGGCAGAGGAATGGTTCAAGTATAGATTTGTCACTGACGAATATGCTGAAAAGAATGCCATCAAGAGCCCCTGGGAGATATTATATACAAAGGTCTTCAGCCCAAGTCGAAGTCCGAAGCTATTGCTCAAGGCTTCTACCCCTGCATGATCCATGGACCTCAGCCTGTTAATGCCGACCCATCCTCTCTGTTACGGTGTCGTGAAGATAATCTCTTTAAGCGCAACTTCCAGTTTGCCAAAACTTCTGCCAAAGAGAACAAGAAGTCACTAGGGTTAGACTTCAACCCCGGTCCCTCTGCTCCTCGTGCCGACGGCACACGCGATGCTGAATCCAATATTGTCGGGCCCTTCTACAACCTTGAAGGTCTCATCACTCACATTCAGGTTCAAGGGGCAGCCGTGGATCACTCTACAGATGACGCTGATTCAGACGAAGAGCCTGCACCACTGAAGCCTGTGAAGCAAAAGAAACCAAAGGCTTCAAAGCCCTCCTCCACACCAAAGGTCTCATGGGTGAAGCCTCTGGCCACTGCACCTCCTGAAGCCAGTGTGCAGTCTGAAGATCTCTCTCGCATCTCCAAGTCTGACAAGATGAAGAAGCCCATGCAACCAACTGGTCAAGCATTGACCCCTGCTACCGTTCTGAGGAATGAGAACAAAGCCATTGATCTGTCTAGCTACGACGATCTTGGCGATGATACTCTTGAGCTGCTTATAAAGAGCAAGCAAGAGGCGGAAATCTTCAATGATCTTCCCCTCTTTGATGTGGAGATCCTGTACAAGTTCATTGATGAGTGGTTTGACAGCCCAGACCTCAGTTTTGATGATCTTTAACTCCCAATTGGCCTCAGCGTCTCCTTCCATGGAGCCATTGCTCCTGAGCTGGCTCTTGCACAGAGAATTGTTGAGCCGAAGCACAAGATTGATTATGAAAAGGCTCAGTTCAAGAAGCACATGGCCAAGCTCAACGTGGAAGACATCCAAAACTTCAAGGTCATGTTGCATGAGCTCAAGGAGGCGTTCCAGAAGAAACATGATGAAGCTAAAGGTTCTCGAGAGCAAATGAAACACCTGGCTGCCAAATGTGTTCAAGGCTACAATGAAGCTGAAAAGCTCAAGGCTTTGGGGCGACCAGGCATCGACCCCGGAATGGCTGCCAAGAAGAAGAAGAAGTCTGATGTGGCCCAACTAGAAGCATCAAGGCAGGAAGAACCTCGCATTGTCTTCCCGGCCAGTATGATAGGCTCAAAGCCTAAAGTCCCCACAATGGCTTCGGAGCTCAAGAAAACAAGGGCAGCTGAAGCCGAAGCCCGAAAGCGCAAGACCAAGGCCACCACTAACGATGCTCCACCGACCAAGAAGAGAAAAACCAAGAAGAAAGATCGGGCTGCTCCCACAGAGCCCCTTGTCGTCGAGCCAATCTCAGTTGCTCGTCCTGCGTCTGAACACCATGAGCACCAGTTGATAGTTCATGAGCCTGCTTCCACAGAGGCTCCAGAAGTTAAAGACATTCCAGCTGTTGACCCCACCGCAGCTGAAGACATTGGTCATTAAGACAATGTTGAAGATGATGAAGTCCTTCCTCAGATCAAACACAATGTGGTATCATCGCCTGTTCTCACGAACAGCAAACTCATCAGCATTGGTCGTCCATTGACACCAATTGCTCAGGATGACTCATGGGCTGATCACCCACAAGACTCCCCCCGTCGAGAAGAATCACCAAGTACTCCCCCACCTCAAGTCACCACTTCGGTGCTTGAAGACAATGACGTTGTGGCCCAACCAACTCCATCTTCACAAGCGTGGCCAGCGTTCTGTAGGCTTCGCAAAGGACCACGGCCACATGCCACTCTGTCAAGTGTTCCAGAAGGAGAAGAGCGCCAATCCATTTCACGCCAAGTGTTTCTTGAAGCCTCTCCTAATGCGAACATCCCCGAGTCTGAAGCCAAAGCGGATGAAGATATTCTGGCTGCATCAACCGATGAACAAGAAGAACCAAGAGATGAAGAAGAACGTGTTGCTACACGCCCAACCAACCTTGAAGTTGTTCTCGAGGAGAACATGTGTGACCCTCCACACTACAAAAAAAGACACATTCGTGACATTTTGGGCCGAAAGAAATTTTTTTCTGTCATACATATGACACTTCTAGGAAGATAATTGCGACAAAACCCGGTATCATCATAGATGTGGTGGGCTCCTACTTCTATGACAAAAAACCATGACAGGAAATGGGCTTTTTGTCCTGGGCGGGCCGGAGACGCAGCTGCATGACATTCTTTGGGCCATCCATGATGGAAAAAACCGTGGTAGAAGCGAGGGGGAGGAAAATTTCAGGGAGTTCCCGGTTACGGTGGGAGGTCGGGGCCGAGTGATGCGCGCTTCTCTCGTACACGTACGTGCGTGTGTGCGAGGCGTTGGCTCTAACTGAACTCGAGTGAGGCGTTGGGCTCTAACTGAACCCGAGCGATTGCACTGCAGGCTACGCGTTACTGAACCCGAGCGATCGATCGATGGCTGTTAACTGAACCCGATCGAGCGATTCCTTCGCTACTGCTGCTAACTGAAGCCGATCGATGTTGCCTCTGGATGAACAGTGAGCATTGCGGGGGGGTTTGGATGAACAGTTCCCGGTGGGGGTGGATGAACATGACCCCATGATGTTGCCTCTGGATGAACAGGACCCCGATCGATCGAGCCGGTTGGGGCTGGATGAACAAGACCCTGTGGAGGGCTAGATGAACAGGACCACCCCGTGGAGGGCAGGATGAACAGTAGACGGTGGAGGGAAGGATGAACAGTAGCCCATGGAGGGGTGGTTGAACAGGAGCCCATGGAGAGGGCTGGTTGAACAGTAGCTGGTGGAGTAGCGCGCGGTGGAGGCTGGATGAACAGCAGCCCGTGGATGAACAGTCGCAGGTGGAGGCTGGAGGAGGTCAACGGTGGATGAATAGTAGCTCGTGGAGGCTGGAGGGGGTCGACGGTGGAGATGAACAGTATCCCATGGAGTCCCGTTTTGTGGTACGCCACACCCCTCCCGATGAACAGGACCCCCGTTTCGACCGTAGCGCTCCAACACAAGTCTGTTTCCTCCGTTTTGCGGTACGCGACACCCCTCCCGATGAATAGGACCCCCGTTTCGATCGTAGGAGGTCCATTTCCTCTGTTTTGCGGTACGACAGACCCCTTCCGATCAACAGGATCCCGTTTCGAACGTGGTCGGTCGAACACAAGGCCGTTTCCTCCGTTCTGCGGTACGCCAGGCCTCGTTTCCATCGCCTGTTCCGTCCAAGCCCTCCCGATGAACATGACGCATTCTGTTGCCGCCCCATGAACACGGCGCATTCCGTTGCCTCCCCATGAACACGATGACGACGCTGTTTCTCCGTTCCGACCCAGCCATGTACACGAGCCCTGGCCGTACGTATGCACGAGTAGGCGTTCGAGACCCTGCCCGTATGTACACATATGTGGCCGTATTTTCTTTCTTGCACCCTGGCCGTCAACGTACGTGTACATGCTACGTGCGCGCCTCTACATCCACCAGTATATATGTACATACACGTTCGCGACCAGAATGACAATGCTACGTACGCTTCGACCAGGTGGGTCTCGACTGTCAAGCACTTCCTTGCGCGCGAAGATGTAGCTGAAGGGTCCCAGCAATCAGGGGCAAACGTTTTTTTTCGCGAAATACGGTGGCCCGTCCGGTGGGTCCCCGTTGTCAGGTGGAGGAATAATTATTTTGCATGTAATAAGGAGGCACTTCCTTGCTGCGGCCGTGGACCCAGCTGTCAGCCTCTCCACGTACAGTCCACGTCCGATGGAAGCCATTCCTTGACCACGTTAACCATGCCGTGCCGAGAGCACCAGGGCGGTGGACGATGGCGAGGCCTAGGAAGGGGACGACGCGGAGCCGGGGAAGACGTGGCAGTGGATGCCCACGCGTAGAGGAGTACACTGGTTCGCTGTGGTGTGAGGCTGCCGTCGCCACAGAATAATAGGGGGTGTGGGTGAGTAGAGGGATGGCTTGGCCAGCGGTGGGAGTAGTAGGGGGCGGTGAGGCCTCCGCCGCATCGCAGCCGGCCACGGGAGGCAGGAGCACGAGGCATGACCGGCTGGTTTGGGCGGCTAGAGCAAGAAGACCAGAGGTTGAAGAAGCACTACGGCCGTTGGGTGGACATCGTACGGTCATTGGAGCTAGAATCGTGCATATTATTGACTAAGTTGACAAAGCCCTCCGTCCCCGTCAACTTAGTAGGCCCACAAGTCAGCCTCCCACCAAGGTGGGTCCCAGCTAGCAGGGGGTATTCATTTTTTTGTGCGTAATAAGGAGGCACTTCCGGTGGGTCCGAGCTGACAGCAGGGGGAGCGTTTTTTTCGCAAAATACGGTGGCCCGTCAGGTGGGTCCCAGCAGTTAGGGGCAAACGTTTTTTTCGTGATATACTGGTGGGCGTCCGGTGGGTCCCTGCTGTCAGGTGGAGGAATAATTATTTTCCGCGTAATAAGGAGGCACTTCCTTGCGACTGCTGTGGACCCAGCTGTCAGCCTCTCCATGTACAGTATTCTTCCGATGGAATTCGGTTGTTGACCACATTGACCATGCCACGCCGACAGCACCACGGCGGTGGACGATGGCGAGGCCTAGGAAGGGGACGACGCGGAGCCGGGGAAGAAGCGGCAGTGGATGCCCACGCGGAGAGGAGTACGAGGGTTCACTGGTTCGGCTGTGCTGCCGTCGCCGCAGAATAACAGGGGGTGTGGGTGAGTGGAGTGGAGTGATGGCCTGGCCAGTGGTGGGAGTAGTATGGGGGCGGTGAGGCCTCCGCGGTAGCACAGCCGGCCACGGGAGGCAGGAGCAGGCGGCACGACCGGCGCTGCTTTGGGCGGCTGGAGCAAGAAGACCAGAGGTTGAAGAAGCACTATGGCCGTTGGATGGACATCGTACGGTCCGTCGAGCTAGAATCGTGCATATTGGCTAAGTTGACAAAGCCCTTCGTCCCCGTCAACTTAGTAGGCCCACTATACTGGGTCCCAGCTAGCAGGGGGAGTATTCATATTTTTGTGCGTAATAAGGAGGCACTTCCTTGCGTGCGAAGATATAGCTGGTGGGTCTGAGCTGTCAGCGGCGGTAACATTTTTTTCGCGAAATACAGAGGCCGTTTCGGTGGGTCCCAGATGTCAGGTGGAGGAAATCATTATTTTGCACGTAATAAGGAGGCATTTTGTAGGATCGAAGTATGTCTAGAGGGGAGTGATTAGACTACTTGACCAAATAAAAACTTAACCTTTTCCCAATTTTAGTTCTTGGCAGATTTTAGCTAATTTAGGACAAGTCAAGCAATCATCACATAATTCAAGCAAGCATGCAAAGAGTATATAGGCAGCGGAAAGTAAAGCATGCAACTTGCAAGAATGTAAAGGGAAGGGTTTGGAGAATTCAAACGCAATTGGAGACACGGATGTTTTTCCCGTGGTTCGGATAGGTGGTGCTATCCTACATCCAAGTTGATGGAGACTTCAACCCACGAAGGGTAACGGTTGCGCGAGTCCACACAGGGCTCCACCCAAGGGTAACAGTTGCGCGAGTCCACACAGGGCTCCACCCACGAAGGGTCCACGAAGAAGCAACCACCCACAAAGGGTCCACGAAGAAGCAACCTTGTCTATCCCACCATGGCCATCGCCCACACAGGACTTGCCTCACTAGCGGTAGATCTTCATGAAGTAGGCGATCTCCTTGCCCTTACAAACTCCTTGGTTCAACTCCACAATCTTGTCGGAGGCTCCCAAGTGACACCTAGCCAATCTAGGAGACACCACTCTCCAAGAAGTAACAAATGGTGTGTAGGTAATGAACTCCTTGCTCTTGTGCTTCAAATGATAGTCTCCCCAACACTCAACTCTCTCTCATAGGATTTGGATTTAGTGGAAAGAAGATTTGAGTGGAAAGCAACTTGGGAAGGCTAGAGATCAAGATTCATCTGGTAGGAATGGAATGTCTTGGTCTCAACACATGAGTAGGTGGTTCTCTCTCAGAACATATGAGTTGGAATGGTGTGTGTGTTCTGATGGCTCTCTCCCCGAATGAAGAGGAGGTGGAGGGGTATATATAGCCTCCACACAAAATCCAACCGTTACACAGTTTTCCAATCTCGGTGGGACCGAATTAATAAACTCGGTCGGACCGAAAATGTAAATCTAGTAACCGTTAGAGATTTTCGGTGGGACTGACATGCAACTCAGTAGGACCGATATGGTTAGGTTTTGGGCATAACGTAATCTCGGTGAGACCGATTACACAAACTCGGTGAGACCGAATTTGGTAATTAGCTAACCAGAGAGTTGGTCAGGCAAACTCGGTGGGACCGATTTGCTCTTTCGGTGAGACCGAGTGGAACTTGGTGAGACCGAAAAGTTACAAAGGGGAAACACTGAGTTTACATTGCAATCTCGGTGGGACTGATTCGCTCTTTCGGTGAGACCGAAAAGTTATGAATGGGAAATAGAGAGTTTGCAATCCCATCTCGGTGAGACCGAGATCCTTATCGGTAGGACCAAATTGCTAGGGTTTGGCAGTGGCTAATGACAAGTGAAACTCGGTGGCACCGGATAGGAAGAATCGGTAGGACCGAGTTTGGCTTAGGGTTTAGGTCAAATGTGGATATGGGAAAGTAGTTGAGGGTTTTGGAGCATATCACTAAGCACATGAAGCAAGAGGCTCATTAAGCAACACCTCATCCCTCCTTGATAGTATTGGCTTTTCCTAAAGACTCAATGTGATCTTGGATCACTAAAATATAAAATGAAGAGTCTTGAGCTTTTGAGCTTGAGCCAATCCTTTGTCCTTAGCATTTTGAGGGTTCCACTTTCACATCCATGCCATGCCAATCATTGAGCTTTCCTGAAATAATTATCTTGGAATAGCATTAGCTCAATGAGCTATATGTTGTTATGAATTACCAAAACCACCTAGGGATAGTTGCACTTTCAATCTCCCCCTTTTTGGTAATTGATGACAACATATAGATCAAAGCTTCGACAAATGATAATAAGCATGAAATATATCGTCGCTTTGAGAAGTATGTGATAAGTAATAGCTCCCCCTAAATTTGTGCATATTTAAAATTTGCTTTGGACTGCAAATGCACAAAGAGTTAGAGTCATGGGTTACTCTTCCATGTCACATACATCTTGGTGGAGCGCTTAAAATGATAAGAATGAAATACATGCACTCATCACCAATAGTGAATGATCACACAAGATAGATAGGGTAATAGCAATAAGCAAGCATTAAGTGTAGCTTATGATCAAACACATGATCATCAATGTCTCACAAGCATAGTATCTCAAGCACTCAAAAGCAAACAAGTTCGAAAAACCACCAAATAAAGCAAGAGAGAAAAAAAGCACACTCTCTCTCGAAGCCTATGATCTATACATCTTCTCCCCCTTTGGCAACAAGTTACCAAAAAGTTCCTAGAAAATGCATAGCACTAGATCAACGCTCAGGCTTGATCTTCAGGTGGTGGTGGAGTCCGGATCACTCCAAGGACGAAGGCTTTGGTAGACGCTGAAGTAGACACTGGAGTTGGAGCTGAAGTAGATGCTGGAGCTGGTGGAACTGAGGCTGTAGCTGGTGCTGAAGTGGTGGCTCTGGTGTCAGCAACTGGCACGGAAGATGACCTCGGGCCTCGTGGCACTCTGGCAAAGGCATGAGTGGTAGTCCTGCCTCTCCTCTCCTGCATGTCCTCCTGGAGCTGCTCCACTGCAGACTGAACTTCCGTTACTTTGACATCCAAGTCATAGAACTTCTGTTCCATGATTCTCTCTAGGCTCTGCTGATTCTGAGTGAGGGTGGCCAGACTTTGCTCAATCCTCAGCGTGGATGCAATCAAGTAACCAAGCTGCTCTTGTTTAGTCTTCAAGAAATACTCAGATGCCTCCTCTTGAGTAGGCATCTTGGCAGCTTTCTCCTTCCTCGCCTTCTCCTTCTTTGCGTATGCTTGGACAGATGATGGCTCGTTCACAGTCATGACAACTTGATTGTCCTCGAAATCTGGACGGATGGGCAGGTGTTCCTTGTCCAATAGATATATGCCCGTGCCCATCTTGGAGTTGATGAGCTCCTGAATTTGAGGGGCATATCCGCAACTCCTCTTCTGATCTGCTGCAGTCCTCTTGATTGTTTCCACTATGAGGCTCATCACCTTGAACTTCTGAGGCACATCAAACACATGTAGCAAGTTGATAGCATGGCCTCTGATCATCTTGTGATCACCTGACTTGGGCAATAAGGTGTGCCTCAAGATCCAATTGATAGTCGGGAGCCCTGACAGAAGGTAATGTACTGAGCCAAACTTGAAGGTATCAAGTGCTTCATTTGGGATCTCCTTGTACATATTTGACATTGAGTTGTGGTCCATCTTCTTCTTGGCATAGATATCCAAGTCATCATCTTGCTCCTCTAGGGCATTAATGATCTGTGCCCACTCAGCAACTGTGGATTGGTACCTTGTACCCTCAGACATCCATGTGATCCTCCCATATGGGTAGAAGTGTGCCGTGGAGTAGAACTGCATGATAAGCTCCTCGTTCCACTTTGTGAGCTTCTGCCCAACAAAGTCAGCTACTCCACAAGCTATGAAGCTGCCTTGCACTCCAGGATAGTGCTCCTCATTGTCCTTAATGTATTGCCAATCAACCCATCGCATATCACAGACAATGGGCTTCTTATCTAGCAGCACTGTCTCATAAAAATCCTGCTGCTCCTTGGTGTGAAACCTGTAGTCAACTGCTGTCCTTCTCCTTGAAGCATACAGGTCTGCTTCTCTCCACTTCCTCGGCCCTGAATCTCTCCTGAGCTTCATATCCTCAGCCACTGGATGAGCATCGTTGTGGTCTGGGATCTTAGGCTTTAGCTTTCTCAGGACATTCTCTTCCTCTTCTTCTGCAGCTTCAGGCACTGGGGTCTTGTTCTTCTCAGCTGCAGGAATGCTCCTTGTATTCCTCTTTGGCTTTGGCTTTGGAGCTGGCTTGGCCTTGGAAGCAGCTCCCCTTGATTTTATGGCATCTCCCATTAGCTTGGGTGCCTTGGGCGCTGGTGCAGCTACCTCTTCTTCTTCCTCCTCTTCCATGATGGAAGCTTTGCCAAGCACTCTAGCCACAGTCTTCTTCACCCTTTCCTTTCTTTTCTTGCCCTCAGCTGCAAGTGGCTCTATGGGCTTCTCAGTTGATATTCTGGCCTTTGACATTGGCTGCCTGCCTGCAGGCCTTTTGATTTTCAGGCCTGGCTTAGTGCCTTGAGCTGGCTCAACTCTCTTGGAAGTGGCCTCTTCCTCTGCCACATAATCTTCATCTTCGGAATCAGAAGTCCTCTTCTTCCTCTGTCTCGTGGCAGCCTTTGGCAAGTTGCTAGGAGTGCTCCTGCTGCCTTCATCAGAAGAACTGGAGGGACTAGTGCCCTCACTCATGTGCACCTGCTGCTCTGACATGTTTTGGCTATCACTTTGATCAGACATGCTGCAAACTGACTGCTGACCCTGTGAATAGATTATAGATGAGGTAGAAAGGATGAGCATCACAAAATGCATAGATTTTTGCAAAAGAATGATCCAAAAACTTAGTTTTAGTTTCCCACTGAAATCATCTCGGATCTACCGATTTTCAAACTCGGTGATACCGAAGCATTTTTGGAACCTAAACTAGTGAACTCGGTAGGACCGAGTCACAGTTGGGTGGCACCGAGACTGCTAGGGTTTCACAGAGTTCCAAAATCGGTCACACCGATAAGTAATTCTCGGTCAGACCGAGTCTCACTTGTGCAATGGCATAAGCCAAATCGGTGGGACCGAGTTTTTCAACTCGGTGGGTCCGAGATGGTTTCGGCGGAAACCTAACCCTAACATTTTCGAATCAAAGCTAATCTACAGGCGTTTTGACTGGATAGGAGTGTTTCAATTGTGGCAAGAATCATGAAGAACACAATGTGTTAGGAATTAGATGGGGAATAGCACTGTGATCAAGTCCATACCCTAGTTCGGCGGAGACTTGCTACGGCGGCAACGGCGGGGCAGAATTCCCGGTGACGGCGACGGAGACCAGCGACTGGAGTCGGCTGGCGGCGAGAAGACGATCCGGAGACCACGAGGGCAGAGCAGGCTATCGCGCGGGTGAAGGGGTTCGGAGAAATTTCCAAATTTTGCCCGTGACTATATATAGCCCGACCCTGTCGGTGTGACCGAGTGGAACAACTCGGTGGCACTGAGATTCATAACTGCAAGCAGTTACTGAAACTCGGTGTGATCGAAAGGTTCAAATCGGTTGCACCGAAATCGAAAACCTAGATCAACTTAATGATCTCGGTAGGACCAAAAGTAGGGTATCGGTCAGACCGAGAATCATAAAGAGGTTTTGGAATTTTAAGTCTATGACGAATCGGGGACTCCGAGCGCTCCTCACACAGAGTGGTTCGAATCTGAATTGATCAAATTTTGTGATGCAGCATGAATAGAGTTTGAGACGAGAACAACATAGATAGCTAGAGGAGGTTCTTAGGCATTCTTGTCCATCCACTTGGCAAAAGAAGATAAAACCGAACAATCAAAACAACAAGTGGATGTCCTCGAATGAGTAAATTATGCAACCAGCATGCTCACACAATAAGATGGCAAATGAAATATGTGGCAAGGCATGCACAACCAATTCTAGCATCTATCAAGCAATTTGCGATGACAAGGTCATCTATATATGAGTATATTGACTTAGGAGTCAAGTGAGAACACTTGATCATAGGTCATACTCATCGTTTAAGCTCAAGTGGGGTTACCACTTTTACATAAAGCATTGTTTTGTTCACATCTTTAGAGTTGCTTTAGCTCAGTCTTAGAGTAAATCTCCCCCTAGATGTGATATCCCCCCCTAAGAGGGATGAACTAACCTTGGGTTTTGTCGATGATGACTTCATGTAGATGTTGAGGATGTGGATGCTCAATGTTGATGTAGATCACTTGGAGCTATCCATTTGAGTGAATTGCACTTTCAACACCTACATGGGTTAGTCCCACAAGGAACAAACAAGGATATCCATAGACATAGAGTGATGCACACAAAAGATGATGTCCATGAAAACTTTTAGGTTACCTTGTCCCTTGTCTTACCAACAAGAGGTTTTGTGACTCCTTGAACTAGTGCAAGATGTGGAAGTTGATTGCACTTATTCTTGCCAAAATGATAAGAGTGAAGTATGTTGGCGGAGTCACCCTCAAGAACTCTCTAGTTCTTCTTTTGGATCCACATCATCTTGATGGGAATCCTTGGAGTTGTAGTCGTACTTGATGAAGTGGAACTTGAAGTAGTCTTGGGAATCCACTTGACTAAGGTCTTTGGAGCTTCTTCAAATGCATCAATTTCCTCTTGAAGCTTGTCCTTGCCTTTTTGCTTGTAGTCTTGTGGTGGAAGATCATCTTGAGCTTGTGTCCCCTTGAACTTCTCTTGTTGAGGGACAAACTTTGTCTTGGGGTATTGATCTTCTTCCCACTCAACTCCATTGGCATTGAACTTTCATTCGAAACCAACACCTTGATTCTTCCGGTGCATTCCTTGCTTGCGCACAATTTCCTCGAATTGCTTACTCCCGGCAAGGCTTTTGTACACTCCTTTCTCTATAATTCCCTTCAATAAGCTATTTTCTTGCTCAAGTGTAACTTGGCTAAGAGAATCATTAGTGGAATCAAGAGAACTACTAGAAGCAACAATATTGGATTTAGCATGATCATTGTTACTGCTAGAGGAAGAATCTTTCTTGTTACTAGACTTGACTTGAGGCATGTAAGTGGATAAGAGTAAACGCTTGGCAATGTAAGAAGAACTTTTCTTGCGGAGATCATCATTGATTGCCTTTAAGAACTCATGCTCTTGCTCAAGATTGAGCTTTTCAAAGCGTAATTTCTCATGAGCTCTTAAAAGTTCTCGATGATCTTCGAAGATGGTTTCATGAGCTAACTTAAGAGTGTTTAGTTCTTTAGTTAGGGCTTCAATCTTCTCCTTATCATTGTCATTCGTTTTATCTTGATTAGCATGTTTAATTGACATTTCATCATAGTATTCATCACTAGAGTTGTCAACAAGCAAATCATCACCTAACAAGTCATCTTCATCACTATTGAAATCAACATACTCGGGGTGTGTTACCTTAGGACCTTTGGCCATGAAGCATCTTCCAATTCCTTCATTTGGTGAGTCAAATATGTCGTAGGAGTTGGTTGACACAAGTGCTAGACCGGCAACACCTTCATCTTGAGTATCTTCGGAGTCGGAGTGATAACTTCTCTTGGAGTGGCTGTCGGAGTCGGAGCCGGATACCCATTCACCAACATGAGCTTGATGTCTTCGTCTTGTGTAGCTCCTTGATGATTTTTCCTTCCTTTCCGAATCCTTGCTTCTCCGTGAGTATCTTCGTTCATAACGATCATCTCTACTCCTTCTCTCTCTTGGTGGTGATCCTTTGCTTCTTCTTTTTGGAGAATCTTCTCTTCTCTTGTAGGGAGCCGTACACTCATTGGAATAGTGTCCGGGTCTTCCACAATTGTAGCAGTTTCGCTCTCGACTAGAAGATCTTTTGTCATTGTAGGACCTTGACTTGGAGCTTCTATCTTTGCTTCTACTCTTGTAGAACATGTTGAAGTTCTTCACCATTAAGCTCAATTCTTCATTGAAGTCTTGTTTCTCACTTGATGATGTAGGGGCTTCACATGAGGCTTTATAGGCACCACTTGATTTGTTGTGAAGTTCCTCTTTATCCTTAAGTGACATCTCATGAGCAACAATTCTTCCAATCACCTCCGTTGGCTTGAGATCTTTGTAATTGGGCATCATTTGGATCAATTTGCACACGGTATCATATTTTCCATCCAAGGCTCTTAGAATCTTCTTGATGATGAATTTATCGGTCATCTCTTCACTTCCTAAGCCGGCAATCTCATTTGTGATGAGAGCAAGCCTAGAGTACATTTCAGCGACACCTTCACCATCCTTCATCTTGAACTTGTCAAGTTGGCTTTGAAGCACATCCAACTTGGATTCCTTGACGGAGTCAGTACCTTCGTGCATATCAATCAAAGTGTCCCAAATTTCCTTCGCATTCTCAAGACGACTGATTTTGTTGAATTCTTCGGGGCACAATCCGTTGAAGAGAATATCACAAGCTTGAGCATTGTATTGCAACATCTTCAACTCATCCGCGGTAGCTTCACGGTTCGGTTCTCTCCCATCAAAGAAGTCACCTTGCAAACCAACACACACAATAGCCCAAACGGTGGGGTTATGTCCAAGAATATGCATTTTCATTTTATGCTTCCAACTAGCAAAATTAGTACCATCAAAGTAAGGACCTCTACGGTGATAATTTCCCTCGCTAGACGCCATACTCTCCTAGGTTGTGAAACCAAGGCTATGACCACGAAAAGCTATGGACATCAAAGCAAATGGAGACCAAAGCTCTGATACCACTTGTAGGATCGAAGTATGTCTAGAGGGGGGTGATTAGACTACTTGACCAAATAAAAACTTAACCTTTTCCCAATTTTAGTTCTTGGCAGATTTTAGCTAATTTAGGACAAGTCAAGCAATCATCACATAATTCAAGCAAGCATGCAAAGAGTATATAGGCAGCGGAAAGTAAAGCATGCAACTTGCAAGAATGTAAAGGGAAGGGTTTGGAGAATTCAAACGCAATTTGAGACACGGATGTTTTTCCCGTGGTTCGGATAGGTGGTGCTATCCTACATCCACGTTGATGGAGACTTCAACCCATGAAGGGTAACGGTTGCGCGAGTCCACACAGGGCTCCACCCAAGGGTAACGGTTGCGCGAGTCCACACAGGGCTCCACCCACGAAGGGTCCACGAAGAAGCAACCACCCACAAAGGGTCCACGAAGAAGCAACCTTGTCTATCCCACCATGGCCATCGCCCACACAGGACTTGCCTCACTAGCGGTAGATCTTCACGAAGTAGGCGATCTCCTTGCCCTTACAAACTCCTTGGTTCAAACTCCACAATCTTGTCGGAGGCTCCCAAGTGACACCTAGCCAATCTAGGAGACACCACTCTCCAAGAAGTAACAAATGGTGTGTAGGTAATGAACTCCTTGCTCTTGTGCTTCAAATGATAGTCTCCCCAACACTCAACTCTCTCTCATAGGATTTGGATTTAGTGGAAAGAAGATTTGAGTGGAAAGCAACTTGGGAAGGCTAGAGATCAAGATTCATATGGTAGGAATGGAATGTCTTGGTCTCAACACATGAGTAGGTGGTTCTCTCTCAGAACATATGAGTTGGAATGGTGTGTGTGTTCTGATGGCTCTCTCCCCGAATGAAGAGGAGGTGGAGGGGTATATATAGCCTCCACACAAAATCCAACCGTTACACAGTTTTCCAATCTCGGTGGGACCGAATTAATAAACTCGGTCGGATCGAAAATGTAAACCTAGTGACCGTTAGAGATTTTCGGTGGGACTGACATGCAACTCGGTAGGACCGATATGGTTAGGGTTTGGGCATAACGTAATCTCGGTGAGACCGATTACACAAACTCGGTGAGACCGAATTTGGTAATTAGCTAACCAGAGAGTTAGTCAGGCAAACTCGGTGGGACCGATTTGCTCTTTCGGTGAGACCGAGTGGAACTCGGTGAGACCGAAAAGTTACAAAGGGGAAACACTGAGTTTACATTGCAATCTCGGTGGGACTGATTCGCTCTTTCGGTGAGACCGAAAAGTTACGAAAGGGAAATAGAGAGTTTGCAATCCCATCTCGGTGAGACCGAGATCCTTATCGGTAGGACAGAATTGCTAGGGTTTGGCAGTGGCTAATGACAAGTGAAACTCGGTGGCACCGGATAGGAAGAATCGGTAGGACCGAGTTTGGCTTAGGGTTTAGGTCAAATGTGGATATGGGAAAGTAGTTGAGGGTTTTGGAGCATATCACTAAGCACATGAAGCAAGAGGCTCATTAAGCAACACCTCATCCCTCCTTGATAGTATTGGCTTTTCCTAAAGACTCAATGTGATCTTGGATCACTAAAATATAAAATGAAGAGTCTTGAGCTTTTGAGCTTGAGCCAATCCTTTGTCCTTAGCATTTTGAGGGTTCCACTTTCACATCCATGCCATGCCAATCATTAAGCTTTCCTGAAATAATTATCTTGGAATAGCATTAGCTCAATGAGCTATATGCTGTTATGAATTACCAAAACCACCTAGGGATAGTTGCACTTTCACATTTCCTTGCGTGCGGTCGTGGACCCAGCTGTCAGCCTCTCCACGTACAGTCCACTTTAGATGCATGTCGGTCGTTGACCATGCTGACCACGCCACGCCGAGAGCAGCAGGCTGGTGGACAACGGCGAGGCCTAGGAAGGGAACGACACGGAGGCAAGGAAGACTCGCCCATTGTTTTTGTTTCCCACGTGGAGGGGAGTACGACTGTACGAGGGTTTACTGGTTCGTCTGCTGTCGCCGGAGAATAACAACATGTGTGGGATAGTAGACGGATGGCTAGGCCAGCGATGGGAGTACGGTGGGGCGGTGAGGCCTGCGCGGCAGCACAGCCGGCCGCGGGGAGGAGGGAGCAGGCAGTCCCGCCGGCGCTTGTTTGAGCGGCTGGAGCAGGAAGAGCAGAGATTGAAGAAGCACGACGGACATTGGATGGACATCCAACAGTATACAGGCCATCTGTGCAAAGCCTCAATTATGTGGAAACAACATACAGCCCATCTGCCATTATTTCAAATAATTTACAACACATTTTCTAATTCTTATGGGTTTTTTTGGAGCCCATATTCTTTATGTTAGCATTACAGCCCATATTATGGCCACGGTTAAAAAATTATACGAAATTTTGCATATGTCGGTGCGGTCTGAACTGTTATTAATCCCAAAATTTCAAGTCACATTCAGACTAATTTTAAAAATAAATGTATATCAATATGAAATCCAATAAATTGTCCACGCATTAAAATCAATGCAATTTAAAATCTCGAAATGAAAAAAAGATATTTGAAAATAATTGCCGGTTTGATGTGTTTTAAAAATGTACAGCTCATTTCACATTACTGATATGCCATTTTCCCGGCCAGCCCAATGAAGCTCTCCTCGTCTTGAAAGATTTGCAGCCCAACAAGCCTGATAAAGCGACTTACTTGACAAATCACAAAAGAACTGGGCTAGCCATTTTCAGAAAGAAAAAAAACTACTGGGCTGGTCTGTGGTAAACATAAAAGAAAAGGTTGTCTAGACAGGCCAGAGTGTCCCGCACAACCCAGTTGACACCCTGCTTCCGTCTCAAAAACAAATTAGATAATGCCACTCCAATTATGGCGATTCATAAAAATGCCACTACAATTTCCAAACTTTGAAAAATGCCACTGCAACTTTTGCAAACTTTGAAAAATGCCACTCCAGACTTCGAAAAATGCCACTAGAAATGGCATGAAATGGCATTTTTCAAAGTTTGGAAATTGCAGTGGCATTTCTCAGATACACCAGATTTGGAGTGGCATTTATCAAATTAACCCAAAACAAAAATAATTGGGCGAGCTACTGGGTCCCTGGTGTCAGCCGCTCGTTGTGCAATTCTCTTGTTTATTGACTACGTTGACAATGGCATGGGACCCAGATGTCAGAAATCCACTAGGAGGAGCCATTTTTTATTGGCTTGAAATAAGGAGGCACTTGCTTGCGTACTGCCATGACCTTGGCGGGTCCCTGCTGTCATCCTCTCCACGTACAGTACCAATTAGTCGTGCTTCAAAACTGATCGGCACGCCATTAAAAAATAAAGATCGATAACTAATGCGGCACCTCAGGCCAACGCGGCCAGATCGCATTTTGCACGAGAGATTACACACCATGTTTCGTTGACATGTGGTCCCGTTCCAACATATCAATGAGACGACGACGAGTAGTAGGACTATTTCTGAACGGACGTGTAGGCCGGGGCGCCTCTTCATGAACCGTGGCAAACTCGCAACCGTCCACCGACTCTTCGCCTTTCCCTCTCGATTTGGAACTGATGTCGCACACTCTTCCTCTCCCATCTCCATTTTCCTTCAGCCCTTCAGCCTTTCTTCTGCCATTGTTCGATCGTCTTCTCCATGGAGGTAATAGGCCGGAAATGACCCCGTTATTCTTGCCCCAATCTGAAAGATGACGTGGTGGAGGAACTCATTGATCGGTGCGACGTCATCACCTTGGCTAGCATGGCAGGTTCGTTCAAGCCCATTCTCGACTCAACTAATAACATCATTACAAAGAACCCAAGAGTCAAGGAGCGGTTTGATCTCCCCTATCTTCTTCGCCATGACCCTGATGATTGGCGCCGGCACGACGGAGGCCTCGCCCTGTGCCAATTGATGCCGCTTGATAATGATACGTATGATGTTAAGATGCCATCGCTTGAGGGCAAGGCTTGGGCGGGCGCAAATGGAGATTGGGTTGTTTACATTGGGTCCACCTGTGAGTGGGAACTTGTGAATGTGTACACTCGTCACCGGGTTCCACTTCCAAAAATCTCAGCACACTGCCTAGAGGTTGAGCACACCGGTAATGTACGCACGTTCAAATACGATCAGGGTGACTGTCTTCTACAGAAGATAGCAATTTGTCGAGTTCCCAACCGCTCTTGGAATTACAACAACTATCAAGTTGTTGCTATCTTCGACAAGCTTGTTGCCGCCCTTCGTGGTTCGACTCGATAGATATTGCTCAAAAATCAGTTTCTGTACACGGATGAGTACTGTGATGCAATTCAATACGAGGGCCTTGTGTTTGCTGCCACCACTCGTGGCACTGTTTTTGCATGGCATCCTAGTAGTTTCGGTACATTTGTCTTCCACCGTAATTACAATTGTTTCATCCACATGCATGCGGGTTAGCAAGTTTCCCTTTACTAATTAACCTTCTTGTGTTTCCAAGGTCCTGTGAACATCCCACCACCTATACTTGAAATTTTTTATAACCAAGGGGGAGGTGCCGATGGTGATGATCACGAGCAGCGCCCATATACTCTGTGGCGCCTGGCAACTAATTCCGATGGATCACCTCTTCTTGTGTGTATACAGCCCACTGATGATGTTACTGCTAAGGAAGCAGGTGTCTCCCATGGTCGCACTCTCCGGACCTATTCCAACACCCGTTGCATGGTATTCGGGATGGATACTAGTGTGCTAGCGCCAACTCCTTCTCCCTGGCACAGAATTGATAGTCTTGGAGAAAACTCGCTCTTCCTTGGACAAAACTATCCGATGATGGTGAAATGTGATCCAACTGTTGTTGACACATTTATGAGAAGAAACTATGTCTATACCTCGTACATTTGGGTGGTTCCCTACCCTAGTACTGATATAGTAGGCCGCTTCAGCCTGGATGATCGGTCCTGCGTTGGTCTCCAGATCGACAATGGATGGCCCGTCCTAGAGAATCACTTGTGGTTCAAAGCAAGCGTTTCCAACGCGGCGGAATGGTTGAGTTGAAGTTCATTTCATGGCTTGTTATTTGTTGTGTGGTTAAAACTTTAGTATTTATAATGTATCCTCATTGTCGATGTGGGTTGATGACCTGTTGTATGTAATAAAATGATATGCATGTGATAAACTTACTAAATTTATGAATGGCTTTCGAGTCGCTTCTCTAAATTTGTACTAGCTTCACATGCTTCGCGCGTCAAGCGGGTGTTTTTACTGTAGCTATATGTTAATGTGTTCGTTGTACGTAACGAGCACCTCGAATCCTCGATACTAGTATACTGTATATACTAGTAGGAGTAAGTAGTAGGAGTAGTAGGGTGGCATGGGCCAGAACAAGCATTCACGTCCAGGAGTACGGCACACGCCACCACCACGACATCCATCTGACACCATATTATTTCTTGGAGTCCGTACTAGAGCAATCTCTTCAACCTCGTCGTTTCTATAACTTCAGCCATCGTGCGGCGGGCGAGGTGGGGGTTTGCCGATAGTTGGTTTCCTTAACTGCGGTCCCACTTGTAAGGCGAACTCCAACGCATGACCCCAAACGCACCCCCGTTTTGCACGAACTCCAATGATAGTTTTGACTAGAAAAGCAAGACCAAAGGAAACAAGAACCACAAGAATACATTTTCCTACTCATGTAAGTTGGATTAGTGCCTTCTCGATGCATTCATTATTGATCTGCGGAGGCTCGATCTTGCGTGCTTCTTTATTCTTCGAGTGTAAAGAAGTATATGTTGCTTCCTCGCATCTAGTCTCATGTCTAGCCTCTATTCTAGTAGGAGTATCAACAAGTGCACTAATCTCATCTCTAGCCTCTGTGCTAGCTAAAAGTGATAGAACATCTACTAAATTGCGCTCTAACAATATATGGATGTACTCTTCTTCCCAATACAAAAACTTGCATCCATTCTACTCCCTCCGTTGCACAATACATGCCTTCTATTTGTCAAAATATATATGTATCTAGACATGTCTTAGTATATAGGTACATCCATTTTTGGACAAATGGAAGTCAAGTATTTTGGAACGGAGGGAGTACACAATAAATTTTTTAAGTTAGCACAACTAGTCTAATCCGAGAGCAGAACCGAAGATTTGGTCGAGTTCTTCCTCCTTTTGCCGACACGTGGGACATCCAGCATCCAGGTCGTGTCATGAAAGAAAATAGAGCGGTAGTTGAAGCCACGAGATGTACATCTTGGGTTAAACTGTAAATAGAATCTTACTACTCTTAAGTAACTCCAAAAGCGGCCACCGAAGATGTTTATTGGATTTTTTTTTCATCACCAGCACGTCGAGGTGAAAGATGTGCAGGTTCAGTGGGTCCTCTTGCGTTTTCACTGACATGTGGGGCCGCATGTGAGCAAAAAACGATGGGCTCCGCGCGTCCCCTGGCTGGCTGAGAAGAGAGATAGAGGAGGGCTGAGCACGGACTGCAGGAAATTTGTTCTACGTACCTCGATATAGGCTCGATATAGTGGGGTGGCATGGGCCATAACTAGCATTCACGTCTAGCAGTACGGTACACGCCACCCACACGAGTCCCATCCGACACCAATTTTCTTGGAGCTCGTGCTATAGCCATCTCTTCACCCTCCTGTTCTCTCAGCCATCGTGCGGTGGGCGGGGTGGGGGTTTGCCGATAGTCGGTTTGCTCAACTACGGTCCCACTTGTAAGTGAAAATGCAACACCGCATGCATTCCCACTTGAGCACGTGCCAGACCAACCGTGTGGGGGTGCGACGCGAACACGGCGGGCTTTTCCTTTTGAACTCGTAACTTGTAAAATGGTTATGCTCCATGGCACGACCGATAGATAGAAAATAACGATTTTGCCTAGAGTAATGAGAAGTTTGGTTTTGGCGCCGTTCATGCATGGAGTACGTACGAAAATTATGAAGTTGATGCGAAAGGTAAGATAATTACTGTAGTATCGTATACTACTACATGGATTTGACGGAAAGATAAAAATACATACGGATCCATCAACGTTCAACGACATCCTCACGCCCTAGTGCGCCGGGTCACCAACCGACGTGTGAGGAGCAGCGGCGTTGGCGGTGAGCTCAACATGCTTCTGACCAGTGCCGTCCAAGGTTGCCCTGCACTCCAAGAAGGCCAGTGTCCTATGATCCTCCTCTTGCATGTAGTTGTCCTTGTGGACGATTTGCGCGTAGACGTGGGTGATTATGTCGATGGTGTCTTGCTGCGCCAGGCGCTGCGCGGCGAGCGCGACCTTGAGGTGGACATTCTCTGGTGCGACGGCGGGCGGTCGTAGGGCCACCAGTGCGTCGAAGAGGTTGTTACCATAGTGGCCGTTGAGGGTGGCGGGCATCGTAGAGCCTGGGCGCGTCGGCTGGAGGCTTATGTCAAAGTCTTCCGCAAGCTTCTTGACGACGGTGAACTTGTCGAGGAAACCGACGAGGACCTCGTCGAACAAGGAGACAAAGATGTCGTCCAAGCGGCCCCTCGCCCTGGCGGCCTCAAGCAATACTACCTGGAGACGTTCCTCGGTGCTGGGCCGCAGGCCGGCATCATGGACCATCTGGCACAGCCGGCTGATGCTCGCGCTCATCGCCTCCATGGGTCTAGCGTAGCTTCTAGTCAACTGATCTTGCGATTCGAGTGATCACTCAGCCCTTGTTTAGCGTGCGTAGGTGCATAGGATTTCGTACTACTCCTCGGCCCTCTACTGCACCTGCCTTTGGCTGTATGATAGGTGGGCCAGCCACCCCCTGGGGCCACATGTCATTCACCCAAAGGCAGTTGCCGTAAGTCAATGAAGCTGCGTCCCCCTCCGTGCCGGTGCAGTATAGTCATCTCATCGGACCTCTAGTTGGGGCCAAACGAGAGAAGTTTGATGTTTACTGGTTTATTGGTCCCCTTTGCATTTTGCGCCAAGTTTTGACCTTTGATTTAACTAATAAAATGTTAATGCATGTAAACAAAAATGTTTTGTAAGTCACCTTACGAAAACCAAATAATACCAAAATACTTAGGCCCGGTGCATTAACTCCCTCCTTGTTTCTTATTTCGTGACATTCAACCAATGAGAGATGTGGGCCATGCATGCTTTCAATGACTTGAGACTACCAAACATGACATGTAGTGTTTAGTTCATTGCATGTAATCCTACTAGTACTCTAGTTAGGAGTAGCAAAAAAACATTAAGTTCTCTCGCCGATAGGAATAAAACACCATGTATTTATTTACAGAGGGAGTAGTACATTTTTGGTGACATGCATTACTAGATATTGCTAGTCAAATACTAAAATCCAGATGGACGTGGTAGTACTCCTAAATCTAGACGGTGGTGCTACTAGTACTAGTAGTAGTACTACCAATGTAGGAGTAGTAGTAGGAGTACTAGCACTGTACTATCCATTGGTCAAATTATTACGTGCTGCTCCTCACAGTGAAGTGACAAGACCCTACGCCGGAGATGACACCTGAGTATAGGCGCCGTGTTCGGCATACCATAGTCAGCCTCACCGTCTGCAGTCACTATCATCATGGCTGTAGAGCTAGCCTGCTTACAACTAGCCCTGTTCGACATAATTTCCCGTGCGTAGATGCCCGTGCATTGCATGGAACACCAAGATTGGGGGTGGACGGCTCCGGCAGCGGCCATCGCGCCAGATTTTTCCATGGCCTTCTACTCCTAGATATGGTGGGGAGGAGATGAGGCTGATTGTGAGAGACAAGGAGTTGTTTGTAAATAGGGAACAAGTGCGGGCATCTTTTTGCAAAAATGGAGAAGCTTGGTTTGTATGCGTCAGATCTAGATCCGACGGCTATTGGTGAAAGATGGGAGGCACAACATCATCACCAACTCAGGACCTGTTTGATTCGCAGGATTTTGAAAACGCGGGAATAGGACACGGCAATGTTACAAGTTTCAAACTGATATTACAAATGTTAGGAGTAATGCTACACCTACGAAGAGGGAATTACTAGGAAGTTTACGTAAGAACTTTTGTTACTTTAGGTGGATGCAGCATTATCGTACAAACTAAAATCCACCGCCCTGACAAGTCACTAATGGGCAAATAAGTTTTCGAGTCTCTGGCCACTTGATGTTTCAAAAACAAATTCAGCTTCTACGGAAAAATGAGCTCCACCGTGTACCCGCGCGGGTGTGGCTGGGCACGAAGCATGAGTACGTGCACGGTGCATCTATTCTATTCTTGTATACGTACACCACCTACGTGGGGTTGTGTGAGAGAGATACAAACCTAGAGAGATATAGTGTGTGGGTTCTTGAGAGTTTTTTTTTTGGGGGGGGGGGGTCAATCAAAAAATTTAACATATGCAACGTGTGTGAAATAGAGTCCTGGATATAACATATATATAGAGGGGGCGATCCACGAGAAGAGAGTGGAGGTATCATCGGCTTGAGGTGTCCATAGAATCGAAGAGAGGGATGATGATGATGTGTGTGTGTGCGCGCGCGCGATCGATAAAGAGTGCCATCGAATTTGTGTGTGCCCACATCAAAGATATAGAGTGGCTGGCCTACTGGAACATGAGATGGGACATGTGCAGTTTGTCTCTGTGGCATGGATACCTACCTGCAGCGCTCGACTATCAGTGTGTGGTGGGGGAAGAGGGAGGCCCAATTAACTATAGAGGTACAATGGCTGGTATATGTGTGGAGGAGGAGAGAGGCCTACCTCATGTATTAAGGAGATCGATCTGCCTCATGTATTAAGGGAGATCGATCGACATCCATACATATGTGCAGGAGATGAATAAGGTTGGGAGAGAGACAGAGCTAGAGTGTTGGAGGGGGTGGTAGTGGAGTTGCTTCTAACAAATGGTGGGATAGGCTTGCTAGACAAATGGAGGGCACGCCCGCAATATCAATAAGAGAGGAGATGGCTGCTTGTTGTCTGTGCACGTCCGAGTGAGAGACGGGTCAGGAGGCATGCACAAATGATGAGGGGGGACGATGTGGCTGTGGTAAGCAGACGTAACTACATAGGAAGATCAATCGCCCTTTGTAAGAGAAAGGAGATACATAACTTGTGAGGTACATCGATCGATGGGGGGGTAGTTAAAGTCGATCTAGGTATATGTTGGGAGATCGATCGGTATACATGCATGTGTGTGTTAGAAGAAAATGAGGCACGAGGAGAAGGATAGAGAGAGAGGGATGCATGTAGGAGGTGGTACGAGAGGCATACTATATCGAGGGGGAGGAGTGTGCGAGTACGAGAACGATGAAAAGTGTGGTGGGAGTGAGGCATGGACAGTTACAAGAGAAGAGGGGAAGCTTGTGTTTGTGCTAGGCACACCTGGCTAGAGAGGCATATCGATCGATGTGTGCCGTAAAGAAGGAGCTGGGGGGCCTACACACACCGCGGGTGAACGACCTAAAGTGAAAAGACGAATTTGTGCGATGGAGCTAGAGAATGCTGAGGGAGGGTGAGAGGGATGCGGGCGTGTGCATGCACAAGAGAAAGTTAGCGCTAGCTACAAAGATAAGAGGGTTGTGTGGGTGTAAAAGACGAATATAGATCATATATACTTCATTATAAAAGAGAATTCGGATATTTGAAGAATTTATCATAGTGTTTCAAACCGACGAATGTGTCAATATATATAATGGTGATACACATGGTGTGGTTATGAACATGGTATACTATATTTAATATATTGTATCTCTACTCTTATAAAAAACGGAGTTGTTGATGATGGTGTGCCTGCCATCCTGCATTATAGGCCGTCTGATTTATATCTGGCGGATAGCAAGGAAACTATGATGGTTGAAGCTGGCAACAATCATGATTGTAGATTCTTATTGAAATAGAGAAACGAATTCAAATTTAGTTCGAATTGCAGCGGTAGTATAGACATTTGGAATGCACTAAAATGTTGGTATGAGTAGGTTATACATGCATTATACAGCAAGCGAAAAAATTTAATCGGACATAACATGGATTCATACTCCCTCCTTCCATCTATATAGGCCGTAATGAGATTTTTAAGACCGCCTTTGACTATTGAAAAGATTAATAGTACATGACATGCACAACGTGAAAATTATATCATTGAAAGAACCTTTCACAGACGAATTTAATGCTGTGCTTTGTGTTAGTTGCATGTCATATATCATTGCTCTAATATTTGGTCAAAGTTAGCATCGAAAAACGCATTAGGCCCTATATAGATGGAAGGAGGGAGTAGCTTTGAATAGCATTTGTATAGTAAAATGGGGCAAGACTCTCTCTTTGTGTGGTGTGAATAGTTTTATTTTTTTGTTTTCTTTTTGGTTGAGGGAAGTGCGAATTGATTTGGTACGTACAAGTACAATATTACTACACGTTAGGCTTGTCCCTAAAATTCAACCCGCGTCTTGTTATATCCCAAAAATTCAGATATCGTGCTCCCAAAACTGGCGCCTTCACAACCCGCGCCTTGCTATCCCGAAATTACAACGCGCGCGAAAACTCCCTCCAGCTGCCAAATCTCGACACGTGAAATCCCCCTTCTAACCCTGAGCTGAAAGGGCCGTTAGTTCAAATCGGTGGGGGTACTTTTGTAACACACCCTACATTTTGAACAAGCGCGTTCCTAAGTCATGCTCACCCCTCCCATCGCCCCCTTTTCGCCATTCGAAATCCCAGGCCGCCATAACCTCTCCGCTCCAGCCGCGAAACCCCACCCTCCTCCGTCCGCCACGTCACCGCTGCCCAGCCAGAGCCTCTTCCTCGACGATGTCGTCCACCGCAACAGCTCGACATCCCTCGTCCACCTCCCCGGGTGAGGATTCGTCGTCCATCTCGTCGTCCCGCCGGTTCAGCTGCCCCGTCCTCCACCTCCAAGGAGCTGCTCTGACGATCGCCTCATCTATCACGGTTGCTCCATCCCCACAGTGCCGCCTTAACCTGCTCCACCAGAACCGCAACATCCTCACCGACTCCTCGGACGAAGCCGAGGCCTACTCGGCGCCACCAAAGAGGTTGTACACTCATCGCATCGCACCTTCTCCTTAACTCGACCTCCCGGCGCCGACGGTGCTCCATCCCGCACCCCCATGGAGCGGCTACCTTGAAGCCGGCGCCGCGGGCGACATCTCCATGGCGGCTCTCCCCCATCGCGAGGCCCCTTCGGCGGCGGTGTCCATACCATTCGGATCTGCTGCTACTGCTCCGGCTCTCGCTCGCCCAGCTGCTGCTGCTGCTCTCCCCCTTGCTCGTGCTGCTGCTCTGCTCCGATTAAGCCACACTTCAGTTGACTGAATCGACTTTTGGGTCAGTTGATTTTTAGGGGTTGGGGGGCTCGCCGGAGTTAAGGAAGAACCACCCACAGCGGGGACGAGGGCTCGCCAGAGAGGTACCCCACTATCTATCTTAGGGTTCAGGGTGGAGGGGCGGGGGCCCAGAGGGCTGGCGGGGGCGGCGGTGGCGAGTTGTTTGGGGGCGGCGAGGCGGCACTGGGGCCGACGGTTCGGCCGGTGGTGGCTGGCGGCTTAGGGGGTGCAGGTTGAAGATGAACTGCAGGCCCTCCCTAAACTACATGTCAAGTGCCTCTCTGCTACCATTGCGTTCAGTTTCGACAGTAGCAGTCAGATTCCACAGTAGATTTCAGTTTCGACAGTTAAGTTCAGAGTCAACAGTTTTTACCTCATCTATTGTAGTCATGTGGTTTTTGGTGATGTTAATTTTACATCCATTTTACATCATCTACTGGAGATGCTATTAGAATCCCACTTGAGATTGACGATGTCTGTCTTGTGCTGCTTCAGCCTTGACGTCTTACGGCTCACTAGAGCTGCTCCAACGACAGAACGATCCATCACAACAGATCAGTGCCCTGGACGCCATCTACAGATTCCTCAGATCTTCCTCCACACCTCCGACAGCCACCTCTGCCTCAACTGCTTCAGCGACCAACGCAATGATGCTGAGGTCGACACGGCTACGGCAAAGAGGTTGTACACTTGTTGCATCACTTATTACTATACATTCACGTCGATCCATTAGGGCTATTTTGGTTCATCGGAAAAACATCGATCCACTGGTTGTTGCCATCACTCTAAATTTCTGCATGCTCTCCTTACATAATCTCACCATATTTTTTCCGTATGCATGTCAGATATTGTACACAGTCATGCTGAACATGTAGAGAAAAAGAGAAGAGTTTTGCGCGGCAATACAATGTCATGCAGACATCGCTCCATGGTGGGTTCAATGGCAAACCCTCCCCACCACTCTCCAGATTGTAATCTAGAGGAAAATATCTGTTCTAAGGCGGATTCGGACGCTGCTGACCACTCCTATTTACCCCCCAAGGTGTTTTCTCTACCTTGGCATGATGATGTTAGTCATATCATGCATATGTTGCCTTGAAGTGCCTACTTTTGACATCATATATGTCATCTGCTTAGTTTAGACATGTTCTGTAATGCCACATGTTTACTTTCTATATCATATATGTGAATTATGCAGTCTCATGTCTTTTAGCCAGCCATAATATATGTGAAATGTGCAATGCCATCCTGTTTAACCAGGCATCATATATTTGAATGATATCTTGCCCATCCTTTTCTTCATTACATTTCCATTTGTCGACAATGTTTGTACATTAAATTACTCTTCCTGTGAATCAGCCATTTGGGTGGGAGATGGAAAAATCTGGAGTGAAAACAAGGCCTTCAGAGCAGACGGTGCTACCTGTCGAAGCAGATCTCTTGTTGGGTCCCGATAGCTCCTTAGAGATGGATTCAGAGACAGATGACCAGTCCTATTCCCCCACTGAGGTGTATTCTCTAACTTGGCACGGTTATACTGCTCATATCATGCATACGGTGTCTTGCATTGCATAGTTTAGACATCATATACACAATATTCAACACCATGTTCTTAGTTCAGACATCATATCGAATGCCCTCTGTTTAGCATATAAATCACATATGTGAATTAAATGATGCGATCCTGATTACTTAGATAACATGTATGTGAATTATGTCATGCGATCATGTTTAGTTATTCATCATATCTTTGAATTATGTTATACTATGCTATCCAGTTTAGATAGACATCATATATGTGAAATTATGTCATGTTATCCGTTTTAGTTAAACAGTATACATGTCAACTATTTCATGCCCTCTTTTTTCCACACTATCTATTGCATCTGTCTCTCATACAATGTCTATACATTCAACTATGTTTCATGTTTATCAGCCATTTGAATTGGAGCGGGTGATGCCAGTATCTAGCGGACTAAAAACACAGTCTTCAAATAAAACAGTGCTACCTCTTGGTGGAGATAGCACCCCGGTTGTACATGCACAAGAACCAGCCCTACCACACACAACCCAAACTCTCGCAGATTGTACCCCTACTACGATGGACAGAGAACCAGCTTCACCCAATCTAACCCAAACTCCAGCCGATAGTAACCCAGTTCCTGTTGACACAACACCATCTCCACCACAGAGCTCCCAAACAAGAGCAGTTAGTAAGGCAGCTCCAGTGCCCAAAGGGCCAGTACTATCACGGCGAACCCCAACTCCACCAGTTAGTACGCCTATTCCTGTGGAGGAAGCGCAACCAGCTAGTCGTAGTTTAGCATCTATCGCATTTGATGTTGTTAAATCGTATGTGCGTATCTTCCCATCTTGGAAATATTATACTAAAGATGAAGGAAAATGCAAGTTGCAGGTGTTTGTCCAGGAGTTATGTGTAAGTAATGTTATTCATGGCAATTACTTCGCTTCGTCCCATACATCCTACCTCCATGATGGTTATAATATAGCAAATTTTCCCATTTTTCTCTATAGAGAAGGACCGATTTGGAAACTTAGGATGAGGTAACTTGTGCTAATACCTCTGCTATCTTCAAGAATGCTTGGTGGCAGTATCGGAATTACCTGAAGAAAACGTACTTCACCGGCAAAGAAACTCATCAAATTCCCTTACGTTCTCCTGAGACACATTTACTGGATGATGACTGGGAACGCCTTGTTCTGTACTGGTCCCAAACCAAGAATGTGGTAAGGTCTATGAGCTCATTTTCTATTTTTAAGTATTATATTCTTGCGTCTTACTGTACTCTGTTCATGTAGAACAAGTGCCTAAACCTGAAGAACAACTGTTATAATATAAGATTCCATTGCTACCATAGGACATAGATATATATTTGTTTGATGCTTTTATTATGTACTAGTACTTGGCAATAGAAGACTTGGTAGTTTAATCCTGTCCACCTTACTAATGAACTGGTTCACCGAAATGAGTTTCATATACTAGTACATGCTAAACTTGTTATGTGTCTGCTTGTTTCTTCTTTTGGAATGCTGACAGGATATTGGGGAAGAGTGCCTTATTAAGCAACAGTAAAGGAAGTAATGCAGATTAGGTTCAGGATAGTGACACATCCTGTCTTGGTTTAGTGTTGGAGTTACTGGCCACTACCGCTTGCACAAGCTATTCAAACTCACTGTCTGAATCAATTCGGTTTATTGAGTCTCAACTACAAGCTGAAAGACAGCGTTCAGCTGTGCTGCGACAAGAAGCGGAAGGACTGCGGAAGTCCCTGGAGCATTCGGATGCATACTTTCTGGTGCAACAGCAAGCGTTGGAGGATTTTAGTGCCAAACAGGACAAAGCTAATCAGCTTGCTAAGCTTATTGCCAGCATGGTGGGATACCCAGGATAACGTTTATTGAGCTCTTCTGAAGTTGTTTCAGTTATGCTCTTGTTTTGCTGTCATGTTTATTTGCACTGGTGGCCAATATTTACGGCCAGTGTATATGATATGCTGCTTTGTTCCCTATATTTGCAGTGGTGGCGAACTTTGATTCCCAGTGGATGTAATATGTGTAATAGCCGTGATAGCCTAGCGTTAGTTGCTTGCTTATTTATTTCCTTGTTGTCTTGTTTATTTGTTTGCTTGTAGTCATTGCAGCTCTTTTTCCGCGGTTAACCAGTGGCTGCAATAACCTACTTTTTAAAACTAGGCCACAATAACCATGGGCTAATATTTACTGTAGTGACACTGGGCCTCCAACGGGCCGTAGAAACAGTGGGCCTTCTACGGGCCGTAGAAACAGTAGGCCTTCTATGGGCCGTAGAAACAATGGGCCTTCTACGGGTCGTATCATCAATGGGCCTTATACGGGCCGTATGATCGATTGGCCAAACATGGGCCAATAACAGGTCGCATTATGGCCGTAAACGGGCTAGAGTTGGAATCGTCCGTTCATGGGCCGACCGTAACGGGCCATCGTTAATAGGCCATATTTGATGACGCTATGAAAATGGTCCAACGTATTAACGGACCACAAACGGGCCGACTGTAACCACGGGTTGAATTTGGCCCACTAGCAGAAAATGACAGTAACGGGCCGTAAGTAAACGAATGCTAGAAATGAGCCCAAGAATAAATGGGCTCTGAGAAGGCCGAAAGATAACATGGGCTGGAAACGGCCCAACGGAATAACGGGCCGTTAACGGGTATAAAGTAATACACTGTTCATTACGGGCCAGTTTCACCACGGGTCGTTAATAGGCCAAGAGTTACATAGGGCCTCATATGGGCCGAAAGACGTCATGGGCCATACATGGGCCAGAAGTGAAAACGGGCTGGAATCATATTGGATGGCCTAGATGACGCTACTGGGCCTAATTCGGATAGGGCGTAACGGGCCTTGGGTTAGTGTAGCGACCTGCCCTCACACGGTCAAGTCTTTGTGTATCTGTGCCATCCCTAGATCGGTATGCTGGCACACACAGTACATCAATGTATATATCAAAGTGCAATCACATGTATAAATAACGTAAAACTGATATATACCTCATAAGCCTCAGCGGAAACAAATCATCGGGTGTGCAATCCCATCAACGCCATCGGCAGGTTGAGTGTAGACCATAACCCTGTACCGTACTCTTACTTGTCGGAAGGAACATATCTGCAACATGAGACGTTGCAGCCGTGTAGGTCAGTACATTGAATGTACCGGCAAGATCACAATATGAGGAAAGCAGATGATAAAACTATTCTATATGCAATATGGCTTTGTGGCTCTGTGTCTGATGTTTTTGCATAAAAGCTGGTTTTATTTTCCCTACAACAAAGGAATATCAGGAGTCTGTACTACGGAGTTTTCTGTCATGACATGGTTCCGCCAACCAATGTCCCATACCCAAATCATCATAAGTTGCCCACAATTAAATTATCAGTCCGGTGTTGAGAGTTCCGAGATAGATCCAAGTCCAAAGTCTCAAATTGTCCGTAACGGGGACACGGCTAATCGATTAGGTTTTACCCTCTGCAGAGGTTTGTACACTTTACCCGCAAGATTCGATCCCTCTCTTTACATTCTCGCACTTCAGGGTGTTTGAGAACAAGATGACCGAAACATGGTCTTCCGAAGAGTTCCTCTGACCACTCTCCGGTGCTCATCCAATCCTACCGTAGTTCTACATCTGCTAGCACCGTCCTAGCCAGAGTCACAACTAAGGTCAACCAAGCCAGAGCCCATAGTGACTTGCGGTTGCACAGATAAGCTTCGGGGCATGAAGTATTCTTCTATCTCTTTGAGTCTGGGTGAAGCTTTCCGCAAGATGTCATGGCGCTTCTCCATGCATCCCGGCCAACCACTGGTTTCTCCAGGGTGCCCGTCAACCGTCCTTCACCTAGTAGTGTGTATTGAATTCTTGTCTCGAGTCTCGAAAGTCTTGAGGAGTCCTGAAGATGCAGTCCTTGCCGGTGCCATCATGAAGTTGTCGCCATTGACGTAGAGTCCTCCTTCACACCACTCTCATGCACTCATACCAAACCCCGTCTACTATAGCGTACCATTAAAAATATATAACGTCCCGGGTTTGGTAACAGGGAGATGGTTCCTACCTCATGCATTCTACTCAACTACAAGATTCAATAACACTACTGGAGAGACTGTTAAAAGGGTGATACTACATGCAAATAAACATAGGTATGGAAAACATGGTCAAAGTGAACTTGCCTGGCCAGTTGGTGAAGATATTATCGCTCTTAAAAACTTGATAAACTAGTCATCACTCTCCGATGAAATCTATACAAGCAAGCATACTATTCACATAAGCAATCATTCTAGCACTCAATCATAACAATCAAAATAACAACGAAATCGAAATAGGATCGAAGGTAAAAACCAAATAAAACTCCAAATCACTCAAATAAACTTATACGGCTAATCTACACCACAACAACTCTACCTAACAACAAGTAAAAATCCTAAAACAAAAAATACTTAACACAAGGTAAAAATAATTATTCGCTATGTAACATAAAGTATTTTTCCTATAATAAAATTCTAACAGTACCTAGCAACTAGTCATACAACAAACAACACCTAGAACCTCAAGAATACTAAGTCTAATAAATCCTAGAAATCACCTACTGTTAAACAATAGAATATATGACACACTGGCGAAAACTAGCAAAAGAAACTAATTAAAACTAATTAATAATAATTAAACTACAAACAGTACTAAAAACAGAGTAAACAGTACTGTTTACAATAAAAAGCTAATCTAACTAACTCACTAACATGCAAACTAAACACTACTGCGTAGCTAGTCTAATAAGTAACCAGTAGCAAAAAGAATCGGTCAAAAATAATATTCCTAACTCAAAATAGCTCAAATCTAGTGACTTGAGAAAATTCATACAAACACAAATTTAAACTTCTCAAATATGAAATACAATTGAACTAACAGAAACTTCATAAAATTTGTGATCCAAGGCAGTTGGAATCACTCAAAAATACCTCGTAGATAATTAACTGCGGATTTTACAAGATTGAAACTATTCTGTTTTAAAAACAGAACGAAAAAAAGGCAGGTCGGGATTACTGTAGCTGTTCCAGCGAGGGGCTCAGGCGGAGTGGCTCCGGTGGTCCTCCGGGCGAGGCGAGGGGATGGGCGGGGGCGTCGGAGCGGGGCGGAGCAGCTGGTGGCAGCGGTGGGTGGCGGGGAGGGCCGGCGGTGGGTGGGGCGGAACAAATGGCGGCGGCAGCTCCGGCGAACTCCGGCGGGGCGGCTCGGTGACGTGGGGCGAGGAGAGGAGGGACTAGGTGGGGGAATGGATGCGCGATGTGGCTATTTATAGGGGGAGGAGGTCATCTTGGAGGAGGGGGCGAGGGATTTCGCGAATCCCGCGATTCCGGTGATGCTCCGGCGGTGGCTGTAGATCGTGAGTATCTTGCCTGGAGGAATGAGATGATTCGGTTCGGATCGGGCCGGATTTGGCCCCCAAAAAACAGTACCTTCCCTTTTTTTGAATAACCCGCGAAGAAAATTCATTTTAGAAAATAAAATGAAAACAAAATATAGGAGTATTATATATCAAAATGATCAGAAAAATAAGCCCAATTTAATAGGATATTTTCCAGGGTCAAATAAAATACTTTTTGAAAAGTCATTTTTTTTAAATTCAAACAAAAATCAACATGACTTTCAAAACTCAATGGAAAATTTATTCCAACATTTTTGGGGTGTCATGTTACTCCCTCTCAACACTTTTGTTCAAGTGTTCTTTGTCAGAAAAGTTTTTGAATAAAACTCAAATGCCACTTTGAGTTGAAAAAATAAATTAAATGACAACTTCAAAATGAAATTTTTCTTTACTTCCCACTCTCTTTCATTGAAGAAATCATGAGGATCATTGAGTGGCATGAATTTTGAAATATTTTGAAATTCAAATATTTTCAAACAGAATTTTTTTTTGGAAAGTCCTTTTTATTCCCTCTTAACAAAACTTCAAAAGTTTAAAATTCTAATAAATTTCACTCAATCAATCACTCAACAATCAATCAACAATCATATATTTTAATTATTATAACATTCCAAAATTTAGAATTTTGGGATGTTACAAACTACCACACTTAAAATGAATCTCGTCCTCGAGATTCGAAGAGGCTAGCAAGAAAAGGTTAGGGGTTGGGGGTCTTCTAGCAAATATTTTGGCCGAAAAGGTCAGGGGTGCTACCACACTGAAAAGCAAGGTTACAGTTCCAATAAACTCAGATACTTCCTCCGGAGTGCCGACAATATCTGTCTCTTCACATATCTTACAATAGCTCCTTCATTAACGCTCTTTTGTTAGAAGCATAGCATTTTCCTCAAAATCTTTGGTCGCTTCGTCAAAGATGAAGTTCGTCCGAGACTAGATCTTAGCTGATAGGTCTGCGTCCATTCTAGACAACTATCGAAATACTCATGGTGGCCTACCATTAATGGTTTCTACAGAAAAAGGGCATTGGCTTCATTCTCACCGTATAATCTACGATTGGCAACAGCTGCCATGTACATGGGTTTATCATCATACCATTCTAAGGCTTAAGCAAGGCTTCAACGAGCGTCGTCACTTTGCTATGGATAAGTCTCTCAGATTTACCATTCCAAATATCAAGAGTGAATGATAAGAGTAAGTCGGTATGGTGATCAATTCATTCTGCACCCAGATCATTACCCTGTATAAGGTTTAGCGAATCTCGTATTTCTAACAGTCGGGCATCCTCACAAGCTTTGCAGAAATTTCTCTTGTCCTCGAACTGGGTTCGGGTAAATCCATTGATTCTGCAAGCTGAACAAAACATCTATCGTTCTTCACAATCTCGGGGTTTATGTAACATCCTATGTAACGTATGCTGATCAATTCACAGCTTCTTCCAGAATTCTTCCTTCAACAAGATTGTGCTTGTGCCTTTGTCAAATCCTGGGCCTGTGGGTTATGGGTCCACTTCAGTGCTTGCATAGTGTTAACTCATCCATGGAGTCACAGTTGTTCCATATTCCAACATTAAACCTCCTTTAAATCCAATAGTACTTCATTTTGTCATACTCTTGGGGTAACCATCATAATCGAACTCCAACTTACTTCGTCCGGCTCCTTTCTATGGACCGTCATGAACAACGCCTTTTTTTTCTTCATTGATCATGTGGCTTTACGGAGTACTACCACACTTAAAATGAAATGCACTAGTTCATCCATAAATCATATTATTTTCATATCAAATCTTTTATTACCTCCTTAACCATTTTTCATAAATCCAAATTCCAAAAAAATACTTTATTACAAATGCCACCATCCACATGGTTTGGTATGGTCAAGCATTACTTCCCACTTTATTCATTTTTCTTCCTTGAGGATCCTTCAGTCCCACTGGAATTGGGTGACATGCTCCTTGAAATCTTCAATCCTCTGTTTCATCGTGGTGGCCTTGAGCTTCACCTCCATCATCTCTGCATGCACTTCTCTTAGGTATTCCTGAGTATAACGGAGTCTTGCTTCAAGTATTTCTCCGATCTGGCGTATGGCTTCCATGGATGCTTCACGAACAGCGTCGAAGAAAGTTGCTTGTGGTACACGTGAGATGAAAAAGTATTGCCCCATCGTCTTTGGGTAAACTCCTTTCATACAGTGGAGGTGTACCTCCACATACCAAAGTTCCACTCCCTTTTGCATGAAGGGGTAGCCTTTGTAGATTGCATCTCCTTCAAGGTGAATATGCTTCATCATGTCCTTCAGGATCTTCGGGTAGTCATGATCACTTGTCAGGGTCATGATCGTTTCCGGGCCCTTAAGGAAAGACTCATAAAGGGTCGCCATCTGCAGTTGTAAAACAAAAATGGTGCTCAGCATAAGATACACATCTCCTTGGGTACACATTCATATCATTCAAACAAAACTTCAAACTCAATTTCCAACACCCAGTTTATGCATCACAACTCATTTTCTTCCATGTTCACCCAGAATATTACTTTACAAGATAAAACATAACAACTCCTTAAAGCCTTTCAGCATATGACATATCAACTTTATTGAGTCATGAATTTTTACAATCTCTGAGTAATCTATTACATAACTCAACCGCGCATTCTCATGAAAAGTGTTTTCCATACTACCCTTATTACTGATATCAACATCTCCACTACTCAGCTCCAGCTTTCTCATGACTTGTACAATCCTTAGCAAAATGTCCTGCTTCCTTGCAGCGAAAACAAATAACTTCCGACATGTCTCGAGGCTTCTTGGTGATGGTGCCTGCTCCTTGAGTTCCTTGCTTCCTTTCGAGACAATAATTGGCATAATGCCCGACGTCCTTACATTCAAAACAGGTAATATGACTCTTGTCCCTCTTTGTAGAAATTGGGTTGTTTTGAGGGTGTCTTTGTTTTCTCTTCCTGGTTTTCTTCGTTCTGATCGAACGTTCTATTCCCTGTGGATCAAACTCCACTGCTTCTGTCGGGAAGTATCCTAGATACTCTTTTCTTTTCTTGGTGCAATACTATGAAAAATGTCCTTATTGTCCACATGAATAACAGGCATTGGAGTAAAATCTATTGAGGCTTTCTCCATCAGGGTCTTCAACACTTTCCTTAATCACAGGTTCTTTCATAACTTCTCAGAGGGCTTCTTTCATTCCTTCTTCCTGCTTCTGAATAGTTTGTTGCACCATGAGGTAAATGTGACACTGAGCTGGGTAGTGGGTGGTTCCCTCACACAAGAAACAAGTCACCTGACTAGTTGGGCATTCCTCAGCTGGGTGTTTCTCCTTACAATGAGGGCATCCATCCTTGTGTTTCTCCTGGGTGTGTCCTATTTCTCTGCAAATTTTGCAGGCACAAGGTTTATTTCTTGGGGTATCATGGTGCTTCCGGATAAGATGTGATGTTGTCAGAGTCTTCTTGAATTCTTCCCAAGTCCTTGCTCCATTCCATCCCTGTATAGCTTGATGCATATGCCACCATTTTGCAGCACTTCCTTCAAAGTACTGAAGAGCATACGATACTTCATTCTTCCTTGAAAACAAATTGCTCCAGAGAATACCAGATATTTTGAAATTCAAATATTTTCAAACAGAATTTTTTTTTTGGAAAGTCCTTTTTATTCCCTCTTAACAAAACTTCAAAAGTTTAAAATTCTAATAAATTTCACTCAATCAATCACTCAACAATCAATCAACAATCATATATTTTAATTATTATAACATTCCAAAATTTAGAATTTTGGGATGTTACAGTTAGCGGGTTGTAAATGGGCTATATGCGAACAGGCCGTTAACAGGCTTTCCATGGGCTGGCCCGCCACCTTTTGACCAAGTCAAACAGGCCTGCCTTTTCACAGGAATGGGCCTCTGTTGGGCCGTGCCACGTGTTGACGTATCATAGGTGCCTTTTGTCCAATGAGTGGATGACATCTGTCCCAACGATGAGCCGACACGTGTTTCCTTCGGCCAATGATGATTTTACACGTGGAAAATCCCCATTGGTCGGGGCTGTTAACGGGTTATCGGATCCAAAACCCGACCCGATAGCTTAACGGCGTTCCGTTACGGTGGATGCCACATGTCGGTCACCCTTGACGAAAGCACTTCTGTGACGCGCGATTTATCATCATGGAAGTGGACACTTCCGTGATGATAATTTTGGTAATGTCATGGAACACTTCTACGACAGCACAGGTATGACTATCTTGATTCTGTCATAAATTTGTCATGGATGTACATGCATGACAAAAAACATGACCTACTGTGACAAACACGTATCATCAAGGAAGTGTATTTTTTGTAGTGACAACTACTCGAGTGGAGGTTCAAAACTCTGAGGCGACCACTAACACCAACATTGAAGCCAATGACGTTGTCATGGCTGAAGCTAGTGTGGCGCCTGAAGTTAATGTGGTGCCAGAAGTGATTGCACCTGAAGCCAATCTGCAGCCAGAAGCCAATGTCACTGCTCTTGTACCGCCTCCAAGGCCACACACCCTTGAGCAAGCATTCTATCAAGGCCAACTTACCACCGTCTGCTGGCCCATTCTAGTTCCTCCACCTGCTGTCGGTCCGCAATTTGACTATCATGTGGAGCATAGGCCTCAGGTCCAGAAGCCAAAGCCAAGGCTGCGAAGGTTTCCAGGTACTGTAACTTGACGAGGATCGTTTAATCTGAATGGCTTCAAGGCACACAACACATTCTTTGACAGTGCCAAGAACCCCTACACAAGGCCAAGAATCCCATCAGATCGATTCTGGAGTTATCAGCAGTGCAACTACTATTCCTGCATCTTATACAATCAGGGGCGCATTTTCCCTCATATGTGTCTAGACAGCGAAGCCATGGCTGGCCTGCCTTGCCTAGAAGAAGCCCTTGACTGCTTCAGAGATGCTGCCTTCTACAGTTTGTGACTGCCAAGGAATATTGGAATGAAGAGCTTCTGCTACAATTTTATGCTACCCTTCACATTCGCGGCTACAACAGGGATCCGAAGACTTGGATCCTTGAGTGGATGACAGGAGATGTACACCATGAAGCTAAATCCCAAGACATCATTGAGCCTACTGCCCTGCCCACTCCTGGCGAACATTATGAACCAGGTTGTCAGCTACTCCAGAATGCGTTGGAAAGCATCTTCCAGAAGCCAGAGCCAAACATGAGCCAAATGCTGAGCATGATGAAGCCACTGCCACAAGACATTGACTATCCTAAGGAGTTCTTTGTTGACGACCTAGAGTATCTGCCCCGCACTATTTATCATATTATCAGGCGAACTCTCTGGCCGGTCAAAGGACATTCTCCAGCAGCAAAACTTGAAGGAGCAATGAAGACATTGGTTTTCTATATCTTCAATGGCATCAACTTCAATTCTCAAGACTTCTTCATCAGACAATTGACTGCATCTGGCTCCGATATCTTTGGTCTGAAGTTCTATGCTCCATGGGTAATGCGCCTCATCAAGCTTCACTCTGCTATCAACTATCAGCCGTCTACGCGCAATCATCTTATATTCTTGCCAGAGGTTGATCTGTCTGTCGAAGCCATTTACCCGGAGCCTGCAAAGGAGCCTATTTATCTTCACAATGTCGGTCATCAAAGCTTCACCCAGCCCATTGAAGGAGTTCAGGCCGTTCCTCGTGTTTATCCCTTGGCTGGTAATACATGTGCCCCTCGCACCCATACTGAAGCCACTGCAAGTACCATCGCCCAAAGGCCTCGGAAGCGATCTCGTGTTCTCAATGACCGAGAGCTTCTCGTCGCTCTACATCAGAAATAGGATAAGCATCATGACTAGCTTAAGTGTCAGATGCAAAGCCTCTTGGTGGACATCCATCGCATTCGCAATCTTGCCTCCAAGAATGCCTTTGTTACACATGAAACCTGTCGGAGGTCATGGAAGAGCTTGACATTGCTCAGTGCTGAAGCTGATCTTCAAGACGATGGCTTCACAGAGAGATTCAAGTTTGACTCAACTCCTCCAAGGAATTCTCACTTGCGTCACACTCCCTCACTTGAAGACTCTGACTATTCTTCCTCGGCTGCAACAGTTAATGCCAGAGTCATAGATGATCAAGATGATGCTACTTCACCACCTCCAACTTCGGCGCGTCTCGACACTGCACCAAGTTCGTCTGCACCACCAAACCTCAACAACGACCCTGCTGCTTCGCCTACTCCTCATGGGAACGAGTAGAAGCTCTATGTCTTCACACCTTTTTGGTCATTACTGGCAAAAGGGGGAGAAGCATATGAGTTGATAGTCTTCAAGCGGGTCCATATGGGTGGTTGCTATACTTTTGCTACCTTTGCCAAGTGCTTACAACTCTCGCTTTTGATACATTTGGTTCATTTTGAGTTGTAACACTTAAACTTGATGGTCGTCTGCTACCTTTTCGACACTATGTGATGCGATGATAAATTCCGCATGTGCGACGATAAATTCCGCACCAAGTCATTTTGCAGACGTCCATTTTTCATTATGCATGTCATTATCTTTGTTATATCCTTTCATGCATGATGAATTGTCTTCATAAGTAGAAGAGGAGCTCCGCAAGTACAACCTGCCATGTGCATTTGCATTCAAAAGCAAAATACTTATATGCACATCTTCAGGGGGAGCCTTTCTGCTACTTACGAAGACAATACCTAAATCCTTTACAATTTCACATACTTTTATCCCCATTGAAAACTTCAACCAGTTTGTCATCAATCACCAAAAAGGGGGAGATTGTAAGTGCATCTAGTGCCACCCCTAGTTGGTTTTGGAGTATTGACGACAAACCTGGTTGAGGGACTAATGTGTTTGTGAGAATTGCAGGACAACACAGGTAGTAGTCCCTCATTGATTCGGTTTACCTACCAGAGATGACCCCTAAAAATGTATGAAGACACTGAAGACAAAGGTGGTATGTGAAGATATTCACATTGAAGACTATGACAAGAGAAGACATCGCGTGAAGACTATGGAGCGCGAAGACTTAGTTGTTTTGTTGTTTCCTCTTCTTCTTTGTTGAGTCATAGGAACCACCGTATTGTTAAGTGGGGTCCCAGTGAACAAAGTCAGAGTGACTGAAGTGATGCTTAACCAAAATCCTATGTCTTCAAGCAAAGACAATGAGAGCAAAACTTATCCAGAGCTGGATAAGTCAGCTTTACTTGTAGCCCAAGTAAAGTTGCCGTGTGTGTTTGAAATCTGACCGTTGGAACATGTGTCAGTTCCTTAGTGACCCAGGGTTATTTCAGACAAATCAGGTCGGGTTGCCTAGTGGCTATAAATAGCCCACCCCCTACACCATAAATTGGTTGGCTGCTCACGGTTAGTGCACGGCTTTTGTCGTTTGAGAGCAACCCACCTCGAAGCCTTTGAGAGAGAAATCCTTGCGAGGACAAAGCCCTAAACACCCAGAGCCAAAGAGTGTTAGGCATCACTGAAGTCTTCTTGTCTGTGTGATCTGAAGACTTGTTACACTTGAGGACTATGAATCCTCCAGCCGGTTAGGCGTCGTGTTCTGAGCATCCAAGAGTCATTGTGGATCACCGGTGAACGAAGTCTGTGAAGGTTTAGGAGTCTACCTTGAAGACTTACTAGAGTGATTGGGCGAGGACTGGGTGTCCTTAGCTCAAGGTGAATAAGGTGAAGACACGGTCTTCTGAGTTAAATCTCAGCCTCCCTAACCAGACGTACAGTTGTCACAGCAACTGGAACTGGTCCAACAAATCATTGTATTCAACAAGCAACTGGTTATATCCTTCCCATATCTTTATTTACAGTTGGTCCTTGTGAAGTCATTGCGTGTTTGCATTGTCCATTTGTCTTCACTGTGTGACTGTTTGTTCTGATTGGTTTCATACTATCTTCCATCATGATCTGTACTGCCTAGCTGCTATTAGTCTTCGTGCTCTCACTTCATTGAATACTTGACTATGGCTTGTCTAGTGTAGTCTACCTTCCGCTGCATGGTTATAGGTTCATTTCTATCGTTTGTCTTCGAAACTCCCATGTTTTGAAGACTTTCATAAAAATTGCCTATTCACCCCCTCTAATCGACAACTAGCACTTTCATGTCCTCCGTCGTCAAGTTAGGGCACGGAATATTGAACTGCTCGGCCTCATCTTCTACTCCGTCTAGTAGTTCTTAGTGTGGTAAATAAAACCTCTTTTTTCCAGTCCTTTTGATCCGATAGATTCATCCTTTTCAACCACAAGTGGTTTCTGTCCCTACAAATTTGGATCTATCCTGTTCTGCATCTCATAACATGCCTAGTATATTCACTTATGCTTCACAAAGTAGTTAGATTCCTCACTTGTACTTATTCTTGGATTCGTGCAAATCTGGAACCAACTCTCAACATATGAGTGAATGTCTTCGCACTATGAGGTCTATGTCTTCTAAACTGATTTATCTTCAAAATCTTCTAAGAATTCATATGACCTCTTCCCCTTCCCTCGCATCTCTAATGCTGTCACAGGTACATGTCCGTGGGAGAATCCCTTGGTTCTCATAGTCTACATTCATTTGCAGAGTTCTTACAGCATCACATCAATTCTCTAGAAGCTAGTTCCTGTCTGACCAGCAGACGGAAGCCTTTGACAGTTTTGAAGCCATTCAGTCTGAACTACATGGCTGCAGATAAGTCAGCAAGGAAGGGAGGCAGGAAGGGCCATGGGGATACATCAAAGGATTTGCATGAAGATCTCTATGAACTATACAAGACTGATCCCGAAGAGGATTACAATCAGTGCAAAACACGAATCCAATGGATTCGAAGATATTGGGCAGAGCAATGGTTCAAATACAAGTTTGTGACCAAGGAGTATGCTGAGAAGAATGCCCTCAAGTGTCCTTGGGGTGATATTCTCTTTTGAAATCTTCAACCCAAGAACAGAACTGAAGCTATTGCCCAGGGTTTCTACCCGTGTATGGTTCGTGGACCACAACCTGCAAATGCCGATCCATCATCACTGCTATGGTGTCGCACGACGATCTATTCAGGTGCAACCTTCAGTTTGCCAAAGCATCTGCCAAAGAGAACAAGAAATCGCTTCGATTAGACTTCAACCCCGGTCCATCTGCTCCTCGTGCCGACGGCACACGCGATGCTGAACCTAATATTGTTGGGCCCTTCTACAACCTTGAAGGTCTCATCACTCACATTATGGTTCAAGGGGCAGCCGTGGATCACTCTGCAGATGACGCTGATTCTGACGAAGTGCCTGCACCATCGAAGCCTGTGAAGCAGAAGAAACCCAAGGATTCAAAGCCATCCACTGCACCAAGTGTTTCGCGAGCGAAGCCTATGGCCACCGCTCCTCCTGCACCAAGTGTGCATTCTGAAGATCTCTCTCGCATCTCCAAGTCTGAGAAGAGGAAGAAGCCCATGCAAACTACTGGTCAAGCACTGACCCCAGCTGCCGTTCTGAGGAATGAGAACGAAGCCATTGATCTGTCAAGTGACGACGATCTTGACGATGATGCTCTTGAGCTGCTAATAAAGAGCAAGCAAGAGGTGGAAATCTTCAATGATCTTCCCCTCTTCGATGTGGACATCCTGAACAAGTTCATTGATGACTGGTTTGACAGCCCAAACCTTAGTTTTGATGATCTTCAACTCCCTATTGGCCTCGGCGTTTCCTTCCATGGAGCCATTGCTCCTGAGCTGGCTCTAGCTCAGAGAATTGTTGAACTGAAGCACAAGATTGGCTATGAGAAGGCTCAGTTCAAGAAGCACATGGCCCAGCTCAGCGTGACAGACATCCAAAACTTCAAGCAAATGATGCATGAGCTCAAGGAGGCGTTTCACAAGAAACGTGACGAAGCTAAAGGTTCTCGAGAGCGCATGAAACACCTGGCTGCCAAATGTGTTCAAGGCTACAATGAAGCTGAGAAGCGCAAGGCTCTAGGGCGACCTGGCATCGACCCCAGAATGGCTGCTAAGAAGAAGTAGAAGCCTGCTGTAGCCCAAGCTGAAGCACCAAGGCAGGAAGAACCTCGCATTGTCTTCCCTGCCAGTATGACAGGCTCGAAGCCTAAGGTCCCCACAACTGCTTCTGAACTCAAGAAAACAAGGGCGGCTGAAGCCGAAGCCAGAAAGCGCAAAACCAAGAACACCACTAATGAGGCTCCACCAACCAAGAAGAGAAAAACCAAGAAGAAAGATCGGGTTGCTCCCATAGAGCCCCTTGTCGTCGAGCCAATCTCAGTGGCTCGTCATGCATCTGAACACCATGAGCGCCAGTTGATAGTTCCTAAGCCTGTTACCACAGAGGCTCCTGAAGCTGAAGAAGATCTAGCTGTTGACCCCACCGCAGCTGAAGACATTGGTCCACAAGACAATGTTGAAGATGATGAAGTCCTTCCTCAGATCAAGCACAACATGGTATCATCACCTGTTCTGACGAACAGCGAACTCATCAGCGTTGGTCGTCCTTTGACGCCAATTGCTCAGGATGATTCATGGGCTGATCACCCTCAAGACTCCCCCGTCAAGAATCACCAAGTACCCCCCCCCCCCACCTCAAGCCACCACTCCGATGCTTGAAGATGATGACTTTGTGGCCCAGCCGACTCCCTCTCCAAAGGCGTCGCCAGCATTTTGTAGGCTTCGCAAAGGACCAAGGCCACAAGTCACTCTTTCGAGTGTTCCAGAAGGAGAAGAGAACCACTCAGTATCGCGCCAAGTGTTCCCTGAAGCCACTCCAACTGCGAACATCTCAGAGTCTGAAGCCAAAGCTGCTGAAGACATTCTGGCTGCATCAGCCGATGAACAAGAAGAACCAAGTCAAGAAGAAGAACATGTTGCTACACCCTCGTCCAACCCTAAAGTTGTTCTCGAGGAGAATGTGTCCGACCCTCTAGCTACTCGAGTGGAGGTTGAAAATACTAAGTCGGCCACAGACACTAATACTGAAGCCAATGATGTTGTCATGGACGAAGAAAATGTGGCTCCAGAAGTGAATGCACCTGAAGCCAATGTTGCACCTGAAGCAAATCCGCAGCTCGAAGACAATGCCTCTGCTCCTGTACCACCTCCCAGGCCACACACCATTGAGCAAGCATTCTTTCAAGGTCAACTTACCACTGTCCGCTGGCCCATTCTGCTTCCTCCACCTGCTGCTGGTACGCAATTTGACTATCATGTGGAGCACAGGCCTCAGGTCCAGAAGCCAAAGCCAAGGCTACCAAGGTTTCTAGGCACTACAACTTCACCAGGATCTTTTAATGTGAATAGCTTCATAGCACACAACACCTTCTTTGATAGCGCCAAGAACCCATATTCCAAGCCAAGAATATCATCTGATAGGTTCTGGAGTTATCAGCAGCATAGTTACTATTCATGCATCTTATACAATCAGGGGCGCATTTTCCCTCATATGCGTCTAGACTGCGAAGCCATGGCTGGCCTGCCCTGCCTAGAAGAAGCCCTTGACTGCTTCGGAGATGCTGGCCTTCTATAGTTTGTGACTGCCAAAGAGCATTGGAATGAAGAGCTTTTGCTATAATTTTATGCTACCCTCCACATTCGCGGCTACAACAGGGATCCGAAGACTTGGATCCTTGAGTGGATGACATGCGATGTACACCATGAAGCTAAAGCCCAAGACATCATTGAGCTTACTGCCCTGCCCACTCCTGGCGAACATTATGAACCAGGTTGTCAGCTACACCAGAATGCTTTGGAGAGCATCTTCCAGAAGCCAGAGCCTAAAATGAGCCAAATGTTGAGCATGATGAAGCCACTGCCCCATGACGCTGACTATCCCAAGGAGTTCTTTGTTGAAGACCTAGAGTATCTGCCCCGCACTATTTACCATATCATCAACCGAACTCTATGGCCTATCAAAGGACATTCTCATGCAGCGAAACTTGAAGGAGCAATGAAGACATTGGTTTTCTATATCTTCAATGGCATCAGCTTCAATGCTCAAGACTTCTTCATCAGACAATTGGCTGCATCTGGCTCCGATATCTTTGGTCTAAAGTTCTATGCTCCATGGGTAATGCGCCTCATCAAGCTTCACTCTGCTATCAACTATCAGCCATCTGCGCGCAATCATCTTATATTCTTGCCAGAGGTTGATCTGTCTGTCGAAGCCATCTACCCACAGCTTGCCAAAGAGCCTTTTTATCTTCACAATGTCGATCGTCAATGCTTCACCCAGCCCATTGAAGGAGTTCAGGCCGTCACTCATGTTTATCCTTTGGTTGGCAACACATGTGCCCCTCATACCCGAACTGAAGCCATTGAAAGCACAATTGCCCAAAGGCCTCGAAAGCGATCTCGTGTTCTCAATGACCGAGAGCTTCTAGTCGCCCTGTATCTGAAACGGGATAAGCATCATGACTGGCTCAAGCGTCAAATGCAGAGCCTCTTGGTGGATGTCAATCGCATTCGCAACCTTGCCACCAAGAATGCCTTTGTCACTCATGAAACATGTCGCCGATCGTGGAAGAGTCTGACTCTGCTGACCTCTGAAGATGATCTTCAACAGGATGGCTTCATGGAGAGATTCAAGTTTGATTCAACTCCTCCCCGAAACGTTCACTTGCGTCGGACTCCCTCACTCGAAGACTCTGAATATTCTTCCTCAGCGAGAACTGTTAATGCCAGAGTCATTGATGACCAAGATGATGCTACTTCAACACCTCCAACTTCGGCGCGTATCGACACTGCACCAAGTTCTTCTGCACCACCAAACCTCAACGACGACCCTGCTGCTTCGCCTACTCCTCATGGGAACGAGTAGAAAGCTCTATGTCTTCAAACCTTTTTGGTCATTACTGACAAAAGGGGGAGAAGCATATGAGTTGATAGTCTTCAAGCGGGTCCATATGGGTGGTTGCTATACTTTTGCTACATTTGACACGTGCTTACAACTCTCGCTTTTCATACATTTGGTTCTTTTGAGTTGTAACACTTAAACTTGATGGTCGTCTGCTACCTTTTCGTCAACTATGTGATGCGATGATAAATTCCGCATGTGCGATGATAAATTCCGCACGAAGTCATCTTGTAGACGTCCATTTTTCATTATGCATGTCATTATCTTCGTTATATCTCTTCATGCATGATGAATTGTCTTCTTAAGTAGAAGAGGATCTCCGCAAGTACAACCTGCCATGTGCATTTGCATTCAAAAGCAAAATACTTATATGCACATCTTCAGGGGGAGCCTTTTGCTACTTCCGAAGACAATACCTCAATCCTTTATAATTTCACATACTTTTATCCCCGTTGAAAACTTCAACCAGTTTTTCATCAATCACCAAAAAGGGGGAGATTGTAAGTGCATCTAGTGCCACCCCTAGTTGGTTTTGGAGTATTGACGACAAACCTGGTTGAGGGACTAATGTGTTTGTGAGAATTGCAGGACAACACAGGTAGTAGTCCCTCTTTGATTCGGTTTACCTACCGGAGATGACCCCTAAAAATGTGTGAAGACATTGAAGACAATGGTGGTATGTGAAGTTATTCACATTGAAGACTATGACATGTGAAGACATCGCATGAAGACTTTGGAGCGCGAAGACATAGTTGTTTCGTAGTTTCATCTTCTTCTTTGTTGAGTCATAGGAACCACCGTACTGTTAAGTGGGGTCCAAGTGAACATAGTCAGAATGACTAAAGTGATGCTCAACCAAATCCTAAGTCTTTGAGCGAAGACAATGAGAGAAAATCCTATCCAGAGCTGGATAAGTCAGCTTTACTTGTAGCCCAAGTTAAGCCGTCGCGTGTGTTTGAAATCTAACCGTTGGAACACGTGTCAGTTCCTTAGTGACCCAGGGTCATTTCGGATAAATCAGGTCGGGTTGCCTAGTGGCTATAAATAGCCCACCCCATACACCATAAATTGGTGGCTGCTCAGAGTTAGTGCATGGCTTTTGTTGTTTGAGAGCAACCCACCTCGAAGCCTTTGAGAGAGAAATCCTTGCAAGGACAAAGCCCTAAACACCCAAAGCCAAAGAGTGTTTGGCATCACTGAAGCCTTCCTATCTGTGTGATCTGAAGACTTGTTACACTTGAGGACTGTGAATCCTCCATCAGTGCAAAACGAAGTCTGTGAAGGTTTGGAAGTCTACCTTGAAGACTTACCTGAGTGATTGGGCGAGGACTGTGTGTCCTTTTTGCAAGGGGAATAAGGTGAAGGCACGGTATTCTGAGTTAAATCTCAGCCTCCCTAACTAGACGTACAGTTGTCACAGCAACTAGAACTGGTCCAACAAATCCCTTGTCTTCACCAAGCAACTGGTTCTATCATTTCCTTCTCTTCATTTATAGTTGGTCCTTGTGAAGTCATTGCCTGCTTGCATTATCTGTTTGTCTTCACTGTGTAATTGTTTGTTCTGATTGGCTTCATACTATCTTCCATCCAGATCCATACTGCCTAGCTGCTATTAGTCTTCGTGCTTTCACTTCATTGTATACTTGACTATGGCTTGCCTAGTGTAGTCTACCTTCCGCTGCATGTTAATAGGTTCATTTCTATCGTTTGTCTTCGAAACCTCCATGTCTTGAAGACTTCCATAAAAATCGCCTATTCACCCCCCCCCCCCTCTAGTCGATCACTATCACTTTCAATATCAATGACACAATCAGCTAGCGAGCAGTAATAAGACATCTCAAACGGCAACACGTTATCAAAACAACCATGATATAATATGACAATAGTGGTATCTCGCTAGCCCTTTCTGAGACCACAAAACATAAATGCAGAGCACCTCCAAAGTCCAAGCAACGACTAAACATTGTAATTCATGGTAGAAAAGATCGAGTCATGATGCACCCAACATTAGCTACACACAATGCATAAGTCATGACATTGTGCTCTCTCAGTTTCTAGCGCTTGTTTTTGAAGGTGACGACACAATAGAAAAGTAAATAGATAGTCCCTTCGCAGAGGGAAGTAGTGATTTGCAGAGGTGCCAGAGCTCAGACTTTTAAAACAGAGATAAATGATATTTTGAGACATGCACCCTTCTCATTTACTTCACGACTATCAGTCATCAATATCTCCCATGCTAAACAGGCTAGTGGTGGTTCCCAAGTGATAAAAGTAAAGGTTTTGACTCCATTGGGAGTTTTTATTTGATTATTCGAGCGATTAACTCTTTTTGTATTTTGCAGTTTGGGACTGGGCATCCCTATTACTGCCCTTTTCTCATACGATGGCGAGTGAATAAACACTCGACCTAAGAATAACCCGCTTAGCATGGAAGATACTGACCACCTCCTGTCGTTCCATGAATGATCCAGGCACACAAAATGGATAATTTTTTAGAAGTTTTTAGAGGTGGCACATGCAAATTTACTTAGGACAGTAGAGTAATACCGCATATAGGTAGATATGGTGGACTCACCTGGAATAACTTTGGGTTCATGGTCTTTGATGTACAAGCAGAATCCCCACTTAGTATAGGCGAAGGCTAGCAATTAGATTGAGAAGTGGCCAGCTAGGGAGCAACAACGATCATGATCATGCATTATGCATAATTAACATTGGACACTAGCATGAGTAGGATATGAACACCATGAACATAAATATCATAGAGGCTATGTTGGTTTTGATTCAACTACATGCATGAACATGTACCAAGTCAAGCCACTTGAACATTCAGAGGAGGATACCATATCATCATACTACATCACAATCATTTTAACGCAATGTTGATATCCAAGATAAATCATTATCCACTCCCGGCTACTTATGCATGGCATGAGAAACTATAATCTCTAGTTGTCATTGCAAACATGTTTAATCATAATGGGCTGAATCATGGATACTAGGTTAAACATATTTACACAAACAGAACAAGTCGAGTTCATACCAGTTTCTCTCTGCCACGGCCAGTTCATCGAATATCGTCATTATTGCCTTTCACTTGCACGATCGAACAATGTGAAAATAATAATAGTGTAAGGATGTCATGGACTAAGCTGGAATCTGCAAACATTTTATTCAACAGGAGAAGACAAGGTAAAATGGGCTCTTTATTAGTTCAACAGTTATTCATATGAGAGCCACTCAACATTTTCATTGTGGTCTTCTCCTTGGTACAACTCGAATAAAAGAAAATAAATTCAGAGAAACACACTGAAATATTTTTGGAGTTTTTGGTTTTCTTGAACAAGCAAATAAAAGGGAAAAGCAAAAACGAGAAAAACTATTTACACGGGAAATCTCCCAAAAAGCAAAAGAAAAACAAGGAAATCTTTTTGGATTTTCTTTTTAATATTACAGCTAAGCATGCATGGAATGTAAGCTAGCTACAACTAATTTTTTTGGTTTTTTCTAAAGTTTTTCAAACACACAAGAAGAAAGCAAGAAAAATAAATCTAAGAATGGATGATACAATGAAAAAGTGTGAACACCGACAGATGGAATATGTGAACATTAATGTAATGTCGGTGAGAGACACGTTCTCCCCCAAGCTTAGGCTTTTGGCCTAACTTGGTAGTAGATCAGTAATCTGGATAGTAGTTGGCGTGGTAGCTCACGGAGGCTCTCGGTGCGGATGCCTCAGCCTGCCGTGCTACCTCTGCTGCTGCGTTGTGAGCTCGGGCCTCGCTCTCAGAACAAAATATCTTCCTTTGCTGTGATAATCAAGAAGAGCAGGCGCAGGCAAATATGTGTGCACAACAGATGTTTGGTTAAATAGCAGATTATAAGTGAAGCTGTCAACCTTTCCCTTGAGAATATTATGTTCCTTTAGGGTGGAAAAATCTAAATACTGCGTGGGTAGGATAGGATCAAAGGGCAAGGGTGCAACATCCAGCCCTCGTGCTAAATGTGTAGCATATATTCCACCATAGAAATATCCACTGTTAGCGTTGTGCTGAAGTCTGTGTGCAACAATCGCTCCAAGGTTATAATTCCTTTCACCGGTGAGAGCGGTGTGGATGAGGCTCAAGTCTGAGCACAGAGTGTACTACAGCCTTGCTTGCCTACTATACATTTCCCGTTAAATAATGCAAAGTACTGAATTGCGGGAAAATGAATGCTCTTTATTCTACCTTGTGTCACTCCTCTATTCTCACCGTAAGAAAGACTAGTCAAGAATGTTTTAGTACTCAGCCTTTGATGGTTCGTCAAGCGAGCCCCAATACGGGAGTTTGCAGTGGTAAGAAAAATTCTCTAGTGATATGGTAAATGGGTTATCATAAAGCATAAACGACACCCTAGACTCACGAGGAAAGAATTTAAATCCTTTGACAAATGATTCGGTGAGAAGGTGGCGTTGTTCACACTTATCTGAAAGGTAGGGACCGAGACTGGCATTGTGAACATATTGCTCAAATTCTTCTTTAATGCCTACACGTATCATATACTCATCGCAAGGCCATAAGCATGTTTTGGTGGCGGCATATCGAGTGGAACTTTCACTTGGTTCAACATATGACCGGCGAGCGGAGCTATCATTAAAGGATGCCCCCGAGGATCGCCTCCTCAAGGAACTCCTTCCAAACAAGTTCATCATGTCCGCATACAATTTTCTGAAAAAATTTGGGTGACAATTTTTTTTTCAATAAACTTTATAAGATTGATAGCAACTACTCATAGGGATACATAGAGGCCAAAGCAAGCATTCAAACTACTTAAAACACTAAGAATTCAACATGCAAGCACATCTACAGCAGCACAAAGAGTAGCTAATTATTCAAAATATAAACCACTAAAACAAAAACTAATTGGACAAACGGTGGAGTCACATACCAAGCAATAATCCCCCAAAACAGTTTTGGAAACGTAGCTTCGAGCAAAGAGATCAAAATCCGCGGGTTTGAGAGCAAGAACACGGGAGAGAGAACAATGGAGATTTTTCTGGAGGTAGGTGATGATGTGGTGTAAAGAGATAAGTGAGAGGGCCCACGTGGGGACTACAACCCACCAGGGCGCGCCTGGGGGTGCTGGCGCGCCTAGGTGGGTTGTGCCCACCTGGTGCACCTCCCTCTAATGTCATTTGCACCAAAAATTCTTAAATATTCAGAAAAAATTGTATTAGATTTTCAGGGCATTCTGAGAACTTTTATTTTTGGGTCATCTTTTTATTGCACGGGAAATTCAAAAAACAGACAAAACATGCATTTTATTTTATTTAACTAATAAAAACAGAGAATAAAAATCAGGGACAGAATGTAGTGCTTACTAAATTCATCAACTTCATACCGTTCAAAATGATCCATTAATAAGGTTGATCAAGTCTTATTAACAACCACTTTCAATTAGCATGAAACCGAAAAACTTTCGTAAATCACTGAGTTACCTCCATGGGGATATGCATTTCCCCAACAATAAGCATTTCATATTTCTTTTTGACAGTGGGTAGAGGTATTTGAAAACTTCCAATAGTGATTGTCGGAGATTTTTCAATAACATTAATACCATTCACTTGGAATTGTTTCTTCGGAAAGTGCACCATATGCTCATTACCATTGATATGAAAAGTGACCTTGCTTTTATTGCAATCAATAACAGCCCCTGCAGTATTCAAGAAGGGTCTACCAAGGATAATCGACATGTTGTCGTCCTCGGGCATCTCAAGTATAACAAAGTCAGTCAAAATAGTAACATTAGCAAAAACAATGGGCACATCCTCATAAATACCGATAGGTATGGCAGTTGATTTATCAGCCATTTGCAAAGATACTTTAATAGGTGTGAGTTTATTCAGATCAAGTCTTTTATATAAAGAGAAAGACATAACACTAACACCAACTCCTAAATCACACAAAGCAGTTTTCACATAATTCTTTTTGATAGAGCAAGGTATAGTTGGTATCCCCGGATCTTCAAGTTTTTCAGGTACTCCATCTTTAAAAGTATAATTAGAAAGCATAGTGGAGAATTCAGCTTCCGGTATTTTTCTCTTATTTGTGATGATGTCTTTCATATACTTTGCATACGGAGTCATTTTCAAGATATCAGTCAAGCGAGTACGCAAAAAGAGTAGCCTCGGCATTTCAGCAAAGCGTTCAAATTCTTCATCATCATTCTTTTTAGTTGGCTTAGGTGGAAAAGTCATAGGTTTTTTAACCCACGGTTCTCTTTCTTTACCGTGTTTTCTAGCAATGAAGTCTCTTTTATCATACCTTTTATTCTTAGGTTGTGGGTTGTCAAGATCAACAGGTGGTTCTGTCTCAACATCATTGCCTCGTTCTTTATTATTTGATTGAGAGTCTTCATGAACATCAGCATTGTCTTTTTCATTATCACTAGGTGAATGTTCATTACCAGACTGAGTTTCAGCATTAGAGATAGAAACTTCATTATCTATGTCTGGAGGTTTTTCAATTTCAGGTTCCTTAGGAGCATGCAAAGTCCTATCATTTTTCTATTTATTTTTCTTTCTAGAAGGACTAGGTGCACTAGTGTTAGCTCTTTGTGAATCTTGTTCAATTCTTTTTGGGTGTCCTTCAGGATAAGGTGGTTCCTGAGTCATTTTACCTCCTCTAGTTGCAACTCTAACAGCAAAGTCATGCATATTATTATTCATTTCATCAAGCAATTCTCTTTGAGATTTAGCAACTTGTTCTAATTGGGTTTGAACCATAGAAGCATGCTTTCCAACACCTCTAACATCATTTGATATTCTAAATAACAAGTCACTCAAGCGAGCAATCATATCATAATTGTATTTCAATTGTTTCATAACATTTGCATTGAAGTGATCTTGTTTTCTAATATAGTTTTCAAACTCATAAAGGCATTGGCTAGGATGCATATTGTGAGGATTATCATTATCATTGAACTTCATAAGAGAATTTACCTCTACGACCTTAGGCAGTGGTGGTGTATTAAGCCCATGTATCTCTTCAATAGGAGGTAAATTTTTAACATCCTCAGCTTTAAGACCTTTTTCCTTCATAGATTTCTTTGCCTCTTGCATATCTTCAGGACTGAGATATAATATACCCCTCTTCTTTGGAGTGGGTTTAGGCGATGGTTCAGGAATCGTCCAATCATCATAATTTTTCAATATGTTATTCAATAATTCCTCATCTTGTCCAACAGTTCATTCCCTGAAAACACAACCAGCACAACTATCTAGGAAGTCCCTAGAAGCATCAGTTAGTCCATTATAGAAGATATCAAGTATTTCATTTTTCTTAAGAGGATGATCAGGCAAAGCATTAAGTAATTGGCAAAGCCTCCCCCAATCTTGTGGGAGACTTTCTTCTTTAATTTGCACAAAGTTAAATATTTCATGTAAGGCAGCTTGTTTCTTATGAGCAGGAAAATATTTTTAAGAGAAGTAATAAATCATATTCTGGGGACTACGCACACAACTAGGAGCAAGAGTATTGTACCAAGCTTTAGCATCACCCTTTAATGAGAAAGGAAATAATTTGAGAATAAAGTAATAGCAAATTTTCTCATCATGAGTAAAAAGGGTGGCTATGTCCTTCAACTTAGTAAGATGTGCCACAAGAGTTTCAGTTTCATAACCATGGAAAGGATCGGATTCAACCAAAGTAATCAACTCTGGGTCGACAGAGAATTCATAATCCTTATCATCAATAAAGATAGGTGAAGTGGCAAACTTAGGATCACATTTCATTCTAGCATTCAGAGATTTTTCTTTATACTTGCATAATAATTTCTCTAGATCATCTCTATCATTGCAAGCTAGAATATCTCTAGTTGTTTCTTCACTCATAACATAACCTTCAGCTACCTTAGGCAATTCATATCTAGGAAGGCTAGTTCTAGCAGGTGTTTCAGGAGTTTTAGTTTCAACCTCACCATCTGATTCAACAACATCATGTTGTATAACTCTAGCAATTTGTTTATCAAGAAATTCACCAAGTGGCACATCATCATTAAGCAAGGTACTAGCATCATCATAAGCATTATCCATAGCAGAAGTAGCATCATCAATAACTAGCGACATATCAGAATTAATAGCATGTTGTGGTGTTTGATACATCTCCATCGTATCTATAATTTTTGATTGTTCCATGCCAATATTCTACAACTTTCATATACTTTTGGCAACTTTTTATACTATTTTTGGGACTAACATATTGATCCAGTGCCCAGTGCCAGTTCCTGTTTGTTGCATGTTTTTTGTTTCGCAGAATATCCATATCAAACGGAGTCCAAACGGAATAAAATCTGATGGAGATTTTTTTGGAATATATATGATTTTTGGGAAGAAAAAACCACGCGAGACAATGCTCGAGGGGCCCACGAGGCAGGGGCGCGCCCCTGACCCTCGTGGCCACCCCGTAAGGCGGTTGATGCCCTTCTTTCGCCGCAAGAAAGCTAATATCTGGATAGAGATCGTGTTAAAATTTCAGCCCAATCGGAGTTACAGATCTCCGGGAATATAAGAAACGGTGAAATGGTAGAATCTGAGAACGCAGAAACAGAGAGAGACAGAGAGACAGATCCAATCTCGGAGGGGCTCTCGCCCCTCCCATGCCATGGAGGCCATGGACCAGAGGGGAAACCCTTCTCCCATCTAGGGAGGAGGTCAAGGAAGAAGAAGAAGGAGGGGGCTCTCTCCCCCTCGCTTCCGGTGGCGCCCGAGTGCCACCGGGGGCCATCATCATCACCGCAATCTTCACCAACAACCTCACCGCCATCATCACCAACTCTTCCCCCCTCTATGCAGCGGTGTAACCTCTCTCTTACCCACTATAATATCTACTTAAACATGGTGCTCAACGCTATATATTATTTCCCAGTGATGTATGGCTATACTATGATGTTTGAGTAGATCCGTTTTGTCCTAATGGTTATTTGATGATCGTGATTGGTTTGAGTTGCAGGTTTTATTATTGGTGCTGTCCTATGGTGCTCTCCGTGTCACGCAAGCGTGAGGGATCCCCTCTATAGGGTGTTGCAATACGTTCATGATTCGCTTATAGTGGGTTGCGTGAGTGACTGAAACACAAACCCGAGTAAGGGGGTTGTTGCGTATGGGATAAAGAGGACTTGATGCTTTAATGCTATGGTTGGGTTTTACCTTAATGATCTTTAGTAGTTGCGGATGCTTGCTAGAGTTCCAATCATAAGTGCATATGATCCAAGTAGAGAAAGTATGTTAGCTTATGCCTCTCCCTCATATAAAATTGCAATAATGATTACCGGTCTAGTTATCGATTGCCTAGGGACAAATAACTTTCTCGTAACAAAAAGCTCCTTACTAAAACTAACTTAGTTGTGTCTTTATCTAAACAGCCCCTACTTTTTATTTACATGCTCTTTATTACCTTGCAAACCTATCCAACAACACCTAGAAAGTACTTCTAGTTTCATACTTGTTCTAGGTAAAGCGAACGTCAAGCGTGCGTAGAGTTGTATCGGTGGTCGATAGAACTTGAGGGAATATTTGTTCTGCCTTTAGATCCTCGTTGGGTTCGACACTCTTACTTATCGAAAACTGTTGCGATCCCCTATACTTGTGGGTTATCAAGACCTTTTTTTGGCGCCGTTGCCGAGGAGCAATAGCGTGGGGTGAATATTCTTGTGTGTGCTTGTTTGCTTTATCACTAAGTAATTTTTATTTGCTGTTCTTAGTTGTTTTCTATCTTTAGTTATGGGTAGGAAACGCAAAATACCAAAAAAATAGTTGTATCTACTAAACCAATGGTTGAAGAACCACTCAAAATCTATCACACTGATGAAGCTTATTACTTGGATCATCTTCGATCCCTATGTGCTCATGCTGAAACCCCAACTAGTTTAGTTGAGGGCAAATCTTTAGATGAGCATGCTTGTTATGTGCGACACCGAATATCAGAAAAAGGAAAAAATTTACTAGGTCAAATTCATCGTTTGCAATGCTATGCTTGGAATTTATGCGAAATATATAATATTACTTGTTGTTTTGAAAACCCTAAGAAACACATTCCCTATCAATGTGAGTTTAGTGATAATGGAATCGTATCTTCGTATGCTAAGGGTGTTTATAGTTACTATGATGTTCAAAAAATTGAAGAATTTGTTGCTTTTAAGGGTGCTTATGAAATTGCTTCTTTGATTGAAACGTATGATGCTACTCTTTACAAATCTAAAAATTTTGACATACTTAAATATTGCTATGATAATTATGCTTCTAATGCCTATGTTGAACCATATATTGAGGACTACCCCGCTGTCCAAGAAGAGACTAATATTTTGCAGGAGTCTATGGAAGAAGAAATTGATGAAACTGTGAGCTCATTGGATGAAAAAGATGATGAGGAGAGCAAAGAACAAAAGGAGGAAGAGCGGATTAGCTACTCATGCCCACCTTCTAATGAGAGTAACCCTCTAACTCATTCATTGTTTAATTTCCCTTCGTGCTTACCGAAGGATGATTATTATGATCCCGTTGATTCTCTTGAAATACCCCTTTTTGATGATGCTTGCTATGCTTGTGGGCAAGATGCCAATATGAATTATGCTTATGGAGATGAACTTGCTATAGTTCCTTATGTTAAACATGAAATTGTTGCTATTGCACCCACACATGATAGTCCTATTATCATTTTGAATTCTCCCAATTACACTATATCGGAGAAGTTTGCCCTTATTAAGGATTATATTGATGGGTTGCCTTTTACTGTTACACATGATGATTTTGATGAATATAATATGCATATGCTTGCTGCTCCTACTTGCAATTATTATGAGAGAGGAACTAAATCTCCGCCTCTTTATGTTTCCAATACAACAAAATTGCAAGAAACTGTTTATACTATGCATTGGCCTTTACTTTGTGTGCATGAATTGTTCTTTTATGACATGCCTATGCATAGGAAGAGAGTTAGAATTCGTCATTACATGATATATGTTGCTTTGTGCTCACTACTAAATTATAAATCATTGTTAATTAAAATTGGCTTTGATATACCTTGGGATCCGGGTGGATTCACTACTTGAGCACTATATGCCTAGCTTAATGGCTTTAAACAAAGCGCTGCCAGGGAGACAACCCGGAAGTTTTAGAGAGTCATTTATTTCTGTTGAGTGATTTTATATAGTTTTAAAACAAAAAAAAGAGGGGAACCCAAAACTTTTTCAAAAAGGAAAGTGAAAGTGAGAAAGACAAGCATTGTTGAAGTGGGGGAGCTCCTTGAACTTTGTTCATGCTCACGGAAACTTTGTAAATCTTGATTACAGAAACTTTTCAATAAAAATAATTATCCCCTTGTACAATTCCATTGTATTATAAAAATAATGTGCCAAGGTTTGCCTTTAGGATGTTTACATTTGCTTGATGGTTTGCACGGTGCAGGACAGAAACTTTGGCTGTAGTGCGCGATTTTACATTTTTAGCTGGAACGTCAAATGGTTCTGATTCTTTTTGCACTGTCTTTATATACAAATTGTTTATTTTTCCTAATTTTGGTAGAATTTTTCAAGTATCAGAAGTATGGTTAATGTTCAGATTATTACAGACTGTTCTGTTTTAGACAGATTCTGTTTTTGATGCATAGTTTGCTTGTTTTGATGAAACTATCGAATTATATCAGTGGATTAAGCCATGAAAAAGTTATATTACATAAGAAACAATGCAAAAACAAAATATGAATTGGTTTTCAACAGTACTTAGAGTAGTGATTTGATTTATTATACTAGTGGATCTTACCGAGTTTTCTGTTGAAGTTTTGTGTGGATGAAGTGTTCGATGATCGAGAAGATCTCGATGTGAGAAGAAGGAAGAGAGGCAAGAGCTCAAGATTGGGGATGCCCGAGGCACCCCAAGTAAATATTCAAGGAGACTCAAGCGTCTAAGCTTGGGGATGCCCCGGAAGGCATCCCCTCTTTCTTCAAGAAGTATCGGTATGTTTTCAGATTCGTTTCGTTCATGCGATATGTGCAATCTTAGAGCGTCTTTTGCATTTTGTTTTCATCTTTATTTTATGCACCATGCTGGTATGAGATAGTCCTTGGTTGATTTATAGAATGATCTATGCACTTCACTTATATCTTTTGAGTATGGCTTTATAGAATGCTTCATGTGCTTCACTTATATCATTTGAAGTTTGGATTGCCTGTTTCTCTTCACTTAGACAACCGCCATTTGTAGAATGCTCTTTTGCTTCACTTATAACTGTTAGAGCGTGGGCATATATTTTTTAGAAAGAATTAAACTCTCTTGCTTCACTTATATCTATTTAGAGAGATGACAAGAATTGGTCATTCACATGGTTAGTCATAAAATCCTACATAAAACTTGTAGATCACTGAATATGATATGTTTGATTCCTTGCAATAGTTTTGCGATATAAAGATGGTGATATTAGAGTCATGCTACTGGGTAGTTGTGGATTAGTAGAAATACATGTGTTGGGGTTTGTGATTCCCGTAGCATGCACGTATGGTGAACCGTTATGTAACGAAGTCGGAGCATGAGGTATTTATTGATTGTCTTCCTTATGAGTGGCGGTCGGGGACGAGCGATGGTCTTTTCTTACCAATCTATCCCCCTAGGGGCATGCGCAGTAGTACTTTGCTTTGAGGGCTAATAAAATTTTGCAATAAGTATGTGAGTTCTTTATGACTAATGTTGAGTCCATGGATTATACGCACTCTCACCCTTCCATCATTGCTAGCCTCTCTAGTATCGCGCAACTTTCGCCGGTACCATAAACCCACCATATACCTTCCTCAAAACAGCCACCATACCTACCTATCATGGCATTTCCGTAGCCATTTCGAGATATATTGCCATGCAACTTCCATCATCATCATATACATGACTTGAGCATCATTGTCATATTGCTTTGCATGATCGTAAGATAGCTAGCATGATGTTTTCATGGCTTGTCCATTTTTTATGTCATTGCTACGCTAGATCATTGCACATCCTGGTACACCGCCGGAGGCATTCATATAGAGTCATATCTTTGTTCTAGTATTGAGTTGTAATATTGAGTTGTAAGTAAATAAAAGTGTGATGATCATCATTAATAGAGCATTGTCCCAAAAAAGGAAAAAAAAGGGAAAGGCCAAATAAAAAAGAAAGGCAAAAAAAGAAAAAAAGAAAGGCCAAATAAAAAAATAAAAGGGGCAATGTTACTATCCTTTTACCACATTTGTGCTTCAAAGTACCACAATGTTCTTCATATAGAGAGTCTCTTGAGTTATCACTTTCATATACTAGTGGGAATTTTCATTATAGAACTTGGCTTGTATATTCCGATGATGGGCTTCCTGAAATGCCCGAGGTATTGATGAGCAAGCAAGTTGGATGCACACCCACTTAGTTTTCAGTCTGAGCTTTCATACACTTATATCTCTTAGTGCATCTGTTGCATGGCAATCCCTACTCACTCACATTGATATCTATTGATGGGCATCTCCATAGCCCGTTGATACGCCTAGTTGATGTCAGAGTATCTTCTCCTTTTTGTCTTCTTCCACAACCACCATTCTATTCCACCTATAGTGCTATATCCATGACTCACGCTCATGTATTGCGTGAGGGTTGAAAATTCTGAAGCGCGTTAAAAAGTGTGAACCAATTGCTCGGTTTGTCATTGGGGTTGTGCATGATGTGAATATTTTGTGTGGTGAAGATGGAGCATAGCCAGACTATATGATTTTGTAGGGATAACTTTCTTTGGCCTTGTTATTTTGAAAAGACATGATTGCTTTATTAGTGGGCTTGAAGTATTATTGTTTTATGTCAAATGATAGACTATTGCTTTGAATCACTCGTGTCTTAATATTCATGCCATGATTAGATATGTGATCAAGATTATGCTAGGTAGCATTCCACATAAAAATTATCTTTTTTATCATTTACCTACTCGAGGACGAGCAAGAATTAAGCTTGGGGATGTTGATATGTCTCCGTCGTATCCATATCAAACGCAATCCAAACGGAATAAAAATTGAAGGAGATTTTTTGGAATATATATGATTTTTGGGAAGAAAAATCCACGCGAGACGATGCTCGAGGGGCCCACGAGGCAGGGGGCGCGCCCCTGACCCTCGTGGCCACCCCGTAAGGCGGTTGATGCCCTTCTTTCGCCGCAAGAAAGCTAATATCCAGATAGAGACCGTGTTAAAATTTAAGCCCAATCGGAGTTACGGATCTCCGGGAATATAAGAAATGGTAAAAGGGTAGAATCTGAGAACGCAGAAACAGAGAGAGACGGAGAGACAGATCCAATCTCGGAGGGGCTATCGTCCCTCCCATGCCATGGAGGCCATGGACCAGAGGGGAAACCCTTCTCCCATCTAGGTAGTAGGTCAAGGAAGAAGAAGAAGAAGGAGGGGGGCTCTCTCCCCCTCGCTTCCGGTGGCGCTGGAGTGCCACCGGGGGCCATCATCATCACCGCAATCTTCACCAACAACCTCACCGTCATCATCACCAACTCTTCCCCCCTCTATGCAGTGGTGTAACCTCTCTCTTACCCACTATAATCTCTACTTAAACATGGTGCTCAATGCTATATATTATTTCCCAATGATGTATGGCTATCCTATGATGTTTGAGTAGATCCGTTTTGTCCTAATGGTTATTTGATGATCGTGATTGGTTTGAGTTGCATGTTTTATTATTGGTGTTGTCCTATGGTGCTCTCCATGTCGCGCAAGCGTGAGGGATCCCCGCTGTAAGGTGTTGCAATACGTTCATGATTCGCTTATAGTGGGTTGCGTGAGTGACTGAAACACAAACCCGAGTAAGGGGGTTGTTGCGTATGGGATAAAGAGGACTTGATGCTTTAATGCTATGGTTGGGTTTTACCTTAATGATCTTTAGTAGTTGCAGATGCTTGCTAGAGTTCCAATCATAAGTGCATATGATCCAAGTAGAGAAAGTATATTAGCTTATGCCTCTCCCTAATATAAAATTGCAATAATGATTACCGGTCTAGTTATCGATTGCCTAGGGACAAATAACTTTCTCGTAACAAAAAGCTCCTTACTAAAACTAAGTTGTGTATTTATCTAAACAGCCCCTACTTTTTATTTACATGCTCTTTATTACCTTGCAAACCTATCCAACAACACCTACAAAGTACCTCTAGTTTCATACTTGTTCTAGGTAAAGTGAACGTCAAGCGTGCGTAGAGTTGTATCGGTGGTCGATAGAACTTGAGGGAATATTTGTTCCGCCTTTAGCTCCTTATTGGGTTCGACACTCTTACTTATCGAAAACTATTGCGATCCCCTATACTTGTGGGTTATTAGTGTTGCAAGTTTACTTATAATAGAAGGTGAATCTAAAGCAGAACTGGATGACAGTTCCTTACCTCCCCCATCTTCGAGGGAAATATCTTAGTCTTAGCGTCCTTCAGATTCTTCATAGTGATAATATGGTAATAATCCCAAGTGACTCAACAAATATAGCTATGCTCCCTGGAAACGGTGCTAGAAAAAGGTCTTGATAACCCACAAGTATAGGGGATCGCAACAGTTTTCAAGCGTAGAGTATTCAACCCAAATTTATAGATTCGACACAAGGGGAGCCAAAGAATATTTGAAGGTATTGGCAGCTGAGTTGTCAATTCAACCACACCTGGAGATTAATTATCTGCAGCAAAGTGATCAGTAGCACAGTAGTATGATAGTTTTGATAATAGTAGCAGCATCAATAGTAACAGTAACAGTGATAGCAATAGTTTTGTAGCAAGTGTAACAATGATGATAGCAGTAGTAACTTAGGAGAAACAATATGGGATAAATTCGTAGGCATTGGATCGGTGACTTGTTGGATGATATTCATCATGAGACAGTTATAACCTAGGGCGATACGGCACTAGCTCCAGTTCATCGATATAATGTAGGCATGTATTCCGTAAATAGTCATACATGCTTTATTAAAAGAACTTGCATGACACCTTTTGTCCTACCCTCCCGTGGCAGCGGGGTCCATATTGGAAACTAAGGGATACTAAGGCCTCCTTTTAATAGAGAACCGGAACAAAGCATTAACACATAGTGAATACATGAGCTCCTTAAACTACGGTAATCACCGGAAGAACTCTCGGTTATTGTCACTCTAGGGTTACCGGATCATAACACGTAGTAGGTGACTATAACTTGGAAGATCGGATTAAGAACATGAATATAATTGTGATAACATAAACGGTTCAGATCTGAAATCATGACACCCGGGCCCAAAGAGAGAAGCATTAAGCATGGCAAAGTCATAGCAACATCAATCTAAGAACATAGTGGATACTAGGGATCAAGCCCTAACAAAACTAACTCGATTACATGATGAATCTCATCCAACTCCTCACCGACCAATGAGCCTACGAAGGAATTACTCACTCCTGGTGGGGAGCATCATAAAATTGGCGATGGAGAAGGGTTGGTGATGACGAAGAACGAAGATCCCCCTCTCTGGAGCCCCAAACGGACTCCAGATCTGCCCTCCCTAGGAAGAATAGGGCTTGGCGGCGGCTCCACCTCATGGATCACGATAATTCTTTCTCCCTTGATTTTTTCTCCGATAATAGGATTTTATAGAGTTGGTTTCAGGGTCTGCGAGGCCACCAGGTGGGGACAACCCACCTGGGTGCGCCTGGTGAGGGGGGCATGCCCTGGTGGGTTGTGCCCACCCAGGTGCCTTTGGTAGGTCTTGGCTCCAAAAATTCTTACATATTATATAAAAATTCCCCGCAAATTTTCGTTCCATTTCGAGAACTTTTATTTCTGCATAAAAACAACGCCATGGTAGTTCTGCTGAAAACAGCGTCAGTCCGGGGTTAGTTTCATTCAAATCATGCAAATTAGAGTCCAAAACAAGAGGAAAAGCGTTAGGAAAAGTAGATACGTTGGAGATGTATCAGAGGATGGCGCGGAGGAGGGGGTTGGCGCCGCATCGTCGACTACCAAGTTCTCCATTTGGACGTCATCGTTCTCCGGCTGCGTGCCGGCCAACGAGTTGGCAGCAATGTCGTCCGCCCGTCCTGAAGAGCGCTGGAGCACGAGGAAACCATGCTGGGAGTGTTGTGGACAGGAGAAAGGCAATGGAAGCAGATGACTGAGGCTATGGCCGACGCAACAGTTTATATAGCAATGGTGGGTGGGAGAGGGATGGACGAGTGGCGCCGGAGTAGCCACCTCGGCAACCGTGTATCATTAATGTGGGCGACAAACAGATGGATGGACGACACTTGTGTCATTTGAACGCGAAGCAATCGCCTGCATTGAGAAGCGGTGCATGCGGCGCTGACCGTTTCGGGCGGAAAGCATGCTCGGGTGAGGGAGGCGGTCTGGGTGTGCCAGGGCGGTCAGACTCGTGCTTGGCAGCGGTCCAGTCCAGCAGCCGGACATGCTGGCTCACCAGGGAGCTTGCCGAGCTGAGCGACGACAATCAAACGATGGACGTGACTTTCGACCAGGAGCCGACACCACTTCCCAAGCCAGTTCATGTCGTGTTCACCATAAAGCAGGAGCGGCCGTGATACATCTCCATCTAGGATGTTTTATATATGCTTTGATGTACCGAAGGTTGTTCGGAGTCCTAGATGTGATCACGGACATGACGAGGAGTCTCGGAATGGTCGAGACATGAATATTGATATATTGGAAGCCTATGTTTGGATATCGGAAGTGTTCCGGGTAAAATCGGGATTTTACCGGAGTACCGGGAGGTTACTGGAACCCCCTGGGAATCAAATGGGCCTTAGTGGGCCTAGGTGGAAGAGAGGAGAGGAGGCAAGGGCTAGCCACGCGCCCCTCCTCCCCCTAGTCCGAATAGGACAAGGAGAGGGGGCGGCGCCCCCCTTCCTTCCTTCTCCTCCACTCCTTCCCCCTCAAGTCCTAATCCAACTAGGAAAGGGGGTGGGAGTAGGACTCCTCCTGGCGCGCCCTCTCCCTTGGCCGGCCGCACCCCCCCTTGCTCCTTTATATACGAGGGAAGGGGGCACCCCATAGACACAACAATTGATCATTGATCTCTTAGCCGTGTGCGGTGCCCCCCTCCACCATAGTCCACCTCGATTATACTATAGCGGTGCTTAGGCGAAGCCCTGCATCGGTAGAACATCAACATCGTCACCACACCGTCGTGCTGACGAAACTCTCCCTGAACACTCGGCCGGATCGGAGTTCGAGGGACGTCATCGGGCTGAACGTGTACTGAACTCGGAGGTGTCGTACGTTCGGTACTTGATCGGTCGGATCGTGAAGATGTACGACTACATCAACCGTGTTGTACTAACGCTTCCGCTTTCGGTCTACGAGGGTACGTGGACAATGCTCTCCCCTCTCGTTGCTATGCATCACCATGATCTTGCGTGTGCGTAGGAATTTTTTTGAAATTACTACGTTCCCCAACAGTGGCATCCGAGCCTGGTTTTATGCGTTGATGTTATATGCACGAGTAGAACACAAGTGAGTTGTGGGCGATATAAGTCATACTGCTTACCAGCATGTCATACTTTGGTTCGGCTGTATTGTTGGATGAAGCGGCCCGGACCGACATTACGTGTACGCTTACGCGAGACTAGTTCTACCAACGTGCTTTGCACATAGGTGGCTGGCGGGTGTCGGTTTCTCCAACTTTAGTTGAACTGAGTGTGTCTACGCCTGGTCCTTGCGAAGGTTAAAACAGCATCAACTTGACAAACTATCGTTGTGGTTTTGATGCGTAGGTAAGAACGGTTCTTGCTAAGCCCGTACCAGCCACGTAAAACTTGCAACAACAAAGTAGAGGACGTCTAACTTGTTTTTGCAGGGCATGTTGTGATGTGAATGGTCAAGACATGATGCTAAATTTTATTGTATGAGATGATCATGTTTTGTAACCGAGTTATCGGCAACTGGCAGGAGCCATATGGTTGTCGCTTTATTGTATGCAATGCAATCACCCTGTAATGCTTTACTTTATCACTAAGCAGTAGCGATAGTCATGGAAGCATAAGATTGGTGAGACGACAACGATGCTACGATGGAGATCAAGGTGTCGCGCCGGTGACGATGGTGATCATGAAGGTGCTTCGGAGATGGAGATCACAAGCACAAGATGATGATGGCCATATCATATCACTTATATTGATTGCATGTGATGTTTATCTTTTATGCATCTTATCTTGCTTTGATTGACAGTAGCATTATAAGATGATCTCTCACTAAATTTGTAGGATCGAAAGTATGTCTAGAGGGGGGGTGATTAGACTACTTGACCAAATAAAAACTTAACCTTTTCCCAATTTTAGTTCTTGGCAGATTTTAGCTATTGTAGGACAAGTCAAGCAATCATCACACGATTCAAGCAAGCATGCAAAGAGTATATTGGCAGCGGAAAGTAAAGCATGCAACTTGCGAGAATGTAAAGGAAGGGTTTGGAGAATTCAAACGCTACTGGAGACACGGATGTTTTTCCCGTGGTTCGGATAGGTGGTGCTATCCTACATCCACGTTGATGGAGACTTCAACCCACGAAGGGTAACGGTTGCGCGAGTCCACACAGGGCTCCACCCAAGGGCAACGGTTGCGCGAGTCCACACAGGGCTCCACCCACGAAGGGTCCACGAAGAAGCAACCACCCACAAAGGGTCCACGAAGAAGCAACCTTGTCTATCCCACCATGGCCATCGCCCACACAGGACTTGCCTCACTAGCGGTAGATCTTCACGAAGTAGGCGATCTCCTTGCCCTTACAAACTCCTTGGTTCAACTCCACAATCTTGTCGGAGGCTCCCAAGTGACACCTAGCCAATCTAGGAGACACCACTCTCCAAGAAGTAACAAATGGTGTGTAGGTAATGAACTCCTTGCTCTTGTGCTTCAAATGATAGTCTCCCCAACACTCAACTCTCTCTCATAGGATTTGGATTTGGTGGAAAGAGGGTTTTTGTGGAAAGCAACTTGGGAAGGCTAGAGACCAAGATTCATATGGTAGGAATGGAATGTCTTGATCTCAACACATGAGTAGGTGGTTCTCTCTCAGAACATATGAGTTGGAATGGTGTGTGTGTTCTGATGGCTCTCTCTTCGAATGAGAAGGAGGTGGAGGGGTATATATAGCCTCCACACAAAATCCAACCGCTACATACAATTTACCAATCTCAGTGGGACCGAATCAGAAAACTCGGTCTGACCGAAGTAGTAAACCTAGTGACCGTTAGGAATTTCGGTGGGACTAACATGCAACTCGGTAGGACCGATTCGGTTAGGGTTTGGGCATAACGTAATCTCGGTGAGACCGATTACACAAACTCGGTGAGACCGAATTTGGTAATTAGCTAACCAGAGAGTTGGTCAGGCAAACTCGGTGGGACCGATTTGCTCTTTCGGTGAGACCGAGTGGAAGTTGGTGAGACCGAAAAGTTACAAAGGGGAAACACTAAGTTTACATTGCAATCTCGGTGGGACCGATTCGCTCTTTCGGTAAGACCGAAAAGTTACGAAAGGGAAACAGAGAGTTTGCAACCCCATCTCGGTGAGACCGAGATCCTTATCGGTAGAACCGAATTGCTAGGGTTTGGCAGTGGCTAATGACAAGTGAAACTCGGTGGCGCCGGATAGGAAGAATCGGTAGGACCGAGTTTGGCTTAGGGTTTAGGTCATATGTGGATATGGGAAAGTAGTTGAGGGTTTGGAGCATATCACTAAGCACATGAAGCAAGAGGCTCATTAAGCAACACCTCATCCCTCCTTAATAGTATTGGCTTTTCCTAAAGACTCAACGTGATCTTGGATCACTAAAATATAAAATGAAGAGTCTTGAGCTTTTGAGCTTGAGCCAATCCTTTGTCCTTAGCATTTTGAGGGTTCCACTTTCACATCCATGCCATGCCAATCATTGAGCTTTCCTGAAATAATCATCTTGGAATAGCATTAGCTCAATGAGCTATATGTTGTTATGAATTACCAAAACCACCTAGGGATAGTTGCACTTTCAAAATTTCAAGATAAAAGTGTTCTCCCTGAGTATGCACCGTTGCCAAAGTTCGTCGTGCCCAGACACCACGTGATGATCGGGTGTGATAAGCTCTACATCCATCTACAATGGGTGCGAGCCAGTTTTGCACACGCAGAATACTCGGGTTAAACTTGATGAGCCTAGCATATGCAGATATGGCCTCGGAACACTGAGACCGAAAGGTCGAGCGTGAATCATATAGTAGATATGATCAACATAGTGATGTTCACCATTGAAAACCACTCCATTTCACGTGATGATCGGTTATGGTTTAGTTGATTTGGATCACGTGATCACTTAGAAGATTAGAGGGATGTCTTTCTAAGTGGGAGTTCTTAAGTAATATGATGAATTGAACTTTAATTTATCAAAAGCAAACAAGTTCGAAAAACCACCAAATAAAGAAAGAGAGAAAAAAAGCACACACTCTCTCTCTCTCGAAGCCTATGATCTATACATCTTCTCCCCCTTTGGCAACAAGTTACCAAAAAGTTCCTAGAAAATGCATAGCACTAGATCGACGCTCAGGCTTGATCTTCAGGTGGTGGTGGAGTCCGGAGCACTCCAAGGACGAAGCCTTCGGTAGACGTGGTCGGAGTCGAGGCTGAAGTGGATGCTGGAGCTGGTGGAACTGAGGCTGTGGCTGGTGCAGACGTTGTAGCTCTGGTGTCAGCAACTGGCAGTGCAGACGACCTCGGACCTCGTGGCACCCTCGCAAAAGCATCAGTCGTGGTCCTGCCTCTCCTCTCATTCATGTCCTCCTGGAGCTGCTCCACGGCAGTCTGTATCTCTGTCACCTTGATGTCCAAGTCATAGAACCTCTGTTCCATGATCCTCTCTAAACTCGCCTGGTTCTGAGTCAGGGTGGCTATACTCTGCTCAATCCGCAGGGTGGACGCAATCAGGTAACCAAGCTGCTCTTGTTTGGTTTTCAGGAAGTAATCAGATGCCTTCGCTTGAGTAGGCATCCTGGCAGCTTTCTCCTTCTTCGCCTTCTCCTTCTGAGCTTGTGCATGGGCAGATGATGGTTCATTCTCAGTCATAACAACTTGATTATCTTCGAAATCTGGACGGATGGGCAGGTGTTCCTTATCCAACAAATATACGCCCGTGCCCATCTTGGAGTTGATGAGCTCCTGAATCTGAGGGGCATATCCACAGCTCCTCTTCTGATCTGCTGCAGTCCTTTTGATTGTTTCCACTATGAGGCTCATGACTTTGAATTTTTGAGACACGTCAAAGACATGAAGCAAATTGATCGCATGACCTCTGATCATCTTGTGATCTCCAGACTTGGGCAGAAGGGTGTGCCTAAGGATCCAGTTGATCGTAGGCAATCCTGATAGCAGATAATGCACTGAGCCAAACTTGAACGTGTCAAGTGCTTCATTCGGAATCTCCTTGTACATGTTGGACATGGAGTTGTGGTCCATCTTTTTCTTGGCATAAATGTCCAAGTCATCTGCTTGCTCCTCTGGGGCATTGATCAGCTTTGCCCATTCCTCAACAGTAGAGTGGTACCTTGTACCCTCTGACATCCATGTGATCCTCCCATCCGGATAAAAGTGTGATGTGGAGTAGAATTGCATGATTAGCTCCTCGTTCCACTTTGTGAGCTTCTACCCAACAAAGTCTGCAACTCCACACGCACTAAAGCTGTCAAATACTCCAGGGTAGTACTCCTCATTGTCCTTGATATAGGTCCAGTCGACCCATCTCATGTCACATACAATTGGCTTCTTGTCAAGTAGCACTGTCTCATAGAAATCCTGCTGCTCCTTGGTATGAAACCTGTAGTCCACTGCAGTCCTTCTCCTAGAAGCATATGGATCTGCTGCTCTCCACTTCCTGAGCCATGAGTCTCTCCTGAGCTTCATATCCTCAGCCACAGGATGAGCATCGTTGTGGTCTGGGATCTTGGGCTTGAGCTTTCGAAGGACATTCTCTTCCTCTTCCTCTGCAGCTTCAGGCACTGGGGCCTTGTTCTTCTCAGTGGCTGGGATGCTTCTTGTGTTTCTCTTTGGTGCACTCTTAGGCTTAGATGCAGCCTTAGGTGCTTCCTTGGGCTTGGATGCAGCTCCCCCTGACCTTATGGCATCTCCCATTAGCTTGGGTGCCTTGGGCGCTGGTGCAGCTGCCTCTTCTTCCTCTTCCTCTTCCATGATGGAAGCTTTGCCAAGCACTCTAGCCACAGTCTTCTTCACCCTCTCCTTCCTTTTCTTGCCCTCAGCTGCAGCTGGCTCTTGGGAAGTGGGCTTCTCAGTTGAGGCTCTAGCCTTTGACATGGGCTGCCTGCCTGCTGGCCTTTTGATTTTCAGACCTGGCTTAGTGCCTTGAGCTGGTTCAATTCTCTTGGAAGTGGCCTCTTCCTCTGCCACATAGTCCTCATCTTCAGAGTCTGAAGTTTTCTTCTTCCTTTGTCTCGTGGCAGCCTTTGGCAAATTGCTAGGAGTGCTCCTGCTGCCTTCATCAGATGAACTAGAGGGACTAGTGCCCTCACTCATCACCACTTGCTGCTCCGACAGATTCTGGCTATCACTCTGGTCTGACATGCTGCAAACTGACTGCTGACCCTGTGAATAGATTATAGAGGAGATAGAGTGGATGAGCATCACAAAATGCAGAGATTTTTGCAAAAAGAATGATCCAAAAACTTAGTTTTAGTTTCCCACTGAAATCATCTCGGATCTACCGATTTTCAAACTCGGTGATACCGAAGCAGTTTTGGAACCTAAACTAGTGAACTCAGTAGGACCGAGTCACAGTTCGGTGGCACCGAGACTGCTAGGGTTTCACTGAGTTCAAAAGTCGGTCACACCGATAAGTAATTCTCGGTCAGACCGAGTCTCACTTGTGCAATGGCATAAGCCAAATCGGTGGGACCGAGTTTTTCAACTCGGTGGGTCCGAGATAGTTTCGGCGGAAACCTAAACCTAGAATTTTTGAATCAAACCTAATCTATGAGCATTTTGACTGGATAGAAGTTTATCAAACGTGGCTAGAAACAATATGATCACAATGTGCTAGGAATCAGATTGAGGAATAGCACAAAGATCAAGTCCATACCCTAGTTCGGCGGGGACTTGCTACGGCGGCAACGGCGGGGCAGAATTCCCATTGACGGCGACGGAGACCAGTGACTGGAGGCTGCTGGCGGCGAGAAGATGATCCGGAGACCTCGAGGGCAGAGCAGGCTATCGCGCGGGCGAAGGGGTTCGGAGAAATTTCCAAATTTTGCCCGTGACTATATATATAGCCCGACCCTGTCGGTGTGACCGAGTGGAACAACTCGGTGGCACCGAGATTCATAACTGCGTGCAGTTACTGAAACTCGGTGTGACCGAAAGGTTCAAATCGGTTGCACCGAGATCGAAAACCTAGATCAACTTAATGATCTCGGTAGGACCGAAAGTGGAGTATCGGTCATACCGAGAATCATAAAGAGGTTTTGGAAGTTTAAGTCTATGACGAATCGGGGACTCCGAGCGCTCCTCACACAGAGTGGTTCGAATCTGACTTGATCAAATTTTGTGATGCAGCATGAATAGAGTTTGAGACGAGAAAAGCATAGATTGCTAGAGGACGTTCTTAGGCATTCTTGTCCATCCACTTGGCAAAAGAGGATAAAACCAAGCAATCAAAAAAACAAGTGGATGTCCTCGAATGAGTAAAATATGCAATCAGCATGCTCACACAATAAGATGGCAAATGAAATATGTGGCAAGGCATGCACAACCAATTCTAGCATTTATCAAGCAATTTGCGATGACTAGGTCATCTATATATGAGTACATTGACTTAGGAGTCAAGTGAGAACACTTGATCATAGGTCATACTCATCGTTTAAGCTCAAGTGGGGTTACCACTTTTACATAAAGCATTGTTGTGTTCACATCTTTAGAGTTGCTTTAGCTCAAGTCTTAGAGTAAAGCTCCCCCTAGATGTGATATCCCCCCTAAGAGGGATGAACTAACCTTGGGTTTTGTCGATGATGACTTCATGTAGATATTGAAGATGTGGATGCTCAATGTTGATGTAGATCTCTTGGAGCTATCCATTTGAGTGAATTGCACTTTCAATACCTACATGGGTTAGTCCCACAAGGAACAAACAAGGATATCCATAGACATAGAGTGATGCACACAAAAGATGATGTCCATGAAAACTTTTAGGTTACCTTGTCCCTTGTCTTACCAACAAGAGGGTTTGTGACTCCTTGAACTAGTGCAAGATGTGGAAGTTGATTGCACTTGTTCTTGCCAAAATGATAAGAGTGAAGTATGTTGGCGGAGTCACCCTCAAGAACTCTCTAGTTCTTCTTCTTTTGGATCCACATCATCTTGATGGGAATCCTTGGAGTTGTAGTCGTACTTGATGAAGTGGAACTTGAAGTAGTCTTGGGAATCCACTTGACTAAGGTCTTAGGAGCTTCTTCAAATGCATCAATTTCCTCTTGAAGCTTGTCCTTGCCTTTTTGCTCGTAGTCTTGTGGTGGAAGATCATCTTGAGCTTGTGTCCCCTTGAAAGAAGTATACTTCTCTTGTTGAGGGACAAACTTTGTCTTGGGGTATTGATCTTCTTCCCATTCAACTCCATTGGCATTGAACTTTCGTTCAAAACCAACACCTTGATTCTTCAGGTGCATTCCTTGCTTGCGCACAATTTCCTTGAATTGCTTACTCCCGGCAAGGCTTTTGTACACTCCTTTCTCTATAATACCCTTCAATAAGCTATTTTCTTGCTCAAGTGTAACTTGGCTAAGAGAATCATTAGTGGAATCAAGAGAACTACTAGAAGCAACAATATTGGATTTAGCATGATCATTGTTACTACTAGAGGAAGAATCTTTCTTGTTAGACTTGACTTGAGGCATGTAAGTGGATAAGAGTAAACGCTTGCCAATGTAAGAAGAACTTTTCTTTCGGAGATCATCATTGATTGCCTTTAAGAACTCATGCTCTTGCTCAAGATTGAGCTTTTCAAAGCGTAGTTTCTCATGAGCTCTTAAAAGTTCTCGATGATCTTCGAAGATAGTGTCATGAGCTAACTTAAGAGTTTTTAGTTCTTTAGTTAGAGCCTCAATCTTCTCCTTATCATTGTCACTCGTTTTAGCATGATTAATTGGTCTTTCATCATAGTATTCATCACTAGAGTTGTCATGAAGCAAATCATCACCTAACAAGTCATCTTCATCACTATTGAAATCAACATACTCGGGGTGTGTTACCTTAGGACCTTTGACCATGAAGCATCTTCCAATTCCTTCATTTGGTGAGTCAAATATGTCGTAGGAGTTGGTTGACACAAGTGCTAGACCGGCAACACCTTCATCTTGAGTATCTTCGGAGTCGGAGTGATAACTTCTCTCGGAGTGGCTGTCAGAGTCGGAGCCGGATACCCATTCACCAACATGAGCTTGATGTCTTCGTCTTGTGTAGCTCCTTGATGATTTTTCCTTCCTTTCCGAATCCTTGCTTCTCCGTGAGTATCTTCGTTCATAATGATCATCTTTACTCCTTCTCTCTCTTGGTGGTGATCCTTTGCTTCTTCTTTTTGGAGAATCTTCTCTTCTCTTGTAGGGAGCCGTACACTCATTGGAATAGTGTCCGGGTCTTCCACAATTGTAACAGTTTCGCTCTCGACTAGAAGATCTTTTGTCATTGTAGGACCTTGACTTGGAGCTTCTATCTTTGCTTCTACTCTTGTAGAACTTGTTGAAGTTCTTCACCATTAAGCTCAATTCTTCATTGAAGTCTTGTTTCTCACTTGATGATGTAGGGGCTTCACATGAGACTTTATAGGCACCACTTGATTTGTTGTGAAGTTCCTATTTATCCTTAAGTGACATCTCATGAGCAAAAATTCTTCCAATCACCTCCGTTGGCTTGAGATCTTTGTAATTGGGCATAATTTGGATCAATGTGCACACGGTATCATATTTTCCATCCAAGGCTCTTAGGATCTTCTTGATGATGAATCTATCGGTCATCTCTTCACTTCCTAAGCCGGCAATCTCATTTGTGATGAGAGCAAGCCTAGAGTACATTTCAGCGACACCTTCACCATCCTTCATCTTGAACTTGTCAAGTTGGCTTTGAAGCACATCCAACTTGGATTCCTTGACGGAGTCGGTACCTTCGTGCATATCAATCAAAGTGTCCCAAATTTCCTTTGCATTCTCAAGGCGGCTGATTTTGTTGAATTCTTCGGGGCACAATCCGTTGAAGAGAATATCACAAGCTTGAGCATTGTATTGCAACATCTTCAACTCATCCGCGGTAGCTTCATGGTTTAGTTCTCTCCCGTCAAAGAAGTCACCTTGCAAACCAACACACACAATAGCCCAAACAGCGGGGTTATGTCCAAGAATATGCATCTTCATTTTATGCTTCCAACTAGCAAAATTAGTACCATCAAAGTAAGGACCTCTACGGTGATAATTTCCCTCGCTAGATGCCATACTCTCCTAGGTTGTGAAACCAAGGCTATGACCACCAAAAGCTATGGAGATCAAGCAAATGGAGACCAAAGCTCTGATACCACTTGTAGGATCGAAAGTATGTCTAGAGGGGGGGTGATTAGACTACTTGACCAAATAAAAACTTAACCTTTTCCCAATTTTAGTTCTTGGCAGATTTTAGCTATTGTAGGACAAGTCAAGCAATCATCACACGATTCAAGCAAGCATGCAAAGAGTATATTGGCAGCGGAAAGTAAAGCATGCAACTTGCGAGAATGTAAAGGAAGGGTTTGGAGAATTCAAACGCTACTGGAGACACGGATGTTTTCCCCGTGGTTCGGATAGGTGGTGCTATCCTACATCCACGTTGATGGAGACTTCAACCCACGAAGGGTAACGGTTGCGCGAGTCCACACAGGGCTCCACCCAAGGGCAACGGTTGCGCGAGTCCACACAGGTCTCCACCCACGAAGGGTCCACGAAGAAGCAACCACCCACAAAGGGTCCACGAAGAAGCAACCTTGTCTATCCCACCATGGCCATCGCCCACACAGGACTTGCCTCACTAGCGGTAGATCTTCACGAAGTAGGCGATCTCCTTGCCCTTACAAACTCCTTGGTTCAACTCCACAATCTTGTCGGAGGCTCCCAAGTGACACCTAGCCAATCTAGGAGACACCACTCTCCAAGAAGTAACAAATGGTGTGTAGGTAATGAACTCCTTGCTCTTGTGCTTCAAATGATAGTCTCCCCAACACTCAACTCTCTCTCATAGGATTTGGATTTGGTGGAAAGAGGGTTTTTGTGGAAAGCAACTTGGGAAGGCTAGAGATCAAGATTCATATGGTAGGAATGGAATGTCTTGATATCAACACATGAGTAGGTGGTTCTCTCTCAGAACATATGAGTTGGAATGGTGTGTGTGTTCTGATGGCTCTCTCTTCGAATGAGAAGGAGGTGGAGGGGTATATATAGCCTCCACACAAAATCCAACCGCTACATACAATTTACCAATCTCGGTGGGACCGAATCAGAAAACTCGGTCTGACCGAAGTAGTAAACCTAGTGACCGTTAGGAATTTCGGTGGGACTGACATGCAACTCGGTAGGACCGATTCGGTTAGGGTTTGGGCATAACGTAATCTCGGTGAGACCGATTACACAAACTCGGTGAGACCGAATTTGGTAATTAGCTAACCAGAGAGTTGGTCAGGCAAACTCGGTGGGACCGATTTGCTCTTTCGGTGAGACCGAGTGGAAGTCGGTGAGACCGAAAAGTTACAAAGGGGAAACACTAAGTTTACATTGCAATCTCGGTGGGACCGATTCGCTCTTTCGGTAAGACCGAAAAGTTACAAAAGGGAAACAGAGAGTTTGCAACCCCATCTCGGTGAGACCGAGATCCTTATCGGTAGAACCGAATTGCTAGGGTTTGGCAGTGGCTAATGACAAGTGAAACTCGGTGGCGCCGGATAGGAAGAATCGGTAGGACCGAGTTTGGCTTAGGGTTTAGGTCATATGTGGATATGGGAAAGTAGTTGAGGGTTTTGGAGCATATCACTAAGCACATGAAGCAAGAGGCTCATTAAGCAACACCTCATCCCTCCTTAATAGTATTGGCTTTTCCTAAAGACTCAACGTGATCTTGGATCACTAAAATATAAAATGAAGAGTCTTGAGCTTTTGAGCTTGAGCCAATCCTTTGTCCTTAGCATTTTGAGGGTTCCACTTTCACATCCATGCCATGCCAATCATTGAGCTTTCCTGAAATAATCATCTTGGAATAGCATTAGCTCAATGAGCTATATGTTGTTATGAATTACCAAAACCACCTAGGGATAGTTGCACTTTCAAAATTTCAAGATAAAAGTGTTCTCCCTGAGTATGCACCGTTGCCAAAGTTCGTCGTGCCCAGACACCACGTGATGATCGGGTGTGATAAGCTCTACGTCCATCTACAATGGGTGCGAGCCAGTTTTGCACACGCAGAATACTCGGGTTAAACTTGATGAGCCTAGCATATGCAGATATGGCCTCGGAACACTGAGACCGAAAGGTCGAGCGTGAATCATATAGTAGATATGATCAACATAGTGATGTTCACCATTGAAAACCACTCCATTTCACGTGATGATCGGTTATGGTTTAGTTGATTTGGATCACGTGATCACTTAGAATATTAGAGGGATGTCTTTCTAAGTGGGAGTTCTTAAGTAATATGATGAATTGAACTTTAATTTATCATGAACTTAGTCCTGGTAGTATTAGCATATCTATGTTGTAGATCAATTGCTCGCGTTTAGCTCCCCTGCTTTATTTTTGATATGTTCCTAGAGAAAACTAAGTTGAAAGATGTTAGTAGCAATGATATAGATTGGATCCATGATCTGAGGATTATCCTCATTGCTGCATAGAAGAATTATGTCCTTGATGCACCGCTAGGTGACAGACCTATTGCAGGAGCAAATGCAGACGTTATGGAGGTTTGGCTAGCTCAATATGATGACTACTTGATAGTTTAGTGCACCATGCTTAACGACTTAGAATCTGGACTTCAAAGACGTTCTGAACGTCAAGGACCATATGAGATGTTCCAGGAGTTGAAGTTAATATTTCAAGCAAATACCTGAGTTGAGAGATATGAAATCTCCAACAAGTTCTATAGCTAAAAGATGGAGGAGAATAGCTCAAGCAGTGAGCATGTGCTCAGATCGTCTGGGTACTACAATCGCTTGAATCAAGTGGGAGTTAATCTTCCAGATAAAATAGTGATTGACAGAATTCTCTAGTCACCATCACCAAGTTAGTAGAACTTCGTGATGAACTATAATATGCAAGGGATAACGGAAACGATTCCCAAGCTCTTCATGATGCTGAAATCTCGCAGGTAGAAATCAAGAAAGAGCATCAAGTGTTGATGGTTAACAAGATCACTAGTTTCAAGAAAAGGGCAAAGGGATAGAAGGGGAACTTCAAGAAGAACATCAAGCAAGTTGTTGCTCAAGTGAAGAAGCCCAAGTCTGGACCTAAGCCTGAGACTAAGTGCTTCTACTGCAAAGGGACTGGTCACTATAAGCAGAAACACCCCAAGTATTTGGCGGATAAGAAGGATGGCAAAGTGAACAAGCTATATTTGATATACATGTTATTGATGTGTACCTTACTAGTGTTTATAGTAGCCCCTGGGTATTTGATACTTGTTCGGTTACTAAAAAATTAGTAACTCAAAACAGGAGTTACAAAATGAACAGAGACTAGTTAAGGGTGAAGTGACGATGTGTGTTGGAATTGGTTCCAAGATTGATATGATCATCATCGCACACTCCCTATACTTTCGGGATTAGTGTTGAACCTAAATAAGTGTTATTTGGTGTTTGCGTTGAGCATAAATATGATTTGATCATGTTTATTGCAATACGGTTATTCCTTTAAGTTAGAGAACAATTGTTGTTCTGTTTACATGAATAGAACCTTCTGTGGTCATACACACCAACAAAAATGGTTTGTTGGATCTCGATCATAGTGACACACATATTCATAATATTGAAGCCAAAAAGATGCAAAGTTAATAATGATAGTGCAACTTATTTGTGGCACTGCCGTTTAGGTCATATTGGTGTAAAATGCATGAAGAAACTCCATGCTGATGGGCTTTTGGAATCACTTGATTATGAATCACTTGATGCTTGCAAACCATGCCTCTTGGGCAAGATGACTAAAACGCCATTCTCCAGAAGAATGGAGCGAGCAACAGATTTGTTGCAAATCATACATACTGATGTATGTGGTCCAATGAATATTAAGGCTCACGGTAGGTATCATTATTTTCTGATCTTCACAGATGATTTGAGCAGATATGAGTATATCTACTTGATGAAACATAAAGTCTGAAATATTTGAAAACTTCATATAATTTCAGAGGGAAGTGGAAAATCATCATAACAAGAAAATAAAGTTTCTACGATCTGATCGTGAAGGAGAATATTTGAGTTACGAGTTTGGTCTTCAATTAAAACAATGTGGAATAGTTTCACAAACTCATGCCACCTGGAACACCACAGCGTAACGGTGTGTCCGAACGTCATAACCGTACTTTATTGGATATAGTGCAATCTATGATGTCTCTTACCGATTTACCACTATCGTTTTGGGGTTATGCATTAGTGACAGCTGCATTCACATTAAAAAGGGCACCATCTAAATCCATTGAGACGACACCATATGAACTATGGTTTAGCAAGAAACCTAAGCTGTCATTTCTTAAAGTTTGGAGTTGCGATGCTTATGTGAAAAAGTTTCATCTTGATAAACTAAAACCCAAGTCGGAGAAGTGCGTCTTCATAGGATACCCAAAGGAGTCAGTTGGGTACACCTTCTATCACAGATCCGAAGGCAAGACATTCGTTGCTAAGAATGGATCCTTTCTAGAGAAGGAGTTTCTCTCGAAAGAAGTGAGTGGGAGGAAAGTAAAACTTGATGAGGTAACTGTACCTGCTCCCCTATTGGAAAGTAGTTCATCACAGAAATCTATTCCTGTGACTCCTACACCAATTAGTGAGGAAGCTAATGATGATGATCATGTAACTTCAGATCAAGTTACTACCTAACCTCGTAGGTAAACCAGAGTGAGATCCGCACCAGTGTGGTACGGTAATCCTATTCTGGAGGTCATGTTACTTGACCATGACGAACCTACGAACTATGAGAAAGCAATGATGAGCCCAGATTCCGCGAAATGGCTTGAGGCCATGAAATCTGAGATGGGATCCATGTATGAGAACCAAGTGTGGACTTTGATTGACTTGCCTGTTGATCGGCAAGCCATAGAAAAATAAAGGGATTTTCAAGAGGAAGACGGACGCTGATAGTAGTGTTACTATCTGCAAAGCTAGACTTGTCGAAAAAGGTTTTGACAAAGTTCAAGGTGTTGACTATGATGAGATTTTCTCACTCGTAGCGATGCTTAAGTCTGTCCGAATCATGTTAGCAAATTGCCACATTTTATGAAATCTGGCAAATGGATGTCAAAACTATATTCCTTAATGTATTTCTTAAGGAAGAGTTGTATATGATGCAACCAGAAGGTTTTGTCGATCCTAAAGGTGCTAACAAAATATGCAAGCTCCAGTGATCCATCTATGGACTGGTGCAAGCATCTCGGAGTTGGAATATACGCTTTGATAATTTGATCAAAGCATATAGTTTTATACAGACTTGCGGTGAAGCTTGTATTTACAAGAAAGTGAGTGGGAGCACTACAACATTTCTGATAAGTATATGTGAATGACATATTGTTGATCGGAGGTAATTATTCTGCAAAGCATAATATACGCTTTGATAAGTTGATTGAAGCATATAGTTTTATACAGACTTGCGGTGAAGCTTGTATTTACAAGAAAGTGAGTGGGAGCACTACAACATTTTTGATAAGTATATGTGAATGACATATTGTTGATCGGAGGTAATTATTCTGCAAAGCATAAAGGAATGTTTAAAAGGAGTTTTTCAAAGAAAGACCTCGGTGAAGCTGCTTACATATTGAGCATCAAGATCTATAGAGATAGATCAAGACGCTTGATAAGTTTTTCAATGAATACATACCTTGACAAGATTTTGAAGTAGTTCAAAATGGAACAGTCAAAGAAGGAGTTCTTGCCTGTGTTACAAGGTGTGAAGTTGAGTAAGACTCAAAACCCGACCACGACAGAAGATAGAGAGAGAATGAAAGTCATTCCCTATGCCTCAGCCATAGGTTTTATAAAGTATGCCATGCTGTGTACCAAATCTATTGTATACCCTGCACAGAGTTTGGCAAGGGAGTACAATAGTGATCTAGGAGTAGATCAATGGACATTGGTCAAAATTATCCTTATTGGAATAAGGATATGTTTCTCGATTATGGAGGTGATAAAAGGTTCGTCGTAAAGGGTTACGTTGATGCAAGTTTTGACACTGATCCAGATGACTCAAAGTCTCAATCTGGATACATATTGAAAGTAGGAGCAATTAGCTAGATTAGCTCCGTACAGAGCATTGTTGACATAGAAATTTGCAAAAATACATACGGATCTGAATGTGACAGACCCGTTGACTAAACTTATCTCACAAGCAAACATGATCACACCTTAGTACTCTTTGGGTGTTAATCACATAGCGATGTGAACTAGATTATTGACACTAGTAAACCCTTTGGGTGTTAATCACATGGTGATGTGAACTATTGGTGTTAAATCACATGGTGATGTGAACTATTGGTGTTAAATCACATGGTGATGTGAACTAGATTATTGACTCTAGTGCAAGTGGGAGGCTAAAGGAAATATGCCCTAGAGGCAATAATAAAGTTATTATTTATTTCCTTATATCATGATAAATGTTTATTATTCATGCTAGAATTGTATTAACCGGAAACATGATACATGTGTGAATACATAGACAAACAGAGTGTCACTAGTATGCCTCTACTTGACTAGCTCGTTGATCAAAGATGGTTATGTTTCCTAACCATAGACATGAGTTGTCATTTGATTAACAGGATCACATCATTAGGAGAATGATGTGATTGACTTGACCCATTCCGTTAGATTAGCACCCGATCGTTTAGTATGTTGTTATTGCTTTCTTCATGACTTATACATGTTCCTATGACTATGAGATTATGCAACTCCCGTTTACCGGAGGAACACTTTGTGTGCTACCAAACATCACAACATAACTGGGTGATTATAAAGGTGCTCTACAGGTGTCTCCGAAGGTACTTGTTGGGTTGGCGTATTTCGAGATTAGGATTTGTCACTCCGATTGTCGGAGAGGTATCTCTGGGCCCTCTCGGTAATGCACATCACTTAAGCCTTGCAAGCATTGCAACTAATGAGTTAGTTGTGGGATGATGTATTATGGAACAAGTAAAGAGACTTGCCAGTAACGAGATTGAACTAGGTATTATGATACCGACGATCGAATCTCGGGCAAGTAACATACCGATGACAAAGGGAACAACGTATGTTGTTATGCGGTTTGACCAATAAATATCTTCGTAGAATATGTGGGAGCCAATATGAGCATCCAGGTTCCGCTATTGGTTATTGACCGGAGACGTGTCTCGGTCATGTCTACATAGTTCTCGAACCCGTAGGGTCCGCACGCTTAATGTTACGATGACAGTTATATTATGAGTTTATATGTTTTGATGTACCGAAGTTTGTTCGGAGTCCCGGATGTGATCACGGACATGACGAGGAGTCTCGAAATGGTTGAGACATGAAGATTGATATATTGGAAGCCTATGTTTGGATATCGAAAGTGTTCCGGGTAAAATCGAGATTTTACCGGAGTACCGGGAGGTTACCGAAAGCCCCCGGGAATCAAATGGGCCTTAGTGGGCCTAGGTGGAAGAGAGGAGAGGAGGCAAGGGCTGGCCATGCGCCCCTCCCCCCTAGTCCGAATAGGACAAGGAGAGGGGGGCGGCGCCCCCCTTCCTTCCTTCTCCTCCACTCCTTCCCCCTCAAGTCCTAATCCAACTAGGAAAGGGGGGAGTCCTACTCCCGGTGGGAGTAGGACTCCTCCTGGCGCGCCCTCTCCCTTGGCCGGCCGCACCCCCCCCCCCCTTGCTCCTTTATATACGGGGGCAGGGGCACCCCATAGACACAACAATTGATCATTGATCTCTTAGCCGTGTGCAGTGCCCCCCTCCACCATAGTCCACCTCGATTATACTGTAGCGGTGCTTAGGCGAAGCCCTGCGTCGGTAGAACATCAACATCGTCACCACGCCGTCATGCTGACGAAACTCTCCCTCAACACTCGGCTGGATCGGAGTTCGAGGGACGTCATCGGGCTGAACGTGTGCTGAACTCGGAGGTGCCGTACGTTCGTACTTGATCGGTCGGATTGTGAAGACGTACGACTACATCAACCGTGTTGTGCATCACCTCCCCTCTCGTTGGTCGGGCTGAACGTGTGCTGAACTCGGAGGGGAGAGTGTTTTCTACATCGGTCTACGAGGGTACATGGACAACACTCTCCCCTCTCGTTGCTATGCATCACCATGATCTTGCGTGTGTGTAGGAATTTTTTTGAAATTACTACGTTCCCCAACAATATTAATGAAAACATAATAGGTTCAGATCTGAAATCATGGCACTCGGGCCCTAGTGACAAGCATTAAGCATAGCAAAGTCATAGAAACATCAATCTCAGAACATAGTGGATACTAGGGATCAAACCCTAACAAAACTAACTCGATAACATGATAAATCTCATCCAACCCATCACCGTCCAGCAAGCCTACGATGGAATTACTCACGTACGGCGGTGAGCATCATGAAATTGGTGATGGAGGAAGGTTGATGATGACGATGGCGACGGATTCCCCTCTCCGGAGCCCCGAATGGACTCCAGATCAGCCCTCCCAAGAGGTTTTAGGGCTTGGCGGCGGCTCCGTATCGTAAAACGCGATGAATCCTTCTCTCTGATTTTTTGTCCCCGAAAGAAAATATATAGAGTTGGAGTTGAGGTCGGAGGAGCTCCAAGGGGCCCACGAGGTAGGGGCGCGCCCAGGGGCAGGCGCGCCTCCCACCCTCGTGGCTAGGGTGTGGGCCCCCTGGTCTTCATCTTGTGCAAGGATTTTTTATTATTTCCAAATAGACGTTCCGTGAAGTTTCAGGTCATTCCGAGAACTTCTGTTTCTGCACATAAATAACACCATGGCAATTCTGCTGAAAACAACGTCAGTCCGGGTTAGTTCCATTCCAATCATGCAAGTTAGAGTCCAAAACAAGGGAAAAGTGTTTGGAAAAGTAGATACGACGGAGACGTATCAACGGGGGACTCGGATCCACCGCCCGCCATGCCGAAGAAGGTCGGAGTTCACCAAAAGTAAGCTTAGGGTGAACAGGAGGGGGAAGGGAGTTGGCTAGGGTTTGGACCAAGGAGCGAATGGGGACAAATATATGTGAGGTCAGGGTAGCTAGCATGGGTCGAATCCGACGTGACAGACGCGCCCGGGCCATCCGCCCTAGATTTGGGCTGGATATGAGAGGTGCTGGTAAGCCCGGGCATATTAGGCCGGTCTGAGTCGCTCGGCTAGGTCCCTTTTTTGACCGGTCAGTGACGAGGCCGTTCGCCCGGGTGTTTGAGATGGGTTTGAGGCGTCTGGCTGTAGATGCTCTAACCATGTCCCATAAACATTACCTCTTTATATTTTTTTCTTAAGTCCACAACACTCAAAATAATTGTAGAAAATAACACAATTCATCCATAAATAACGTGTACATATACATAATACAACAATAGTTGAAATGTAAATATCACCACCAAGGTAACTGAATGTTTATCAAGTTTTTTGAATTCATCGATTCCAAATTCAACTATAATCCTGTTAGTATCGGCACAAGTTCTCCCACACATTGTGCCCCTTGAGCTTCATCCAATACAATGTATGAATGTAAATGGCCTCCACTCGATCCTATGGTACAACACTGCAACATGTTTGGACTATATAACGTGATGATTATCAAGTTGCAACATTGAGTGAATCAACGAATTGACCAACATGTAAAGCAACAAGGAGCAAAACTTATGATATACATGGTTGACAAGCCCCGTGACCGCATTGTCTCCACTTGTGCAACCGTGCTGCAAAATTTTATGATGATGTTGGAGATTGTGTACCACCAATGGGCCATTGACTTCACATTGTGATCATGGATCACGTGCGAGTCATAGGGTGTGAAGTGCTTTTGCTCAAGAAAGAGAGCACACACGTTTTGCCAAAACATCACGCCCCCTTGCTGCATGCCTACAAAGTCTGCAGATATGACCTTCCACGCATTACACAACAACTCATCCTCCATCACCAAGTACCACACCGTCGTTTTACTCTAGAAAAGAAATTAGAATGTCTACAAAAAAGCTCTATGGCATTTTATCGAACACCTGTCAGGCATGGTGTTTGCTATGGATGGCGTCACCAGAAAGGCACAGGGTACCTGGCGGCGGACGAATTCTGGGTGGACGACGACATAGTTTAAGGCGGGCAGGCGCGTGGGTAGGAGTTGCGAACGTCCAAGGATGATTGGGCAACGGCCGGAGAAGTACAACAAAGATGTCAAATGAGGAGGGTGCGGAAGCAAGGGGGCAGGGGCAGAGTGGAAGAAAATTGGACCAGGAGGGGGATTTGAGTGGGCAGAGGGTGTCGAAGTCCTACGTGGCGGAGATCCGGACTCCCGCAAAGCCCCACTCAGTTTGCGGGAATTCGGACAATCGGACTGGTCCACGGAGCAATGGGTATAGCTTTGGATGGCAAACTGAGGATCCGCGTTGGAGATGCCCTGATGCGAATTTCCTTTGGCCATGGGAAGGCGGAATCCTACTCGATGCTAGTTGCATCGAAAAGTCGACCAAAGGTACAAGGTCTCGACGAGCAGTGCGGACTCAGCCAGCCCTTTTAACCTGGTTCATGCTCGTTCGGTTTTGGGAACCTTCTAGCAGGTTCTTGTCCAGTTTTACCAAAAAATTGCAAATTTCATAGCATGTTCAAAATATTCAGAAACTGTTCGTGATTTTTAAAAAAAAAATTCAAAATTTGCTCACAATTTCCTAAAACATTCAAAAGTTTGTTCGTATTTTTCAAACGAATCGAGATTAGAAAAATTGTTCCCATTTTTCAAAAAATATTGAAATTTCATAATTTGTTCACAATGTCAGAAAAAATGATAATTTTTTTCAAATATGTTTGAAATTCTAAAAACTATTCTCTTCGGTGTAAAATTCTTATAAATTCCAAAAAATGTTGAAAACTTCAGTTTTTCCAAAAAAATCATGTTCAAAAAATGTTCGCATTTAAAAAAATGTTTGGAAAAACAAGAAATCTAACCACCAGTCGGCTGGTGGTTTGCAACAGGCGCGTACGAAGCGATAGCCGTTCGATCCGCATCCAACGCCCCACGTCATCCCTGTTGCGCGCAGCGCGCGTGGTGCTAGCCGTTATGTTTAGTCTCCGTCGATGACATGTGGGCCCCTCCGAAACCGCTCGTCTCGCCCAATGCGCACTATCCCCACTCGCCCCTCTCCCTCTTCGCCCGCATTATTTCTTCCTCCTCTGCTGCTGCGGTTTCCATTCGAATCTCCTCTCGCCCCCCCCCCCCCTCGTCCGCGACGGTTCCTGGTGGTGGCGCGTTCCGGTTCGCGGCAGACGGCGTCTGAATCTGCGGTGAGGAACGCATTCCCCACCCCTGTTTCCTTCCTGTTTTGCTGTGCCGCCCGTCCGCCATTAATTTAGGCTCCACGGAGCTTTCGGATCCGGTGGTTTGTTGTTCCCATTAGGTTAGATTGAGGCTTCTAGTTTCTGAGTCGGCGTTGAGCAGCGCATCCCCCCTTCCCCCACCCACACACCCGCCCCGCTCTGTATTTCCTGTTGCTCCGCCTTCATGCTTCGCCGTTGATTTTTGGTGCCCGAACCCTTCGATTCTGGCCGTTGTTGTTGCTATTAGGTTAGATTAGGTTGCCTTGTAATTCCAGTTGAATATGGCTCAGACATCTGGTTTAATTTGTGGTAAGCGTGGGTGTGGATAGGTCTTAGTGGTGGTAAGCGTGGTCGGTTCTAATAAGGATTTTGGTCTGGTGTTAGTGTTGTGGATGTGGATGTTTAGGACATCCAATAGTGTTTGGTGTTTATGGATTTCAAGTTGTGCATCAGTGGCTGAGGATTTGAAAAGTAACCCTAAGTTTTTTCACATAATGTTGTTTTATGTTGGTTTTGTTTGATGCGGTGTGTCTATTGATTAAGCTTTGTGGTGCTCCAATTAGCATGTTTACAATGCTTGATTTTCTTGTGATGTCTTGTTCTGTTCAAATATCATGATGTTTATATTGAACTTGCCAATGACATTGCACTCAAATTACCAGATGCTGAAACACTGCTATGTATCGGTGTTGTCTTGTTATGGTTAAATTATCATGATGATGGTATTACACTTCACTGTCATGTTACTGTAGTTACCAGTAGTTTTCTAGTCTAACTACATGTAGCACAATGCTCATTTCTCATTCATTTGTCTGGTTGGTTTATTAATCAACATGTGTGAATGCTATTTTTTATCACTGGTAATTTGGTTGTAACTTACCAATTGCATTGTGCCTCAATTATCAGTCACACATGCTTTTATATACCTGTGCCATCTGTTTTACTTTTTTTTAGCAGGTGTGATGAACCAAGTGCAGTTTGCTTGTTTTCTTTTATCAGCTGTATTATTGCTTTGTCAAACACCAGTTTTATAAATGTTGCAGTTAATTGTGATATCAGTTTTTCAAAGTCATCTAATGGTTTCATTCGCTTTCCTTTTTTTCCTACGTGTCAGGGAGACAATGCCGAGGAAGCGCAAAGGAGATGGTGATGGAATCGATAAGGTTCCTTCGAAAAAGGCGAAACGCCCTCCTCCATGGAACAGAGCCTCACCCAGTTCGCTTCTTCTAGCATGCAAGGACATGAATGATGACAGGAAGGCTGCCATTGATGATATGGATTTAACTAGCCTTCGGAATATCCAGTGTGACCATCTATTCAACAATCTCAGTGTGTGGCTTGCTGATCTCTACGACCCCAATTCGCGTGAGGTGGTCGTACTAGGCCGAGGCAGGCTTCCGGTCAATGAGGAATATGTGCATCGTGTTATGGGCGTGCCGCGTGGAGGGAAGGATGTCCCTTACAACCTCCCTACTGAAGCTGATATTGAGTTAGGGCTTGAGTTGTTTGGCGAGCTTGGATATGCCCCAAAAATGACTGAACTCGTTGATCTCATAAAGGGTTCTGAAAATTCTGATGATACTTTCAAGCATATGTGGCTTCTGCTTGCGGGGAATACAGTCATTGCCCCGACCACCTCCAACAAAGTTAGCCCCCGATGGTATGCTGTGCTGGTAAGTTTTTTTGTAATTATGTCATTTTCTTTCTTGGGTGCCTGATAACTTTACTATATGTCAGTGTGGTAACTTTCATATTTTTTTGTGGTGCATTCGGTGAACTTCAGTTTCTTTTTGTTTTTTAACTTGCAGCGTGACATCGATGGTATTAAAAATCTCAATTGGTCCAAATTTATTGCTGATGAACTACACAAGGCGCTGCTGAAACGCAAGCCTACCAGGGGTTGCCTTCTCTTCTACAATGTAAGTGACGATGCTTTCCTCTTACCTTCTCTTCTGTCATTTGTCATTTCTTTGTCATTTTGTGTCTGATTTTTGTTTGTGTTTACCATGACGCTTGTATTTTTCTTATCAGCTATTGTACATTCATGTGATTGATCTTTCTGGACTTGGCATCATATTGCCTGATGGTCCTTTTCCCATCAATGTCTGGACAAAGAAGCTGATAACTCTTGTCCTCAACAAGGATGTTCAGGCTGACAAAGTTTCTTTCGGGAAACTATCGGTAATATATATCTATGTTTTTCAGTTCACACACTGCTTTGCAACTGCATTTTCTTTTCATTGTTTTTTGTTGTTACTTATCTGACATGTCGCTACATTTTTTTCCAGTTGAAGCCTGAGTTTGGCATGAATTTCTGTCTGTTTGGTGGTTTGGAAGGTCTTGACAAGTTTATGCGTGTTCATACTGCCCCAAGCTACAGTCAGGAGGTGAGCATGTAACCTAGTTTCTTGAATTTTTTTTTGCTGTTTTATGTTCTTTCATTGGCTGATAACTTATTTGTGCACTCAATGTGGTGACCGTCTTTTGATGCCAACTTGACACTCTTTACTAATTTGTTTGTTTCCAATGTGTCATATCCTCTATAAAGGATAATAATTATGATGCAAGCATGTGATAATTCTTAGTGTAATGCCTTGATAGCTTTGTTGCATTCCTATGATAACTCGATATCATGATAACTTTGGTTGCATTTCTTGTGATGATTCTTAGATAACTTAAGTTTTTTTGCTGATATCTAACTGTGTTGTTTTAGCTTTCTCGTGCATTGATCTTCATTTTCATGGTGACTGAATGTTTGCTAAATCATGAATACATTCATTTGTTTACTGCAACGACACCACACATTTGTTTTTGGTATTGTTCTTTTGTGTGTGCTTTTTTGTTAACTCATGATAACTTTTGTTGCATTTTGGTGATAACTTACTAGTTATTTCTATTTTTTGCATTTTTATGTTGAACAGAAATTTGCCAAATCAACTCACATAGTTGCTCGGTTCACGTCCGCCATGGCTGGCATCCTAGGCAATCTTGTGGAATCATTCACCGCTTTAGATGATGAGGGCCATTCAGATGCATCCCGTCAGCTAGACGCTGGATTGAACGTTCTCTCTTCTGCCGCCCGTACGACGTCAAGGACTACGCGCTCATCACAAGGCAGGCGGCCAGAAAGCCCTGGAAAGAATGTTGCTGAAGATTTTGATAGTGATGACGAGTATCACGGAGGCAATGATTCTGATTCTGACGCTGACTCCGATGATGATGACGATTTTAATGATATGGACTATCGAGTTGTTCGTCATCGCTGTAAAGATCCTTTTGTTGTTTCAGGCAGTGGTACCGTGGATGTAGATATGGGCAGCGGTCCAGCTGATGATGACACCACACATCTTGATGGTGCAACTGTCAAAGCTCATGATGGCACAGGACCAGATGTTGAAGACATGCCTGTCCGCCCTGTCGATGATAACCTCAATGAGTCTCAGATCTTACTCACTGGCACATCTCATGCAGCATCTGTCGAATCAGGTGATGGAGGGCTCAGCCAGCAAGGTCTGACAGACATGCAAGTTGAGGCAGCCACTGAATCTTCTGTCAAGCGGTGCGGTACTCAGCTTCTGAAAAATTTGGCTTACCAGTGGCGCAAGAAACTGAGGCTACCATCACCCTCCCATTCAGCTTCACCAACTGTGCCATCACCCCCCCCCCGGTCCAACTTCACCAGTTGTGCCTCCTAGCCCATCGCAAAGGCTGTCTTCACCAATTGCACTGTCAGCATCTGAGATTCATTTAGCTGTGAAGAAAGTTGTGGTCCAGGAGCTTGGTATACTTGTGGCTGAAAAAGGAACCGGTGTCTCCGTCCCACTATCCACCGTGCGGAAGGAGGCCCCACGTAGGTGAATGATTATTTCCATGGTCTTTTTATCAATTATGTGCCTGAAACAACATGGTAAATACAGTTGTTTGAGTAAGGTAGTTTGGGTAATTTCATGTTGGTAATCAACTTGCTCATTTTTCCTTTGCAGGGCACCCGGCAAACAATATGTTGCTGCTAAGGATTCAGGGATTGCACCAGTGAAAAGGTATTCACATTCTTACTTTCGTTTATGTTCAGTAGTTCTTTTTCTGTTTTTCTATACTGTTTTCATGTGCATTGAAACTATAGTTTTGTTTTACACATACCAGCAAGATGGTTATTTTGTTCTTGTTGTGTGATAACTTATCTTGATGAACATTGATAACTCAACTTTGCCCCCCTGATAATTTAGAGTTACCAATCTTGATAGTTGTATGTGCTTGTAACATTTGGTTATTTTTTTCATTCAGTGCACCTATGAAACAAGTTGCTGCTGCTAAGGGTTCACCAAGTGTATCAGGAAAAATGTGTTCACATACCTTTCTAGTTTGCAGTTATTCAAAACTAATTGCTGGTTTTTTTGTTCATATCATTTGGTAACTTTATATTTCTAGTCCTTGATAACTCTGTAATTTTTTCCCTGGATGCTACTTATACCTGAAGTATGTGACATCTTTTTTTGTTTGAAACATGTGGTAAATTAGGTTTAACAACATGTGTAATCTCACTACTACCCTTGTGTACCCATTTTTCAGTCGTTCAAAAGATAAAACTGCTGTGAAAAAGGTGAAATTCGCCAAGACCAGATCCTCTTCACGACTAAGGGCAACATTGTCGCAGACAATGTCATCGAAGACAACAGAAGTTATCCATCTTGATGAATCTCCCACGGCGACATCTCCGTCTGAAAAAGCAGCAGCATCTAGCAAGGGCGCATCTGATGTTGTTGCGGCGACATCGGCTGGTGTTTCTGATGATGTTGTTTTTCAGCTTGCTGCAGCGGCAACTGTTACTATTGTTGTTGAAGATACCGCCAGCGTGGCTGTGGCTGTTGAATGTGAAAATGAAGTCGTCCCAAATATAGTGCATGATGGAAGTGAAGGTATTTCTGTTCGCCATCACCTTTGTTTTTGTTTCTTGTATGTTATGATGTTTTATGTTGACGATGTGTTGAATCTTTTTCTGCTGTAGCCGTTCATGTCACTGAGAAAGTTGTGGGAGGTACCCGAGTCAATATGCCTATTGATACGGCTACAGCTGGAGGTCAAGAGAATGATGCCCATAATCCTGTTGGCACAGGTTGGTAACTTAACTTTCTTATGTTGATAACTTGTCTGTTTAATCCATGATAACTCAAGTTAATGTTTCTGGCACTAACAAATACAATGTCCTCTACATGTTTTCCTGATGTATTTTTTCCTTATTTGTGTGTTACTTGTGGTGTTTGAAGCAGTATCTGACCCTACGTTGGAGTCGAGCACCCCTGAAGCTGGAGAATACGATGGTAATTTTACGCCACCCAGCTGCTCTATTGGGCTTGATGCCATCTTTGGTGCGAGTCCACAAGTGCCACCATCTACTGAAGCAACTCCAACAGCTCAAGCTGCACCAGCATTGGCTCAAGTACCACCTGCAGCACCACAAGCATCGGCGGCGGTGCCATCTGTTCAAGTACCATCTGCAGCACCAGAAGCACCTGCGGCGGCGCCATCTGCTCAAGTACCACCTGCAGCACCAGAAGCACCTACGGCGGTGCCATCGGCTCAAGTACCATCTGCAGCATCAGAAGCACATCCGGCGACGCCATCGGCTCAAGTACCACCTGCAGCACCAGCTACTGGCCCTGTCGCCGTTCTAGGGCTCGCATCTCCTATTGATGCTAGCTTGAAGGGCAAGGCAGTGGTAAAAGTTACCAAGGCGCAACCGGTTGCTTGGGCTCCGCCACCCAACTCTGGTAAGTGAAGACCTTGTGTCTTCGCTTTTATGCAGCGAGAGTGATGGATTGAGATATGTCAGTGTACATCGTATCGTTTGTGCCTTGGTGTGCTCTTTTTATTTATGTGTTTGGAACTTGCTGTCATTCCGTGTGTATGGATGAATGTAATACTACTTCTATGCTCTGTGTGATGTAAATGAACATTTGTGCTTTCAGTACCCAGAATATATATTTCTGTTGTGTCCGCTACAATATTTTGTACGATGCTAGCATAGACGATAACTCCATCCTCTTTCCCCCCTGGTAACTTTGTCAGTTTTGAAAGCCGATGTTATCCGTTACTAACTTTTAGTAAGCGCGTGATACGTACATCTCCTATCATTGCCTATTTATTTTCCTTAATTTATTGTTATGCTTACAAAACAATACTGCACTGGTAGTAGCAGGGGTGTACTCTTATTCATCTGAACTTTTTTATTATTCCCTCATTTTTTAATTACCCTGATAAGTCTATATGACACTATCTTGATAACTCAAATGTTCAAATCCTGACAATTTACAAACCACTGACACCATAACTCCAGCCACATATGCATTCTTTACCAATTCTGGGCTATACAATTCTTTTTGGTCTTTTTTTACATGTTATGATGATTTGTTGATATCACAGCTGTTCCTTGTTATGCACCGGTGATATCTAATTTGTTCCTTAAAAGGCCCTTACATGTGTGCTGGTAATCCACATTCACATTACCTGGTATCTTCTATATTGTGTTCTTGATAACTTTTTGTATCTTGTCTCAATTTTTAATACTTGTTTTTTTGCAACAATTTATCTTGTTTATCACTACCATTCATGTCCTCATCGCTATTTTTTTTATTTAAGTAATACCGGAAGCTGGTCGTGTGCAAGTGTATGATGTTGAGATTGACGATGATGAGGTTCTCATGTGGTGGGAAGAATTTGAGCATGACAATCTAGCATTAAAAGGGAAATCTAATGTTCAAATAGGTGATTTTTTTTATGCTCCATGAACATTGCAACCCTTGCACAAACCCCTTTCTTTGTTTTTCAACTATGGACCACCACTTGATAATCAAAACATGTGGCAGTTGATAAGTTTTGACCCATCACTTGATAATTCTTTCTCCCATCTGCTGATAACTCATGTTTTTCATTGTTTTTTTTTGACTTTTTGTTTTAGTCATGTGCTTGTTACATTATACATCTTAATTATGTTTTTTCTGTTTTTACCAGACAACCCTCAAAGTCCAACATTTGTTACACCAGAGTTACCACCTCGCACAGAGCATTTAGTACGCAGTTCAACCCCTAAATCCTTTATTCAGAAAGTTAGGGTCACCCACCCGTCCAAAAACATGCTCCCGCCTTTTGCCACCCTCACACCGAGCGAGGAGGAAGAGTATGTTTACAATGAAGTTATCAAGCATACTACGGATTCCAACTCTAAGATTAAAGAGTATGTTTCCATACTTTTTCTCATATTTTTTTAACATAAATCATTATTTGTGTGCCATTTTTTGAAATTTATTTTTTAAATCTTTTTTTTGTATTTTTGTAGTGTTAGGGTCATCGACATTGATGGTAGGTGGGTCACCCTCGATGAGCTTGCCAACTGTGTGAAGGGAGTTGGGCAACTATCAACCAGCATTGCCGAGTTACATGTTCGCATTCTCCAGTATAAGGAAACGCCAAACAGGCTCATCTTCCCTTGGCTGCTATCTGTGTATCTGTCGATAGGAGACTTCAAATCCAAGTGTGTATTGAAGTATTTTCGACGGGACAAGTCTTACATTCTTAGTCACCAGCATCAGGTATGTTATGTTTGCTGGATATGGCAACTTTACAGTTAGTGTCTTGGTAACTTCCTGTTAATATCAGTAACTTCCTGTTATCTGCGGATATTGTTTGTTCTTCATGTCATGATAACCTCTTTCATGCACACTAGCAACTTGACCTTTCTGCCCTGATAATTCTTTTTCTAGTTGCCTCCCATGTGAATTTTATGACCATTTGTTATCTTGGTAATTTTGTTTCTTTTCCAACTCCTTCTATGCTTACTGCCTTTTAATTTTTTGCAGCTGCTATTCCCTGCTTTGCGAAAGTTGGGCCTCGGTCCAGATGACGGGCATTGGTATGTGTTGTCACTAAATCTTAGGGCGAAGAGGTTTGAAGTTCTAGATTCATTGCGTGAACAAGATAGTCCTTCTCTTCTCGAGCATGCGACAAGATACATGAACGCTATAAAGAAGGCTTGGTTGATAAATTACAAGGACTCGTATAAGCAGATTCAGGACTATGAACTTGTGTACATTGATGTGTTGAAACAGCATAATGGGTTAGTTCTGGATTATTCACTCTCTTTTTAACATCCCACTATATGTTTCTCATCCATGTTTATTGACCCGGTCGCAAAATCCAATTAAACTGATTTTGTGTTATTTTTTTCATCACAAATGTTTCAGCATTGATTGCGGATTTTTCGCCTGCACGTACCTTGAGGTGTGGGATGGCAAAAAATTTCCAGCCTTAACTCATGAACAAATTCCAGCTCTCCGGAAAATTATGACATTGAGGTGGTTAGATCATTATCAAAACAAATGCAAACAGTGGCGTTATCATCTGTTCAGCAGCGGGTGATGAGGTGATATTTTTTTTACGACAGTGTGATAACTTCTACTAAATTGTGATGATAACTTTTTTTTATGAATCTGTCATGACAATGCCATGGAGAAAAGTGTTGACATGCTGTTTTACTATAGTATACACAGTCCAAAGTCACTGACTATATGATAAATTCACTACTGTGATTATAATTTTTTCATAAGCAATTTTTAGAAGTGCAAGCAGGCCTAATTTTTTGTTCATAAGTAATACAATGCAGTGCTGGTAGCCTTCAAAAAATGTAGATATAAAAATATTGGATTTACAATTCCATGTCAATTCCATCATACATTGCTGGTAACTGGCATAATAGTGTACTGATAGCTTGGTTAAGATATAAAAATTTTGGATTTACAAATCCATGTCAATCCCATCAAACATTTGCTGGTAACTGGCATAATAGGGTACTGATAACTTGCTTAAATTATAGATATACACCTTTTGCATTACAAAGCCATGATAAATCCATGATACAATGTTGATAACTGGAATGTTATGGGGCTTGTAGCTTGCACATTATGGTCCATGAAAAAAATGTAGCCACCATCTTCCATTTTAATAGCACCTTCTTCATTTATCTTGCTAGGGGAGATTTGCATTTGCGTTTGTCATGTTCCAGACTCCCGCACACACCACATTTCCTTTTTGGCTTGGGTTTTGCAATCTCAAAACCTGACTGCTTTCTTTTTGACTTTGGCCGCCCCTTCGTTGTAGTCTTGGGAGGGTCTAGTATCAACTTTGTGTTTGAGGATGGAGCTGCATCAGGATGTGGGGGCTGGATGACAAAAGCATGATTTTTTTGCTAGCATGTATCGTCACCCGCACACTTTCTTGTTGTGTGGCAGGGTTACCCTATCGCTGCACATTAGTAGCACTTTCTTGTTGTGTGGCGGGGTTCTCCTGTCGCTGCACATTAGTGGCACTTGTTTGCTATGTGGCTGGGTTCTCCGGATGTCTTGCATCATGGGCGTTTTGGTGCTGTGTGACGGGGTTGTCTTCATTCATCCGCCCCACAGGTATCGAGCAGGGATCCGGCTGTCCTTGAAACGATCCTTTTGCTTCTTCCTTTTCCTTTCTTGCTTTTTTAAGTTGATTGTTCTTCAGGGTTTCAAGCTCCTCCTTGAAATTATACAGGTGTTTTCTTGCCAATCTGGTCCCATCATCTGTTAGGCAAGCGTCTTTGGTTGATGCCTTAAATTCTTTAAGAATTGACGTGTATCGCATGACGCTTTTCCCCTCCTCTCGCATCGACCTCTTAACTGTCGGCTGTTCGAAATCAGGTTGAATAAGATCCTCCTCTGGATCCCAGGTCCACCTCTTTAGGATGTACTTTTCAGGTATCTCGTATACCCCAATTTGGTCCATAACTCGTAGTACATGCGCGCACAGTAGCCCATCACGATCAAACTTGCAGCAACTACACGAGTATGTCTCTTCATCCATGTTTGTTTGCACATGGTAGTCCCTGTCTCCATATTTTGGTATTATCCCCCGCACTGAGCTGACCTTGAAATTACCATCATCCAATGTGTCGCATTTGTATGCTGATTTCACCTTCATCTCCACCTGGAACTTGCAAAACAAGTTATGTGTGTACAGCCCCTGCACCTACATCTCCAGCGGGTTCATCGAGTACATTTCAGTTTCTTTGTACACTATTTCCAACTGCTCTTTTGACACGCTAGCCATCACCTTATCCTGTATCGCAGTGTACTGTTGTGCGAATTTGACCAGTGAGTTGTTTGGGTTGACATACTTCTTGAGCATAGAGTTAAAACCCTCACTTCTTGTCGTGGTCTGCAAGAACGGGAAAAAATCGTGCATATAGTATACCGGGACCCAACACTTCCTGTTCTCCCATAGCCATTGGAAATGTTCGTTGTCAGTCTGGCCATACACTTCCATCATCACCCACCACTTGTGCTCAAACTCCTCAACTGCATTCATAATATAAACATGGTAACATCAAGTATTGAAGGATGGTAACATTTGTTCAAACATATTTGGTAACTAGGAACACCACTGATGTTGATAATTCTGTCACACACACCTGGTTACTTTAGTTGAAGCATCATGGTAAGTACTTTGCACACAGGATAAGTTTTTTTCCAAAGCGAATATCACTCTGTGTGCGTAGTACAAGCAACATTTTTAACTAGCAACAAAAAGATACTCATATCAATCAGCACTAGCTGGTGATTGAAAAGTTTTGTTGTAACTAGTGGGGTGAACAATTGAAATGTGTACATCAAACATGAACATGATAGGGGTAGTACAGAAAGCAATTAATGTAGGTAATTTTGTTATAATCCTCTGGTAACTTGTCACCTTGTTAGATGGTAACTGTTGTTATCATGCATCTAAACCCATTTTCTATGTGCCCATTTTTCTTTGTTTTAAGTTAGTGAGGGGTGGGAAGTAAAATACCAGCCAGGCTGTTGTCAACACAATCCTTGAATGCATTGTTTAGTGGCTCATTGTCAGCCATCAGCTTCCCAAGCTTCTCTTGTACTTTTTTCATTATATGCCAGCGGCAATTCCTGTGTACTATCCCGATGAACACCTCATCAATAGCACTCCTCATTGCAAAATCTTGATCTGTTATTATGTTCTTTGGCGCAATTCCACCCATTGCATGCAAGAATGCATTAAACAGCCACACAAAGTTACCAGATAGCTCGTTTCGAACAAACCCACAACCAAATTGGATTGACTGCCCATGGTTATTAATGCCAATGAAGGGCACATAGGGCATTTTGTACATGTTTGTCATGTATGTTGTGTCAAATGAGATGACATCATTGTATCTAGCATATGCCCTGCGCAACGCACCATCTATCCAGAATAAATTTTCCACTCTGTCCTCATCATCAAGCTTTATTCTCCAATAGAAATCTGGATCTTGTGCCTTCATATCTTGGAAGTACGAGATTGTGCTCCCCACATCAGCATGGCGGTACTCCATCCAGAATTTAGCTCGCTGGTTTGCGATGTCCTTTGTTGTGTATGGTACATCTTTAGGATTCCCGTAGAACCATTGCATTAGTTGCATCTCTCTTGCTGTCTCTATGTTGCATCCGTGCAATATCTTCAAGAAGTCCTGCTCATCTTTTGGAATGTTCCTATGTGTTGATAGGAACTTTGTCAAGGACAGCTTTCTTATTAGAGGGTGGTTGTGGTCGTCGTTGAAGCATTTGACTCTCCACCACGCATCCGTGTGGGTGATGTAAAGGTGGGACGGACATCCCGACCTCACAACCTTCCCTCTTTTCCTCTTCTTCACGATGCCTTTTGGGTCCTGCACATCCTCTGTCTCCTCCTTGTTTGTTCTTGGCTTGCCGTATTTCCCACAAACCAAGAGGACTCTGCTTACAGTATTGTCTTTAATTGTTTTTCTGTATTCCAGTCTCATTCCAAACCCATGTCTCAGTGCATATTGCCTGTAGTGTTCATAAGCTTCCTCAAAAGTATCAAACTTCATCGTTTCATCAGGAGGTTTCGGTGTGGAGTATGCCTCGGTATTTTTGTCTCCCTGTTCAGCATTCTCTCCTCCTATTTCTGGACTCACTGGCTCGCTGACTGAATGATCAAAGAAGCTTTCTCTCCCCCCTATGCTGCTAGTAGTCGGTTCTCTGCTTGTCTCTCGAACCATCGGGTTGCTTCTAGATGTAGCACTTGTAATGTTTTGGAAAATTGTTATTTTGTGTTATATTTTCTGCACGCCAAAACTAGTGGTAACTTGTACTCCAGTTGCTTGGTAAAGTTTGCATGCATTAAGATATTTTTTGTAGCTGTAAAGTGAAAGCATGTAATTCCAATTGCAATACAGATTGCATGATAATTCGTATGCAGTAAGTGTGGTAATTGTACCTAAATTCATGGTAACCTGTGTGCATCAAGCTACGTGATTTGTGAACTGTTTCATGGTGAATGTGATAGTTGTAAATAACATAGGGTGGTAGTTGCAATTCAAGTACGATGGTAACAAATTTGTGTACAAAAATGTGGTAGCATGGTAAATGTTTTACCTTCATCTGTTTTGGCAGAACCAAAGCTTGCCGTGTGTGCATATTCACACTGTTGGTTTGTCCCTACACCACTCATCATGATATCCACATTACCCCCGTTGTCATGCGCCATTTTCTTGTGTTGCAGCACCTGCTAGCACATATGATTGCATCCATTAATTTTCCACAATTACAAGTAATTTTGATTATTTTTTCACAACAACTATTTTTTTTCCTTTTACTGCACTGATTACTTCTTTTTTATAACAGGTATCGTTTTGGCAGTAACCAGCATATGGGAGTATGACAGCGATAGTTTCTATCAACCTCATTTCATGAACATCATTTCTTATCAAAAAAGTCTGGTGGCAACAATGTAAATCAACGCATGGTATTCTTGTAGTGTTTTTAGCACCTTTGGTTCTGAGTTTTCCTGGTAAATTGTAATAAATTAGCATGATAACTTGTTCTGACATGGGTTTGTTCAATATAAAAAGGAAGAAAGGGATCTTTTTTTATGTTGAATAAGTCTTAAAGGATGCTGATTACTCAATGCACACACTCCGATAATCTATATTCAATCGAGATGGTATGTCAGTTTTAATGAGAAGATTCATACATGTATTTTCTAACATGCTCCAAAAAAGATAGCTTGATAGATTGATGATGATAACCTATATGTGTTTATGTTGGTAACTTAATGATGAGGTAACTCAATGATGTAATCTGTAGGTAGGAACATGGACCAATTTTACCAACTTTTTGGCTGTAAAAGAGGAAAATTTAGTCAATCTTTTTGTTGGTAACCTGACTGAATTTGAGTGGTAACTCAATTACAACCGAGGAATTACACACATGTAGTAAAAGTACTACCTTTTTTTGCATGCTTTTGCCTTTCTTATTTAGTTCTTGTTGTTCTTTTCCCCATGTTTTTCCCCTTGATTTTATTGGTATGAAATGCAAATCAGCATGTGTATAGAGGTTGAATCACTTACCTCCTTTCTTTTTTGCCTGATTATGACGAAATTGAGACGAACTGATGTAACCTCTGTGATGTTGTTGTGGTAAACCGGGGCCCTCCCTCAAATCCTTGTGTTTTGGTGGTGTTTTTCGTGGTTTCCTTTTTTTTGGTGGATCAGATCTGGGGCGGAGATCGGCGGCGATGGAGGCGCGTCGGAGAGAGAGGAGAGAACTGATCGGGGCAGGTGGATGTTTCTTGCGATGGAGGTAAGAAAGTAGGTTTCGGGGTGGTAAGTCATGTGCAGGAGGGGGGGAGGTGGGCCAAAGGGGTTGTGTTAACTGTCTTGGGCCTCAATGCGTTGCGCGCGGTGGGCCTCGCGAGAGAAGGCTGGGTCGTGGGTGGCGCTGCCGAAGTGGGTCACGCGCGGGGAGGGATGCAGGTGGACGATCGTGCGGATTTGTCGCTAACCACCAGTCGACTGGTGGTTAGTCGCGAATGTTAGCGACATTTTTCTGCATAAAAACACATTTTTAAAGTTTTTTTCATGTATTCACGAAAAACGAATGAAAAATAAAAAATTCGACCGGTAGAGTAACCAAGTTGGTACAGCCCTCCTGGTGCTACAGTGCATTGGTTTTTTGTGCTCTTGTATAACCGAATAAAAAACCGAAAGAAAAACAATTAATGTAGTGCCGGTTTGTGCAGGGTAGCTGCAGTGCGCTGCTGCTACAGCGTCCAGCAAGGGGCGCGCTGTGGCTTGACGCACGCGCGCGTCACATAGGAGTTCGGAGTGGGGAAGTACTCCCTCTCAAGAAACATACTCTAGTTCAGAATCGGTTTTCTTAACACGGTCAGAATCGCTTCTACTACCCATCTAAAAATAGCTTTAGATAAGCTGACTATCGCGAGAGCTATGTCTTGCTTAACCTTTTTCTTAGTAAAGTTATGTCTCACTTGCTGTGAGACGCATGCTCTTCTCGCTTGTCGCGCTCGCGCCAGTGGACCGGCCCAATATTTATGCGGTTTTTGGAAGCTATCTGAGAGCGGTTTTTAGAAACTTATATGGACTTGCATACCAATAATAGAGGTTTTTGGGCGGTTATTTTTATTTCTGTGTTTTCTTTATCGATTTTCATCATGTTTCTTTCCGGTTTTTCTTGCTCTTTTTTATTTGTTTTTATGCTTTTTTCCAAATACATGTCGAATGATTTAATATAGGAAAACGTTTATTATAAGCCGGCTGATTTCTCGCGTCGTAAGTCTCCTCTGTTGTGTGACACGTGTTCCCGTGGGGCCAGCCCACCGCTCTTTCTCCAGCCTTATCCTCATCGATTCATCCGGACCACATCTTTCTCCTCCTCGCTAACTCCAGTCGCCGCCTTCCTCTCCTCTCCAATGCCAATTCTCGTGGCTGCACACCAGATTTCGCGACCACGCCACTCCCGGCTGCTCTGAGCCCGCCGTCGGAGCACCGCGAATCCTTGCAACAGCCACCGGCTTGCTGCGCTCGCGGCGGCGCTGCATATGAGGACAGCGGCGCTACAATGGACGGGCGCTATTGTCGGCGGCATGACAAGTCGAGCATGGCGGCGCTGCAATGGAGGGGGCGCTGCATGTCGAGGACGGTGGCACTGCAATGGAGCGGGCGTTCCTACCGGCGGCGCTGCATACGAGGATGGCGGCGCTGCTGCCGGCGGCGCTGCAATGGAGCGGGCGTTCCTATCGCCGGCGCTGCAATGAAGCTGGCGCTGCTGCCGCCGGTGTTGCATACGAGGACGGCGGCGCGACAAGTTGATGACGGCGGCGCTGCAATGGAGCGGGGTTCCTGCCGCCGGCGCTGCATACAAGGATGGTGGTGCTGCAATGAAGCTGGTGCTGTTGTCGCCGACGTTGCCTACGAGGACGACGACGCGACAAGTCGATGACAGCGGCGCTGCAATGGAGCGAGCAGCCGCATCGGTTGTCCTGCGAGGAGCCGAGGAGGGCCACCTCCGCGCTCACGCATCCGAGCATTGCAGCGACATGGGACGAAGCAGCAGTGGCGTTTTAGTGACCTGCGCGTTGACCAAATCTGACGGCCAGGTTGGGATGATCGGAGGGCTCACGAGACGGCTTAAGTTTCACACTTATCAACCGACTGATTTATAGCAGTCGCCTTTAATATACTATGAACATTTACCTCAAATACACGTTGAACATTTGTCAACTGCATGATGAACATTTTCTCTATTATACATTGAAACTTACATGCGAACACTTCTTAATTGTTTTTAAATGTTATTTTAAATATAACATTTTTATATATTATGTTTTTATATAGATTTTGAAAATGATTTAAAATTTATGAACTTTTTTTGAAATGTCACAAACATACTTCTAAAGGCATGCACTTTTTTGAATGGCGCAAACAATTTTTTTAATGACAAGAACATTTTTTATAAGTAAATGAACAATTGTTTTTTTCATTTTCATGAATATATTTACAAAAATGTTATGAACATATTTCAAAACTTGTCAACATTTTTTGAATGACATGAACATGTTTCTGAATGATATGAACAATTTTAAAATTACATGAACAAATATTTAAATTTCATTTATTTTTTTGAATACATGGTGAAAATTATTTAAAAAATTAGAAAACTTATTTCTGGAATATCATATATGTGGAATATTTCAAAATATAAATAAAAGTAAGAAAGAGAAACCGAACGAAGCAAATGTATGAAGAAACTAGCGAACGTAACAATTAATGGGCTGACCCAATATAGAGACCCTTGAAGCGAGGTGTTCTTCAATCCTTCAATCGGCGAGACCTAGATGTGCCCACTAATTATCTTGCAAAAAGCTCTTGCTGCATTAGTGTGTATCAACTGAATTGGGCCAAATCGATGTGAGAATGTCATGGCCTTCTGGCGGCCTAGTAGGCCTCTAGCCGGTTTTCCCTGTCAAGGAATTTAATTGAGTTATACGTAATATATAACAAATCGATTCAGTTTGATCTTCTGTTCATCTTCCAAAATGTGCGCCAATTTTTATGTGGGGTATTTTTCTCATTCATATAACATACAACAAAGGTACGAGCCATGCAAACTCCATCCTGAGAAAACTGAAAAGATAATAAAACCCTAACGTAAGTCCGAAAACCTCCAATCAAGAAGTAGAATTACAATCAAGGCCAGAGAACCATGTGGTAATTTGTCACCGTCAAAGTCTACTAGTACCACGTACATCTACAGCGGCAATTTCTGCGAAAATGATGCTTATCCTAGAAGGATGCTTACCAAAAATTCATGAGTCATGACAGGTCTTTAAAGTTTGACAAAATGTCCCAGTGAAAGTTCTGCCCTTAGCCCCTTACCACGTCTAGCAAGCAAAGCTGCCCTTAGCCCCTTACCACGTCTAGCAAGCAAAGCATCATAGTACGGCACAGGTCCAATCCATCTGATCGACCAGTGAAAGCTATCATAGCCTTCCAGCTTTTTGTCAACGAATCTCAAAAAAAAGCTTTTTGTCAACGAAATGACGCTCCTACCTGGAGTCATATCGGCTGTACATAAAGCGATCACTTGACGAGCAGCTTGGCTCGTTAAGCTCATACTCGTTAAGCTCGTCCTCGTTAAGCTCGTTAAAATTAACGAGCAGAAAACCCTGTTCGACTTGGCTTGTTTGAAGCTCGTTAAGCTCGTGAGCGCTCGCGAGCACTCGTTAACAGATTATAATGTGTTACGATATACATGATGAATATGTAGGTATGATTTTCAAGATGAAATATGGTGACTATAAAAAAAATGAAATAGTTTATTGCATCATATGTCTTTAAAAGGCTGACACACAAACTGACCATCTTTTTTTTTGAGCATCAATACAGACACAAGCGCTCATATACACGCGCATACACTCACCCCTATGAACGCACACACGCACACCCTATCCCCATGAACACCTCCGAGAGACTGAGCCGGCATATCATCTTGAGATTTACGAAGTCACCGTAGACGCCTTATCGCCGGAAATCCTGAAATAAATCCAGGAATAATGCGAGCACCAGGATTTGAACCCTGGTGGGTTGGAGATACCACTGTCCACCTAACCAACTCAACCACAGGTTGATTCGCTATTGCCTCATATGTCGATTAGATTAAATAGATGGGCTGAGGTTCTACAAAAAGTTTGTCACATAAGATGAAAATATGCATTGTGTTGTTACTAACGAGCTTAACGAGCTACTCATGAAACTCGTTAGCTCGCTCGTTAAGCTTAACGAGCTAAAATCAATGATTGGCTCTGTTCATTAAGAAGCGAGCTACGAGCTTAACGAGCCGAACTATCGAGCGCTCATTAAGCTCGCGAGCTACGAGCTTTTGATCCAAATGGAGTAGTAGTACTACCTACTAGTATACTGCAAGGTGCCCCTTAATTAATGGACGAAACAAATCTTTCGCCTTTGTTTTTAAAAAGAATATACGTTACTTACTCCCTTCATTCATAAATATAAATTCTTTTAAAAAATTTAATATGAATTACATACAGATGTTGTACATTCACTCATTTTATTTCATATGTTGTTTGTATTAAAATCTTTAAAAAAAACTTATATTTAAAAACGAAATGAGTAGTACTTTTTGTTTGCTTCCAGCATTTTGTGATGGTTCGCAAATATACAATCGTTCAATACGCACACAGAAAAGGAGAGGAACAAATTAAAACATGTCTTGTAGGAACACGTTGTCGCCGAGTTATTATCACCAACTTCTCGCTAGGCTGAAATCATGTCCGATTTGGACGCTGAATATGACATAGATTATGTACTACCTCCATTTCAGTTTACAAGTCTTACGCGTATACCTAAGTTATCAATTTTATCATCTTAATATAAATTATATAACATAAAAATTATACGGTTTGAAAATAGAACATCTGAAGTTTATATTGTTATATTTTTTATAATATATGACTTGTATTAGGTTGGTCAAATTGACAACCTAAGATACGCGCACGCCCTGTAAACTGAGAGAGAGATAGTAGCGTATAGAGTAGCTATTAAGATGGCAATTTTTTTTTGCCAGTGGTCTGTTCTTGTTGCACTATTTTATTTATTTTTGAAAAATATCCGATCTATTCATGAAAGAATTCCTTATATAATACTACTTTAAAATCATCTTCCCTATTTAACACTGATAAAATATTTCTTCCCTATCTAACCCGGACTCTAAACTTTGTTCTCAATATAACACTTCCATCCGTTTTGTGAGCTAATGGTGTTAACTTGCACATGAACGACAATATTACCCCTATGACTAGTATATGACATTATTTACTCCTCTTTCCCATGCCTTTGTGTTTTAATTTATTTTTTTGAAGTGGTTTTGTAGGGAGCTATGTCAAAATACTTACACTTGGCATTGTAGAAAAAGAAGAAGAAGAAAAAATACAACGTCATGCATACACACATGTACTAGCACATTAGTTAGTGATTCATTCATGCATGCGGGTGCTCCTTCACACACCTATCCACGGATGCATTGTGCGCAAGTACACGATGATGACATGATCATGGCCATCTGATACTTACCGTCTGTACATAGCTGAATACCTGCGGCGGCCGAAGACACACGTATATGTACTCAAATACCCGCGCGTACAGGCAAGCACACATACATACCCGTATACTCATACACCTGTGTATGTACGGCTAAAGATCTTTTTATTTGCAGGCATGTTGATAAGGAGCTGATCAACTTGGACGTGGGGGCAAGGAAAGGCACCAACGATCCAGAATATCGGTACTGCTGCAATGCGTCTGACCTACTGCTTCTACTCGATATAATCCTACGCAGGCATTGCAAGGGGAATTCGCGCACCCATCATACACGAAACATCCAGGGATAACTCACGCACAAACATCAGGAGATACAAGGGAAAGGAGAGGGGGCACCCAGTTAATGATCAGATAGATGTTTGAGGGCAAAAATGTCATTTCATGTGCCATTTTTAAGAAAAAGGGTTTCCTCCCGCTTTGTATTACAAAGCAACCATCCGATACAACCAACGATAGGGGTTGGGGCGGAAGCAGCACAAACACGCCAAAAAAAAGAAAAAAAAGAAAAGAAACAAATGCCGATAACGACAGATCGACAAAAACGACGAAGCCTCGTGACCGCTGCGTCCACCGAAGATTGCCCACCAAGCTCCGAGACTCCGAAGCGCCGGTATCAAACAACACCTCCAAGAAGGGACGCGACGATGACGACATTGCTGCCAAGGGTTTCCCCCGGTACACGGCGAGGAGAGAGGAAGGGTAGCCCCGACGCCCTCTAGGAAGGTCCGGCTGCACCCTCAGGCGCCACCGCGTCGGTGTCGGCCAAGCCAACAAGGATTTCTCCCGATCCCAACCTCTACCTCAGGTACTTCGGAGCTCGCCACCGCACCGACCACCACCCTGCGCCAACACGGACACGAAGCTACCCACGCTTATTTGACAATAGAAAAATATTTCTTCCCTATCTAACTCCAACTTTAAATATTGTGCCATTTAACATAGTTACCTCAGAAAATGGATGAAAGTGTTATATTGGAAACAACATTTAAAGTTGGAGTTAGATAGGGAAGAAATATTTTTCCAGTGTCAAATAGGGCATCTTATTTTATCATAGTGTTAAATAAGGAATTCTCTCTCTATTCATCTTCAATCATGCAGTACAATGAACACCAGAGATTATAAAAATTACAACCAGATTCATAGACCACCTAGCAACGACTAAGTATTGAAGCGAGTCGAAGGCGCGCCGCCATCAAGATCGCCCTCCCTCATCGGAGTCGGGCCAAACTTGTTGTAGTAGACAGTCGGAAAGTCGTTGTGCTAAGACCCCATAGGATCAGCGCAATAGAACAACCGTCACTGATGAAGAGTAGCGTAGATCGGAAGGATCCAACCTCCACATACTATTTGTGCTCTTTTCTTTTCAGATGATTTTGAAACACTGGAAACAAAAACATTGGAAAAAACCAGGAACAACATGCTACAACACTACCGCCGCGGTGACTTCACATGCGCTCGCCCATCGCAGTCATCCAATTCTGGTATCGTGTAGATTAAGCAGGGTGCACGGAGCCGGTCTCGTCACTAGACCATGATTCATATGTTCGCTTGATATATACTGCGATAAATATTTGGTGGTTTGTATCATATGTCGCAGAGATCGGGCAAAAGTCTTCACAGTTGTCTAAAAGAAAAGATAAGCTTATCAATGGAAGATTCGGAAGAGGCATATCATCAATTGACATCCCATGATATCAATACATACATACATTTGCATATTTGCTTCATCGGTTCAAAGGAAACTTGTAAACTAAACCAGTTCGAGCGATGATAGTCAAAGTTTAGCTAAAAATTGATTGCAATCGATATTAGAAACTGTCGACATAGTTTAATATTTACAGGTATGCGCATGTTCTTAAGTTAGCTCATTTGTGTTGTTGTGCTTGGTTCCATGCCTTGGAAGTTTTTCGAATGTTGGTACTCGCTTATCTCACCCTAGGTTCATGATTCCGAACTTCTCCCCAACAGAGGCACGAGGGGTGGGAACTAGGTTCTAGATGGTACCACTATCTTTTATGAAAAATCGAACAACATATGCGGCCAGAGAGGATATATAACGTAACTCTCGCACCCTACAGTAAAGAGGCATTGACAAGGGAAATAGGCATATAGATGAGACTAACAATACATAGATAGGAAATGGATAGGGGTAAGATTGATGTGGTTTACACAAATTAGACCTAAGTAGATGACACATTCCAAACTCAAGTAACAAGGTGCAACACCATAGTTGAATAGTTATTTTCGTTTCTTCTCCCATTCCATTCTCTTCCTTTTCATATTTTTCATCTTCATCCAAGGATAGTAATACTTACTTATAAGGTAAGCCATGTGGTAGTTATTATAAATATTTATGGTTCATTCAACTTGCTCACGGTGTTCCTTGCACCAACAAATTAGTTGATCTTCTTATACATGGCGCCTATTCTCTTCGCACGAAGTGCTAGAGTTAGAATGGTCCAGTAAGATTTTTTTGATAGAGTAAAAGATGTATTGTCATAAAATTTAGTATACATGAGACTAAAATTATAAGTTTGTAACAAACGAAGTACTTTAATGTTTGCGATGAGTAATGTAAGACTATTATAACCATATAAATTTCGCTTTCTCCTTTTCTCCTCTAACCCTAGGCGGCTAGGGTAAACTCTCCCCCTCCAAATTTCACCAGCGAGCCTGTGGATTTTCCTCCCCTCTGCCCAACGCTCTGGCGGCCGGTGGCGTGAAGGAGAATCTCGGTGCCTCCGTTCCGTTAGTAGATTAGCTTCGGGTTTTTTAGTCCTCGCATGTACGGCGCTCGGACAGATGGCGGTGCTTCTTCTTCGAGTTGGTCTTTCGGGCTCCGATGCTCCTCGAGTTCGTCTGTCTAGACGTAGTCGACAAAGCTCCGTCGTAGATTCCTGTCATCTCATTGGGATGGTGAGGTTAGGGTTTCTCTTAATGTGGCGAGATTTGGTGTTAGATGATTAAGATCTACGCAAGGGTTCAACGGCGAGAACTGCGGCTCCAGGGCGTCGGTCCTTAGGGGCACGTGGACGAAGACTTCCCGACTATCATCCACAAGGTCAAGCTAGCTCCAATAGGAGAGCGGCAATAGCAGCGCGTCGATGGCTTGTTCTGACGGTAGTCAGTGGCGGAGCCAACCAGCTCAAGGAGTCGGACAAATTCTTTTCACCCTGACGTGGTCAGCATTTGTCCAAGGAATTAACAATACTAATCATGGTTGCTTTGTACTAGTTAGTGAAGAATGGCAGAAGCAGCCCGGGCAGCTGCCCCGGGTCGCCAGGAGCTAGCTCCGCCACTGGCGGTAGTACTAGTTGTTTACTGGTCTCGGAATTTCAATGTAATTTAAATCATGTTTAAGATGTTTATACTTCTGGTGAACTTTAATAATAGATCTGATCTTTTCACAAAAGAAAATTATGACTATTGTTTTTTTTTTGAATGACGACTATTGTTTCTACGGTAATGCTACACCTACATTGGAGAAGTAACGTGCTTTACATGATTAGTAACATGGGTAATTGTCATTGGAGAAGGGGGAGGATGGGGTTCCACTGACCTGAAAATAGGGGGAGGGAGGGCAGAGAAGGATTTAGGAAGATTACGTAAAAACCTTTCGTAGCATTACGTGGGTGTAGGATTATCGTTGTTTCTAATACCTCGGATACCTTATCGCAAAAAAATAATAATACCTCGGATACCTTAGTGACCTTCTACCATATTTGGAAGGGATTATGGGAGATATGGAAATAACCGTATGGCACCACTTGTCACGACTCCCGCCAACTAAGGGCATGTACAATGGTGCTATCTTAGGAGTGCCACGTAGGATAAATGATGAGGTGGAGAAGAAAGAACTCGTAAGAAAAGGTTTGTCTTCTCTTATTTAAGATAAGACAAGAGATGATCTCTTAGCACAATTTGTCTCACCAAGTTTTAAGGAATTGCTAGTTATTGAAAATAAGGCTAAGATATAACCCATTGTAGATATATTTTTTTGTCATCTCTAAATTACATGCAAGACTTAAGATAAGACTGTTTTGTCAACCATTGTACATGCCCTAAGGAAGTTATCCCTAAATCGGTTGTTGAATAGGATTTCTTCTCAGAGCATTGGATTTGTGTCTTTCAAGGCACTACTCTCTCTCTTTTTTTTTTGCGAAGTTCAAGGCACTACTCTGTGTCTACATAAGAAGCGAGAGGTTCCCTGTGGGAGACCAAAGTCACTTAAGATCCAAACTCGGTCAACATTCACAAGTCAATACAAATCGAACACGCCGTGAGCATTTCTATACTCACATACCTTTATATTAGCAATAATCGACAAATCCCTCAACTCTAGAATCAATGCAATCATGATTTTACTAAATGGAGAGTTGAAGGATTTGTATATAGGTGTAAGAAAAATTCTACTAAGATTTATTTGTGTTTTCTTTCCCATTACTAAAGAATCACAATAGTATTATTTGTACAAGGAATTACAATATTAATTTTGACTGGCATGATCACACATGACAGTGCACCAATGGTACAAGCGGACCCGTCACCATCGGCATCCATTCTTTTCTCTCACTGTCCATATTCTTTCTCGTAGTCATGTGGATGGTGACACAACCCCTTCAAATTTGCACATTAAATCTGAAATATTAATGCAACGGAGAAGTAAAAATCAAGATGGTGAATAGTACATCCACCAAGAATCATGCGTGCCATAAAAAATGGCGAGCTTTGATGTCAAAATCATGTTGGTGAAATGTCATAATCTAGTTTGAAATTCACCTAATATTTTAGAGCCAAAGTTTATGTTGAGGAACAAGTGGTTAAGACACTGGTTCGGATCCAGGTCTTCACATATGTATTGTAAAATTCAAGAATTTCGATAACACAATTTACTAGCATTAGTTCTGTTCAGCAAAATGAAATAAACATTTTCACAGTAGGGAACATAATTTGAGGGCAAGAACTGTACTAAGACTGAGGGGCTCTTCCGGGTGAGTGGTGGATATCACAAAAATTGAGGGCATCCTCAAGGCGGACCCGTAAACCTCCCGCAATCGTTCGGGCTGTACTGTCCGGACCGCGAAAGCCATCCAACGCGGTCCTGTATCGGTCCGGGGACGGTCCGGACACTATTTCTCCCGCAAAATGAAGACAAAAGTGGAGGAGGTTTGTGGGAGTCCGGACACATGAAACGTACGAATCCGACACTCCATGTCCACCCAAAACCCTTTGTGGACCTCGTGACTCCATCCTCCCCATTTTCTCTCCTTCCTTTTTTTCTTTCTTGCCGTCGCTGCCGCTCCACCACCCCGGCCACCACGCCACACCCCTGCCGGAAATCTGCGTCTCCGTTACCTCCGACGATCCAGCAAGGCTCCCCGCTGCTTCTCCTTTGTCTCCGTTCAACCCCCTATCCTCCGACTGCCTCGCCAGGTACCATCCTCTACCATGCCCGTCAACTGTTCGATGAATCGCCGGAGCTGAAAACAGTTGTCCCTTCTTGTTTGTAGCAATGGATTCTGATTTGGAGTATATATATGATAAGTATGTTGAGTCATCCGACGGCTTGTCAGACGAGGAGGAGTACTTCCGATGAGACAACAATGATGCAGGCGGTCCTTGAAGACACGGAGCGTGCGGAGGAGCATGTTCTCAATTTCAAGGGCTCGACCAATGGTCGTCGAGTGCTCAACCGCAACAGGGCTCGTTTGCATTTAACACTGATGGCCGACTACTTTGCCCCTAACGCACTATTCCCTGACCATTTTCGCCGACGTTTTCGGATGCACAAGACGGTCTTCAGTCGTTTGTACCATGGCGTCCGGCCCTACGATGACTACTTTATCCTGAAGAAGGACGCCATGGAAACGGTTGGCTTCTCTAGTTACTAGAAGTGGACGGTCGCACTTTAGATGCTTGCATATGGCACGACCGCTGATTCATGGGACGACCACCTACGGTTGTCTGAGCGCACATGCAGAGATGTCATGGTCAGGTTTGCAACTGCTGTGGTAGAGGTGTTCGGACCTCAGTACCTGGGAACTAACCGTGGCAGACACCGAGAGGCTCCTGGCAATCTCAGAAGCAAGAGGGTGGCTAGGTTTGCTTGGATCTCTTGACTGCATGCATTGGAAATGGAAGAATCGTCCGAAGGCTTTACAAGGGCAATATCAGGGTCATGTTAAGAAACCCACCATCATTGTTGAAGCAGTAGCATCACATGATATTTGGAGTTGGCACGCTTTTTTTGGCATTCCTGGGTCTCGAAATGACATCAATGTGCTGCAACAATCGTTGTTTTTTGCGAGGCTGACTGAAGGAAAAGCTCCTCCTTGCCACTATATTGTCAATGGACATGAGTACAACATGGGCTACTATCTAGTTGACGGTATCTATCCTCCATGAACTACCTTTGTCAGCACCAGGGGCGGATCCAGCCCAGCCCAGCGCCCCAGGCCTTCTTTGTGCACTGTAGCAATTGCTACAGTGTTTTGCTGAATTCTATAAAGGAAATGGGCCTCACGCCCTGGGCCTGCCCCCCCGGCCTGGGGCCTAGGTCCACCACTGGTCAGCACCATCTCAAACCCAGTTGGCCAGAAAAATGCTCATTTTACCCAAAGACAAGAAGCAGCTAGAAAGGATGTCGAGAGGGCATTTGGAGTTCTGCAGGTCCGTTTTTGCAGTTGTTCGTGGACCTGCAAAACAATGAGATCCGAAGACCTTTGTGGGAGGTGATGAGATGTTGTGTGATTATCCACAACATGATCATCGAGGATGAGGGTGACGATACTGCCGTAGTTCTGGAATTTGAGAACATGGGTGATCCTATCCAACTTTTGGACAAGAATCCGGCCACATTTGAGGAGTTTATTCAAATGCATCAACAAATTCGGCATCGACCAACTCATGAGCAACTCATGAGGAAGATCTGATTGAGCATCAGTGGACGGTGAAAGGGAACAACAATATTGAGATGTAAATATTTGAACTTTTTAAAATTTGAACTAGTGTTGCATGTGGCTATTTGAATTTCTGCGCCCTTTGCATGCGGCTACTTGATCGTGCGGACTGGGATTTTTTTCCCAAAAGACCAGATATATGCGGCTACGGTTGGATGCCGACCTCCCGCATCCGTGTCCCCGGATTGGTCCCCTATCCGTGAATGAATGCGGAGAGTTTTTGCGGGTTGCCGCTGGAGATGCTTTAATGTCGCCAGTGCGAGTTCGCCGGAAATCCTGAAATAAACCAGTGAATAATGCGAGCAGCAGAATTTGAACCCTGATGAATTGGGAATATCAAGGACGGGGCGTCGACCCGTTGGCTGGGCAGCTGAGGTTGCTGCCAACCCACCCGAGTTCGAGGCCGCGCGGTGCTCACGGAGTTTCTCCTATTAAGAAAAGACAACGAGGGTTAGCCCTTGGGTTAGTCTCATTTTTGATGAACTGGAAATATCACTGTCGTTCTAACCATCTAATCGCAAGTTAGTTCGCGGAAGTAAAGACTGTTGGAAGACCCTATCCCATCCCATGTAGATGTGGCACTACAAAAGTCGAAAGCAATTACGAAGCCCTCGTTCGGAAGGGACGAACACGTCTGTCTCGCGCTCCTTCACACGCCAAAGCAACAACAGTACTACTAGTATAGGCTGATAGGTAAACGAGGGAATCAAACGAAGGAAATATTATTATCCAGCCGTCCCTTCAAAGCTTCCTTCCTTCCTTCTCCACTCCATCAAACAAGCCCCAAACGTGCACGCGGCCAACGTACGTGCACGGCACAGCCACGCCAACAGCAGCCGCATCTTACTAATTCTTATCATCATCGGTCCAAAATTTACCCTTCACCAACCCAAATTCGACAAAATTTGGCAAAACTACCTTTGACTCTTTTCTTTTGAATGAAATAGAGAGAGAAAGAGTCTGTCTTCTTATCGCAACGCAAATCATTGGAAGTGGTGAAGTGGTGATGATGAGATGCCTTCGTCGCGGCACCTAAAACGAAACTGATTGCGGCGTGACGGACGCCAACAGCGACCACCCGTTCGCGCGATTCAAAACCACGAACCGAATTCCCCAATCCCCACGGTCGCGCACGCCAAAACGAACGAGCGAACGACATATCCGAACTCCTCCTCCTCCTTCCCGAGCAAGCCAGGCAGGTCCCGGCCCCGGTCGTGCGCGGATCCGCCTTCTCCAACCAATCCGATCGCCCCCGGCGCGCCAGCGAGCCCAGATTTATGCGGCCGTACCGCCGCGCGCGCCCCAGCCATGCAGCAGAGTAGCAGCGGGGAACAGGGGTTGACTGCCGCGGAGTTGCGGAAGGGAGGAGTAGCAGTAGATTGGTCGCAATGGCGAGCCTGTCGGACTCTGGCGGTGGCGGCGGCGGCGGCCGGTCCGGCGCGGAGCTGATGGTGCCGCAGTTCCACCTCAAGGCGCTGCACGCCATCCTCGCCGCGCGCGCGCCGCGGCCGATCGCGCCGGCGCCGGCGTCGGCAGCGGTGCGGAGGCGGGACCGGTGGTTCCACCTGCCGCTCCACGCGCCGCCCGCGGCGGAGCACGTCCTGGAGCCGGCCCTCGGGGAGCCGGTCGTGGTGGACGTGTACCTGGCCCCGTCGGCCGGCGGGGAGGAGGAGGAGGTGGTGGAGAGGTGGACGGTGGCGTGCGAGCCCTGGGCGCCGGGGGAGAGGGCGGCCGCCGAGGCGGGGGAAGGGCTGGCCGTCAACAGGGCCTACAAGCGCTGCATCACGCTGCTCAGGTCGCTCTACACCACGCTCCGCCTCCTCCCGGCGTACCGGGTCTTCCGCACCCTCTGCGCCTCCGGCCAGGGCTACAACTACGAGATGGGCCACCGCGTTGGCTCCTTCGCCGCCCCCTTCTCCCGCGCCGACGAGGCGGCCATGCGCACCCGCGGCTTCCCCGCCGTCGAGACCCACCTCGGCCGCCTGGTCGTGTCCGTCCAGTACCTCCCCACCCTCGCCGCCTACAACTTCGAGATCACGTCTCTCTCCTCCGCCATGCTCATCACCGATTACGTCGGGAGCCCGGCAGCGGAGCCTATGCGCTCCTTCCCGTCCTCGCTCACAGAGGGTGCCAGCTCGGCCTTGCCGCTGCCCTCACGGCGCCCAAACAGCTGGGCGTCGCCTGCTGGTGCCTACTGGCCGCAGTCGCCCGGGCAGCACGCCAAGTTCTCACCGCCCCCAACGCTGTACGCGGCCTCTCCCACGCCATCTCCTCCCACGTTCGGTGGCGGCTACCTGCAGTCGCGGCTGAGCGGGGAGACCGCGCCAATGAGCATACCGCAAGCGGGCGGAGGGAGGGGCCCTGTCCAGTATCGGAACATGTCCGATCCCAGCAGGGGGTTCATGCTGCCTCCACCTTCACCCAAGAGCGTGCGAGGAGAGGCACGGTCGCACGAGTCACTCACAGAGAGCGGCCGCTCATCCCGGAAGGCAGAGGGGCTCCGGATGGCCGATCTCTACGCTAACTTGCCTGCTGCTCCAAAGGTGATTCCTCGCATTTGCATATGCTTAACTGATGATGTTTGTGTGCATAACTGAAAACTCAAGGACAGTTCAGATTGTATGGTATCCAAAACGCAGCCTGGGGTCTATAAGGGTGGTTGATATGATGTTTTGTCAAGTAAAGGGTGGAATCTTGGTAATTTTAGTAGTCCCATTAAAGTCGAAAGGCCACGGGAACACATGCACCCAACCATAAAGTTATGTTGATAAATCTCCCCTTGACCAATTCGGTAGTACTCCTATACAAGATCAGGAGCCTACACTTTAGTCTATTATTCTCTTTTAAACATATACATGATTTCAGCGCAAAGAGCGTGCCGTTAGAGCCTTAGTATTAGCGTACAGCTATTTGTTTGAGAACCAATACATAACTTGTTTAATTTAGCCTGATATTATTTCTCGAACATTTAGCCCGATAGTTGTAGTGGCATAATTTGTATCACTCCAGACTGGCACTTGGTATGATATGATTTTCATAATCTTATAACCTAGGGTGCTGTAGCATCCTACACCTTCTTTTTACTGAATTTTGTCTAATTACTAATGATTATCTTATTGTCAATCTGTACTACGTACACACCGCGATTGGAGCATAGAGTTCTCTAGAATTGCTCGAAGGCTGACATGTTATTTTACTTATTTGAATTTCTTATTTTGGAAATGACACACCTCTCCTGGTTCTTTGTAGATCAAACCTGTCCAGACTAAATAACCTTAGTCGGTTAGACCTAATCGTATGAAGATGCATATTTGGGTCCCCAAAATATACAAGTTCCTGAAATATGTGTTTTGATACTTTTAGGACCAACTTGACATACTTGTGATACTTATAGGACCTCTGGTGCATTTTATATCCTGGCTGCTAGTTTTATAAGGCCCTGCGAAGTAAGAAAACTCCTTATTGAGTAAATTTGCTTAAGCTCGCCCTTTTCCAATAGACCCCCTCTGTATCCCTGATGCAATTCATAAATTAGTCTATGCATTACACATACTTGGTCGTAGTGAAATATTGGTTGTCAACTTTTGGTGAGAGTGTTATTGTATCATTATATGTCAAAACTTGAAAATCTTAATTTTGTTGCAGTATTCATATCTGGGATTGGAAATAACTCTACCAAGATAGATGTGAAACTTGTTATATTCATATTTGATACGGGAAATCACTATGCCGATAGCTGACAAACATAGTGTTCACATCAGAAATCAGTGGATTTCTAAGATTTTATTTCTAATCTTATGTCCTTGTTTTTTTTTCAATGAGTTGAATTAAACAGTAAGTTCTTCTTTCTGAATTTGCCTTTTTAGGCCAATTCACTATGATCAAGATTCATGACCACTTGCATTTAAGATCAAAGTGTTGCTAAAGAAATATAATAAGCCAAATCGGCACGTCGTCTTCATAACTGAGCATCTCCCAGTCTCAGTTGGTGGGGCCGCATGAGAGATAAACCCGCCTACTCTAATTGAGTTATGATGTTTGGAGTACCAGAGTTCAACTCCTGTTGGTGTAATGACCGTGGAGTGCCTGGTGTCTTAGCCGTTCTTGTACAAGCAATACCAGTAGGTGCACCTGCTTGAGTTTTCTAAGCACATCTTCTTCATAAATCAGTATTTAGTTTACCCAAAATAACTTGTGTGTCCACTCCATTTCTGCTAACTGATTTGTGGGCCACATCTTATAAGAACCTAATACTGACATATTATGGGCATTTCCTTCTTATCTTTCACATGGTCCACAACCTGTGTACTGCAAGTGTGGGGATGTTTGGATGTTGGTAAAGTTTTATGTCAAAAGTGACAGGCAAACGGGTCACCACTCTTCACACCTATGATGGGCAGCATATGAGTCTTAGCCTTCATTTTCCATTGCCCTCTATAAACCAAAGTTGATAGACTAGATTTCATGCTTGCTAAGTCTATATCTTTTGGCTTATATGCAGACTAAGGACAGTAGGGAGGAATCTGGTAGGTTCTCAGGTGTTTTCTCCTCTAGTGGTTCCCCACGACATGGGATTTCAAGAAGTTCAAGCAGACTGTCTACACAGGATGATACTGATGATGCATATCTTCCTTTTGCTGTGGATGATGTCGATGCACCTGATTCCAGACCTGGGTATGTTTGAGTCCTTCAAATTGATATTTCCATGTGGTTCATGACCTGGGTATCCAGTTAGTTAATTATAAGCAGTATATGCTACATGTGTATGTTATGTGATGTTTAGTACTTGAGAGCCTTTTCTTAACCCTGTTTAATAAATCTTATTGATCAGCAAAATTTGATGTGCTTCCATGACATGCACTTTACAGGAGCAGTGGTGGTAGGGAGGACCAGTCGGGTACGTCCTCCCATAAATCGCAAGATGCTGCTGTTGGCTATCTTGTCCATCTGCTGAGGTCTGCACGTCCGTTGCGAGATCCTAGCAATTCATCTCTTACATCAAGGGCCGAATCTACTGAAGCAGGCAACACCAGCTCGTTCATGTCCCGTAGAACGTCTGATGCATTCGAGGAGCTTGAATCTTTCAAAGATATAAAGGAGAACCTGCTCTCCCGTAGTAGATCTAGAATGCAAGATTCATTCGATAGATCCTAACCTAATGGACGAAGGCTCCCAATCAGCCAATCACACAGGATACTATTACACGGTAAGATCGGTAGTCCGTATTGAGGAGTGAGGATATCTCCATGAGCTATGTATATAACCATCAACTGGCACTTGTTACGGCAACTCAACTCGTTCTCAAACTCAAGCAGTCTCATGATCCGCCTCTGTTGATAGTGTTTTGTATAAAAGCAAAACCGTCTGGATTCGTGTTGCTGGAAACCCACTGGTGTGTGTTTGGAATTATATATATAATCATCATCATACTGAACTACTTCCTCTGTTCCAAATTACTCGTCGCAGAGATGGATGTATCTAGAACTAAAATACATCTAGATACATCCATACCTGCGACAAGTAATTCGAAACGGAGGGAGTATTTGTTTGTTCCATGTCAGCTCTTTGTACTAGTGCTCTTGGTGCGCTGGATCTTTGATGTCGTGAGCTGAAATTTCTGTGCACGGCAGTATGAAACCATGAATTGCTTTGCGACTGGCCCAGCCCCCCTTGTGTGCTCTCCCGTTATCTGTAAAGCGCACTGCTAGAATGAAAATGGCAGCTTCGAGCTTGCTTGCAACGTTGGAGTTTCTGCTTTCAGCCTGGCCTACGTGCATCATATCTCCCTTGTGGCATCTGCCCTTTTCTTGAGAGCAAACGCGTCTCTGTAAATGAGTAAAGTAACGGCAGGAATCATCTTCATCATCCTTTTTGCTTGTTTTGAGTGAGAACGCGCTCCATCCACTCCAACTAAAACTTAGAGGATAACGCAAATGTTTCCTGAAAACGTTGAGCTGTGAGTCGACAGTTTTAGACGGATAACATGAGCACATCTGCACACAAGTTTCATCCTCCAGTAAGTTGGTGGCCGGTTGTGTTGATGCCTCTGTTCGCATTTGTGTATCATAGGAGTGGAGTGACTGGAACAAAACAAGCGAAATGACAGAGCCGCAAAAGTCACTGATGCTATGATGCGTCAGGACGACGGTTACCACGCCCTTCTTTCCCAGTTTTGTGGATTCGTCGAAATTTTTCATGGGATGCTCCGGACGAAAGTTTCGCAGTGGAGCGCAAACACCCAAATGAATGGATGTATGCTTTTACGTGTTACAAACGTGCCGTTTTTACTCTAGACCTCTAGTGGAAATGGAATCCCACCCGGCCCGAAGTGTTCTCGAGCGCCCCCAGATGTCGCACCACGTTCAACTGAGAGAGAAATAAAACGTCGCACCACGTCTCTGGATCTATTAATAAAGAAAAAAAGAAGGAAACTCGCTATTTCGAATCAAAACTCTTTGCAGTGCCCATATAATACCCGCCGAAGGCATGCGACACACAGAAAGTTTGATCTCCGTGTGTGGCCACATGTCGTTCCATTTTATTTGCAGTGCTAAAGAAAAAAAAATCATCACGCTGAGCTAGTTTCCCTATAAATACCCCGGCCGCCGCGAGTGTGGCTACCACGCTCCAGTCCAGGTTCCCGTTTGCACACCTCAGTGCCAGAGCTCCTCCTCTCACTGCACCAGTGGTGTGCTGCGTCCATGGCTCCCGCCGACCTCAGCTCGCACGTCCACGCGGCCGCGGACGCCGCACCCAAGCCCCTCGCCAAGCCAAAGCAAGAAGAGATCAGCCCTGCGGCGGCCGACGTGGAGGCGGGTGGCGGCAGCCCGGGCGGCGACGGCGTCAACTACGCAGCGCGCGCGCAGTGGCTCCGCGCGGCCGTCCTGGGCGCCAACGACGGCCTCGTCAGCGTGGCCTCCCTCGTGATCGGCGTCGGCGCCGTCAACGAGTCCAGGCGCGCGATGCTCGTGCCGGGCGTCGCGGGGCTCGTGTCCGGCGCCTGCAGCATGGCCATCGGCGAGTACGTGTCCGTCTACGCGCAGTACGACATCGAGGTGGCCCAGATCAAGCGCACCCGCCGCGGCCAGGACGGCGACGGAGGCAGCGGCGACAGGAGCAACCTACCGAGCCCGACGCTGGCGGCGGGGGCGTCGGCCCTGGCGTTCGCCGCGGGCGGCGCGCTGCCGCTTCTGAGCGGCGGGTTCGTGCGGGCGTGGGCGGGCAGGGTGGCGGCCGTGTGCACGGCGAGCAGCGTCGGGCTCGCCGGCTTCGGCGTGCTGGGCGCGTACCTGGGCGGCGCCAGCGCGGTGCGGTCCGGGGCCCGGGTGCTCGTGGGAGGGTGGCTCGCCATGGCCACCACCTTCGGGGCGCTTAAGCTCTTCGGAGTGCACGCTGCTTAGGCGCGCGCAAATTACGGGCATAAGTATATATTTTGACGCAGAAATAACTGAGCCAATGGATTACTAGAACACAAGACTGGCAGAGTAGCGCTAGGTCTGTTGGTGCTTCGCTTTACGAAAACATACTACTGTATCATGTAGTGCTGATATATATTGCTGCTAACGTGCATGTGCCCGGTCGTACTACTAGACAGGAGATCGTATATTTGAACACAGATTATGAAGTTTGCTGTTGCTGGCCTATGAAAAGAATGTTGCATGTCATTCTGCATTCGGAAATGTCACAGCTTACGTACAGTTACAACTTGTCATGGGGTCAATCAAAATATTTCAACGGTGTTGCAATGTTGTAGTGCTAATGTGTTGTTGTATTGACAACGCCCGTGGATGCCATTTCTCTCCTTGGGTTTGGGTTGGGCGGCGTGATGTGGCATAGTTCTGCTCCACGAGTTCATCCTCGATCAACCCTGGTCCATTCTCTCCGATTCTCCGCCTTCGTTGCTCATGTTGGGTGCGAATTTCAGCTGTGTTATGAGGGATTTTATGTTGCACCTACAAGTGTCACGGAGATGGCATCTACCTCTCCTATGGTGCATGGTGCCGCCTCTTGATTTCAGTTGACTATTAGCTGTGCATGCCAGAGTTTATCCCACGATGTTGGTTGCTAATCCGCAGTTGAGTTCTGTGTTCTTGGTGTAGTCCCGGTTGGTCGTTGTATCTGTGGTAACGATAGCATAGTATGCTAGAAAGATTCGTGCTTTTGTATGCACAATTTCGCAATGCCCTTTGACGGTGTTGGTGGCAAGCATCCAAACCAGAGCTAGACGGCGAGGATCTTGGGTGTGATGATCTCTTCATGCAGTGATATATAACATTCGACGAACAAAGAAAAGCCGCCAATACTCTACAGTGATAGTTGTTGAGTAAGCGGGTGTTGTTGTTGCAATCCTTTTGGACGTATATTGTTACTAATGTGCATGTGGCAGGTCGTACTACTAGCCAGTAGAATGTACTCCCTCCGCTCCTAAATATACAACGCTTTGGTAGTTCAATTTGAACTACCAAAATGTCATATATTCCTAAATATAGGGGGTATATTTGAATACAGATTCTCAAGTTTGCCGCTATTGGCCTATGAAAAAAATGTTTGCATCAATTCTGCACTCGGAAATGGGACTTCGTCGGAAATGTTACAACTTACGTGCAGTTATAATTTGTCATGATGTCATTCAAATATTTCAGCGGTTTCACAAAATGATGTAATTGGGTAATGTGTTCATGTAATGATAACGCCCTGTGGATGCCATTTCTCTTCTTGGGCTTGGATTAGGCGGGATGATGTGGCACGGTTGTGCTCCCCAGAGTTCATCCTCAATCAACCCCGGTCCACCCTTCGCCTTCATTGACTATGTTGGGTGTAGATTTCAGCGTTGTGTTGGGAGGGATCTTAGACTGCGCCTATAAGTGTCATAGAGATGGCATCTACCTCTTACTGGTGCGCGTCGGTCCTAAACAAACGGTTTTTAACCCCTTTTCGCGATGGCATTTGGAACCGTCGCCAAGTGAGTGTGTGCGATAGGGTGTCCTTCCCACACGACCCAGAAACCGTCGGGGATATGGAGCAGTGATCTAGAGGCCTCCCAAAATGTAATCGTGTGCGATGCAGCACACACTAAATTCTTTCGCACGTGTGGTATCGGTGATTACGCGTTTCTAATGACGCAGTGAAACCATACGGTCTGTCGTAACGAACCATTTGGGAAACAGTATGTAAGGCACACGGGTCAATATATGAACTGTGTGCGATTTGTGCTCCATCACACACGAGTTTTCTGCGTAACCCGTCTGCCATGCTAGACTCTATCGCACACATTTGCCAACAATTACCGTCTGCGATAATGTTCTATCACAAACGGTTGAGGAGCCTGAGGGAGTCCTGGATTAGGGGGTGTCCGGATGGCCGGACTATACCTTCAGCCGGACTCCTGGACTATGAAGATACAAGATTGAAGACTTCGTCCCGTGTCCGGAAGGGACTTTCCTTGGCGTGGAAGGCAAGCTTGGCGATACGGATATGTGGATCTCCTACCATTGTAACCGACTTTGTGTAACCCTAACCCTCTCTAGTGTCTATATAAACCGGAGGGTTTTAGTCCGTAGGACAACATATAGAACAACAATCATACCATAGGCTAGCTTCTAGGGTTTAGCCTCTCCGATCTCGTGGTAGATCTACTCTTGTACTACCCATATCATCAATATTAATCAAGCAGGACGTAGGGTTTTACCTCCATCAAGAGGGCCCGAACCTGGGTAAAACTTCGTGTCCCTTGCCTCCTGTTACCATCCGGCCTAGACGCACAGTTCGGGACCCCCTACCCGAGATCCGCCGGTTTTGACACCGACATTGGTGCTTTCATTGAGAGTTCCTCTGTGTCGTCGCCATTAGGCTTGATGGCTCCTACGATCATCAATAGCGATGTAGTCCAGGGTAAGACCTTCCTCCCCGGACAGATCTTCGTCTTCGGTGGCTTCGCACTGCGGGCCAATTCACTTGGCCATCTGGAGCATATCGAAAGCTATGCCCCTGGCCGTCAGGTCAGATTTGGAAGTTTAAACTACACAGCTGACATCCGCGGGGACTTGGTCTTCAACGGATTCGAGCCACTGCCGAGCGCGCCGCACTGTCACGACGAGCATGATCTAGCTCTGCCGCCGAATAGTGCCCTGGAGGCCGCACCCGCATCGGCTTCGACCCTTAATTCGGAGCCAACTGCGCCGACCGAGGATGGGTGGTTGGACACTGCCTCGGGGGCTGCGATCCCAACGGCGATCGAGCCGAACACCAACCCCGCACTCTGCGAGACTCGTGACTCCAAGGAGCCGGACTCCTCTCCGGACTCCAAACCCTCCGCGCCCCTGCCAATCAAATCCGATTGGGTGCCGATCATGGAGTTTACTCCCGCGGACATCTTTCAGCACTCGCCTTTCGGCGATATTCTAAAGACACTAAAGTCTCTCTCTTTATCAGGAGAGCCCTGGCCGGACTACGGTCAGCAAGGTTGGGATGCGGACGATGAAGAAATTCAAAGCCCACCCACCACCCACTTTGTAGCCACCGTCGACGATTTAACCGACATGCTCGACTTCGACTCCGAAGACATCGACGGTATGGACGCCGATGCAGGAGACGATGAAGAACCAGCGCCTATTGGGCCCTGGAAAGCCACCTCGTCATATGACATATACATGGTGGACACCCCAAAAGAAGGAGATGGCGATGGAACAACGGAAGATGACCCCTCCAAGAAACAGCCTAAGCGCCGGCGTTAGCGGCGCCGCTCAAAATCGCGCCAAAGCAAATACGGTGATTCCAGCACGGGAGATAATAATACTCCGGAGAGTGCCGAAGAAAACCCCCTCCAGCAAGATTCAACACAGGAGGATGGAGAAACCAGCCCTCATGAGAGAGCGGCAAACAGAGAGGTCGAGGACGATAATTATATGCCTCCCTCCGAAGACGAGGCAAGCCTCGACGACGACGAATTCATCGTGCCAGAGGATCCCATCGAGCAAGAGCGTTTTCAACGCAGGCTTATGGCCACGGCAAGAAGCCTCAAGAAAAAACAACAACAACTTAGAGCTGATCAAGATTTGCTAGTCGACAGATGGACTGAAGTCCTTGCGGCCGAAGAGCATAAACTCGAACGCCCCTCCAAGAGCTACCCAAAGCGCAGGTTGCTACCCCGATTAGAGGAGGAAGCACTTAAACCTACATCACCAACACTTGATACGGCCGACCGGCCACCTCGTGGCCGCGACAGAGAGGCCTCTCGGCCCTCCACTCAAGCCGCACCCCGTACCAAGGCATGGGAAAATGCGCCAGACCTGCGAGATATGTTGGAGGACAAGACAAGGCAAACAAGATCGATCTACGGATCGTGTGGGCGCCCCACGACTCGAGACGATAACCGTCACGCCGGACACAAATCCGGTAGGGACGAACACAGTAGACAAAGCTCATTGGAGCTACGTCGTGATATAGCCCAGTACAGAGGCGCCGCACACCCACTATGCTTCACAGACGAAGTAATGGATCATCAAATCCCCGAGGGTTTCAAACCCGTAAACATCGAATCATATGATGGCACAACAGATCCCGCGGTATGGATCGAGGATTATCTCCTTCATATCCACATGGCCCGCGGCGATGATCTCCACGCCATCAAATACCTCCCACTCAAGCTTAAAGGACCAGCTCGGCATTGGCTTAACAGCTTTTCAGCAGGATCAATCAGTTGTTGGGAGGACCTGGAAGCCGCATTCCTCGACAATTTCCAGGGCACTTATGTGCGACCACCAGACGACGATGACCTAAGCCACGTAATTCAGTAGCCAGAGGAATCGGCCAGGCAATTCTGGACACGGTTCCTAACAAAGAAAAATCAAATAGTTGACTGTCCGGACGCAGAGGCCCTAGCAGCCTTCAAGCACAATATTCGTGACGAGTGGCTTGCCCGGCACCTTGGACAGGAAAAGCCGAAATCTATGGCAGCACTCACGACACTCATGACCCGCTTTTGCGCGGGAGAAGACAGCTGGCTTGCTCGTAGCAACAATATGACCAAGAACCCTGGTAATTCGGATACCAGGGACAGTAGTGGCAGGTCGCGTCGCACCAAGCGGAAGCGCCACATTAATGGCGACAATGCTGAGGATACGATAGTTAATGCCGGATTCAGAGGCCATAAATCCGGTCAGCGGAAAAAGCCATTCAAAAGAAATCCTAGGGGCCCGTCCAGTTTGGACCGAATACTCGACCGCTTGTGCCAGATACATGGCACCCCCGAAAAGCCGACCAATCACACCAACAGGGATTGTTGGGTGTTCAAGCAGGCAGGCAAGTTAAATGCCGAAAATAAAGACAAGGGGCTGCATAGCGATGACGAGAAGAGCCCCGGCCGCCGAACAACAGCGGACAGAAGGGTTTTCCCCCACAAGTGCGGACGGTGAACATGATATACGCAACCCACATCCCCAAGAGGGAGCGGAAGCGCGCGTTAAGGGACGTATACGCGGTAGAGCCAGTCGCCCCAAAGTTCAACCCATGGTCCTCCTGCCCGATCACCTTTGATCGAAGGGACCATCCCACTAGCACCCGTCATGGCAGATTCGCCGCATTGGTTCTAGACCCAATTATTGACGGATTTCATCTCACTAGAGTCCTTATGGACGGCGGCAGCAGCCTGAACCTGCTTTACCAGGATACAGTGCGGAAAATGGGCATAGATCCCTCGAGGATTAAGCCCACCAAAACGACCTTTAAAGGCGTAATACCAGGTGTAGAGGCCAACTGTACAGGCTCAGTCACACTTGAAGTGGTCTTCGGATCTCTGGATAATTTCCGAAGCGAGGAGTTAATCTTCGACATAGTCCCATTCCGCAGTGGCTATCACGCACTGCTCGGGCGAACCGCATTCGCCAAGTTCAATGCGGTACCGCACTACGCATACCTTAAGCTCAAGATGCTAGGCCCTCGAGGAGTAATTACGGTCAATGGAAACACCGAACGCTCCCTCCGAACGGAGGAGCACACGGCGGCCCTTGCAGCGGAAGTACAAAGCAGCCTCTCCAGGCAGTTCTCCAGTCCGTCCATTAAACGTCTGGACACCGTCAAGCGCGCCCGGAGTAACCTACAACAAGACCGCCTGGCACGTTCCGAGCAGGCGTAGCAATGCGGCCCCAACCCCAGCCCTCGCAAAAATGCGACACCAGTGCTTCGCGTACATAACTACGCTCTAGAAATACCATGGGTACAGGGGGAGGGGCACCATCACGGCACGCCCGAAACACGGTTTAAACCGCACCAGGGGCTGCCGATTTTTTAATTTTCTCTTACTTTCAGGACTCCATTCTTCGGAAGGCCTGTTCAGCAGTTCAATTGCCGCACAAACGATGCAAGAACCAGGGAAGCAGACAAGTCATGCCGCATTACGGAACTCCCAGGTGGTCTCTATCATGAGCAGTATACCTGTTTCGCATACCATTCCGTAGCCTGCCCCTGGAACAAACATGTTAAATAGTCCAACCTTTTGCTTATCGCATTATTTGTATCGTTCTGCTTTGATCGCAGCCCTTTTTAATAAACAATGCATAGCTTTTGTCTATTTTTGCATTACTCTTTTTTTACAAATATATGTTCCTTAACGACATGTTGCACCCGTACACTTTGGTACGGCCAAAATACGCTAGGGGCTTTAGTACCCCTCAATATGGTGTGAGAAGTCCGTACACTTTAACAAGTGCGGCACCCTGAACTTATAGCATTATATGCATCGGCTCCGAATCATGTCTTGGGTCAATAGTTGGGTTTGCCCGGCTCCTATGTTTTGGTGCCTTACGTTCCGCTATGTCGGCTAAGGTAGCACTAGGAGAACTACTGCGATTGTGTCCCAGTTGAGCTGGGTCGAGCACCTCAGTAGAGAAAGCTAAAACTGACTGTCATGATGAAGCGAGAGCTGGTCGCTGTCCGAGAGGTTTTTCGAGTCCCTAAAGACTTATGCCGCTTAGAGCGAGGAGTCGGCTCTATCCGGCCAAGGCGTGGATAGCGCCCCGAACTCGGTCTTCCGAATACCAGGGGCTTCGCCGAAATTTAAAATTATAGAATTCTATGGCTAAGTGAGAGTGTTCACGCATTATAGTCTGATTGCCTTGTTCGTTGTGCTGAGCGCCTCCCTCAAAGGACCCAAACATGGGAAAAAGAGCGCTCAGGTTTATCCCCGAACACCCTAGCACTAGCGGCACGGGGGCAGAAGTCGACGACTCGCCATCTCTCAGAATTGATAAACAACCGCATAGAAGGTAATATTTTAAATTCCAACAGCATTGCTTAGCGCATATGAACAAGTTTTCAGTGCACAGGACAAAACGAGCGAGTTTTACTCAAAAATTACATCCCTGGAACATTCATCCGCCATAAGGCGGGCACCCTTCAGAACATCCTTATAAATTATAATAATTCTCGGGCTTGCGATGCTCTTTCCCTGGCGGTGGCCCGTCCTTCACAAGCTTCTCAGCATCCAGCTTCCCCAGTGCACCTTAGCACGGGCAAGGGCCCTACGGGCACCTTCAATGCAGACGGAGCGCTTGATGACTTCGAGCCTTGGACAGGCCCCCACCAGCCGCCGCACCAGCCCGAAATAGCTCCCAGGCAGAGCCTCTCCAGGCCACAGCCGAACTATGAGGCCCTTCATGGCCTGTTCGGCCACCTTGTGGAGCTCGACCAGTTGCTTCAGCTGGTCGCTCAGGGGCACGGGGTGTCCGGCCTCAGCATACTGAGACCAGAACACCTTCTCTGTCGAGATGCCCTCCTCGGCTCGATAGAATGTGGCGGCATCGGACACGCTACGGGGAAGATCTGCGAATGCTCCTGGAGAGCTCCGGATTCGGGTAAGTAACAAGTAACTCACGTTTATGTGTTTGCTTTGCATAAAGAATGCCTTACCCGCCACTATCTTTTTCACCGCATCCAACTCCTGGAGGGTCTTCTGGGATTCGGCCTTGGCAGACTTGGCATTTTCAATAGCCACTGCGAGCTCGGACGGTCGCGTCTTTGAGTCAAGCTCCAAACTCTCATGTTTTTTCATGAGAGCCTGGAGCTCTTGCCGCACCTTGCCAACCTGGGCCTCATACTTCTCCCGCTCGGTGCGCTCCGTGGCCACCCTCTTCTCGGCCTCGAACAGCGCTTGCTTAAGGGTCGCCACCTCAGACGTGGCCCCTACAATAGCCACGATAATCCTGCCATTTTTTGCAATTGCACTTTTTATATATATTTAAACAAGGTATTTCTTACCTTCCTTGTCCTTGAGCTGCTTCTTGGCACACCCGAGCTCTTGCTCGGACTGCTCGAGGTTCTGCTTTAGCGTGTCCACTTCCGTAGTCAGTGCGGCGGACGCCAGCAGAGAAGCCTGCATACGCATATTGACTCCTTTTTGTTAGACTCCTGTGAATTTTATTTGATCCTCTATTCGGCTTTTCTTCCCGAACGCCAAACAGAGCATCAGGGGCTACTGTCTATGCGATAATATTATTTACACATTCTTTACTTACCTCAAAGCCTGTTAAAAGGCTAGCACAAGCTTCAGTCAGTCCGCTCTTGGCGGACTGAACCTTCTGGACCACCGCACTCATAATGGTGCGATGCTCCTCGTCGATGGAGGCGCCTTTGAGCACCTCCAACAGATTGTCCGGTGCCTCCGATTGGACGGAGGTCACCGGCACGGTGGGCTTGCTCCTCTTGGAAGGAGGTCGCCCGCTGGACTCTGGAACCTTTGAAGGTTCCAGAGCAGTGTCCGGCCTAGAGCCGGACTTGGAGCCCTGGGGGGTTTTATCCCCTTTACTCCTGGAGTCCGGGAGGTCGCCTTGCGGCGCCTCCAGGACCACCTCCTCCTGGCTTGGAACCTGTTGGGACAACACTTCGGCGTCGTTCGTAGGGTGGGGGGAGGTAGCCATCAGAAGCGAATTCACATCCGACGAGTCCAGTGAACCGCTCGACGACGCGTCGAGCCGGTCTTTGGGTGGGCTGCATAAACATATTCGACATAAGGGAAAGCTATGCAATAAAGGAATACTATGAATTACTCTGGTATCCAGATACTTACGATTTCGCCAGGGGCTTGTCCCTGAGCGGCCACTCCTCTCCGCCGTCGTCGGCATTGGTGGAGTAGTCCATAGGAAGGGTTTTCCCCTTCTTGGACCCTTCGGCCTCCCCAGTGAGGGCGGCCTTCCTTTTCTTCTCTCCTCCCGCTGGAGGGGGAGAGGTCTCTTCTTCCTCCTCCTCGTCTTCACGGGAGGAATGCACTCTGGAGCCATCGGATGATGAACCTGACACCTCCTGGCGCCGGGCACTTTTTTGAGTCCCCGTGGTCTTCTTCATGGCCTTCTTCTCCGACACCACATAGGGTGCCGGAACCAGCAGCTTCGCCAAGCGGGCATCGGCTGGGTCTTCGGGCAAAGGAGCCGAACAGTCGATCTATCCGGACTTCGCCTGCCAATCCTGTCAAAGGTAAGGGAGCTTAGATCCCGCATAGAGTTAAACTATGAAAAACTAATACCCTGTAAAAGGTACAAACAACTTACCACGCTAGCGTGACGCTGCGCGCTGAATCTGCGATCCTCGGTAGCGGATGCGGGAGCCTCGGCGCCCTTGAAAAGCACCTTCCAGGCATCTTCATACGTCGTGTCGAAGAGCCTGCTCAGAGTTCGGTGCTGCGCCGGGTTGAACTCCCACAGATTGAAGGCCCGTTGTTGACACGGGAGGATCCGTGGATGAGCATAACCTGGACTACGTTGACAAGCTTGAGCTGCTTGTTCACCAGGGTTTGGATGCATGTTTGCAGTCCAGTCACCTCTCCTTTGCTGCCCCACGACAGGCCCGTCTCTTTCCAGGACGTGAGCCGCGTTGGGGGTCCGGACCGGAACTCGGGGGCTGCGACCCACTCAGGGTCGCGCGGCTCGGTGATGTAAAACCACCCCGATTTCCACCCCTTCAGGGTCTCCACAAAGGAGCCCTCGAGCCATAAGATGTTGGGCATCTTGCCCACCATGGCGCCTCCGCACTCCGCCTGGTTGCCGCGCACCACCTTCGGCTTGACATTGAAAGTCTTGAGCCATAGGCCGAAATGGGGGCGGATGCGGAGGAAAGCCTCGCACACGACGATAAACGCCGAGATGTTGAGGATGAAGTTCGGGGCTAGATCATGGAAATCCAGGCCGTAGTAGAACATGAGTCCCCGGACGAATGGGTGGATAGGAAAGCCCAGTCCGCGGAGGAAGTGGGGAAGGAACACTACCCTCTCATGGGGCCTTGGGGTGGGGAGGAGCTACCCCTCTTCGGGAAGCCGGTAGGCGATGTCGTTAGACAAGTGTCCGGCCTTCCTCAGTTTTTTGATGTGTCCCTCCATGATGGAGGAGACCATCCACTTGCCTCCCGCTCCGGACATGGCTGGAGAAGGTTGAGGTGGGGAGTGCGGACTTGGGCGCTGGAGCTCGAGTGCGCGAAAATGGATAGGCAAAGGAGGAAGAAGGCGTAGGTGAAAAGGTGGATCCTTATCCCCTTATATGGGTGGATGCAACTACGTGTCCCCATCAGCCTGGTAAAACTCGCTTATCTCCAAGCGCCGTAATCAATGGCGCAGTTGGGTTACCCACGCCTGTATTGATGAGAATCCCGGAATAAGGGGACACAATCTCTGCTTCGACGAGACGTGCCAATGAAACCGCCTCACATGACACACTAAGGTGGGACAATAAAACGATTCGAATAAAGGCTTGGCCGTGGTGCGATGTCACACTACGGAATACGTCAGCAGATTAGATTTGTGTAAATATTATTCTCTCTATGGCAATATGCGGCAACTTATTTTGCAGAGCCGGACACTATCTTTGTGTTCAAAATCTTCTATGAAGTACTTGGAGGAGGAACCCGCCTTGCAATGCCGAAGACAATCTGCGCGCCGGACTCGTCGTCATTGAAGCCTGGTTCAGGGGCTACTGAGGGAGTCCTGGATTAGGGGGTGTCCGGATGGCCGGACTATACCTTCAACCGGACTCCTGGACTATGAAGATACAAGATTGAAGACTTCGTCCCGTGTCCGAAAGGGACTTTCCTTGGCGTGGAAGGCAAGCTTGGCGATACGGATATGTGGATCTCCTACCATTGTAACCGACTTTGTGTAACCCTAACCCTCTCCGGTGTCTATATAAATCGGAGGGTTTTAGTCCGTAGGACAACATATAAAACAACAATCATACCATAGGCTAGCTTCTAGGGTTTAGCCTCTCCGATCTCGTGGTAGATCTACTCTTGTACTACCCATATCATCGATATTAATCAAGCAGGACGTAGGGTTTTACCTACATCAAGAGGGCCCGAACCTAGGTAAAACTTCTTGTCCCTTGCCTCCTGTTACCATCCGGCCTAGACGCACAGTTCGGGACCCCCTACCCGAGATCCGCCGGTTTTGACACCGACAGAGCCCCTTCACACACATACAAGTGTTGTAGACCGTTTGTGATTTGTTGGGTATAACCGACAGTTGCCGCAAGAGTGACATGTGCTTTTCGTTTGGGATCCCACACGTTTCCTGAAAAAATCACGACTGAGATTGTATTTTGCATCGGACACGATTTACTCCCAGTTCTCGTGTCCGATAACGCGATATCACAAATGGTTCCGGAGACCCTACACACACATAGTAGCGCTGCAAATCATTTGCGATCTGCTGTGTATCACCGACGGTGCCGCTACGATTGACTTATGATTTCCGATGTGGATCACACATACTCATTTAGTTGAATCGTGTGCGGAGCAATTGCCAGGTTAAAACAAAAATATCTCATTTTGAATCGGCACGCAAAAAGCAAATTCGCCACAATATTCAATTGAACAAATAAACAAAAATATCCCATTTTGAATCGGCACGCAAAAAGCAAATTGGCCACAATATTCAATTGAACAAATAGTGTCCATAGGAAGAACATTCATCAGATTCCGCAACAGTTGCAATTGAACCTATGGTAGCTAAATTCCAATGATTTGTCCACACATATATGCATTACATAATTAATCATAGTGTACGAAATATGAAGACCTCATCAGATGGAAAACAATGGATCCATGCGTTATATGTTTAGCGGCTAACTCTTACTCAATGTTTCAGGAGAACGCATGCTGAAATCTTCATTATCACCAGTGAGATTGATGTAGTGATCCAGGAAGAAGTCGCTGATAAATTTCCGAACCATTAGCAATTCACCAGCCGGGAGCGGTTCAGGGGTCCTCGGTTCTAAGATGAGCTACAGTATTTTTAAGATCAGAATGTGCCATATGAGTGGAGTAGAAGATATTAATTAAGATAGACTTATTGGTACTAATTCGCGAGGATCGTCACAACTATCAGCAGATTTGCAGATGAAGATCATGTGTCTACAAACATAGTATCCACAAAGGTTGGTCCCTACTTCTTGCTGAGGACACTGAAATTTTTTGTACAAAATTAGTCATGTATTTGTCCTGTTAGGAACAACCTAACCGGTGTTAGATGTATTATTTTTTCTTTGGACAAAATAGAAAGAGGTTTATTTAGAAGCTTGAACATTTGACTAGCGTAAGGAAATGTATTTGCAGACTGTTGGATAAATTTTCTGAAAATAACGAATTTCGGTGTGTTACTGGAGAAATGATCTCGTGCTGCAAAGGTTGTTCCGTCTTGAACAGGTTCCCTGGTTTAGTTTTCCACAATGCGAGCACACTGCAAATAATGATGAACTTTGACAACATCAATTATTGAACCAGACATGAATGCAAATTAATTTCAACACCATAGAATTCAATACCTATCCAAGAATTGCTGAACATGCGTCAGATCTTGAGCGTTTGTTGACTCTGTGAGAGAATCGATGTAGTAAACTGTGTTCTTGTTTGGAACAATGGATACCAATATCCAGTGATTGCTACATATTAAGAAAGCCATGAACTTACGAATGATGTTGAAGTCTGAAAGACAATCAGTGTATGCGTGGTCGTTTACTTGACTTACCATTCATGATATGGCCAGAGAAATGATTGTGCATGGGACGTGTTTTCGAAGATACGGACGACCGTGTTAACGGCCCAGTCCCGTCGGTCCTTACCATCTAATGCTGTGCCATTCGCTAATGCATGATCTATGAAATACACTCTCCCTTTTTCTTCTCTACACGTTCAATCCCCTGAGAGGAATAAAATGTAGTTAATTGTTTATCATTTATAGCCTTGTATGGAGAAGTTGATCAGAGTTTGTTAAGTACTTACAAAATCAGGCATCTAACAAGAGTGGCATCGAGCACATTGAAGTTGAAGAAGAGATGTAAGTCCTCGAAACTCACATTGATGGAACCAGCATCGTGTCGGAAATGATCTCTGTTGTAGTGGACTAGCAAACCATGATGACCTTCTGACATTTTGATCCATGCAATATTCATGTAACTCGCAGCAACTGGAGCTGCACTCATCAAAGTATTCACCAACAAGAAATGGCTAGCCATGGACATACTTGCGTGCTTGAAGTACAGCTGCTTTACTTTTAGCAAGCAACAATTCTACTTCTTCATCATCCATGGCGTCAGAAATAATTACTCCCCGATTCGAACAAACTGCTGTTAATTTGGTTCTGGGCGATGAGTGCTTTAAGTAAGAGGCAATCATTCTCTTTCCTATTCACTCTCCCGCCACGCTTCCTCGTGGGTGTAGTCTTTTTGGCCACTTCCTTCTTGGTACTTGAAGCATTTCTGGCAGAATGTCTGGTTGGCTGCAAGGTAGACTGACAAGCAGACAATGAAGGTTGGACGGACTGCTTAGCAGATGGTTTATCTATGCCAGACCACTGAGCTGGGGGTGCTGCTGTGACAGACTACTTGGCTGTAGGAGCAGAGGCATTGGACTGCTGACCATGCGTTGAAGCTATGTCGGGTTTCTGCGCAGGTGGTGCCAACTTGTCGGTGTGTTGAGGAGGCTGTGCCAACGCGTTGGTTTGCTGAGCAGGAAGTGCTGACGCATTGGTATGTTGATCACGTACCTGCGGACCGACGGATTGATGAGCAGTCGGTTCTGGACCTATAGACTGCTTAGCAGGCGGTTCTGAAGCATCAGACTACTTAGTAGTCTGTTCCACCAGGTTGGTCTACTAAGCATGTGCTGCAGCTGGGTCTCCCCCCACTGCTTCAATGGCCGACATATGAACCGGTGGTGCGTCATCAGCAGTTGTAGGCCTTGCCACTGGCTGCTTTGGGGTGGAGGATGACATTGCCTGTACGCCACAAAGTCAGGCCGGCTGATCACAGGTTGATGCATCAGCCCGCGAGAGCTGCTGTGGCAAGGAGAGCATCACCGGTTGAGGGGCGACAGTGGTTACTCTTGGCGAGGCTTCAGGAATCTCATCGATGAACTCTATTTCCTTTCATGGGCACTAGATGTGATGTAACAATGTTTCTCCCAAGGTCCTTTGCTCATTGAAGTCTCCTAGGACATTCTTCAGGGCAAATTCATTGAATCCAGACTTTACTTCAGTCACGTAGCACTTCACACAGCCTGGCTTCAATGGCACATTGTCCAAGAAGATGCCATCTTCCAAGAAGGGTGGGCAAACCTAGGCTGTTGCACATTTTAATGTACCTTCATAATGTGTAAGCACACCCTTCAGTCTGTCTTTCATTCCAGATAGATCAGATATAGCATCATCACGAGCAGCCGCAGTCTCAGTGTCGCTGGGGTCAGCTGATGCACAACTACTCTTGTGCAGTGTTGTCGTGCAATAAGCAGCATCCTCCATTCCCGCCCCTCCCATCTTCTGGCTATCTATCAGTATTAGAGTCTTCTGCATCATCATTGACTCCTCAACATCCTTTCGAACAGCCGGATAAATCTCCTTCTTCAACCTTTCATACAATGCATTCTGCTTCATTTTACTCCTCGTTTTTTTTCATGCCGAGCCTCTCTTCTTTGCTGAGTGTGAAAGCCCTCTTGTGCGGGACATTAACACCTATACCCCTTGCACGGACAGGGGGCTCTTTTGTGTCTAGAGCAATGGACAGAATGTCACATGGCCCTGAGTTCCTGTAGAACCTTCCAGGGATCTTGGAAGCCTCTAACATCAGTTCATACAGTTTGGCGTTACGTGCATTTTCAAAGTAATAAGTTCCGTCATCACGCCTCTTTGCACGTGCCCGCAAGTAGTCCCTAGCGTGTTCGCCCCTGATTCCACTAAAGGCCGGATTCCCACCCGCCGCTACTGCTTCTTTGTCCTCTTGTTCCCATATCAGTTTCATGCCGTAGTATCCCGCCATACCCATACGGTGGGGGTGTATGTCCTTCTTCTAAAGTTCCGATTGCTTGAAACTCTTCTCAGCAAACTCTTTAGTTTCCCTGGCCCTTTTGAATTCTGCCCAGTCAGCCTTTGTAATTTGGGGGTATGCGGGGATTGGGTCCTTACCTTCACTCAAGCACTTCTTGTACAACACGTGCTTCCAGTTTCTCCAAGCATCCCTAGCCTTCTTTAGTGCAGCGTGTTCCACCCGCATTCTCCACTGCTCTGGAACGTTGAAGTGATCCATGATCTCTCGGACTATCCTTCGCCATGTTTCTGTGTCAGCCTTCCGAAACCCTGGCAGATTAATGTTGAGCCTTACCCTGCCAACAAATTCACACACACTCCTGAACCTCGTGCATGCTTTATCTGGTTTAGTTGGAGCCCAGGACTTTAAATCAATCTCGGTTACTTCATATACACCTTTAGGCTGGTGTGTGGGCTTCCTTGGAGCATTCCTCCGTGTCCTGACCGGAAGGGTAATTGCTACAACTCTATCCCGTTCAAGACTACTTGATCCCTCACAATCTGCTGAAGACCTAGGGTTGTCTGAATCAGATGAAGATACATGGCCTGAATGAGTGATGTCGCTGCTACTCGGCATCTACAGAGAACACACGCGAAACTCAGGAAAGGAGGATAAGCATAAAACTAACAACTTGGTATCAAGCTTTCTAAACATGCCATGCAATAATTTAGAAAATGTACGGCTAATTTGTTAAGTTTGTGTGACTCGGGCGCACGCGATCTGTAAATAGGCAGTAACTTATTGGAAAAAATACAACTTATATGTAGTAAGGAAGGTAGATAATGAACATATATATGCTCTCCGTTATTTTATAGCCAATTTGGGAACATACGGAACGAAATTGGTAGAGGGAATGCGAGGAAATATGCCTCACCATGATGGAGAGCAGTAACTAACAGGCTTCTGATAACCCACAAGTATAGGGGATCGCAACAGTTTTCGAGGGTAGATTATTCAACCCAAATTTATTGATTCGACACAAGGGGAGCTAAAGAATATTCTCAAATATTAGCAGTTGAGTTGTCAATTCAACCACACCTGAAAAACTTAATATCTGCATCAAAGTATTTAGTAGCAAAGTAGTATGGAAATAACGATAATGGTGGCAAAAGTAACAATAGTAGTTTTTATAGCAATCGTAACAGTGGCAACGGAAAAGTAACTAAGCAAAGATCAATATGTGAAAAGCTCGTAGGCAATGAATCAATGATGGATAATTATGTCGGATGCAATTCCTCATGCAACAGTTATAACATAGGGTGACACAGAACTAGCTCCAGTTCATCAATGTAATGTAGGCATGCATTCCGAATATAGTCATACGTGCTTATGGAAAAGAACTTGCATGACATCTTTTGTCCTACCCTCCCGTGGCAGCGGGGTCCTATTGGAAACTAAGAGATATTAAGGCCTCCTTTTAATAGAGTACCATACCAAAGCATTAACACTTAGTGAATACATGAACTCCTCAAACTACGGTCATCACCGGGAGTGGTCCCGATTATTGTCACTTCGGGGTTGCCGGATCATAACACATAGTAGGTGACTATTGACTTGCAAGATAGGATCAAGAACTCACATATATTCATGAAAACATAATAGGTTCAGATCTGAAATCATGGCACTCGGGCCCTAGTGACAAGCATTAAGCATAGCAAAGTCATAGCAACATCAATCTTAGAACATAACGGATAGTAGGGATGAAACCCTAGCAAAACTAACTCGATTACATGGTAAATCTCATCCAACCCATCATCGTCCAGCAAGCCTACGATGAGATTACTCACGCACGGCGACGAGCATCATGAAATTGGTGATGGAGGAAGGTTGATGATGACGATGGTGACGGATTCCCCCCTCCGGAGCCCCGAACGGACTCCAAATCAGCCCTCCCGAGGAAGATTAGGGCTTGGCGGCGGCTCTGTATTGTAAAACATGATGAATCCTTCTCCCAGATTTTTTTCTCCCCGAAAGTGAATATATGGAGTTGGGGTTGAGGTCGGTGGAGTCTCAGGGGGCCCACGAGGTAGGGGGCGCGCCCTTCACCCTCGTGGAAAGGGTGTGGGCCCCCTAATGCTGATTCTTTCGCCAGTATTTTTTATTATATCCAAAACGTGTCTCCGTGGATTTTCAGGTCATTCCGAGAACTTTTATTTCTGCACAAAAATAACACCATGGCAATTCTGCTGAAAACAGTGTCAGTCTAGGTTAGTTCCATTCAAATCATGCAAGTTAGAGTCCAAACCAAGGAAAAAGTGTTTGGAAAAGTAGATACGTTGGAGACGTATCAACTCCCCCAAGCTTAAACCTTTGCTTGTCCTCAAGCAATTCAGTTGACAAACTGAAAGTGATAAAGAAAAACTTTTACAAACTCTGTTTGCTCTTGTTGTTGCAAATATGTAAAGCCAGCATTCAAGTTTTCAGCAAAGATTATGAACTAACCATATTCACAATAACATTTAGGTCTCATGTTTACTCATATCAATGGCATAATCAACTAGCGAGCAATAATAATAAATCTCGGATGACAACACTTTCTCAAAACAATCATAACATGATATAACAAGATGGTATCTCGCTAGCCCTTTCTGAGACCGCAAAACATAAATGCAGAGCACCCCTGAAGATCAAGGACTGACTAGACATTGTAATTCATGGTAAAAGAGATCCAGTCACAGTCATACTCAATGTAAATTAATAGCAATGCATGCGAATGACAGTGGTGCTCTCCAACTGGTGCTTTTTAATAAGAGGATGATGACTCAACATAAAAGTAAATAGATAGGCCCTTCACAGAGGGAAGTAGGGATTTACAGAGGTGCCAGAGCTCGAGTTTTGAAACGAAGATAAATAATATTTTGAGTGGCATACTTTCATTGTCAACATAACAACCAAGAGATCTCGATATCTTCCATGCTACACACATTATAGGCGGTTCCCAAACAGAATGGTAAAGTTTATACTCCCCCACCACTAACAAACATCAATCCATGGCTTGTCCGAAACAACGAGTGCCTCCAACTAACAATAATCCTGGGGGAGCTTTGTTTGCAATTATTTTGATTTGAGCATGGGATTGGGCATCCCGGTTACCGGTCATTTTCGCGTGAGTGATGAGTGGAGTCCACTCATCGTGAGAATAACCCACCTAGCATGGAAGGCATAGACAACCCTAGTTGATACATGAGCTATTCGAGCATACAAAATAGAATTTCATTTGAAGGTTTAGAGTTTGGCACATACAAATTTACTTGGAACGACAGGTAAATACCACATATAGGAAGGTATGGTGGACTCATATGGAATAACTTTGGGGTTTATGGAAGTGGATGCACAAGCAGTATTCCCGCTTAGTACAAGTGAAGGCTAGAAAGAGAGTAGGAAGCGACCAACTAGAGAGCGACAATAGTCATGAACATGCATTAAGATTAATCAACAATGAGTGCAAGCATGAGTAGGATATAAATCACCATGAACACAAATATCGTGGACGCTATGTTGATTTTGTTTCAACTACATGCGTGAACATGTGCCAAGTCAAGCCACTCGAATCGTTCAAAGGAGGATACCACCCTATCATACCACATCACAACCATTTTAATAGCATGTTGGCACGCAAGGTAAACCATTATAAACTCTTAGCTAATTAAGCATGGCATGGGCAACTATAATCTCTAATTTTCATTGCAAACATGTTTCATTCATAATGTGCTGAATTAGGAATGATGAACTAATCATATTTACAAAACAAGATAGGTCGAGTTCATACCAGCTTCTCTCATCTCAATCAGTCCATCATATATCATCATTATTGCCTTTCACTCGCACGAACGAACGGTGTGGATAATAATAATAGTGCACGTGCATTGGACTAAGATGAAATCTGCAAGCATTTAATACAAGGGAGAAGACAAGGTAATATGGGCTCTTGATTAAATAAAAAATAATGCATATGAGAGCCACTCAACATTTTCATTATGGTCTTCTCCTCTCGACCCCCAAAGAATAAGAAAAGAAAAAAACTATTTACACGGGAAATCTCCCAACAAGCAAAAGAAGAGCGAGAAATCTTTTTGGGTTTTCTTTTAATTACTACTTACTACAGGCATGGAAAGTAAACTAACTAAAAGCTACAACTATTTTTTTTGATTTTTCTTAAGGTTTTTCAAACACACAAGAAGAAGGCTTAGAAAAGAAAATAAACTAGCATGGATAATACAATGAAAAATTATGAGCATCGACAACTGGAATGAGTGTGTGAACATGAATGTAATGTCAGTGAGAAATATGTACTCCCCCAAGCTTAGGGTTTTGGCCTAAGTTGGTCTATGGCCACTGCTGGCCTGGCGGATATCCAAAGTCATAGCTAGGGTTGTACTGAGATGCAGCAGATACTACCTGAAGAGTTGTAGCTTGGAGGCGAGCTGCCTCCGTCCTCTTCTCGTACTCGTTCGCCTCCTCCCTAGTTATAACATATCTCCTTTTTTCCTGAAAGTTAAAAAAAGTAGGAGCAGGGAGGGCAACATGGACAGTGCGCTGTCTGTCAAAGATTAGTCGGTACTGGAGGAACTGCTCGTTCCTCTCAAGAAACTGATGGCGAACCATAGCATTATAATCTAGATAAGCAGGAGGCAACTCCATATCATTTCCATGTATGGGTATACCAAGATAATTAGCTACACGAGTTGCATAAATTCCACCAAACAAATATCCACTTATTCCGTTAAGATGCAACCTTCGTGCCACAATGGCCCCCAAGTTATATTGTTTATCGCCTAATACCGCACTCTTGAGGACACAAAGATCTGGAACACACATGTGGCAAGCCTCATCTTTACCGTTAATGCATCTACCTATAAAGAGAGCAAAATAATGTATGGAAGGAAAATGAATGCTCCCTATGGTAGCTTGTGTGATTTCTCTAGATTCCCCCACAGTGATACTAGCAAGAAACTCTTTATATTCAGATTTGCAAGGTTCACTAACATTGCCCCACTACGGGAGTTTACAAGCAGTATTAAAATCTTCTAGGTCCATGGTATATGATTTATGATAAAGATCAAATAAAACAGTGTGAGAATTGCGCGATGATGTAAATTTAAACCTCCTCACAAAGGAATCAGTTAGGTAGTGGTACTGTAGGCACTTATCTGACACGAAGTCCTCAAGATCAGCATTACGCACATACGCGTCAAATTCATCCTTGATGCCTGCCTGTTCCATAAACTCCTCTGATGGCCATTCACAAGGCCGCACTTGAGCTTCCCTCGGTGGTTCATCGTCCGGCTCACGTATCGCGAGCCTTGGTCCTTGCTTCCTTGAGGAACCACCTTGGTACATTTTCCTATGTATTTTTCTTTCTCTGAAAAATTTCTAAAAATTTTAGTGACTCAAAATAAAAGTGAACCAAACTCAACAAGATTGATAGCAACTACTCCCACAAGTGCCTAGAGACTATATCATGCATTAAAACTACTTTGGACCATATAAATTTGACATGCAAGCTCAAGAACAGGGTCACCTTAGCATCAAAAATTTGCAATAAATAAAGCACTAGAACAAAAAACTAATTGGACCATTGGAGGAGTCACGTACCGAAGAACAATCTCCCCAAACAGTTTTCTGAATGGAGCTTTGAGTAAAGAGATCGAAAATGGCAGCAAGATGAGCTAGAACATGGGTTTGAGCTATGGGAGGATTTTTTCTGGAGGAAGACGAAGTGAGTGGGTGCTGGAATAAGTGGAGGGGGTCCATGTGGGGCCCACGAGGCAGGGGGCGCGCCCTATGCCCTTATGGTCAAATGGTGGCCCCCCTGGTGTGTTCTCAGTGCCAGAAATTCTTAAATATTCTATAAAAAATCATATTTCATTTTCAGGACATTTGGAGAACTTTTATTTTCAGGGTATTTTATTGCAAGGATATTTCAGAAAACAGATAGAAAATACTATTTTTGCTTTATTTAATCTAAATAACAGAAAGTAAAAGGAGGGTACAGAGAGTTGTGCTTTCTAACTTCATCCATCTCGTGCTCATCAAAAGGAATCCACTAACAAGGTTGATCAAGTCTTGTTAACAAACTCTTTCCGAATCCCATGAAACCGGAGAATTTTCGAATAATACTAGGTTACCTCAACGGGGATATGCATGTCCCCAACAATAAGAATATCATATTTCTTCTTGACAATAGGAAGAGGGAATTCAAAACCTCCAATAGTAATCGTTGAAATTTTTCCAATAGAATTGATACTGTGGACTTGAGGTTGTTTCCTCGGAAAGTGTACCGTATGCTCATTACCATTAACATGAAAAGTGACATTGCCTTTGTTGCAATCAATAACAGCCCCTGCAGTATTAAAAAAGGGTCTACCAAGGATAATCGACATACTATCATCCTCGGGAATATCAAGAATAACAAAGTCCGTTAAAATAGTAACATTTGCAACCACAACAGGAACATCTTCATAGATACCGACAGGTATAGAAGTTGATTTATCGGCCATTTGCAAAGATATTTCAGTAGGTGTCAACTTATTCAAATCAAGTCTACGATATAAACAGAGAGGCATAACACTAACACCGGCTCCAAGATCACATAAAGTAGTTTTAATATAGTTTCTTTTAATGGAGCATTGTATAGTTGGTACTCCTGGATCTCCTAGTTTCTTAGGTATTCAACCTTTAAAAGTATAATTGGCAAGCATGGTGGAAATTTCAGCTTCAGGTATCTTTCTTTTATTTGTAACAATATCTTTCATATATTTAGCATAAGGATTCATTTTAAGCATATCAGTAAAACGCATACGCAAAAAGATAGGTCTAATCATTTCAGCAAAGCGCTCAAAATCCTCATCATCCTTTTTCTTGGATGGATTAGGAGGAAAAGGCATGGGTTTCTAAACCCATGGTTCTCTTTCTTTACCATGCTTCCTAGCAACGAAGTCTCTCTTATCATAACGTTGATTCTTTGATTGTGGGTTATCAAGATCAACGACAGGTTCAATCTCTACAACATTGTTATTGCTACGTTGAGCATTGTAACATCCCAAATTTTCAATTTGGAATGTTATACATTAGATCATCAACGCATACCATATTTCTTTTGCATTTTGGTTGATCCTAGAAATTCTACGCAACTCAAGGACCCACAGAGAGAGTTGGGGATTTCGTTATTTTCATATTTGAGTTTTCTCAAATTTTGAGAATAGGATCATTTGATTTTATTTATTTTATCATCATTTATTTCTACTACAAAAATATGAGAGAGGGAATAAAATGACTTTCCCATAATAGAGAAATATTGAGGATTTAATAATAAAATCAAATAAGATTTTATTTCGGAGTTTTTTTGGTGTTTTATTTGAATTAGGAAAAAGTGCGTTTTTCAAAATTGCATTTAGGTCCCAAATAAATGTTCACCTTGTGAGGCTTGATTTTAGAAGCCCGTGAAAATTTATTTCGGAATTTTTGGAGTCCATTTAGTATTTCTTTTTCTTTTTCTTCCGAGCGGAATTTTTTTTAAAAAAAAACTGCACCCGACTGGGCCAAGGGCCCAGCCGAGCCAGGCCGGCCCAGCCGCCGCCGCCTCCCGCTCGAGCAGCCGCCGGACTCGGGAGGAGTCCGAGCCGCCTCACCGCCGCCCGACCCCCTCCCCAAGGCAGCACCCCCCTTCTCTTAAATACCAAGCCACCCCGCCGCCCTCACCTCACCCCGCCCCCGCCGCCTGCTGCTGCCGCCGCCGCCGCGCGCCGCATGCCGCCGCTGCCGCTGCTGCGCCGCTGCAGCTGCCGAGCCGCCCCGCCACCCCGCATAGCCGCCGCCGTCGGAGCCCCACCCCGCCCGCCGGAGTACCTCGCCGAAGGTATAGCCGCCGCCGTTCGCCGTTTTTTTTAAGAAACCGACTCGGTTTTTTTTCGAAACCCTAGATCGGTTTACATCTCTGGTTTACTTAATTAGTGAACATTCACCGTTTCGTTCATTTTAACGAACACATTCATCGTTTAGTTTCAGATAACGAACGTTCGTTCGTTAATCTGTTCTTCGTTTTTCTTTTCTCGGATTAAATCCGCGATTTTTCTGATCGCGATTTTCGTTTTAGTTTAACTTTTCGCTCGTTTATCGGAATCAGGCGATTCAAGCGCCTAGGGATTCGTCTCGAACCCCTCTATCCGTTTAACCAACCTAAACAAGATTTTGCTACTATAAAAATTGCCCTAGATCCAGATTGCTAGAACGAAGTTGTTTTCTTTCGCCGTTTGACTTTCGTTGCTTCGTTCGATTTGATTCTTTTTGCCAACCGGAGTTCTTAAGTTGAACCTTCTGGTTAGATCTCTTATTTGAGTTTTACCTGTGCATTAGATGAGTACTTATTGTATTCTCGTTTGTTTGGTTGCGATAGAATATCCGGAGTGCACCGCTTGTTACTTCGAATCGCTAGGTTTCCCGGATCATCAGCAAGGCAAGTAACACTTTGGTCATACCTTTTCTACTACCCAGTTTTATTGCATTAGATCAATCCTCCCACATTGCATGATTAGGATCTAATTAAATTGTGGGATGGGAAGTAGATGAGGTAGTACCTATTACCAGGTTATTTTTCAAACCTTTGGGAGTTACTTCTACGTTTGCTTATCATGCCATGCTATGCTAGTAGACGTGGATTGGGTGAGTGAAATCCATTGACAGATGTGAGATTGATAATTAATGGTTTATCTAAGGTGGCAACTTAAACACACATCTGGGTGGATTGAGGCACCTGGGTATTCCAGGACTTGCCTGTTTTTCTTTTGGACCGCCACCCAGGCTCAAAGGGATCATAAGACTATTCATACTAGAAACTTCCGTGTGCAGCCACAAGCTATTATGGGCTCTAGCATAGTTGACTAAGTTGTGCGAACTCTTACAGTGGTAGACTAGCAGATGTAGGGGATATAGGTGGTACGGTCTACCCGATCGTAAGGTGCTAGCGCTTCTGAAAGACTATGTCTCGGTCATCCGTCTTCTCAAACACCCTGTAGTGCGAGGAACCAAACGGAGGCGATCGAGTCTTGTGGGGAAAAGTGCGCAAACCTCTGCAGAGTGTAACAAACTAATCATGATTAGCCGTGTCCCCGGTTATGGACATCTTGAGTATCTAGTACTTGGTATCATGTGAATCTCAACATGTTACTCTAAATTAATTTTGTTGGGTTTTGCTTAATGATGATGCTTAATTGGGATTGAGAATGCTGTCAACCATTCTCAATGTTTAACAACTACCATGATAGTTAAATAAATTTTATTCCTTTGAAGTAGGGAAAAATTGGCTTTACGCAAAAACTGTAACCATAGAGCTCTCCACCAGCCAAATATGCATATAGTATAGCTGTTGCATTCCATTACTCTCTATGTGTTACCTTGCCAGCATATTCCATGTGCTGACCCGTTTTCGGGCTGCAACGTTAATGTTGCAGACTTTTCAGACGATGATTAAGGAGTTTTTAGGTCGTGGTTCTATACTCAGTGATGCCGTTGGAGTTGATGGACTCACTTATCTTCCAAGCCTTCCGCTGTTATCGTTATTAGATGGCCTTAAGCCATATTTATTGTAATAAATTCTCTTTTGAGACACTCGATGTAATAAGTGTGTGATTGCTACTCTGCTATAAATCCTCCGAGTACTGTGTGGTGTCAGCATTACTGATCCAGGGATGACACCGGAGCATAGAGATCAGACTGTTTGAGGTCTGGTTGCTACAAGCATCAATATGAACATCATCATTAACATTATCACTAGGTTCATGTTCATTACCAGATTGTGTTTCAGCATCAGAAATAGAAATATCATTGGGATTCTCAGGTGTGTCAACAATAGGTTCACTAGAAGCATGCAAAGTCCTATCATTTTTCTTTTTCTTCTTCCTAGAAGGGCTAGGTGTATCAACATTAGTTCTCTGAGAATCTTGCTCAACTCTCTTAGGGTGGCCCTCAGGATACAAAGGTTCTTGAGTCATTTTACCCCCTCTAGTCATAAATCTAATAACATTATCATTTTTCTTATTATTTAATTCATCAAGCAAATCATCTTGAGCTTTAAGCACTTGTTCTACCTGAGTGGTAACCATAGAAGCATGTTTACTAATAAGTTTAAGGTCACCTTTAACTCTAGACATATAATCACTCAAGTGTTCAATCATATAAGCATTATGTTTCAATTGTCTACCAACATAAGCATTGAAGTTTTCTTGTTTAACAATAAAATTATCAAATTCATCCAAGCATTGGCTAGTAGACTTATTACGAGGAATATCACCTTCATCAAATCTATAGAGATAATTTACCTTTACTACCTGTGTCGGGTTATTAAGACCATGTATTTCTTCAATAGGTGGTAAATTCTTAACATCTTCAGCTTTAATACCCTTTTCTTTCATAGATTTCTTTGCCTCTTGCATATCTTCAGGACTGAGAAATAGAATACCCCTTTTCTTCGGAGTTGGCTTAGGAGTTGGTTCAGGAAGTGTCCAATCATTATCATTACTCAATATATTATTGAATAGCAATTCATCTTGCTCAACAGTTCTTTCCCTGAAAACACAACCAACACAATTATCCAGGTGGTCTCTGGAAGCATTAGTTAGTCCATTATAAAACATATCAAGTATTTCATTTTTCTTGAGAGGATGATCAGGCAAAGCATTAAGTAATCGGAGAAGCCCCCCCCCAAGCTTGTGCGAGACTCTCTTCTTCAATTTGCACAAAATTATATATTTCCCTGTTTCTTATGAGCGGGAAAATATTTAGCAGGGAAGTAATAAATCATATCCCGGGGACTACGCACACAACCAGGAGCAAGAGAATTAAACCATGTTTTAGCATCACCCTTTAATGAGAACGTAAATAACTTAAGGATATAGTAGTAACGAATTCTTTCCTCATGAGTGAATTGGGTGGCTATATCATTCAATTTAGTAAGATGTGCCACAACAGTTTCAGATTCATAGCCATAAAAAGGATCAGATTCAACCAAAGTAATTAACTCAGGATCGACAGAGAAATCATAATCCTTATCAGAAATATAGATAGGTGAAGTAGGAAAAGCAGGGTCATATTTCATTCTAGCATTCAAAGACTTTTATTTTAGCTTAGTTAACAGTTTCTTAAGATCATATCTATCTTTACAAGCAAAAAGGTCTCTAGCAGTTTCTTCATCCATAACATAACCCTCAAGCACATCAAGAAATTCATATCTAGGGGGATAATCTTCATCATCACTTTCATCAATATTACCTGTTTCAATAATTTCATTCTCTCTAACCCTAGCAAGTTATTCATCAAGAAATTCACCTAATGGCACAGTATTATCAAGCATAGAAGTAGTTTCATCATAAGCATCATGCATAGCAGAAGTGGCATCATCAATAACATGCGACATATCAGAATCAATAACAGGTGTAGATGTCACAAACTTACTCATAACAGAAGGTGAATCAAGTGCATAGCTAGATGGCAGTTCCTTACCTCCCCTCGTAGTTGAGGGGAAAATCTTCGTTCTTTCATCTTTCAAGTTCCTCATAGTGATCAACAGATATAAATCCCATGTGACTCAAAGAATAGAGCTATGCTCCCCGGCAACGGCGCCAGAAAATAGTCTTGATAACCCACAAGTATAGGGGATCGCAACAGTTTTCGAGGGTAGAGTATTCAACCCAAATTTATTGACTCGACAGAAGGGGAGCCAAAGAATATTCTCAAGTATTAGCAGTTGAGTTGTCAATTCAACCACACCTAAAAGACTTAATATCTGCAGCAAAGTAGTATGGAAGTAAAGGTAACAGTGGCAAAAGTAACAGTAGTAGTTTTTGTAGCAATCGTAACAGTGGCAACGGAAAAGTAACTAAGCAAAGATCAATATGTGAAAAGCTCGTAGGCAATGGATCAATGATGGATAATTATGTCGGATGCGATTCCTCATGCAATAGTTATAACATAGGGTGACACAGAACTAGCTCCAGTTCATCAATGTAATGTAGGCATGTATTCCGAATATAGTCATACGTGCTTATGGAAAAGAACTTGCATGACATCTTTTGTCCTACCCTCCCGTGGCAGCGGGGTCCTATTGTAAACTAAGGGATATTAAGGCCTCCTTTTAATAGAGTACCGGACCAAAGCATTAACACTTAGTAAATACATGAACTCCTCAAACTACGGTCATCACCGAGAGTGGTCCCGATTATTGTCACTTCAGGGTTGCCGGATCGTAACACATAGTAGGTGACTATTGACTTGCAAGATAGGATCGAGAACTCACATATATTCATGAAAACATAATAGGTTCAGATCTAAAATCATGGCACTCAGGCCCTAGTGACAAGCATTAAGCACAACAAAGTCATAGCAACATCAATATTAGAACATAATGATATTAGGGATCAAACCCTAACAAAACTAACTCGATTACATGGTAAATCTCATCCAACCCATCACCATCCAACAAGCCTACGATGAGATTACTCATGCACGGCGGTGAGCATCATAAAATTGGTGATGGAGGAAGGTTGATGATGATGATGGCGACGGATTCCCCTCTCCGGAGCCCCGAACAGACTCCGGATCAGCCCTCCCGAGGAAGATTAGGGCTTGGCGGCGGCTCCGTATCGTAAAACACGATGAATCCTTCTCCTTGATTTTTTTCTCCCCGAAAGTGAATATATGGAGTTGGGGTTGAGGTCAGTGGAGTGTCAGGGGGCCCACGAGGCAGGGGACGCGTCCCAGGGGGGCGCCCTGCACCCTCGTGGACAGGGTGTGGGCCCCCTGATGCTGATTCTTTCACCAGTATTTTTTATTAATTCCAAAACGTGTCTCCGTGGATTTTTAGGTCATTCTGAGAACTTTTATTTCTGCACAAAAATAACAGCATGGCAATTTTGCTGAAAACAGTGTCAGTCCGGGTTAGTTCCATTCAAATCATGCAAGTTAGAGTCCAAAACAAGGGCAAGAGTGTTTGGAAAAGTAGATACGTTGGAGACGTATCAGCTTCTTACTGCAAACCCGGCCGGACCACATGAGAGGCGAGGGTTACTGCATCGATATGCTCAAGGGTGGCTGGCGAGAAAACGAAGACGGCGAGGCGCGGGCCTACGCGTGTTGGGAACGACAGTGGAGGTAGGCTTGACGCCAAAGAGAGGGCACACGGCCGGAGTGAGCACGGCAACGCCGGAGAGGGTTCTGCTGTGGATCTGGGGGAGGGGGAGCTGGCGAAGGAGATTGGGTGGACTAGTTGAGTGAAACGCAGGTGGACGGTGGGGGGGGGGGTGTTGGCGGCCTAGGTGGAAAGAGTAAAAAATATCCCCAGTCGCCGCGCGCGCGGAAAGGCCTATGCAAACGGTTGCCTCTTAGCGCTCGTGTGCACAAACAGAATAATTTCGTTTGAAATGAAGACGTACTGATTTTGGAATGAAGTCGTGAGTTCATCGTTTCGCCTCCAAATTTTTCCCATGTAAACCAATCACAATTTTACTATGGGTTTGTTTTTCTGGCGCATTTCAGGTCTCATGTGCTATATATAAGACATTTTTGGCATTTACCGTGCATGTTGGCATATAAATCAATTCCTAGCCGGACTGCATTTCCTGTCGAAAGGGATGAGGATTGTCGTTCGATCCGGGAGCATCCAACGGTGCAGACGTACGATCCGTGGGGTTTGGGTTCTGCCCAATCAGAACGCACGACTCATATCGCGCGCACAGCAAGGGGGGCATCGTCCATGGTTTGGCAGGCACACGGCTTTCGTGTGTGAACCGTGTGCTCTTTGGAAACTTTTTTTGGAGGGGCTATTTGAAAACATTTACATGTGTTGTCGAAAGGGATGAGGATCATCGTTCGATCAAGACGAATCCAATGGTGCAGACATACGATCCGTGGGGTTTGGGTTCTGGCCAATCAGAACACACGACTCAGATCGCGCGCGTGGCAGAGGGGTTGGGGGGGGGGTGCATCGGTCACGGTTTAGTGGACACACTGCTTTCGTGAGTGAACCGTGTGCTCTTTGAAAACATTTACATTACCTAACATCATATTTTTGTTCGAATGAAAACATGAGTTCATCGTTTCGCCTCCATTTTTTTCCACGGTAAGAAATCACTAGTATAGTGGAGAGTGTCATATACTAATATCATGAATATACAATATATATGATACTAGTATATGATACAACTTTAATTAATTATAGCGCATAGTACAATACATAGTGTATAGTATAATATATAGATCATATTTATTGCCATGCATGACACAAATTAGCATCGCATTTAACATGATACGGTATCTACCTATATGTTACTCTAACCCTCTTTACATATATTTAATTCTTTGCCACATCAGCATACTTGCTATTTCCGAGTGCATGACATCGTCGGCTTTGATACCACCACTATGGCCGGCCTTATATAGTGGGGGGTATCATATACTATATATATATATAGTATCATGCATATGATACTAGTGTATGATACTATGTACGTAGTGGGGGGTATCATATACTATATATATAGTATCATGCATATGATACTAGTGTATGATACTATGTACATACCTTCATAGTGCATATATAGTATCATAGAGTAGTATATCATAGATGACCGTATTTATGGCCATGCATGACACAAAGTAGTATAGCATTTATTATATATATATATATATGTTACGGTATCTACCTATGTTACTGTTTCTTTGCCACGTCATCATATTTTCTATTCCCGAGTGCATGATACCGTCTATGATACCCCCACTATGGCCACCCTAATAAGGCTGGTCGTAATATGGGAGTATCAAGCGGTATGATGCATGCCAACTAGACTTTTTGGATGACGTGGCACACAGTTAAATGAGGAAAGAGAGGGTGTGGTATCATATCATGATACCATATCATATTAAATATTGTACTACTTTGTGTCATGCATGGCAATTAATAAGGCAACCTAAGATACTAACTTATGATACTATGCATGCGCGCATTACGGAGGTATTGCCGATCATATACTAGTATCATGCATATATACTCGCTCCTTTCCGGTTTATAGGCTTATCTCAAAATTTTAGTTTTTCCATTTTATAAGGCTCAATTTGGTTGTTCCCCATCACATGTCCAGATTCCAAGGTGCATTAAATCATTGCATGCAAGTATTAAGAGAAAGTTGACCAATGCATGTACTTTATGCGTGCATGTATTGCAATTAATACATTGGAAAACATAATTTTTTGAGGAAAACAAAAGCATTAATTGGGTGTTTTTGCAAACTACAAAAAGTATTCCACCACTCACCATTGCTACCTCTTGAGCACTGCGTTGGATTTCCCCGAAGAGGAAAGGATGATGCAGCAAAGTAGCGTAAGTATTTCCCTCAGTTTTTGAGAACCAAGGTATCAATCCAGTAGGAGGTTGCGCACGCGTCCCCTAGTACCTGCACAAAGCAAATAACTCCTCGCAACCAACACGATAAGGGGTTGTCAATCCCTTCACGGTCACTTACGAGAGTGAGATCTGATAGATATGATAAGATAATATTTTTGGTATTTTTATAATAAAGATGCAAAGTAAAATAAAGGCAAAGTAAAAAGGCAAAGGAAATAACTAAGTCTTGGAAGATTAATATGATGAAGATAGACCTGGGGGCCATAGGTTTCACTAGTGGCTTCTCTCAAGAGCATAAGTATTCTACGGTGGGTGAACGAATTAATGTTGAGCAATTGACATAATTGAGCATAGTTATGAGAATATCTAGGTATGATCATGTATATAGGCATCACATCCGAGACAAGTAGACCGACTCCTGCCTGCATCTACTACTATTACTCCACTCATCGACCGCTATCCAGCATGCATCTAAAGTATTAAGTTAATGAAAACAGAGTAACACCTTAAGCAAGATGACATGATGTAGAGGGATAAATTCATGCAATATGATAAAACCCCATCTTGTTATCCTCGATGGCAACAATACAATACGTGCCTTGCTGCCCCTACTGTCACTGGGAAAGGACACCGCAAGATTGAACCCAAAGCTAAGCACTTCTCCCATTGCAAGAAAGATCAATCTAGTAGGCCAAACCAAACTGATAATTCGAAGAGACTTGCAAAGATAACCAATCATACATAAAAGAATTTAGAGAAGATTCAAATATTGTTCATAGATAGACTTGATCATAAACCCACAATTCATTGGTCTCAACAAACACACCGCAAAAAGAAGATTACATCGAATAGTTCTCCACAAGAGAGGGGGAGAACATTGTATTGAGATCCAAAAAGAGAGAAGAAGCCATCTAGCTAATAACTATGGACCCGAAGGTCTGAGGTAAACTACTCACACTTCATCGAAGAGGCTATGGTGTTGATGTAGAAGCCCTCCGTGATGGATACCCCCTCCAGCGGAGCTTCGGAACAGGCCCCAAGATGGGATCTCGTGGATACAGGAAGTTACGGCGGTGGAATTAGGGTTTTGGCTCCGTATCTGATCGTTTGGGGGATACGTAGGTATATATAGGAGGAAGGAGTACGTCGGTGGAGCAACAGGGGGCCCACGAGGGTGGAGGGCGCGCCTGGGGGGGGGGGGGGGTAGGCGCGCCCCCTACCTCGTGGCCTCCTCCTTTGTTTCTTTACGTAGGGTCCAAGTCTCTTGGATCATGTTCGGTGAGAAAATCACGTTCCCGAAGGTTTCATTCCGTTTGGACTCTGTTTGATATTCCTTTTCTTCGAAACCCTAAAATAGGCAAAAAAACAACAATTCTGGGTTGGGCCTCCGGTTAATAGGTTAGTCCCAAAAATAATATAAAAGTGGAAAATAAAGCCTAATAATGTCCAAAACTGTAGATAATATAGCATGGAGCAATCAAAAATTATAGATACGTTGGAGACGTATCAAGCATCCCCAAGCTTAATTCCTGTTCGTCCTCGAGTAGGTAAATGATAAAAACAGAATTTTTGATGTGGAATGCTACTTGGCATAATTTTTAATGTAATTCTTCTTAATTGTGGTATGAATATTCAGATCCGAAAGATTCAAGATAAAAGTTCATATTGACATAAAAATAATAATACTTCAAGCATACTAACAAAGCAATCATGTCTTCTCAAAATAACATGGCCAAAGAAATTTATCCCTACAAAATCATTTAGTCTGGCTATGCTCTATCTTCACCACACAAAGTATTTAAATCATGCACAACCCCGATGATAAGCCAAGCAATTGTTTCATACTTTTGACATTCTCAAAACTTTTCCAATCTTCACGCAATATATGAGCTTGAGCCCTGGATATAACACTTATAGGTGGAATAGAATGGTGGTTGTGGAGAAGACAAAAAGGGAGAAGATAGTCTCACATCAACTAGGCATATCAATGGGCTATGGAGATGCCCATCAATAGATATCAATGTGAGTGAGTAGGGATTGCCATGCAACGGATGCACTAGAGCTATAAGTATATGAAAGCTCAAAAAAAGAAACTAAGTGGGTGTGCATCCAACTTGCTTTCTCACAAAGACCTAGGGCAATTTGAGGAAGCCCATCATTGGAATATACAAGCCAAATTCTATAATGAAAAATTCCCACTAGTATATGAAGGTGACGAAATGAGAGACTCTCTACTATGAATATCATGGTGCTACTTTGAAGCACAAGTGTGGTAAAAGGATAGTAGCATTGTACCTTCTCTATTTTTCTCTCATTTATTTATTTGGGCCTTTTCTCTTTTTTATGGCCTCTTTTCTTTCTTTCTTTTTCGTCCGGAGTCTCATCCCGACTTATGGGGGAATCATAGTCTCCATCATCCTTTCCTCACTGGGACAATGCTTTAAAAATGATGATCATCACACTTTTATTTACTTACAACTCAATAATTACAACTCGATACTTAGAACAAAATATGACTCTATATGAATGCCTCCGGCGGTGTACCGGGATATGCAATGACTCATGAGTGACATGTATGAAGGAATTATGAATGGTGGCTTTGCCACAAATATGATGTCAACTACATGATCATGCTAAGCAATATGACAATGATGGAGTGTGTCATAATAAACGAAACGGTGGAAAGTTGCATGGCAATATATCTCGGAATGGCTATGGAAATGCCATAATAGGTAGGTATGGTGGCTGTTTTGAGGAAGGTATATGGTGGGTGTATGATATCGGCGAAAGGTGCGCAGTATTAGAGAGGCTAGCAATGGTGGAAGGGTGAGAGTGTGTATAATCCATGGACTCAACATTAGTCATAAAGAACTCATATACTTATTGCAAAAATCTACAAGTTATCAAAGCAAAGTATTATGCGCATGCTCCTAGGGGGATAGATTGGTAGGAAAAGACCATCTCTCGTCGCCGACCGCCACTCATAAGGAAGACAATCAATAAATAAATCATGCTCCGACCTCATCACATAACGGTTCACCATACGTGCATGCTACGTGAATCACAAACTTTAACACAAGTATTTCTCAAATTCACAACTAATCAACTAGCACAACTTTAATATCACCATCTTCATATCTCAAAACAATTATCAAGCATCAAACTTCTCATAGTATTCAACACACTCATAAGAAAGTTTTATTATTCTTGAATACCAAGCATATTAGGATTATTTAAGCAAATTACCATGCTATTTAATACTCTCAAAATAATCTAAGTGAATCATGAGAGATAAATAGTTTCTATAAAACAAATCCACCACCGTGCTCTAAAAGATATAAGTGAAGTACTAGAGCAAAACTATATAACTCAAAAGATATAAGCGAAGCACATAGAGTATTCTAACAAATTCCAAATCATGTATGGCTCTCTCAAAAGGTGTGTACATCAAGGATGATTGTGGTAAACTAACAAATAAAGACTCAAATAATACAAGGCGCTCCAAGCAAAACACATATCATGTGGTGAATAAAAATATAGCTCCAAGTAAAGTTACCGATAGAAGTAGACGAAAGAGGGGATGCCTTCCGGGGAATCCCCAAGCTTTGGCTTTTAGGTGTACTTAGATTATCTTGGGGGTTCCATGGGAATCCCCAAGCTTAGGCTCTTGCAACCCCTTGTTCCATAATCCATCAAATCTTTACCCAAAACTTGAAAACTTCACAACACAAAACTTAAAGTAGAAAATCTCGTGAGCTCCGTTAGCGAAAGAAAACAAAAGACCACTTCAAGGTACTGTAATGAACTCATTCTTTATTTATATTAGTGTTAAACCTACTGTATTCCAACTTCTCTATGGTTTATAAACTATTTTACTAGCCATAGATTCATCAAAATAGGTAAACAACACACGAAAAACAGAATCTGTCAAAAACAGAACAGTCTGTAGTAATCTGTAGCTAGCGCAAGATCTGGAACCTAAAAAATTCTAAAATAAATTTCTGGACGTGAGGAATTTATCTATTAATCATCTTAAAAAATAATTAACTAAATATCACTTTCCAAATAAAAATGGCAGCAGTTCTCGTGAGCGCTAAAGTTTCTGTTTTTTACAGCAAGATATCAAGACTTTCCCCAAGTCTTCCCAACGGTTCTACTTGGCACAAACACTAATTAAACACAAAGAAACAACCAAAACAGAGGCTATATAAATTATTTATTACTAAATAGGAGCAAAAAGCAAGGAATAAAAATAAAATTGGGTTGCCTCCCAACAAGCGCTATCGTTTAACGCCCCTAGCTAGGCATAAAAAGCAAGGATAGATCTAGGTATTGCCATCTTTGGTTGGTAATTCTTCAATGAGGCATCTACCATCCTTATGAATTTCTTTATTTTTCGTTATTATCAAACTTTTAGGCACAAGATCGAAAAATTCATTTGTAACAAATGGTTCCGTGATGATAGCAACAAGATTGGGATGAATACTTATAGATTTTAGATCCGCAGTTTCCTTACTAGAGGATTCACCCTTATTTTTAGGAACATACATAAGCTTGGAAATTTTAGTAGGAGGACTTGGAGTATTCTTTACGGAAGAAAAAGCAGTTCCCAAGTTGGTGATGATACCCTCAAGTTTATTGATTCTAGTGGAATCATGATTTATTTTCTCATTAACTATGGGTTCCTTCTCTTTAATATTTTTCGAAGTGACTCCTACTTTAGATCCATATTGAGAGATTCGATTATGGATCTTTTTATCCAAATTTTCAATTGACTCTATGGTAGCAACCTTATTTTCAATAATTTCGAGCCTTTGCATTACATGCTCCAAAGTTAATACTGTTCCATTAACCAAAAGAGGTGGTGAGCCAAATAAATCTATCATAGCATTATAAGAATCAAAAGTGTGGCTACCCAAGAAATTCCCTCCGGTAATGGTATCAAGGACATATCTGTACCAAGGAGCAACGCCTACATAAAAATTGCGAAGAAGAACGGAAGTAGATTGCTTCCTGGTAGATCTATTTTGAGCATTGCAAATTCTATACCAAGGGTCTTTTAGATTTTCTCAACTTCATTCTCAGGAGACAACGGAGAAGATAGAGGACTCGCCATAATGACAAGCAAACGGAAAAGAGACAAACGGAAAAATAAAGGGAGGATAGAGAGAGAGAGGGTGAATAAAACGGCAAGGGTGAAGTGGGGAGAGGAAAACGAGAGGCAAATGGCAAATAATGTAATGCAGGAGATACGGATTGTGATGGGTACTTGGTATGTTGACTTTTGCATAGACGCCAGAAACGGCTCGTTGTTGGTAGTCAAATCTTGACTTGCACGAACCTCCCCGGCAACGGCGCCAGAAATTCTTCTTGCTACCTCTTGAGCACCGCGTTGGATTTCCCCGAAGAGGAAAGGATGATGCAGCAAAGTAGCATAAGTATTTCCCTCAGTTTTTGAGAACGAAGGTATCAATCCAGTAGGAGGTTGCGCGCGCGTCCCCTAGTACCTGCACAAAGGAAATAACTCCTCGCAACCAACACGATAAGGGGTTGTCAATCCCTTCACGGTCACTTACGAGAGTGAGATCTGATAGATATGATAAGATAATATTTTTGGTATTTTTATAATAAATATGCAAAGTAAAATAAAGGCAAAGTAAAAAAGCAAAGGAAATAACTAAGTCTTGGAAGATTAATATGATGAAGATAGACCCGGGGGCCATAGGTTTCACTAGTGTCTTCTCTCAAGAGCATAAGTATTCTACGGTGGGTGAACGAATTACTGTTGAGCAATTGACAGAATTGAGCATAGTTATGAGAATATCTAGGTATGATCATGTATATAGGCATCACGTCTGAGACAAGTAGACTGACTCCTGCCTGCATCTACTACTATTACTCCACTCATCGACCGCTATCCAGCATGCATCTAGAGTATTAAGTTAATGAAAACAGAGTAACGCCTTAAGCAAGATGACATGATGTAGAGGGATAAATTCATGCAATATGATAAAAACCCCATCTTGTTATCCTCGATGGCAACAATACAGTACGTGCCTTGCCGCCCCTACTGTCACTAGGAAAGGACACCGCAAGATTGAACCCAAAGCTAAGCACTTCTCCCATTGCAAGAAAGATCAATATAGTAGGCCAAACCAAACTGATAATTCAAAGAGACTTGCAAAGATAACCAATAATACATAAAAGAATTCAGAGAAGATTCAAATATTGTTCATAGATAGACTTGATCATAAACCCACAATTCATCGATCTCAACAAACACACCGCAAAAAGAAGATTACATCGAATAGTTCTCCACAAGAGAGGGGGAGAACATTGTATTGAGATCCAAAAAGAGGGAAGAAGCCATCTAGCTAATAACTATGGACCCGAAGGTCTGAGGTAAACTACTCACACTTCATCGGAGAGGCTATGGTGTTGATGTAGAAGCCCTCCATGATGGATACCCCCTCCGGCGGAGCTCCGGAACAGGCCCCAAGATGGGATCTCGTGGATACAGGAAGTTACGGTGGTGGAATTAGTGTTTTGGCTTCGTATCTGATCGTTTGGGGGTACGTAGGTATATATAGGAGGAAGGAGTACGTCGGTGGAGCAACAGGGGGCCCACAAGGGTGGAGGGTGCGCGTGGGGGGGGGGGGGGGGGTAGGCGCGCCCCCTACCTCGTGGCCTCCTCCTTTGTTTCTTGACATAGGGTCCAAGTCTTCTGGATCATGTTCGGTGAGAAAATCACGTTCCCGAAGGTTTCATTCCGTTTGGACTCCGTTTGATATTACTTTTCTTCGAAACCCTAAAATAGGCAAAAAAACAGCAATTCTGGGCTGGGCCTCCGGTTAATAGGTTAGTCCCAAAAACAATATAAAAGTGGAAAATAAAGCCCAATAATGTCCAAAACAGTAGATAATATAGCATGGAGCAATCAAAAATTATAGATACGTTGGAGACGTATCAACCATCTACCTTGGTTGGTGGGATTTTTGAATTGAGCCCTATAAGGCTGGTTGTAATGGGGAGTATCATAGTATACTAGTATCATGCATATGATAGTGTATGATACTAGCTACTTCCGTAATGCATAGTATCGTAAGTTAGTATATTAGGTTGCCTTATTAATTGTCATGCATCACACAAAGTAGTAGTACATCATTTAATATGACACGGTATCATGATATGATACCACATCCTCTCTTTCCTCATTTAATTATGTGCCACATCATCCAGAAAGTCTAGTTGTCATGCATGATACCGCTTATGATACTACCATTACAACCAGCCTAAACCGGAAAGGAGGGAGTATGAGACTAGCCACAATGGAGAGTAACATACACATATCCCTAGACTATGTTACTACCTTCATAATGGGTAGTAACATAAGTGTAGTGTCATGCAAAGCTTCATTTATTAGGTTATAGACTCATATTGCATTGGGACATGTGATGTTACATTAACTAGCTAAGTCACTGAAACTATCTCTCTCCTCATTAACTTATTGCCACATAAGCAAGTTTGCTGAGTTGGAGTCGATGTTACTGCTGAAGTATTACTCCCATTGTGGCTAGTCTGATACTAGCTAGTCGTCTATGATATACTAGCTACCTCACTAAGAGCATGGTTAATAATACAACCAAGGGTCGGCTATAAGAAGTTGCCATGTCATATACAACCAACCTCTTAGCGGGCATGTACAATAATAAGTTTTAAATACATACTAGTTTATCAATAGTTGGCCCACCTTACATCCTCACAAAGTGTCTTGGGTCTCGTGTTGCAGCTGGCTCTACTAACCAAGAGCCCGCTTCTCTTCTCTTTCCTCCAACTAATAAGCACACATATATTATTCTATTCCTTATAGCTTGCTTAGACTACCCACAGTGGGAGTAACATAGGTAGTAACATCACACGTATCTAGATAAAATAGATGATGTGGCAAGAAATAAATGAAGAAAGAGAGGAAAGTGGTAACATAGCTAGTTACTAGTAGTATGAGTAACATCACGCATCTCAAGGAAAGATGAGTCTATGGCCTAATAAATGAAGTGTTGCATGTTACTACACATATGTTACTCCCCACTATAAAGGTAGTAACATAGACTAGCTAGTAACATTCTATGTTACTACCCATTGTGGCTAGTATTATGTCACTCTATTGTGTACTTGCTCTAATGCATAGTATCATAGAGTAGCTAGTATCATATGTAGTACTTTATTTATATTGTCATGCATGACACATAGTAGTATAGCATTTATTATGATATGGTTTCATGATATGATACTTAACCCTCTCTTTCTTCATTTAATTAATTCTATGATAGCTTATCAAAATTGCCTAGTTGGCATGCATGATACTAGCTATGATACCCCCTTACTATCAGCCTAGCAAAGAAGGTGTACGGATCATTTGTGCGTCGCTTTGTGAGTTTGCATGCGTTTGTTTGAGAAGCGGGAGATGTTTCAAACATTTCGGTCGCGAGGTGCGGCCACTGGCGTAGGCCTAGTTGATATTTTAATTATAGGAAATTCAGATGGAGTTCGGACATCATCAAAATCGATGTGTGCCCGTGGCATGCTCTCACGACCCCGTGGAAAAAATTGGTAAAGTTTGACACAAGTTTTGATGACCGCTCCTTCCAAACCGGAGCATATCACATGAAGAATCATGGTTTTCCAAACGGAGACGTGTCAATTCAAACTCCTGTGGTCGGTGACTTCATTGTTTGGCCTCATAAAAATTTCCACGGTATGCAATCACCATCATACCATGGGTTTGATTTTCTGGCACATTTCAGGCATCGTTAGCTATATTTAAGACATTTTTTTAGATTAACGTGCATTTTGTGGATAAAAATAAAATTACAACCGAAACTGCATGTGCTGTCGAAAGGGATGAGAATCGTCATTCGATCTAGGAGTATCCAACGGTGCAGACGTACGATCCGTGGGGTTTGGGTTCTGTCCAATCAGAAAGCACGACTCAGACCGTGGGTGGGGTGGTGGGGTTTGGTCGGCACACGACTTTCATCAACGAACCGTGTGCTATTCGCAAACTAGATTGCATATTTTTGTTCACACATACTGTAGTGAGATCAATTGAGTGTGCTACCTCTATGATATAATAATAATAACAAAAAATAGTTCATATTCATTGCCTGAGCTGAAAGCATATCAAGGTTAACATATTAACGGTTCTTACATCAACAGAAAACCGGGCATAACTCACAAATTCAGTACACGCGACAGTTCTAAATTGAACGAATTAAGTTGCAGGGTAGGCATAAAGACTAGTCTTGCGGCTTAATTCCCATGTACATGGGGGGAACTGGGATCATTAAGTTGACCCCGAATGAACTTGGTTTTTTTTGATGATTTTAGGCTGCTCTGTTACACGGGTGCGTGATCCCTTGGCTAGCAACTCATCAAATTCATCGTACTCGTCCTCATCAGCAACATCGTCGACACCCAGTACCCTTCTCTTCCCATGCATCGCTAAATGGCCGTTCTTATGCAAGGGGTCTTCCACAAAGACAATCTGGGTAGCATCACTGGCAAGAAGGAATGGGTCCACGTGATATGCCATCGTTGTCCTGTTAACACATGTCTTCCTGTACTCATCAATCCTTACCTGACCAAGAGGGATCCATGCGCACCTAAATAATGCCACCTTAACTTTCACATAGTCAAGCTCCCAAATCTCTTTGATGGTTCCATAGTATACCCTTTTATCAGCTTCATTTACAGTCATGCATTCTATTCGAACAGAGCTATTCTGATATGAGGTCTTCTGATCACGTTCCTCATTGTAGAACATGTATCCATTTATGTCATATGCTTGGTATGTCAACACCGTAGGTGATGGCTTTTGTGCCAACCACGTAGCAATGTCATCGATGGATCCTTGTGCCAAACGATTCTTCAGCCATTCAGCGTAGTTCTTAGTGTGCTCCTTCATCTCCACATCTGATGAAGGCACCATTGGTAAGAAGCTTTGGCGTATCTCCGCCAAGTGTTCTTCAGCATAAGCGATGAGAACTGGGCTGTTAAGTAGTACCGTCAAATGGGCTTCCTCTGCCAATTCTCCGGGTGCAGCCATTTGCGTGCTAGCAAGGACCAGCTTACCTTTCAGCCTTCCCTCGTGGCGAGAGAGGGGCAAACCTATAGGTGTTTGTTTCATGTATTCGGTGCAAAACTCAACCACCTCCTCCGTGGTATAACCTTGTAGGATGCTTGCCTCTGGATGGTTTTCGTTCCGACAAAAGCACTTTAGTATTCCCATGAACTGCTCGAAGGGATACATGTTGCGGAGAAACACAGGACCATGATACTTTATCTCGTCGACAAGGTGCACAGTGAGATGGACCATGACATCAAAGAATGACGGTGGGAAAAACATCTCTAGGTTGGACAATATTCTTGCAATATCATCTTGCATATGATCCAACTCTTTAGGACTTACAACTTTCCGCCATAGTTGGTTGAAGCAATCTCAGAGGTCAATAGTGTGTTTCTTATATCTTTGTCCATCAGATTCCTAATGGCCACCAGGAGGATTTGTCTCAACATTATGTGGCAATCATGTGACTTCATGTGTACCAACTTCATTTTACCTGAGCTCACATCCACGAGACTTCTGATGTTTGCGCAGTAGGAAGAGGGTGTCTTAACTGACAACAAATAGGTGAAGAACTGTGTTGCTTCTTTTGTACTAAAATTGTAACTCTGGCGAGCTTTGATGAATTTGTCATCATCTTCTGCTTCACTCTTGCGTTTTGATTGATCAGCAAGCATATCGAGCCATGAACCGCCACCATCCTTTATTTTACCTTTAATCTTGAGCAGAGTACCAAGGATGCTTTCACATACATTCTTTTCTACGTGCATGACATTGATGCAGTGATATACACGTAGAATCTCTAAGTAAGGTAATTTCCAGAACACCGATTTCTTCTTAAACACTTGACCCTTGGGTTTTTGTTTCACCGTCAAAGGGTGGTTCTTGCCAAGCACAACATTATTTTTTTAGCCACGTTGTGGACCACCTCCCCATCATAGGGTCTTGGGCCCGCACCTGCCTCTGCCATACCATCAAATTCAGTTATCATCTTTCAGTATGAGTGATTTTTCCAAAAGAACCTACGATGACACAAATACACTATTTTGCGCGAGTTGGGAAGTCTTCTGATAGCTGTCCTATCCATGCATGTCACTGCTACCTCTTGAGCTTGTGTTGGATTTCCTCGAAGAGGAAAGGATGATGCAGTAGAGTAGCTTAAGTATTTCCCTCGGTTTTTGAGAACCAAGGTATCAATCCAGTAGGAGGCCATGCTCAAGTCCCTCGTACCTGCACAAAACGATAGCTACTCGCAAGCAACGCGATTAGGGGTTGTCAATCCCTTCACGATCACTTATGAGAGGGATCTGATAGATATAATATTTTTGGTATAGAGATGCAAAGTGAAAATTAAAAGGCAAAGTAAAAAGCAAAGCAAGATTAAAGCGACGGAGATTGATATGATGAGAATAGACCCGGGGGCCATAGATTTCACTAGTGGCTTCTCTCAAGAGCATAAGTATTCTACGGTGGGTGAACAAATTATTGTTGAGCAATTGACAGAATTGAGCATAGTTATGAGAATATTTAGGCATGATCATGTATATAGGCATCACGTCCATGACAAGTAGACCGAAACGATTCTGCATCTACTACTATTACTCCACTCATCGATCGCTATCCAGCATGCATCTAGAGTATTAAGTTAAAAATAGAGTAACGCTTTAAGCAAGATGACATGATGTAGAGAGATAAATTCATGCAATATGAAATAAACCCCGTCTTGTTATCCTCGATGAAAACGATGCAATACGTGCCTTGCTGCCCCTTCTGTCACTGGGAAAGGACACCGCAAGATCGAACCCAAAGCTAAGCACTTCTCCCATGGCAAGAACTACCAATCTAGTTGGCCAAACCAAACGGATAATTCGAAGAGACTTGCAAAGATAACCAATCATACATAAAAGAATTCAGAGAAGATTCAAATATTATTCATAGATAGACTTGATCATAAACCCACAATTCATCGGTCTCAACAAACACACCGCAAAAAGAAGAAGATTACATCGAATAGATCTCCACGAGAGAGGGGGAGAACTTTGTATTGAGATCCAAAAAGAGAGAAGAAGCCATCTAGCTAATAACTATGGACCCGAAGGTCTTAGGTAAACTACTCACACTTCATCGGAGAGGCTATGAAGATGTAGAAGCCCTCCATGATGACGGCCCTCTCCGGCAGAGCTCCGGAACAGGCCCCAAGATGGGATCTCGTGGATATAGAAAGTTGCGCGGTGGAATTAGGTTTTTGGCTCCCTCTCTGTTCGTTTGGGGGCACGTAGGTATATATAGGAGGAATAAGTACGTCAGTGGAGCTTCGGTGGGCCCACGAGGGTGGGGGGCGCGCCTGGGGGTATAGGGCGCGCCCCCTACCTCGTGCCCACCTCGAAGCTTCCTTGGTGTAGTGTCCAAGTCTCCTGGGTCATATTCGGGAAGAAAATCACGTTCCAGAAAGGTTTATTCCGTTTGGACTCCGTTCGATATTCCGTTTCTTCGAAACACTGAAATAGGCAAAAAACAACAATTCTGGGCTGGGCCTCCGGTTAATAGGTTAGTCCCAAAAATAATATAAAAGTGGAAAACAAAGCCCAATATAGTCCAAAACAGTAGATAATATAGCATGGAGCAATAAAAAATTATAGATACGTTGGAGATGTATCAGGCATCCCCAAGCTTAATTCCTGCTCGTCCTCGAGTAGGTAAATGATAAAAAGAGAATTTTTGATGCGGAGTGCTACTTGGCATAATTTCAATGCAAATCTTCTTAATTGTGATATGAATATTCAGATTCGAAAGATTCAAGACAAAAGTTTATATTGACATAAAAATAATAATACTTCAAGCATACTAACAAAGCAATTATGTCTTCTCAAAATAACATGGCCAAAGAAAGTTATCCCTACAAAATCATATAGTCTGGCTATGCTCTATCTTCACCACACAAAGTATTTAAATCTTGCACAACCCCGATGACAAGCCAAGCAATTGTTTCATACTCTAACTTTTTCAAAACTTTTTCAATCTTCACGCAATACATGAGCGTGAGCCATGGATATAGCACTATATGTGGAATAGGATGGTGGTTGTGGAGAAGACAAAAAGAGGGGAAGATAGTCTCACATCAACTAGGCGTATCAACGGGCTATGGAGATGCCCATCAATAGATATCAATGTGAGTGAGTAGGGATTGCCATGCAACGGATGCACTAGAGCTATAAGTATATGAAAGCTCATCAAGACAAACTAAGTGGGTGTGCATCCAACTTGCTTGCTCATGAAGACCTAGGGCAATTTGAGGAAGCCCATCGTTGGAATATACAAGCCAAGTTCTATAATGAAAGATTCCCACTAGTATATGAAAGTGATAACATGAGAGACTCTCTACTATGAAGATCATGGTGCTACTTTGAAGCACAAGTGTGGTAAAAGGATAGTAACATTGTCCCTTCTCTCTTTTTCTCTCATTATTTTTTTTATTTGGGCCTTTTCTCTTTTTTTATGGCCTCTTTTCCTTTCTCCTTTTTTGGGCTTCTTTGGCCTCTTTTATTTATTTTTCGTCCGGAGTCTCATCCCGACTTGTGGGGGAATCATAGTCTCCATCATCCTTTCCTCACTGGGACAATGCTCTAATAATTATGATCATCACACTTTAATTTTTCTTACAACTCAACAATTACAACTCGATACTTAGAACAAAATACGACTCTATATGAATGCCTCTGGCGGTGTACCGGGATATGCAATGAATCAAGAGTGACATGTATGAAAGAATTATGAACGGTGGCTTTGCCACAAATACGATGTCAACTACATGATCATGCTAGCAATATGACAATGATGGAGTGTGCCATAATAAACGGAACGGTGGAAAGTTGCATGATAGGTAGGTATGATGGCTATTTTGAGGAAGGTATATGGTAGGTGTATGATACCGGCGAAAAGCGCGCAGTATTAGAGAGGCTAGCAATGGTGGAAGGATGGGAAAAAGCGCATATAATCCATGGACTCAACATTAGTCATAAAGAACTCATATACTTATTGCAAAAATCTAGAAGTTATCAAAGCAAAGTATTACCTGCATGCTCCTTGGGGAATAGATTGATAGGAAAAGACCATCGCTCGTCCCCGACCGCCACTCATAAGGAAGACAATCAATAAATAAAGCATGCTCCGAATTCATCACATAACGGTTCACCATACGTGCATGCTACGGGAATCACAAGCTTCAACACAAGTATTTCTCAAATTCACAACTACTCAACTAGCATGACTTTAATATCACCATCTCCATATCTCAAAACAATTATCAAGTATCAAACTTCTCGTAGTATTCAACACACTCAAAAGAAAGTTTCACAAATCTTGAATACCAAGCATATTATTATTAAGCAAATTATCATGCTATTAATACTCTCAAAATAATTTAAGTGAAGCATGGGAGACCAATAGTTTCTTTAAAACAAATCCACCACCGTGCTCTAAAAGATCTAAGTGAAGCACATAGAGCAAAATTATAACGCTCAAAAGATATAAGTGAAGCACATAGAGCAAAACTACATAGCTCAAAAGATATAAGTGAAGCACATAGAGCAAAATTATAATGCTCAAAAGATATAAGTGAAGCACATAGAGCAAAACTACATAGCTCAAAAGATATAAGTGAAGCACATAGAGTATTCTATCAAATTTTAATTCATGTATGGCTCTCTCAAAAGGTGTGTACAGAAAGGATGATTGTGGCATACTAAAACACAAAGAAACAAATAATACAAGACGCTCCAAGCAAAACACATATCATGTTGGTGAATAAAAATATAGCTCCAAGTAAATTACCGATGGAAGTGGACGAAAGAGGGGATGCCTTTCGGGGCATCCACAAGCTTTGAATTTTTGGTGTCCTTGGATTATCTTGGGGGTGCCATGGGAATCCCCAAGATTAGGCTCTTGCCACTCCTTGTTCCATAATCCATCAAAAGAATTCACCCAAAACTTGAAAACTTCACAACACAAAACTCAATAGAAATCTCGTGAGCTCCGTTAGAGAAAGAAAACAAAAGACCACTTCAAGGTACTGTAATAAACTCATTCTTTATTTATATTGGTGTTAAACCTACTGTATTCCAACTTCTCTATGTATTATAAATTATTTTACTAGCCATAGATTCATCAAAATAAGCAAACAACACACGAAAAACAGAATCTGTCAAAACAGAACAGTCTGTAGTAATCTGTAGCTAGCTCAAGATCTGGAACCCCAAAAATTCTAAAATAAATTTCTGGACGTGAGGAATTTATCTATTAATCATCTGCAAAAATAATTAACTAAATAGCACTCTCCAAATAAAAATGACAGCAGTTCTCGTGAGCGCTAAAGTTTCTGTTTTTTACAGCAAGTTCAACAAGACTTTCCCCAAGTCTTCCCAACGGTTCTACTTGGCACAAACACTAATTAAACACAAAAAGCACAACTAAAACAGAGGATAAATAAATTATTTATTACTAAACAGTAGCAAAAAGCAAGGAATAAAAATAAAATTGGGTTGCCTCCCAACAAGCGCTATCGTTTAACGCCCCTAGCTAGGCATAAAAGCAAGGATAGATCTAGGTATTGCCATCTTTGGTAGGCAATCCATAAGTGGCTCCCATGATAGTTTCATATGGAAATTTTATTTTCTTTCTTGGAAAGTATTCCATGCCCTTTTTTAATGGAAATTGAAATCTAATATTCCCTTCCTTTATATCAATAATCGCACCAACCGTTCTAAGGAAAGGTCTACCAAGAATAATAGGGCAAGAAGGATTGCACTATATCAAGAACAATGAAATCTACGGGCACATAATTTCTATTTGCAACAATAAGAACATCATTAATCCTTCCCATAGGTTTCTTAATAGTAGAATCCGCAAGATGCAAGTTTAGATAGCAATCATCAAAATCGCGGAAATCTAGCAAATCACACAAAGTTTTGGGGATAGTGGAGACACTAGCACCCAAATCACACAAAGCATAAAACTCATGATCTTTAATTTTAATTTTAATAGTTGGTTCCCACTCATCATAGAGTTTTCTAGGGATAGAAACTTTCAACTCAAGTTTTTCTTCATAAGATTGCATCAAGGCATCAACAATATGTTCGGTGAAGGCTTTCTTTTGACTATAAGCATGTGGAGAATTTAGCACGGATTGCAACAAGTAAATACAATCAATTAAAGAGCAACTTTCATAATTAAATTCCTTGAAATCCAATATAGTGGGTTTAGCAACATCTAGATTTTTATTTCTTTCAATCCCACTTTCATCAATTTCATCATAAAGATCTAAATACTCCGAATTTTTAGAACGCCTTCTAGGTAAAGGAAGATCATATTCAGTTTCATCAAGATTCATATTGCAAAACAAATATTTAATAGGAGACACATCAATAACTTTTAGATATTCATCTTGATTTTCATAGGAATTGGAAGAACACACTTTAATAAAGGCATCTTTGGAAGCACGCATCCTAGCGGTTCTTTCCTTGCACTCATCAATGGAAATTCTCATGGCTTTGAGAGACTCATTGATATCATGCTTAGGAGGAATATATCTAAGCTTTAAAGAATCAACCTCAAGAGAAATTTTATCAATGTTCCTAGCCAAATCATCAACTTTAAGCAATTTCTCTTCAAGCAAAGCATTAAAATTCTTTTGTGAATTCATAAAATCTTTAACACTATTCTCAAATTCAGAGGGCATCTTATTATAATTTCCATAAGAGTTGTTGTAGGAATTCCCATAATTATTAGAAGGATTACTAGGATATGGCCTAGGATTAAAATTCCCTCTATAAGCGTTGTTACCAAAATTATTCCTACCAACAAAATTCACATCCATAGATTCATTGTTATTCTCAATCAAAGTAGACAAAGGCATATCATTAGGATCAGAAGAAACACTCTTAGTAGCAAATAATTTCATAAGTTCATCCATCTTTCCACTCAAAACATTGATTTCTTCTATCGCATGCACTTTTTTGTTAGAAGATCTTTCAGTATGCCATTGAGAATAATTAACCATAATATTATCTAGGAGTTTAGTAGCATATCCTAAAGTGATTTCCATAAAAGTGCCTCCCGCGGCCGAATCTAAAAGATTTCTAGAAGCAAAATTCAATCTGGCATAAAATTTTTGTATAATCATCCACAAATTCAAACCATGAGTAGGGCAATTACGTATCATTAATTTCATTCTCTCCCAAGCTTGTGCAACATGTTCATGATCAAGTTGCTTAAAGTTCATAATATAGTTTCTAAGAGAGATGATCTTAGCGGGAGGGAAATACTTAGAGATAAAAGCATCTTTGCACTTGTTCCAAGAATCAATACTATTTTTAGGCAAAGACGAAAACCAAGCTTTAGCACGATCTCTAAGCGAAAAAGGAAATAGCTTCAATTTAATGACATCATTATCGACATATTTTTTCTTTTGCATATCACATAAATCAACGAAGCTATTCAGATGAGTAGCGGCATCTTCACTAGGAAGGCCGGCGAATTGATCTTTCATAACAAGATTCAACAAAGTAGTATTGATTTCACAAGATTCAATATTGGCAAGAGGAGCAACCGGAGTGCTAAGGAAATCATTATTATTGGTATTGGTGAAGTCACACAGTTTGGTAGTATCTTGAGCCATCGCGACAAACAAGCAATCCAACACACGAGCAAACAAAAGGCAAGCGGGCAAAAAGAGGCAAATAGAGAGGAGGAAAGAGAGAGAGAGGGCGAATAAAATGGAAAGGGTGAAGTGGGGGAGAGGAAAATGAGAGGCAAATGGCAAATAATGTAATGCGAGAGATAGGGATTGTGATGGGTACTTGGTATGTTGACTTTTTGCGTAGACTCCCCGGCAACGGCGCCAGGAATTCTTCTAGCTACCTCTTGAGCTTGCGTTGGATTTCCCCGAAGAGGAAAGGATGATGCAGCAGAGTAGCGTAAGTATTTCCCTCAGTTTTTGAGAACCAAGGTATCAATCCAGTAGGAGGCCACGCTCAAGTCCATCGTACCTGCACAAAACGATAGCTACTCGCAACCAACGCGATTAGGGGTTGTCAATCCCTTCACGGTCACTTATGAGAGTGAGATCTGATAGACATAATATTTTTGGTATATTTGGTATAGAGATGCAAAGTGAAAATTAAAAGGCAAAGTAAAAAAGCAAAGCAAGATTAAAGTGACAGAGATTGATATGATGAGAATAGACCCGGGGGCCATAGGTTTCACTAGTGGCTTCTCTCAAGGGCATAAGTATTCTATGGTGGGTGAACAAATTACTGTTGAGCAATTGACAAAATTGAGCATAGTTATGAGAATATCTAGGCATGCTCATGTATATAGGCATCACGTCCGTGACAAGTAGATTGAAACGATTCTGCATCTACTACTATTACTCCACTCATCGACCGCTATCCAGCATGCATCTAGAGTATTAAGTTAAAAACAGAGTAACGCTTTAAGCAAGATGACATGATGTAGAGAGATAAATTCATGAAATATGAAATAAACCCCATCTTGTTATCCTCGATGAAAACGATGCAATACGTGCCTTGCTGCCCCTTCTGTCACTGGGAAAGGACACCGCAAGATCGAACCCAAAGCTAAGCACTTCTCCCATGGCAAGAACTACCAATCTAGTTGGCCAAACCAAACGGATAATTCGAAGAGACTTGCAAAGATAACCAATCATACATAAAAGAATTCAGAGAAGATTCAAATATTATTCATAGATAGACTTGATCATAAACCCACAATTCATCGGTCTCAACGAACACACCGCAAAAAGAAGAAGATTACATCGAATAGATCTCCACGAGAGAGGGGGAGAACTTTGTATTGAGATCCAAAAAGAGAGAAGAAGCCATCTAGCTAATAACTATGGACCCGAAGGTCTGAGGTAAACTACTCACACTTCATCGGAGAGGCTATGAAGATGTAGAAGCCCTCCATGATGACGGCCCTCTCCGGCAGAGCTCCGGAACAGGCCCCAAGATGGGATCTCGTGGATACAGAAAGTTGCGGCGGTGGAATTAGGTTTTTGGCTCCCTCTCTGTTCGTTTGGGGGCACGTAGGTATATATAGGAGGAATAAGTACGTCGGTGGAGCTTCGGTGGGCCCACGAGGGTGGGGGGCGCGCCTGGGGGTATAGGGCGCGCCCCCTACCTCGTGCCCACCTCAAAGCTTCCTTGGCGTGGGTCCAAGTCTCCTGGGTCATATTCGGGAAGAAAATCACGTTCCAGAAAGGTTTATTCCGTTTGGACTCCGTTCGATATTCCGTTTCTTCGAAACACTGAAATAGGCAAAAAACAATAATTCTGGGCTAGGCCTCCGGTTAATAGGTTAGTCCCAAAAATAATATAAAAGTGGAAAATAAAGCCCAATATAGTCCAAAACAGTAGATAATATAGCATGGAGCAATAAAAAATTATAGATACGTTGGAGACGTATTAGTGACATACCCTACATCTCCCTTTGTTTTTTGTCCCGATGTGTTGCCTAATGCGAGCGTATCTTGAATGGTGTGCACCGGCATCACATGTAGATCAAAAATCTCCTTTCTGTAAGCATCATAACATTTTACAGCAGGCATATCTATCCACACTGTCAGCAGTTCTTGTACCAGTAGCTGAAAGTAAATGTCGATGTCATTTCCAGGTTGCTTCGGGCCTTGGATAATCATTGACATCATAATGTATTTTTTCTTCATACACAACCAAGGAGCTAGGTTATATATGCACAGAAGCACCGGCCATGTGCTGTGATTGGTGCTCATATCGCCAAAAGGATTCATCCTGTCAGTACACTCCTGAGCCTTATACTTCTAGGATCCTTGGAAAAAATTTCAAATTTTTTTTCGATTAATTCCCACTGAGCCCCATCTTTCGGGTGCCTCATAAACCTATCCGCAATTCACTCATCATGATGCCACCGCAACCTCTTTGCCTCTCCAGGGTTTGCAAACAAATGCCTCAACCTTGGAATTAAAGGCAAGTACCAAACAACCTTGAACGGGATTCCTGTCTTGATGTCGTCGTCCAATTTGTACTTGTCCTTTGCTCTCCTGCACTTGTATCGTGGATGCTTGCATGTGGGACATACACATGAATCTTTGTACTCACCACGGTACAATATACAATCATTCACACAAGCGTGTATCTTCTGTACTTCAAGTTCCAATGGGCAAACAATTTTCTTCGCTTCATTCGTGCTTCTGGGGAGCATACTATCTTCCGGAAGAATTTCTTTGAAAAGACCTAACATCTCTGTGAAACCCTTGTTTGATAGACTGTTTGCTGCTTTAAAACTGAGAAGCGCCAGGGTGGCACTCAACCTGGAATATTTCTTTTTGCAACCTGGATACAATTCTTTCTTGGAGTCTGCATCAATGGTTGGTAGATCCTTGTACCCAATCATATTCTTTTTTGGGCCCTCGAAATCTGCAATCATAGCAGCAAAATCTGACATATCAAGATCGTTGTCACCTGCGTCGACGTCTTGGTTTTCCAGTGGGCGTTTCGGCTTTCTGGTGTTCCATTGGTAGCTTGACGCCTCTGCCTCGATATTAGATTCAACATCCATGTGACACTGATCGGGGTTTGGCATCTCTCTGCCCTAGGTATCTTCATCCATGACCTCCTCTTTGCCGTGTCTGGTACAACATGTATATCCATCCATGAATCCCCTAGAGACTAAGTGCATCTGGACATCTGCAACTTCATGTGACTCTGTATTGGCACAATCAGTACATGGACACAGGATGTAATCCGCATCATCAATTCTCCTCTTTGTACTTTCTGCCAAATTCATGAACTCTGTCACGCCATTGATAAAATCTGCGGTTTTCTGATTCTTCATCCATCGAGATCGTCCCATCTGCAGCACACGGATGGTAATTTAAAACAAAACAACAACATTAATACACAGAATAACTGCTGCCCAAAGATGCGTGCATAAATCACAAGGTTTCATTTTAATAATTACTGAGGGCGCTCCATGTTGTTATGGAGACGTGCAATGACAAAAATTAATGGCCAGTCAATTTACACCCAGCAGAATACCTTAATTAAGCCACTCACAAAAATAATACCTTAATTAATTAGCCACGCGATGACCTCCACCCAGCAGACAGACAAGCGCGATGCGGCGGCACGCCGAGACAGCAGGGTCGAGGAGGAAAGCTTAGTGCGGCTGCCGCCTGTAGTTCGACCTCCACTATCCCGCCATCGACCGCGATGGATGTGCTCGAATTACCCCGCCGCCGACCTTGATGGTTGAGCTCCTCCTATCTCCTGCCGCAGACCGAGGATTGACCTCCTATGACGCCTCCACCGCCCACCGACTGAGGATTGACCTCTTCTCCGGTAGCCGCTGCCTAGGCCGCCGCCGCCATCTCTATACGCAGAGCGGCTGTTTTTTATGGATATATCCGCAGAGCGGCTGTTTTTTAATGGATATATCCGCAGAGCGGCTGTTTACACAACATCTCGCCGTAACTCAATTATATGGATAGGGTAGTACATCACATACGGTTATGTAATGGCAACCGTGTCTAGCCTACATTGTCTTCTGACACGATTTGATGCGGAAATCGTGTGTGACGTTGTAATACCTAACACACAAACAACATGTATAAACAGTGTGCCGTATACAACATATAGTGCAATAAGTAGTTCCTGACCGTTAGCTTATCTCCACAGTTACCCCGTTTCCCCCAAATCCCTACATAGCCTCCAAAATCCCTCGCATGGTGCTGACATTGGGGGAATGCGGATGAGTGGTGCTGATGGTTTCAGTGTGGCTGCTCCTGCTCGTATCGCCGCCACGACGGCGGTCGCCACCGAGCACTTGCCTAAGGTCATCAGAAGGCAGGTGTACTACGGATCCGAATCGTCCTGTCAGGTTCCAATCTATCCCAATATATTTTAGCATGTCCAAAGTATAGCTCCTTGCTGAATCCATCCTGAATGACCCCCCCAGGAAAGCGATCTGCCACCGGATCCGGAGCATGACTCCAGACTCCCGCAACACGAGTTCGACTCCGAGTTTTGCGCCACCGAGAAGTACCAAAAGCTGAGTTGTGTGCACGGGCACACTCCCGCTCGACGTGTATGCACGGAGGGATTTGACATTGGCGAGCGGTTTCTCAGTTGCCCCTTAGAGGTTAGTGCTAATTAAGTTCATCATTTTACTTTAGTTAATGCCACCGCTCATCCAGAATAATATTTAACATTGGCAGGGATATGAGGCTTGTGCCTTTGTTAACTGGCTGGATGAAGAATGTCATGGCAGGGCTCGGAGTGTTATTAGCAAGCTCGTAGAAGATAACATAAAGCTAAAGAAGTAACTGGTCGATCTGGAATGCACAATTAGTATGATGAAGCAAGAAAGAATCAATCACAAGCAACAAATGAACGAAAGAGACAAGAAGGAACTAGCATGCGTAGTTGTGGTTGTCGCATTAGCCATGTTCTATGCGCTATTTGCAATGATGATTAGGGGTTTTATTTGACAGTATTGCTAAAGCACATCTAGATGTGCTCTAAGTAATGCACATCTAGGTCCTATGCCATTGATGTTACGCGAAGATTCGTGCATATATTTTTCTTTTCCTTTCTAGTCTGATTATTACTGGCTTTATCAATAAGAAGAGCTCAATGTATTGCTTGCCAACTGTCCTACTCCGTTCGTACCGGTACCGGTGCATAATCCCAAAACTCATTCCTTGTTTTTGTGCTGAAAAAGGAAACCAGCCAAATAGCCAATAGGAGTCCTGCGCAACCCCGGGAATTTGGAGCGACTAGGTACAAATAATTGCGGTTGATTATATCAGCGGTTAGATAATACGTCAACCCCCGCTTCAATGCCCCCCTAGCAAGAAACCCCCCCGCTTCAATTGGCAGTTCCTCTTCTCTGCGTACCCCGCGCGCTGAAGTGTCCACCATCTTCATCGTCCCCGGCAGGCCGCGCTACACACTGGCACACACTCTGCAGCCATGTCAAGCGACAGCGAGGATGATGAAGGAAACATGCCCTAGAGGCAATAATAAAGTTGTTATTTATATTTCCTTATATCATGATAAATGTTTATTATTCATGCTAGAATTGTATTAACCGGAAACTTAGTACATGTGTGAATACATAGACAAACAGAGTGTCCCTAGTATGCCTCTACTTGACTAGCTCGTTAATCAAAGATGGTTAAGTTTCCTAACCATAGACATGTGTTGTCATTTGATGAACGGGATCACATCATTAGAGAATGATGTGATGGACATGACCCATTCGTTAGCTTAGCATAAATGATTGTTTAGTTTTATTGCTATTGCTTTCATCATGACTTATACATGTTCCTCTGACTATGAGATTATGCAACTCCCGAATACTGGAGGAACACCTTGTGTGCTATCAAACATCACAACATAACTGGGTGATTATAAAGATGCTCTATAGGTTTCTCCGATGGTGTTTGTTGAGTTGGCATAGATCGAGCTTAGGATTTGTCACTCCGTGTATCGGAGAGGTATCTCTGGGCCCTCTCGATAATGCTCATCACTATAAGCCTTGCAAGCAATGTGACTAATGAGTTAGTTGCGGGATGATGCATTACGGAACAAGTAAAGAGACTTGCCGGTAACGACATTGAACTAGGTATGATGATACCGACGATCGAAACTCAGGCAAGTAACATACCGATGACAAAGGTAATAACGTATGTTGTTATGCGGTTTGACCGATAAAGATCTTTGTAGAATATGTAGGAGCCAATATGAGCATCCAGGTTCCACTATTGGTTATTGACCGGAGATGTGTCTCGGTCATGTCTACATAGTTCTCGAACCCGTAGGTTCCGCACGCTTAACGTTCGATGATGATTTGTATTATGAGTTATGTGATTTGATGTACCAAAGTTTGTTCGGAGTCCCGGATGAGATCACGGACATGACGAGGAGTCTCAAAATGGCCGAGAGGTAAAGATTCATATATTGGAAGGCTATATTCGGACATCGGAAGTGTTCCGGGTGATACCGGGTCACCAGAAGGGGTTCCGGGCAATCCTCGGCAAAGATATGGGCTTAATGGGCCAAGTAAGGGAACACACCAGCCCACAGGGGCTGGTGCGCCCCCTATAGGGCCAGCTACGTGGGGAGAAAGGAAAAGGAAAGGAGGAAAAGGAAAGTATGAAGTAGGACTCCTACTTCCTTCCCCTCCTCCCTCCTTCCTTTCCCCCTTGTCCAAATATGGTAAGGGGGGGGGGGCGAATTGGACTAGGGGCCCAAGTAGGATTCCTCTTACCTGGGCGCGCCCTAGGCTGCCTCCCTCCCTCACCCTCCTTTATATACGTGGGGAGGGCACCCCTAGAACACACATCAATTGTTCCTAGCCATGTGCGGCGCCCCCCTTCACAGTTAACACCTCAGTCATATCGTCGTAGTGCTTAGGCGAAGCCCTGCGCCAGTAACATCATCATCACCGTCACCACGCCGTCGGGCTGACGAAACTCTCCCTCGGCCTCAACTGGATCAAGAGTTCGAGGGATGTCACCGAGCTGAACGTGTGCAGATTGCGGAGGTGCCGTGCGTTCGGTACTTGGATTGGTTGGATCGCAAAGACGTTCGACTACATCAACCGCGTTACTAAATGCTTTCGCTTTCGGTCTACAAGGGTACGTGGACACACTCTCCCGGCTCGTTGCTATGCTTCTCCTAGATAGATCTTGCGTGATCGTATGAAAATTTTGAAATACTACGTTCCCCAACAGTGGCATCCGAGCCAGGTCTATGCGTAGATGTTATATGCACGAGTAGAACACAAAGGAGTTGTGGGCGTGGGTATATACATATTGCTTGCCGTCACTAGTTGTTTCTTGATTCGGCGATATTGTTGGATGAAGCGGCCCGGACCGACATTACATGACCACGTTCATGAGACTGGTTCTATCGACATGCTTTGCACACAGGTGGCTGGCGGGTGTCAGTTTCTCCAACTTTAGTTGAATCGGATTCAATGAACAGGGTTCTTTCCGAAGATCAAAAAGCAATCACTATACCACGTTGTGGTTTTTATGCCGTAGGTAAGAACGGTTCTTGCTCAGCCCATAGCAGCCACGTAAAACTTGCAACAACAAAGTAGAGGACGTCTAACTTGTTTTTGCAGGGCATGTTGTGATGTGATATGG